>NC_135233.1:550294742-550932659 GCF_051348905.1 Ranitomeya variabilis | reverse complement strand
AAGGTATTCTCCAGGTTTACTTGCCTGAGCTTCAATTTTCAGGCTTTCATTAAGCAGTTATTAATATAACACTGCAGTTGGCCTACTAGATTTGTTGGGGCCTACTAAAGGTGTCTGCCACTCCAAGGTGTTCTCCAGGTTTACTTGCCTGAGCTTCAATCTTCAGGCTCTCATTAAGTTATTGTAAATATAACACGGCATTAGGCCTACTAGTTTGGTTGGGGCCTACTAACGGTGTCTGCCGCTCCAAGGTGTTCTCCAGGTTTATTTTCCTGAGCTTCAATCTTCAGGCTCTCATTAAGTAGTTGTTAATATAACACTGCAGTTGGCCTATTAGTTTGGTTGTGGCCTACTAACAATGTCTGCCGCTCCAAGGTGTTCTCCAGGTTTACTTGCCTGAGCTTCAATCTTCAGGCTCTCAATAAGTTGTTGTAAATATAACACGGCATTAGGCCTACTAGTTTGGTTGGGGTCTAATAATGGTGTCTTCCGCTCCAAGGTGTTCTCCAGGTTTACTTGCCTGAGCTTCAATCTTCAGGCTCTCATTAAGTAGTTGTTAATATAACACGGCAGTTGGCCTACTAGTTTGGTTGGGGCCTACTAACGGTGTCTGCCGCTCCAAGGTGTTCTCCAGTTTTACTTGCCTGAGCTTCAGTCTTCAGGCTCTCATTAAGAAGTTGTTAATATAACACGGCATTAGGCCTACTAGTTTGTTTGGGGCCTACTAACGGTGTCTGCCGCTCCAAGGTGTTCTCCAGGTTTACTTGCCTGAGCTTCAATCTTCAGGTTCTCATTAAGTTGTTGTAAATATAACACGGCATTAGGCCTACTAGTTTGGTTGAAGCCTACTAACGGTGTCTGCCACTCCAAGGTGTTCTCCAGGTTTACTTGCCTGAGCTTCAATCTTCAGGCTTTCATTAAGTTGTTGTAAATATAACACTGCAGTTGGCCTACTAGTTTGGTTGGGGCCTACTATTGGTGTCTGCCTCTCCAAGGTGTTCTCCAGGTTTACTTGCCTGAGCTTCAATCTTCAGGCTCTCATTAAGTTGTTGTAAATATAACACTGCATTAGGCCTACTAGTTTGGTTGGGGCCTACTAACGGTGTCTGTCGCTCCAAGGTGTTCTCCAGGTTTACTTGCCTGAGCTTCAATCTTCAGGCTCTCATTAAATTGTTGTAAATATAACACAGCATTAGGCCTACTAGTTTGGTTGGGGCCTACTAATGGTGTCTGCCGCTCCAAGGTGTTCTCCAGGTTTACTTGCCTGAGATTCAATCTTCAGGCTCTGATTAAGTAGTTGTTAATATAACACTACAGTTGGCCTACTAGTTTGGTTGGGGCCTACTAACGGTGTCTGCCGCTCCAAAGTGTTCTCCAGGTTTACTTGCCTGAGCTTCAATCTTCAGGCTATCATTAAGTAGTTGTTAATATAACACTGCAGTTGGCCTACTAGTTTGGTTGGGGCCTACTAACGGTGTCTGCCGCTCCAAGGTGTTCTCCAGGTTTATTTTCCTGAGCTTCAAACTTCAGGCTCTCATTAAGTAGTTGTTAATATAACACTGCAGTTGGCCTATTAGTTTGGTTGTGGCCTACTAACAATGTCTGCCGCTCCAAGGTGTTCTCCAGGTTTACTTGCCTGAGAATCAATCTTCAGGCTCTCAATAAGTTGTTGTAAATATAACACGGCATTAGGCCTACTAGTTTGGTTGGGGTCTGCTAATGGTGTCTTCCGCTCCAAGGTGTTCTCCAGGTTTACTTGCCTGAGCTTCAATCTTCAGGCTCTCATTAAGTTGTTGTTAATATAACACGGCAGTTGGCCTACTAGTTTGGTTGGGGCCTACTAACGGTGTCTGCCGCTCCAAGGTGTTCTCCAGTTTTACTTGCCTGAGCTTCAGTCTTCAGGCTCTCATTAAGAAGTTGTTAATATAACACGGCATTAGGCCTACTAGTTTGTTTGGGGCCTACTAACGGTGTCTGCCGCTCCAAGGTGTTCTCCAGGTTTACTTGCCTGAGCTTCAATCTTCAGTTTCTCATTAAGTTGTTGTAAATATAACACGGCATTAGGCCTACTAGTTTGGTTGAAGCCTACTAACGGTGTCTGCCACTCCAAGGTGTTCTCCAGGTTTACTTGCCTGAGCTTCAATCTTCAGGCTCTCATTAAGTTGTTGTAAATATAACACTGCAGTTGGCCTACTAGTTTGGTTGGGGCCTACTATTGGTGTCTGCCTCTCCAAGGTGTTCTCCAGGTTTACTTGCCTGAGCTTCAATCTTCAGGCTCTCATTAAGTTGTTGTAAATATAACACTGCATTAGGCCTACTAGTTTGGTTGGGGCCTACTAACGGTGTCTGTCGCTCCAAGGTGTTCTCCAGGTTTACTTGCCTGAGCTTCAATCTTCAGGCTCTCATTAAATTGTTGTAAATATAACACAGCATTAGGCCTACTAGTTTGGTTGGGGCCTACTAATGGTGTCTGCCGCTCCAAGGTGTTCTCCAGGTTTACTTGCCTGAGATTCAATCTTCAGGCTCTGATTAAGTAGTTGTTAATATAACACTACAGTTGGCCTACTAGTTTGGTTGGGGCCTACTAACGGTGTCTGCCGCTCCAAAGTGTTCTCCAGGTTTACTTGCCTGAGCTTCAATCTTCAGGCTATCATTAAGTAGTTGTTAATATAACACTGCAGTTGGCCTACTAGTTTGGTTGGGGCCTACTAACGGTGTCTGCCGCTCCAAGGTGTTCTCCAGGTTTATTTTCCTGAGCTTCAAACTTCAGGCTCTCATTAAGTAGTTGTTAATATAACACTGCAGTTGGCCTACTAGTTTGGTTGTGGCCTACTAACAATGTCTGCCGCTCCAAGGTGTTCTCCAGGTTTACTTGCCTGAGCTTCAATCTTCAGGCTCTCAATAAGTTGTTGTAAATATAACACGGCATTAGGCCTACTAGTTTGGTTGGGGTCTGCTAATGGTGTCTTCCGCTCCAAGGTGTTCTCCAGGTTTACTTGCCTGAGCTTCAATCTTCAGGCTCTCATTAAGTTGTTGTTAATATAACACGGCAGTTGGCCTACTAGTTTGGTTGGGGCCTACTAACGGTGTCTGCCGCTCCAAGGTGTTCTCCAGTTTTACTTGCCTGAGCTTCAGTCTTCAGGCTCTCATTAAGAAGTTGTTAATATAACACGGCATTAGGCCTACTAGTTTGTTTGGGGCCTACTAACGGTGTCTGCCGCTCCAAGGTGTTCTCCAGGTTTACTTGCCTGAGCTTCAATCTTCAGTTTCTCATTAAGTTGTTGTAAATATAACACGGCATTAGGCCTACTAGTTTGGTTGAAGCCTACTAACGGTGTCTGCCACTCCAAGGTGTTCTCCAGGTTTACTTGCCTGAGCTTCAATCTTCAGGCTCTCATTAAGTTGTTGTAAATATAACACTGCATTAGGCCTACTAGTTTGGTTGGGGCCTACTAACGGTGTCTGTCGCTCCAAGGTGTTCTCCAGGTTTACTTGCCTGAGCTTCAATCTTCAGGCTCTCATTAAATTGTTGTAAATATAACACAGCATTAGGCCTACTAGTTTGGTTGGGGCCTACTAATGGTGTCTGCCGCTCCAAGGTGTTCTCCAGGTTTACTTGCCTGAGATTCAATCTTCAGGCTCTGATTAAGTAGTTGTTAATATAACACTACAGTTGGCCTACTAGTTTGGTTGGGGCCTACTAACGGTGTCTGCCACTCCAAGGTGTTCTCCAGGTTTACTTGCCTGAGCTTCAATCTTCAGGTTCTCATTAAGTTGTTGTAAATATAACATGGCATTAGGCCTACTAGTTTGGTTGAAGCCTACTAACGGTGCCTGCCACTCCAAGGTGTTCTCCAGGTTTACTTGCCTGAGCTTCAATCTTCAGGCTCTCATTAAGTTGTTGTAAATATAACACTGCAGTTGGCCTACTAGTTTGGTTGGGGCCTACTAACGGTGTCTGCCTCTCCAAGGTGTTCTCCAGGTTTACTTGCCTGAGCTTCAATCTTCAGGCTCTCATTAATTTGTTGTAAATATAACACTGCATTATGCCTACTAGTTTGGTTGGGGCCTACTAACGGTGTCTGTCGCTCCAAGGTGTTCTCCAGGTTTACTTGCCTGAGCTTCAATCTTCAGGCTCTCATTAAATTGTTGTAAATATAACACAGCATTAGGCCTACTAGTTTGGTTGGGGCCTACTAATGGTGTCTGCCGCTCCAAGGTGTTCTCCAGGTTTACTTGCCTGAGATTCAATCTTCAGGCTCTGATTAAGTAGTTGTTAATATAACACTACAGTTGGCCTACTAGTTTGGTTGGGGCCTACTAACGGTGTCTGCCGCTCCAAGGTGTTCTCCAGGTTTACTTGCCTGAGCTTCAATCTTCAGGCTCGCATTAAGTAGTTGTTAATATAACACTGCAGTTGGCCTACTAGTTTGGTTGGGGCCTACTAATGGTGTCTGCCGCTCCAAGGTGTTGTCCAGGTTTACTTGCCGGAGCTTCAATCTTCAGGCTCTCATTAAGTTGTAGTAAATATAACACGGCATTAGGCCTACTAGTTTGGTTGGGGCCTACTAACGGTGTCTGTCGCTTCAAGCTGTTTTCCAGGTTTACTTGACTGAGCTTCAATCTTCAGGCTCTCATTAAGTTGTTGTAAATATAACATGGCATTAGGCCTACTAGTTTGGTTGGGGCCTACTAACGGTGTCTGCCGCTCCAAGGTGTTCTCCAGGTTTACTTTCCTGAGCTTCAATCTTCAGGCTATCATTAACTAGTTGTTAATATAACACTGCAGTTGGCCTACTAGTTTGGTTGGGGCCTACTAACGGTGTCTGCCTCTCCAAGGTGTTCTCCAGGTTTACTTGCCTGAGCTTCAATCTTCAGGCTCTCATTAAGTTGTTGTAAATATAACACTGCAGTTGGCCTACTAGTTTGGTTGGGGCCTACTAACGGTGTCTACCTCTCCAAGGTGTTCTCCAGGTTTACTTGCCTGAGCTTCAATCTTCAGGCTCTCATTAAGTTGTTGTAAATATAACACTGCATTAGGCCTACTAGGTTGGTTGGGGCCTACTAACGGTGTCTGTCGCTCCAAGGTGTTCTCCAGGTTTACTTGCCTGAGCTTCAATCTTCAGGCTCTCATTAAGTTGTAAATATAACACGGCATTAGGCCTACTAGTTTGGTTGGGGCCTACTAATGGTGTCTGCCGCTCCAAGGTGTTCTCCAGGTTTACTTGCCTGAGCTTCAATCTTCAGGCTCTCATTAAGTAGTTGTTAATATAACACTGCAGTTGGCCTACTAGTTTGGTTGGGGCCTACTAACGGTGTCTGCCGCTCCAAGGTGTTCTCCAGGTTTACTTGCCTGAGCTTCAATCTTCAGGCTCGCATTAAGTAGTTGTTAATATAACACTGCAGTTGGCCTACTAGTTTGGTTGGGCCTACTAACGGTGTCTGCTGCTCCAAGGTGTTCTCCAGATTTACTTGCCTAAGCTTCAATCTTCAGGCTCTCATTAAGTTGTAGTAAATATAACACAGCATTAGGCCTACTAGTTTGGTTGGGGCCTATTAACGGTGTCTGTCGCTCCAAGGTGTTCTCCAGGTTTACTTGCCTGAGCTTCAATCTTCAGGCTCTCATTAAGTTGTTGTAAATATAACACGGCATTAGGCCTACTAGTTTGGTTGGGGCCTACTAACGGTGTCTGCCGCTCCAAGGTGTTCTCCAGGTTTACTTACCTGAGCTTCAATCTTCAGGCACTCATTAAGCAGTTGTTAATATAACACTGCAGTTGGCCTACTAGTTTGGTTGGGGCCTACTAACGGTGTCTGCTGCTCCAAGGTGTTCTCCAAGTTTACTTGCCTGAGCTTCAATCTTCAGGCTCTCATTAAGTTGTTGTAAATTTAAAACGGCACTAGGTCTACTAGTTTGGTTGGGGCCTGCTAACGGTGTCTGCCGCTCCAAGGTGTTCTCCAGTTTTACTTGCCTGAGCTTCAATCTTCAGGCTCTCATTAAGTTGTTGTAAATATAATACGGCATTAGGCCTACTAGTTTGGTTGGGGCCTACTATCGGTGTCTGCCGCTCCAAGGTGTTCTCCAGGTTTACTTGCAGGAGCTTCAATCTTCAGGCTTTCATTAAGCAGTTATTAATATAACACTGCAGTTGGCCTACTAGATTGGTTGGGGCCTACTAAAGGTGTCTGCCGCTCCAAGGTGTTCTCCAGGTTTACTTGCCTGAGCTTCAATCTTCAGCCTCTCATTAAGTTGTTCTAAATATAACACGGCATTAGGCCTACTAGTTTGGTTGGGGCCAACTAACGGTGTCTGCCGCTCCAAGGTGTTCTCCAGGTTTACTTGCCTGAGCTTCAATCTTCAGGCTCTCATTAAGTAGTTGTTAATATAACACGGCAGTTGGCCTACTAGTTTGGTTGGGGCCTACTAACGGTGTCTGCCGCTCCAAGGTGTTCTCCAGTTTTACTTGCCTGAGCTTCAATCTTCAGGCTCTCATTAAGAAGTTGTTAATATAACACGGCATTAGGCCTACTAGTTTGGTTGGGGCCTACTAACGGTGTCTGACGCTCCAAGGTGTTCTCCAGGTTTACTTGCCTGAGCTTCAATCTTCAGGTTCTCATTAAGTTGTTGTAAATATAACACGGCATTAGGCCTACTAGTTTGGTTGAAGCCTACTAACGGTGTCTGTCGCTCCAAGGTGTTCTCCAGGTTTACTTGCCTGAGCTTCAATCTTCAGGTTCTCATTAAATTGTTGTAAATATAACACGGCATTAGGCCTACTAGTTTGGTTGAAGCCTACTAACGGTGTCTGCCACTCCAAGGTGTTCTCCAGGTTTACTTGCCTGAGCTTCAATCTTCAGGCTTTCATTAAGTTGTTGTAAATATAACACTGCAGTTGGCCTACTAGTTTGGTTGGGGCCTACTATTGGTGTCTGCCTCTCCAAGGTGTTCTCCAGGTTTACTTGCCTGAGCTTCAATCTTCAGGCTCTCATTAAGTTGTTGTAAATATAACACTGCATTAGGCCTACTAGTTTGGTTGGGGCCTACTAACGGTGTCTGTCGCTCCAAGGTGTTCTCCAGGTTTACTTGCCTGAGCTTCAATCTTCAGGCTCTCATTAAATTGTTGTAAATATAACACAGCATTAGGCCTACTAGTTTGGTTGGGGCCTACTAATGGTGTCTGCCGCTCCAAGGTGTTCTCCAGGTTTACTTGCCTGAGATTCAATCTTCAGGCTCTGATTAAGTAGTTGTTAATATAACACTACAGTTGGCCTACTAGTTTGGTTGGGGCCTACTAACGGTGTCTGCCGCTCCAAAGTGTTCTCCAGGTTTACTTGCCTGAGCTTCAATCTTCAGGCTATCATTAAGTAGTTGTTAATATAACACTGCAGTTGGCCTACTAGTTTGGTTGGGGCCTACTAACGGTGTCTGCCGCTCCAAGGTGTTCTCCAGGTTTATTTTCCTGAGCTTCAATCTTCAGGCTCTCATTAAGTAGTTGTTAATATAACACTGCAGTTGGCCTACTAGTTTGGTTGTGGCCTACTAACAATGTCTGCCGCTCCAAGGTGTTCTCCAGGTTTACTTGCCTGAGCTTCAATCTTCAGGCTCTCAATAAGTTGTTGTAACTATAACACGGCATTAGGCCTACTAGTTTGGTTGGGGTCTGCTAATGGTGTCTTCCGCTCCAAGGTGTTCTCCAGGTTTACTTGCCTGAGCTTCAATCTTCAGGCTCTCATTAAGTTGTTGTTAATATAACACAGCATTAGGCCTACTAGTTTGTTTGGGGCCTACTAACGGTGTCTGCCGCTCCAAGGTGTTCTCCAGGTTTACTTGCCTGAGCTTCAATCTTCAGTTTCTCATTAAGTTGTTGTAAATATAACACAGCATTAGGCCTACTAGTTTGGTTGAAGCCTACTAACGGTGTCTGCCACTCCAAGGTGTTCTCCAGGTTTACTTGCCTGAGCTTCAATCTTCAGGCTTTCATTAAGTTGTTGTAAATATAACACTGCAGTTGGCCTACTAGCTTGGTTGGGGCCTACTATTGGTGTCTGCCTCTCCAAGGTGTTCTCCAGGTTTACTTGCCTGAGCTTCAATCTTCAGGCTCTCATTAAGTTGTTGTAAATATAACACTGCATTAGGCCTACTAGTTTGGTTGGGGCCTACTAACGGTGTCTGTCGCTCCAAGGTGTTCTCCAGGTTTACTTGCCTGAGCTTCAATCTTCAGGCTCTCATTAAATTGTTGTAAATATAACACAGCATTAGGCCTACTAGTTTGGTTGGGGCCTACTAATGGTGTCTGCCGCTCCAAGGTGTTCTCCAGGTTTACTTGCCTGAGATTCAATCTTCAGGCTCTGATTAAGTAGTTGTTAATATAACACTACAGTTGGCCTACTAGTTTGGTTGGGGCCTACTAACGGTGTCTGCCACTCCAAGGTGTTCTCAAGGTTTACTTGCCTGAGCTTCAATCTTCAGGTTCTCATTAAGTTGTTGTAAATATAACACGGCATTAGGCCTACTAGTTTGGTTGAAGCCTACTAACGGTGTCTGTCGCTCCAAGGTGTTCTCCAGGTTTACTTGCCTGAGCTTCAATCTTCAGGTTCTCATTAAATTGTTGTAAATATAACACGGCATTAGGCCTACTAGTTTGGTTGAAGCCTACTAACGGTGTCTGCCACTCCAAGGTGTTCTCCAGGTTTACTTGCCTGAGCTTCAATCTTCAGGCTTTCATTAAGTTGTTGTAAATATAACACTGCAGTTGGCCTACTAGTTTGGTTGGGGCCTACTATTGGTGTCTGCCTCTCCAAGGTGTTCTCCAGGTTTACTTGCCTGAGCTTCAATCTTCAGGCTCTCATTAAGTTGTTGTAAATATAACACTGCATTAGGCCTACTAGTTTGGTTGGGGCCTACTAACGGTGTCTGTCGCTCCAAGGTGTTCTCCAGGTTTACTTGCCTGAGCTTCAATCTTCAGGCTCTCATTAAATTGTTGTAAATATAACACAGCATTAGGCCTACTAGTTTGGTTGGGGCCTACTAATGGTGTCTGCCGCTCCAAGGTGTTCTCCAGGTTTACTTGCCTGAGATTCAATCTTCAGGCTCTGATTAAGTAGTTGTTAATATAACACTACAGTTGGCCTACTAGTTTGGTTGGGGCCTACTAACGGTGTCTGCCGCTCCAAAGTGTTCTCCAGGTTTACTTGCCTGAGCTTCAATCTTCAGGCTATCATTAAGTAGTTGTTAATATAACACTGCAGTTGGCCTACTAGTTTGGTTGGGGCCTACTAACGGTGTCTGCCGCTCCAAGGTGTTCTCCAGGTTTATTTTCCTGAGCTTCAATCTTCAGGCTCTCATTAAGTAGTTGTTAATATAACACTGCAGTTGGCCTACTAGTTTGGTTGTGGCCTACTAACAATGTCTGCCGCTCCAAGGTGTTCTCCAGGTTTACTTGCCTGAGCTTCAATCTTCAGGCTCTCAATAAGTTGTTGTAACTATAACACGGCATTAGGCCTACTAGTTTGGTTGGGGTCTGCTAATGGTGTCTTCCGCTCCAAGGTGTTCTCCAGGTTTACTTGCCTGAGCTTCAATCTTCAGGCTCTCATTAAGTTGTTGTTAATATAACACAGCATTAGGCCTACTAGTTTGTTTGGGGCCTACTAACGGTGTCTGCCGCTCCAAGGTGTTCTCCAGGTTTACTTGCCTGAGCTTCAATCTTCAGTTTCTCATTAAGTTGTTGTAAATATAACACAGCATTAGGCCTACTAGTTTGGTTGAAGCCTACTAACGGTGTCTGCCACTCCAAGGTGTTCTCCAGGTTTACTTGCCTGAGCTTCAATCTTCAGGCTTTCATTAAGTTGTTGTAAATATAACACTGCAGTTGGCCTACTAGCTTGGTTGGGGCCTACTATTGGTGTCTGCCTCTCCAAGGTGTTCTCCAGGTTTACTTGCCTGAGCTTCAATCTTCAGGCTCTCATTAAGTTGTTGTAAATATAACACTGCATTAGGCCTACTAGTTTGGTTGGGGCCTACTAACGGTGTCTGTCGCTCCAAGGTGTTCTCCAGGTTTACTTGCCTGAGCTTCAATCTTCAGGCTCTCATTAAATTGTTGTAAATATAACACAGCATTAGGCCTACTAGTTTGGTTGGGGCCTACTAATGGTGTCTGCCGCTCCAAGGTGTTCTCCAGGTTTACTTGCCTGAGATTCAATCTTCAGGCTCTGATTAAGTAGTTGTTAATATAACACTACAGTTGGCCTACTAGTTTGGTTGGGGCCTACTAACGGTGTCTGCCACTCCAAGGTGTTCTCAAGGTTTACTTGCCTGAGCTTCAATCTTCAGGTTCTCATTAAGTTGTTGTAAATATAACACGGCATTAGGCCTACTAGTTTGGTTGAAGCCTACTAACGGTGCCTGCCACTCCAAGGTGTTCTCCAGGTTTACTTGCCTGAGCTTCAATCTTCAGGCTCTCATTAAGTTGTTGTAAATATAACACTGCAGTTGGCCTACTAGTTTGGTTGGGGCCTACTAACGGTGTCTGCCTCTCCAAGGTGTTCTCCAGGATTACTTGCCTGAGCTTCAATCTTCAGGCTCTCATTAATTTGTTGTAAATATAACACTGCATTATGCCTACTAGTTTGGTTGGGGCCTACTAACGGTGTCTGTCGCTCCAAGGTGTTCTCCAGGTTTACTTGCCTGAGCTTCAATCTTCAGGCTCTCATTAAATTGTTGTAAATATAACACAGCATTAGGCCTACTAGTTTGGTTGGGGCCTACTAATGGTGTCTGCCGCTCCAAGGTGTTCTCCAGGTTTACTTGCCTGAGATTCAATCTTCAGGCTCTGATTAAGTAGTTGTTAATATAACACTACAGTTGGCCTACTAGTTTGGTTGGGGCCTACTAACGGTGTCTGCCGCTCCAAGGTGTTCTCCAGGTTTACTTGCCTGAGCTTCAATCTTCAGGCTCGCATTAAGTAGTTGTTAATATAACACTGCAGTTGGCCTACTAGTTTGGTTGGGGCCTACTAACGGTGTCTGCCGCTCCAAGGTGTTGTCCAGGTTTACTTTCCGGAGCTTCAATCTTCAGGCTCTCATTAAGTTGTAGTAAATATAACACGGCATTAGGCCTACTAGTTTGGTTGGGGCCTACTAACGGTGTTTGTCGCTTCAAGCTGTTTTCCAGGTTTACTTGACTGAGCTTCAATCTTCAGGCTCTCATTAAGTTGTTGTAAATATAACATGGCATTAGGCCTACTAGTTTGGTTGGGGCCTACTAACGGTGTCTGCCGCTCCAAGGTGTTCTCCAGGTTTACTTGCCTGAGCTTCAATCTTCAGGCTATCATTAAGTAGTTGTTAATATAACACTGCAGTTGGCCTACTAGTTTGGTTGGGGCCTACTAATGGTGTCTGCCTCTCCAAGGTGTTCTCCAGGTTTACTTGCCTGAGCTTCAATCTTCAGGCTCTCATTAAGTTGTTGTAAATATAACACTGCAGTTGGCCTACTAGTTTGATTGGGGCCTACTAACGGTGTCTACCTCTCCAAGGTGTTCTCCAGGTTTACTTGCCTGAGCTTCAATCTTCAGGCTCTCATTAAGTTGTTGTAAATATAACACTGCATTAGGCCTACTAGGTTGGTTGGGGCCTACTAACGGTGTCTGTCGCTCCAAAGTGTTCTCCAGGTTTACTTGCCTGAGCTTCAATCTTCAGGCTCTCATTAAGTTGTAAATATAACACGGCATTAGGCCTACTAGTTTGGTTGGGGCCTACTAATGGTGTCTGCCGCTCCAAGGTGTTCTCCAGGTTTACTTGCCTGAGCTTCAATCTTCAGGCTCTCATTAAGTAGTTGTTAATATAACATTGCAGTTGGCCTACTAATTTGGTTGGGGCCTACTAACGGTGTCTGCCGCTCCAAGGTGTTCTCCAGGTTTACTTGCCTGAGCTTCAATCTTCAGGCTCGCATTAAGTAGTTGTTAATATAACACTGCAGTTGGCCTACTAGTTTGGTTGGGGCCTACTAACGGTGTCTGCTGCTCCAAGGTGTTCTCCAGATTTTCTTGCCTAAGCTTCAATCTTCAGGCTCTCATTAAGTTGTAGTAAATATAACACAGCATTAGGCCTACTAGTTTGGTTGGGGCCTATTAACGGTGTCTGTCGCTCCAAGGTGTTCTCCAGGTTTACTTACCTGAGCTTCAATCTTCAGGCACTCATTAAGCAGTTGTTAATATAACACTGCAGTTGGCCTACTAGTTTGGTTGGGGCCTACTAACGGTGTCTGCTGCTCCAAGGTGTTCTCCAAGTTTACTTGCCTGAGCTTCAATCTTCAGGCTCTCATTAAGTTGTTGTAAATATAAAACGGCACTAGGTCTACTAGTTTGGTTGGGGCCTGCTAACGGTGTCTGCCGCTCCAAGGTGTTCTCCAGTTTTACTTGCCTGAGCTTCAATCTTCAGGCTCTCATTAAGTTGTTGTAAATATAATACGGCATTAGGCCTACTAGTTTGGTTGGGGCCTACTATCGGTGTCTGCCGCTCCAAGGTGTTCTCCAGGTTTACTTGCAGGAGCTTCAATCTTCAGGCTTTCATTAAGCAGTTATTAATATAACACTGCAGTTGGCCTACTAGATTGGTTGGGGCCTACTAAAGGTGTCTGCCGCTCCAAGGTGTTCTCCAGGTTTACTTGCCTGAGCTTCAATCTTCAGCCTCTCATTAAGTTGTTCTAAATATAACACGGCATTAGGCCTACTAGTTTGGTTGGGGCCAACTAACGGTGTCTGCCGCTCCAAGGTGTTCTCCAGGTTTACTTGCCTGAGCTTCAATCTTCAGGCTCTCATTAAGTAGTTGTTAATATAACACGGCAGTTGGCCTACTAGTTTGGTTGGGGCCTACTAACGGTGTCTGCCGCTCCAAGGTGTTCTCCAGTTTTACTTGCCTGAGCTTCAATCTTCAGGCTCTCATTAAGAAGTTGTTAATATAACACGGCATTAGGCCTACTAGTTTGGTTGGGGCCTACTAACGGTGTCTGACGCTCCAAGGTGTTCTCCAGTTTTACTTGCCTGAGCTTCAATCTTCAGGTTCTCATTAAGTTGTTGTAAATATAACACGGCATTAGGCCTACTAGTTTGGTTGAAGCCTACTAACGGTGTCTGTCGCTCCAAGGTGTTCTCCAGGTTTACTTGCCTGAGCTTCAATCTTCAGGCTCTCATTAAGTTGTTGTAAATATAACACTGCATTAGGCCTACTAGTATGGTTGGGGCCTACTGACGGTGTCTGTCGCTCCAAGGTGTTCTCCAGGTTTACTTGCCTGAGCTTCAATCTTCAGGCTCTCATTAAGTTGTTGTAAATATAACACGGCATTAGGCCTACTAGTTTGGTTGGGGCCTACTAATGGTGTCTGCCGCTCCAAGGTGTTCTCCAGGTTTACTTGCCTGAGCTTCAATCTTCAGGCTCTCATTAAGTAGTTGTTAATATAACACTACAGTTGGCCTACTAGTTTGGTTGGGGCCTACTAACGGTGTCTGCCGCTCCAAGGTGTTCTCCAGGTTTACTTGCCTGAGCTTCAATCTTCAGGCTCGCATTAAGTAGTTGTTAATATAACACTGCAGTTGGCCTACTAGTTTGGTTGGGGCCTACTAACGGTGTCTGCCGCTCCAAGGTGTTGTCCAGGTTTACTTGCCGGAGCTTCAATCTTCAGGCTCTCATTAAGTTGTTGTAAATATAACACGGCATTAGGCCTACTAGTTTGGTTGGGGCCTACTAACGGTGTCTGTCGCTCCAAGGTGTTCTCCAGGTTTACTTGCCTGAGCTTCAATCTCCAGGCTCTCATTAAGTTGTTGTAAATATAACACGGCATTAGGCCTACTAGTTTGGTTGGGGCCTACTAACGATGTCTGCCACTCCAAGGTGTTCTCCAGGTTTACTTGCCTGAGCTTCAATCTTCAGGCTCTCATTAAGTTGTTGTAAATATAACACGGCATTAGGCCTACTAGTTTGGTTGGGGCCTACTAACGGTGTCTGCTGCTCCAAGGTGTTCTCCAGGTTTACTTGCCTGAGCTTCAATATTCAGGCTCTCCTTAAGTAGCTGTTAATATAACACTGCATTAGGCCTACTAGTTTGGTTGGGGCATACTAACGGTGTGTGCCTCTCCAAGGTGTTCTCCAGTTTTACTTGCTTGAGCTTCAATCTTCAGGCTCTCATTAAGTAGCTGTTAATATAACACTGCAGTTGGCCTACTAGTTTGGTTGGGGCCTACTAACGGTGTCTGCCGCTTCAAGGTGTTCTCCAGGTTTACTTGCAGGAGCTTCAATCTTCAGGCTCTCATTAAGTTGTTGTAAATATAACACGGCATTAGGCCTACTACTTTGGTTGGGGCCTACTAACGGTGTCTGCCGCTCTAAGGTGTTCTCCAGGTTTACTTGCCTGAGCTTCAATCTTCAGGCTCTCATTAAGTTGTTGTAAATATAACACGGCATTAGGCCTACTAGATTGGTTGGGGTTTGCTAACGGTGTCTGCCGCTCCAAGGTATTCTCCAGGTTTACTTGCCTGAGCTTCAATTTTCAGGCTTTCATTAAGCAGTTATTAATATAACACTGCAGTTGGCCTACTAGATTTGTTGGGGCCTACTAAAGGTGTCTGCCACTCCAAGGTGTTCTCCAGGTTTACTTGCCTGAGCTTCAATCTTCAGGCTCTCATTAAGTTATTGTAAATATAACACGGCATTAGGCCTACTAGTTTGGTTGGGGCCTACTAACGGTGTCTGCCGCTCCAAGGTGTTCTCCAGGTTTATTTTCCTGAGCTTCAATCTTCAGGCTCTCATGAAGTAGTTGTTAATATAACACTGCAGTTGGCCTACTAGTTTGGTTGTGGCCTACTAACAATGTCTGCCGCTCCAAGGTGTTCTCCAGGTTTACTTGCCTGAGCTTCAATCTTCAGGCTCTCAATAAGTTGTTGTAAATATAACACGGTATTAGGCCTACTAGTTTGGTTGGGGTCTGCTAATGGTGTCTTCCGCTCCAAGGTGTTCTCCAGGTTTACTTGCCTGAGCTTCAATCTTCAGGTTCTCATTAAGTTGTTGTAAATATAACACGGCATTAGGCCTACTAGTTTGGTTGAAGCCTACTAACGGTGTCTGCCACTCCAAGGTGTTCTCCAGGTTTACTTGCCTGAGCTTCAATCTTCAGGCTTTCATTAAGTTGTTGTAAATATAACACTGCAGTTGACCTACTAGTTTGGTTGGGGCCTACTATTGGTGTCTGCCTCTCCAAGGTGTTCTCCAGGTTTACTTGCCTGAGCTTCAATCTTCAGGCTCTCATTAAGTTGTTGTAAATATAACACTGCATTAGGCCTACTAGTTTGGTTGGGGCCTACTAACGGTGTCTGTCGCTCCAAGATGTTCTCCAGGTTTACTTGCCTGAGCTTCAATCTTCAGGCTCTCATTACATTGTTGTAAATATAACACAGCATTAGGCCTACTAGTTTGGTTGGGGCCTACTAATGGTGTCTGCCGCTCCAAGGTGTTCTCCAGGTTTACTTGCCTGAGATTCAATCTTCAGGCTCTGATTAAGTAGTTGTTAATATAACACTACAGTTGGCCTACTAGTTTGGTTGGGGCCTTCTAACGGTGTCTGCCGCTCCAAGGTGTTCTCCAGGTTTACTTGCCTGAGCTTCAATCTTCAGGTTCTCATTAAGTTGTTGTAAATATAACACGGCATTAGGCCTACTAGTTTGGTTGAAGCCTACTAACGGTGTCTGCCACTCCAAGGTGTTCTCCAGGTTTACTTGCCTGAGCTTCAATCTTCAGGCTCTCATTAAGTTGTTGTAAATATAACACTGCAGTTGGCCTACTAGTTTGGTTGGGGCCTACTAACGGTGTCTGCCTCTCCAAGGTGTTCTCCAGGTTTACTTGCCTGAGCTTCAATCTTCAGGCTCTCATTAATTTGTTGTAAATATAACACTGCATTATGCCTACTAGTTTGGTTGGGGCCTACAAACGGTGTCTGTCGCTCCAAGGTGTTCTCCAGGTTTACTTGCCTGAGCTTCAATCTTCAGGCTCTCATTAATTTGTTGTAAATATAACACTGCATTATGCCTACTAGTTTGGTTGGGGCCTACAAACGGTGTCTGTCGCTCCAAGGTGTTCTCCAGGTTTACTTGCCTGAGATTCAATCTTCAGGCTCTGATTAAGTAGTTGTTAATATAACACTACAGTTGGCCTACTAGTTTGGTTGGGGCCTACTAACGGTGTCTGCCGCTCCAAGGTGTTCTCCAGGTTTACTTGCCTGAGCTTCAATCTTCAGGCTCGCATTAAGTAGTTGTTAATATAACACTGCAGTTGGCCTACTAGTTTGGTTGGGGCCTACTAACGGTGTCTGCCGCTCCAAGGTGTTGTCCAGGTTTACTTGCCGGAGCTTCAATCTTCAGGCTCTCATTAAGTTGTAGTAAATATAACACTGCATTAGGCCTACTAGTTTGGTTGGGGCCTACTAACGGTGTCTGCCGCTCCAAGGTGTTCTCCAGGTTTACTTGCCTGAGCTTCAATCTTCAGGCTATCATTAAGTAGTTGTTAATATAACACTGCAGTTGGCCTACTAGTTTGGTTGGGGCCTACTAACGGTGTCTGCCTCTCCAAGGTGTTCTCCAGGTTTACTTGCCTGAGCTTCAATCTTCAGGCTCTCATTAAGTTGTTGTAAATATAACACTGCAGTTGGCCTACTAGTTTGGTTGGGGCCTACTAACGGTGTCTACCTCTCCAAGGTGTTCTCCAGGTTTACTTGCCTGAGCTTCAATCTTCAGGCTCTCATTAAGTTGTTGTAAATATAACACTGCATTAGGCCTACTAGGTTGGTTGGGGCCTACTAACGGTGTCTGTCGCTCCAAGGTGTTCTCCAGGTTTACTTGCCTGAGCTTCAATCTTCAGGCTCTCATTAAGTTGTAAATATAACACGGCATTAGGCCTACTAGTTTGGTTGGGGCCTACTAATGGTGTCTGCCGCTCCAAGGTGTTCTCCAGGTTTACTTGCCTGAGCTTCAATCTTCAGGCTCTCATTAAGTAGTTGTTAATATAACACTGCAGTTGGCCTACTAGTTTGGTTGGGTCCTACTAACGGTGTCTGCCGCTCCAAGGTGTTCTCCAGGTTTACTTGCCTGAGCTTCAATCTTCAGGCTCGCATTAAGTAGTTGTTAATATAACACTGCAGTTGGCCTACTAGTTTGGTTGGGGCCTACTAACGGTGTCTGCTGCTCCAAGGTGTTCTCCAGGTTTACTTGCCTAAGCTTCAATCTTCAGGCTCTCATTAAGTTGTAGTAAATATAACACAGCATTAGGCCTACTAGTTTGGTTGGGGCCTATTAACGGTGTCTGTCGCTCCAAGGTGTTATCCAGGTTTACTTGCCTGAGCTTCAATCTTCAGGCTCTCATTAAGTTGTTGTAAATATAACACGGCATTAGGCCTACTAGTTTGGTTGGGGCCTACTAACGGTGTCTGCCGCTCCAAGGTGTTCTCCAGGTTTACTTGCCTGAGCTTCAATCTTCAGGCTATCATTAAGTAGTTGTTAATATAACACTGCAGTTGGCCTACTAGTTTGGTTGGGGCCTACTAACGGTGTCTGCCTCTCCAAGGTGTTCTCCAGGTTTACTTGCCTGAGCTTCAATCTTCAGGCTCTCATTAAGTTGTTGTAAATATAACACTGCAGTTGGCCTACTAGTTTGATTGGGGCCTACTAACGGTGTCTACCTCTCCAAGGTGTTCTCCAGGTTTACTTGCCTGAGCTTCAATCTTCAGGCTCTCATTAAGTTGTTGTAAATATAACACTGCATTAGGCCTACTAGGTTGGTTGGGGCCTACTAACGGTGTCTGTCGCTCCAAAGTGTTCTCCAGGTTTACTTGCCTGAGCTTCAATCTTCAGGCTCTCATTAAGTTGTAAATATAACACGGCATTAGGCCTACTAGTTTGGTTGGGGCCTACTAATGGTGTCTGCCGCTCCAAGGTGTTCTCCAGGTTTACTTGCCTGAGCTTCAATCTTCAGGCTCTCATTAAGTAGTTGTTAATATAACATTGCAGTTGGCCTACTAATTTGGTTGGGGCCTACTAACGGTGTCTGCCGCTCCAAGGTGTTCTCCAGGTTTACTTGCCTGAGCTTCAATCTTCAGGCTCGCATTAAGTAGTTGTTAATATAACACTGCAGTTGGCCTACTAGTTTGGTTGGGGCCTACTAACGGTGTCTGCTGCTCCAAGGTGTTCTCCAGATTTTCTTGCCTAAGCTTCAATCTTCAGGCTCTCATTAAGTTGTAGTAAATATAACACAGCATTAGGCCTACTAGTTTGGTTGGGGCCTATTAACGGTGTCTGTCGCTCCAAGGTGTTCTCCAGGTTTACTTACCTGAGCTTCAATCTTCAGGCACTCATTAAGCAGTTGTTAATATAACACTGCAGTTGGCCTACTAGTTTGGTTGGGGCCTACTAACGGTGTCTGCTGCTCCAAGGTGTTCTCCAAGTTTACTTGCCTGAGCTTCAATCTTCAGGCTCTCATTAAGTTGTTGTAAATATAAAACGGCACTAGGTCTACTAGTTTGGTTGGGGCCTGCTAACGGTGTCTGCCGCTCCAAGGTGTTCTCCAGTTTTACTTGCCTGAGCTTCAATCTTCAGGCTCTCATTAAGTTGTTGTAAATATAATACGGCATTAGGCCTACTAGTTTGGTTGGGGCCTACTATCGGTGTCTGCCGCTCCAAGGTGTTCTCCAGGTTTACTTGCAGGAGCTTCAATCTTCAGGCTTTCATTAAGCAGTTATTAATATAACACTGCAGTTGGCCTACTAGATTGGTTGGGGCCTACTAAAGGTGTCTGCCGCTCCAAGGTGTTCTCCAGGTTTACTTGCCTGAGCTTCAATCTTCAGCCTCTCATTAAGTTGTTCTAAATATAACACGGCATTAGGCCTACTAGTTTGGTTGGGGCCAACTAACGGTGTCTGCCGCTCCAAGGTGTTCTCCAGGTTTACTTGCCTGAGCTTCAATCTTCAGGCTCTCATTAAGTAGTTGTTAATATAACACGGCAGTTGGCCTACTAGTTTGGTTGGGGCCTACTAACGGTGTCTGCCGCTCCAAGGTGTTCTCCAGTTTTACTTGCCTGAGCTTCAATCTTCAGGCTCTCATTAAGAAGTTGTTAATATAACACGGCATTAGGCCTACTAGTTTGGTTGGGGCCTACTAACGGTGTCTGACGCTCCAAGGTGTTCTCCAGTTTTACTTGCCTGAGCTTCAATCTTCAGGTTCTCATTAAGTTGTTGTAAATATAACACGAAAAAAGCTATGGCTTGGATAGACCAGGCCGTTTGCCAACTCTTAGGGGTCAATGTACAATTATCAGCTAGAAGAGTATATCCCAATATTAAAACGTAACCTTTACTGAAAAATATATATATAAAATTGAAACAAACTATAATAAACCAAAACAAATTAGTGCTCACGCCGAAAACTGTGCTCAAGATAAAAAACTGGCTTGGTCTCACCAATCACGGACATGGGATCTCCAAACTGTAAATATAGATGATCCCCGGGAGGGTCCACGTAATAGAGTAGTAAAGGGGACAGGAACTTTCTACCCTGTCGTGCCCCAGTATATGACTCCTGTCCTGACAAGGACAGGCCCAAGTATTGCTCTATTCTGGACACCCCCCGCCAAATAAGTGTAACGCCTCCTGGGAGGCGTTACACTTATTTGGCGGGGGGTGTCCAGAATAGAGCAATACTTGGGCCTGTCCTTGTCAGGACAGGAGTCATATACTGGGGCACGACAGGGTAGAAAGTTCCTGTCCCCTTTACTACTCTATTACGTGGACCCTCCCGGGGATCATCTATATTTACAGTTTGGAGATCCCATGTCCGTGATTGGTGAGACCAAGCCAGTTTTTTATCTTGAGCACAGTTTTCGGCGTGAGCACTAATTTGTTTTGGTTTATTATAGTTTGTTTCAATTTTATATATATATTTTTCAGTAAAGGTTACGTTTTAATATTGGGATATACTCTTCTAGCTGATAATTAAATATAACACGGCATTAGGCCTACTAGTTTGGTTGAAGCCTACTAACGGTGTCTGTCGCTCCAAGGTGTTCTCCAGGTTTACTTGCCTGAGCTTCAATCTTCAGGCTCTCATTAAGTTGTTGTAAATATAACACTGCATTAGGCCTACTAGTATGGTTGGGGCCTACTGACGGTGTCTGTCGCTCCAAGGTGTTCTCCAGGTTTACTTGCCTGAGCTTCAATCTTCAGGCTCTCATTAAGTTGTTGTAAATATAACACGGCATTAGGCCTACTAGTTTGGTTGGGGCCTACTAATGGTGTCTGCCGCTCCAAGGTGTTCTCCAGGTTTACTTGCCTGAGCTTCAATCTTCAGGCTCTCATTAAGTAGTTGTTAATATAACACTACAGTTGGCCTACTAGTTTGGTTGGGGCCTACTAACGGTGTCTGCCGCTCCAAGGTGTTCTCCAGGTTTACTTGCCTGAGCTTCAATCTTCAGGCTCGCATTAAGTAGTTGTTAATATAACACTGCAGTTGGCCTACTAGTTTGGTTGGGGCCTACTAACGGTGTCTGCCGCTCCAAGGTGTTGTCCAGGTTTACTTGCCGGAGCTTCAATCTTCAGGCTCTCATTAAGTTGTTGTAAATATAACACGGCATTAGGCCTACTAGTTTGGTTGGGGCCTACTAACGGTGTCTGTCGCTCCAAGGTGTTCTCCAGGTTTACTTGCCTGAGCTTCAATCTCCAGGCTCTCATTAAGTTGTTGTAAATATAACACGGCATTAGGCCTACTAGTTTGGTTGGGGCCTACTAACGATGTCTGCCACTCCAAGGTGTTCTCCAGGTTTACTTGCCTGAGCTTCAATCTTCAGGCTCTCATTAAGTTGTTGTAAATATAACACGGCATTAGGCCTACTAGTTTGGTTGGGGCCTACTAACGGTGTCTGCTGCTCCAAGGTGTTCTCCAGGTTTACTTGCCTGAGCTTCAATATTCAGGCTCTCCTTAAGTAGCTGTTAATATAACACTGCATTAGGCCTACTAGTTTGGTTGGGGCATACTAACGGTGTCTGCCTCTCCAAGGTGTTCTCCAGTTTTACTTGCTTGAGCTTCAATCTTCAGGCTCTCATTAAGTAGCTGTTAATATAACACTGCAGTTGGCCTACTAGTTTGGTTGGGGCCTACTAACGGTGTCTGCCGCTTCAAGGTGTTCTCCAGGTTTACTTGCAGGAGCTTCAATCTTCAGGCTCTCATTAAGTTGTTGTAAATATAACACGGCATTAGGCCTACTACTTTGGTTGGGGCCTACTAACGGTGTCTGCCGCTCTAAGGTGTTCTCCAGGTTTACTTGCCTGAGCTTCAATCTTCAGGCTCTCATTAAGTTGTTGTAAATATAACACGGCATTAGGCCTACTAGATTGGTTGGGGTTTGCTAACGGTGTCTGCCGCTCCAAGGTATTCTCCAGGTTTACTTGCCTGAGCTTCAATTTTCAGGCTTTCATTAAGCAGTTATTAATATAACACTGCAGTTGGCCTACTAGATTTGTTGGGGCCTACTAAAGGTGTCTGCCACTCCAAGGTGTTCTCCAGGTTTACTTGCCTGAGCTTCAATCTTCAGGTTCTCATTAAGTTGTTGTAAATATAACACGGCATTAGGCCTACTAGTTTGGTTGAAGCCTACTAACGGTGTCTGCCACTCCAAGGTGTTCTCCAGGTTTACTTGCCTGAGCTTCAATCTTCAGGCTTTCATTAAGTTGTTGTAAATATAACACTGCAGTTGACCTACTAGTTTGGTTGGGGCCTACTATTGGTGTCTGCCTCTCCAAGGTGTTCTCCAGGTTTACTTGCCTGAGCTTCAATCTTCAGGCTCTCATTAAGTTGTTGTAAATATAACACTGCATTAGGCCTACTAGTTTGGTTGGGGCCTACTAACGGTGTCTGTCGCTCCAAGATGTTCTCCAGGTTTACTTGCCTGAGCTTCAATCTTCAGGCTCTCATTACATTGTTGTAAATATAACACAGCATTAGGCCTACTAGTTTGGTTGGGGCCTACTAATGGTGTCTGCCGCTCCAAGGTGTTCTCCAGGTTTACTTGCCTGAGATTCAATCTTCAGGCTCTGATTAAGTAGTTGTTAATATAACACTACAGTTGGCCTACTAGTTTGGTTGGGGCCTTCTAACGGTGTCTGCCGCTCCAAGGTGTTCTCCAGGTTTACTTGCCTGAGCTTCAATCTTCAGGTTCTCATTAAGTTGTTGTAAATATAACACGGCATTAGGCCTACTAGTTTGGTTGAAGCCTACTAACGGTGTCTGCCACTCCAAGGTGTTCTCCAGGTTTACTTGCCTGAGCTTCAATCTTCAGGCTCTCATTAAGTTGTTGTAAATATAACACTGCAGTTGGCCTACTAGTTTGGTTGGGGCCTACTAACGGTGTCTGCCTCTCCAAGGTGTTCTCCAGGTTTACTTGCCTGAGCTTCAATCTTCAGGCTCTCATTAATTTGTTGTAAATATAACACTGCATTATGCCTACTAGTTTGGTTGGGGCCTACAAACGGTGTCTGTCGCTCCAAGGTGTTCTCCAGGTTTACTTGCCTGAGCTTCAATCTTCAGGCTCTCATTAATTTGTTGTAAATATAACACTGCATTATGCCTACTAGTTTGGTTGGGGCCTACAAACGGTGTCTGTCGCTCCAAGGTGTTCTCCAGGTTTACTTGCCTGAGATTCAATCTTCAGGCTCTGATTAAGTAGTTGTTAATATAACACTACAGTTGGCCTACTAGTTTGGTTGGGGCCTACTAACGGTGTCTGCCGCTCCAAGGTGTTCTCCAGGTTTACTTGCCTGAGCTTCAATCTTCAGGCTCGCATTAAGTAGTTGTTAATATAACACTGCAGTTGGCCTACTAGTTTGGTTGGGGCCTACTAACGGTGTCTGCCGCTCCAAGGTGTTGTCCAGGTTTACTTGCCGGAGCTTCAATCTTCAGGCTCTCATTAAGTTGTAGTAAATATAACACGGCATTATGCCTACTAGTTTGGTTGGGGCCTACTAACGGTGTCTGTCGCTTCAAGCTGTTTTCCAGGTTTACTTGACTGAGCTTCAATCTTCAGGCTCTCATTAAGTTGTTGTAAATATAACATGGCATTAGGCCTACTAGTTTGGTTGGGGCCTACTAACGGTGTCTGCCGCTCCAAGGTGTTCTCCAGGTTTACTTGCCTGAGCTTCAATCTTCAGGCTATCATTAAGTAGTTGTTAATATAACACTGCAGTTGGCCTACTAGTTTGGTTGGGGCCTACTAACGGTGTCTGCCTCTCCAAGGTGTTCTCCAGGTTTACTTGCCTGAGCTTCAATCTTCAGGCTCTCATTAAGTTGTTGTAAATATAACACTGCAGTTGGCCTACTAGTTTGGTTGGGGCCTACTAACGGTGTCTACCTCTCCAAGGTGTTCTCCAGGTTTACTTGCCTGAGCTTCAATCTTCAGGCTCTCATTAAGTTGTTGTAAATATAACACTGCATTAGGCCTACTAGGTTGGTTGGGGCCTACTAACGGTGTCTGTCGCTCCAAGGTGTTCTCCAGGTTTACTTGCCTGAGCTTCAATCTTCAGGCTCTCATTAAGTTGTAAATATAACACGGCATTAGGCCTACTAGTTTGGTTGGGGCCTACTAATGGTGTCTGCCGCTCCAAGGTGTTCTCCAGGTTTACTTGCCTGAGCTTCAATCTTCAGGCTCTCATTAAGTAGTTGTTAATATAACACTGCAGTTGGCCTACTAGTTTGGTTGGGTCCTACTAACGGTGTCTGCCGCTCCAAGGTGTTCTCCAGGTTTACTTGCCTGAGCTTCAATCTTCAGGCTCGCATTAAGTAGTTGTTAATATAACACTGCAGTTGGCCTACTAGTTTGGTTGGGGCCTACTAACGGTGTCTGCTGCTCCAAGGTGTTCTCCAGGTTTACTTGCCTAAGCTTCAATCTTCAGGCTCTCATTAAGTTGTAGTAAATATAACACAGCATTAGGCCTACTAGTTTGGTTGGGGCCTATTAACGGTGTCTGTCGCTCCAAGGTGTTATCCAGGTTTACTTGCCTGAGCTTCAATCTTCAGGCTCTCATTAAGTTGTTGTAAATATAACACGGCATTAGGCCTACTAGTTTGGTTGGGGCCTACTAACGGTGTCTGCCGCTCCAAGGTGTTCTCCAGGTTTACTTACCTGAGCTTCAATCTTCAGGCACTCATTAAGCAGTTGTTAATATAACACTGCAGTTGGACTACTAGTTTGGTTAGGGCCTACTAACGGTGTCTGCTGCTCCAAGGTGTTCTCCAAGTTTACTTGCCTGAGCTTCAATCTTCAGGCTCTCATTAAGTTGTTGTAAATATAAAACGGCACTAGGTCTACTAGTTTGGTTGGGGCCTGCTAACGGTGTCTGCCGCTCCAAGGTGTTCTCCAGTTTTACTTGCCTGAGCTTCAATCTTCAGGCTCTCATTAAGTTGTTGTAAATATAATACGACATTAGGCCTACTAGTTTGGTTGGGGCCTACTATCGGTGTCTGCCGATCCAAGGTGTTCTCCAGGTTTACTTGCCTGAGCTTCAATCTTCAGGCTCTCATTAAATTGTTGTAAATATAACACGGCATTAGGCCTACTAGTTTGGTTGGGGCCTACTAATGGTGTCTGCCACTCCAAGGTGTTCTCCAGGTTTACTTGCCTGAGCTTCAATCTTCAGGCTCTCATTAAGTAGTTGTTAATATAACACTGCAGCTGGCCTACTAGTTTGGTTGGGGCCTACTAACAATGTCTGCCGCTCCAAGGTGTTCTCCAGGTTTACTTGCCTGAGCTTCAATCTTCAGGCTCTCATTAAGCAGTTGTTAATATAACACTGCAGTTGGCCTACCAGTTTGGTTGGGGCCTACTAACGGTGTCTGTCGCTCCAAGGTGTTCTCCAGGTTTACTTGCCTGAGCTTCAATCTTCAGGCTCTCATTAAGTTGTTGTAAATATAACACTGCATTAGGCCTACTAGATTGGTTGGGGCCTTCTAACGGTGTCTGCTGCTCCAAGGTGTTCTCCAGGTTTACTTGCCTGAGCTTCAATCTTCAGGCTCTCATTAAGTTGTTGTAAATATAACACGACAGTAGGTCTACTAGTTTGGTTGGGGCCTGCTAACGGTGTCTGCCGCTCCAAGGTGTTCTCCAGTTTTATTTGCCTGAGCTTCAATCTTCAGGCTCTCATTAAGTTGTTGTAAATATAATACGGCATTAGGCCTACTAGTTTGGTTGGGGCCTACTATCGGTGTCTGCCGCTCCAAGGTGTTCTCCAGGTTTACTTGCCTGAGCTTCAATCTTCAGGCTCTCATTAAATTGTTGTAAATATAACACGGCATTAGGCCTACTAGTTTGGTTGGGGCCTACTAACAATGTCTGCCGCTCCAAGGTGTTCTCCAGGTTTACTTGCCTGAGCTTCAATCTTCAGGCTCTCATTAAGCATTTGTTAATATAACACTGCAGTTGGCCTACCAGTTTGGTTGGGGCCTACTAACGGTGTCTGTTGCTCCAAGGTGTTCTCCAGGTTTACTTGCCTGAGCTTCAATCTTCAGGCTCTCATTAAGTTGTTGTAAATATAACACTGCATTAGGCCTACTAGTTTGGTTGGGGCCTACTAACGGTGTCTGCCGCTCCAAGGTGTTCTCCAGGTTTACTTGCCTGAGCTTCAATCTTCAGGCTCTCATTAAGTAGTTGTTAATATAACACTGCAGTTGGCCTACTAGTTTGGTTGGGGCCTACTAACGGTGTCTGCCTCTCCAAGGTGTTCTCCAGGTTTACTTGCCTGAGCTTCAATCTTGAGGCTCTCATTAAGTTGTTGTAAATATAACACTGCAGTTGGCCTACTAGTTTGGTTGGGGCCTACTAACGGTGTCTACCTCTCCAAGGTGTTCTCCAGGTTTACTTGCCTGAGCTTCAATCTTCAGGCTCTCATTAAGTTGTTGTAAATATAACACTGCATTAGGCCTACTAGTTTGGTTGGGGCCTACTAACGGTGTCTGTCGCTCCAAGGTGTTCTCCAGGTTTACTTGCCTGAGCTTCAATCTTCAGGCTCTCATTAAGTTGTAAATATAACACGGCATTAGGCCTACTAGTTTGGTTGGGGCCTACTAACGGTGTCTGCTGCTCCAAGTTGTTCTCCAGGTTTACTTGCCTGAGCTTCAATCTTCAGGCCCTCATTAAGTTGTTGTAAATATAACACGGCATTAGGCCTACTAGTTTGGTTGGGGCCTACTAACGGTGTCTGCTGCTCCAAGGTGTTCTCCAGGTTTACTTGCCTGAGATTCAATCTTCAGGCTCTGATTAAGTAGTTGTTAATATAACACTACAGTTGGCCTACTAGTTTGGTTGGGGCCTTCTAACGGTGTCTGCCGCTCCAAGGTGTTCTCCAGGTTTACTTGCCTGAGCTTCAATCTTCAGGTTCTCATTAAGTTGTTGTAAATATAACACGGCATTAGGCCTACTAGTTTGGTTGAAGCCTACTAACGGTGTCTGCCGCTCCAAGGTGTTCTCCAGGTTTACTTGCCTGAGCTTCAATCTTCAGGCTCTCATTAAGTTGTTGTAAATATAACACTGCAGTTGGCCTACTAGTTTGGTTGGGGCCTACTAACGGTGTCTGCCTCTCCAAGGTGTTCTCCAGGTTTACTTGCCTGAGCTTCAATCTTCAGGCTCTCATTAATTTGTTGTAAATATAACACTGCATTATGCCTACTAGTTTGGTTGGGGCCTACAAACGGTGTCTGTCGCTCCAAGGTGTTCTCCAGGTTTACTTGCCTGAGCTTCAATCTTCAGGCTCTCATTAAATTGTTGTAAATATAACACAGCATTAGGCCTACTAGTTTGGTTGGGGCCTACTAATGGTGTCTGCCGCTCCAAGGTGTTCTCCAGGTTTACTTGCCTGAGATTCAATCTTCAGGCTCTGATTAAGTAGTTGTTAATATAACACTACAGTTGGCCTACTAGTTTGGTTGGGGCCTACTAACGGTGTCTGCCGCTCCAAGGTGTTCTCCAGGTTTACTTGCCTGAGCTTCAATCTTCAGGCTCGCATTAAGTAGTTGTTAATATAACACTGCAGTTGGCCTACTAGTTTGGTTGGGGCCTACTAACGGTGTCTGCCGCTCCAAGGTGTTGTCCAGGTTTACTTGCCGGAGCTTCAATCTTCAGGCTCTCATTAAGTTGTAGTAAATATAACACGGCATTATGCCTACTAGTTTGGTTGGGGCCTACTAACGGTGTCTGTCGCTTCAAGCTGTTTTCCAGGTTTACTTGACTGAGCTTCAATCTTCAGGCTCTCATTAAGTTGTTGTAAATATAACATGGCATTAGGCCTACTAGTTTGGTTGGGGCCTACTAACGGTGTCTGCCGCTCCAAGGTGTTCTCCAGGTTTACTTGCCTGAGCTTCAATCTTCAGGCTATCATTAAGTAGTTGTTAATATAACACTGCAGTTGGCCTACTAGTTTGGTTGGGGCCTACTAACGGTGTCTGCCTCTCCAAGGTGTTCTCCAGGTTTACTTGCCTGAGCTTCAATCTTCAGGCTCTCATTAAGTTGTTGTAAATATAACACTGCAGTTGGCCTACTAGTTTGGTTGGGGCCTACTAACGGTGTCTACCTCTCCAAGGTGTTCTCCAGGTTTACTTGCCTGAGCTTCAATCTTCAGGCTCTCATTAAGTTGTTGTAAATATAACACTGCATTAGGCCTACTAGGTTGGTTGGGGCCTACTAACGGTGTCTGTCGCTCCAAGGTGTTCTCCAGGTTTACTTGCCTGAGCTTCAATCTTCAGGCTCTCATTAAGTTGTAAATATAACACGGCATTAGGCCTACTAGTTTGGTTGGGGCCTACTAATGGTGTCTGCCGCTCCAAGGTGTTCTCCAGGTTTACTTGCCTGAGCTTCAATCTTCAGGCTCTCAATAAGTTGTTGTAAATATAACACGGTATTAGGCCTACTAGTTTGGTTGGGGTCTGCTAATGGTGTCTTCCGCTCCAAGGTGTTCTCCAGGTTTACTTGCCTGAGCTTCAATCTTCAGGTTCTCATTAAGTTGTTGTAAATATAACACGGCATTAGGCCTACTAGTTTGGTTGAAGCCTACTAACGGTGTCTGCCACTCCAAGGTGTTCTCCAGGTTTACTTGCCTGAGCTTCAATCTTCAGGCTTTCATTAAGTTGTTGTAAATATAACACTGCAGTTGACCTACTAGTTTGGTTGGGGCCTACTATTGGTGTCTGCCTCTCCAAGGTGTTCTCCAGGTTTACTTGCCTGAGCTTCAATCTTCAGGCTCTCATTAAGTTGTTGTAAATATAACACTGCATTAGGCCTACTAGTTTGGTTGGGGCCTACTAACGGTGTCTGTCGCTCCAAGATGTTCTCCAGGTTTACTTGCCTGAGCTTCAATCTTCAGGCTCTCATTACATTGTTGTAAATATAACACAGCATTAGGCCTACTAGTTTGGTTGGGGCCTACTAATGGTGTCTGCCGCTCCAAGGTGTTCTCCAGGTTTACTTGCCTGAGATTCAATCTTCAGGCTCTGATTAAGTAGTTGTTAATATAACACTACAGTTGGCCTACTAGTTTGGTTGGGGCCTTCTAACGGTGTCTGCCGCTCCAAGGTGTTCTCCAGGTTTACTTGCCTGAGCTTCAATCTTCAGGTAATCATTAAGTTGTTGTAAATATAACACGGCATTAGGCCTACTAGTTTGGTTGAAGCCTACTAACGGTGTCTGCCACTCCAAGGTGTTCTCCAGGTTTACTTGCCTGAGCTTCAATCTTCAGGCTCTCATTAAGTTGTTGTAAATATAACACTGCAGTTGGCCTACTAGTTTGGTTGGGGCCTACTAACGGTGTCTGCCTCTCCAAGGTGTTCTCCAGGTTTACTTGCCTGAGCTTCAATCTTCAGGCTCTCATTAATTTGTTGTAAATATAACACTGCATTATGCCTACTAGTTTGGTTGGGGCCTACAAACGGTGTCTGTCGCTCCAAGGTGTTCTCCAGGTTTACTTGCCTGAGCTTCAATCTTCAGGCTCTCATTAATTTGTTGTAAATATAACACTGCATTATGCCTACTAGTTTGGTTGGGGCCTACAAACGGTGTCTGTCGCTCCAAGGTGTTCTCCAGGTTTACTTGCCTGAGATTCAATCTTCAGGCTCTGATTAAGTAGTTGTTAATATAACACTACAGTTGGCCTACTAGTTTGGTTGGGGCCTACTAACGGTGTCTGCCGCTCCAAGGTGTTCTCCAGGTTTACTTGCCTGAGCTTCAATCTTCAGGCTCGCATTAAGTAGTTGTTAATATAACACTGCAGTTGGCCTACTAGTTTGGTTGGGGCCTACTAACGGTGTCTGCCGCTCCAAGGTGTTGTCCAGGTTTACTTGCCGGAGCTTCAATCTTCAGGCTCTCATTAAGTTGTAGTAAATATAACACGGCATTATGCCTACTAGTTTGGTTGGGGCCTACTAACGGTGTCTGTCGCTTCAAGCTGTTTTCCAGGTTTACTTGACTGAGCTTCAATCTTCAGGCTCTCATTAAGTTGTTGTAAATATAACATGGCATTAGGCCTACTAGTTTGGTTGGGGCCTACTAACGGTGTCTGCCGCTCCAAGGTGTTCTCCAGGTTTACTTGCCTGAGCTTCAATCTTCAGGCTATCATTAAGTAGTTGTTAATATAACACTGCAGTTGGCCTACTAGTTTGGTTGGGGCCTACTAACGGTGTCTGCCTCTCCAAGGTGTTCTCCAGGTTTACTTGCCTGAGCTTCAATCTTCAGGCTCTCATTAAGTTGTTGTAAATATAACACTGCAGTTGGCCTACTAGTTTGGTTGGGGCCTACTAACGGTGTCTACCTCTCCAAGGTGTTCTCCAGGTTTACTTGCCTGAGCTTCAATCTTCAGGCTCTCATTAAGTTGTTGTAAATATAACACTGCATTAGGCCTACTAGGTTGGTTGGGGCCTACTAACGGTGTCTGTCGCTCCAAGGTGTTCTCCAGGTTTACTTGCCTGAGCTTCAATCTTCAGGCTCTCATTAAGTTGTAAATATAACACGGCATTAGGCCTACTAGTTTGGTTGGGGCCTACTAATGGTGTCTGCCGCTCCAAGGTGTTCTCCAGGTTTACTTGCCTGAGCTTCAATCTTCAGGCTCTCATTAAGTAGTTGTTAATATAACACTGCAGTTGGCCTACTAGTTTGGTTGGGTCCTACTAACGGTGTCTGCCGCTCCAAGGTGTTCTCCAGGTTTACTTGCCTGAGCTTCAATCTTCAGGCTCGCATTAAGTAGTTGTTAATATAACACTGCAGTTGGCCTACTAGTTTGGTTGGGGCCTACTAACGGTGTCTGCTGCTCCAAGGTGTTCTCCAGGTTTACTTGCCTAAGCTTCAATCTTCAGGCTCTCATTAAGTTGTAGTAAATATAACACAGCATTAGGCCTACTAGTTTGGTTGGGGCCTATTAACGGTGTCTGTCGCTCCAAGGTGTTATCCAGGTTTACTTGCCTGAGCTTCAATCTTCAGGCTCTCATTAAGTTGTTGTAAATATAACACGGCATTAGGCCTACTAGTTTGGTTGGGGCCTACTAACGGTGTCTGCCGCTCCAAGGTGTTCTCCAGGTTTACTTACCTGAGCTTCAATCTTCAGGCACTCATTAAGCAGTTGTTAATATAACACTGCAGTTGGACTACTAGTTTGGTTAGGGCCTACTAACGGTGTCTGCTGCTCCAAGGTGTTCTCCAAGTTTACTTGCCTGAGCTTCAATCTTCAGGCTCTCATTAAGTTGTTGTAAATATAAAACGGCACTAGGTCTACTAGTTTGGTTGGGGCCTGCTAACGGTGTCTGCCGCTCCAAGGTGTTCTCCAGTTTTACTTGCCTGAGCTTCAATCTTCAGGCTCTCATTAAGTTGTTGTAAATATAATACGACATTAGGCCTACTAGTTTGGTTGGGGCCTACTATCGGTGTCTGCCGCTCCAAGGTGTTCTCCAGGTTTACTTGCCTGAGCTTCAATCTTCAGGCTCTCATTAAATTGTTGTAAATATAACACGGCATTAGGCCTACTAGTTTGGTTGGGGCCTACTAATGGTGTCTGCCACTCCAAGGTGTTCTCCAGGTTTACTTGCCTGAGCTTCAATCTTCAGGCTCTCATTAAGTAGTTGTTAATATAACACTGCAGCTGGCCTACTAGTTTGGTTGGGGCCTACTAACAATGTCTGCCGCTCCAAGGTGTTCTCCAGGTTTACTTGCCTGAGCTTCAATCTTCAGGCTCTCATTAAGCAGTTGTTAATATAACACTGCAGTTGGCCTACCAGTTTGGTTGGGGCCTACTAACGGTGTCTGTCGCTCCAAGGTGTTCTCCAGGTTTACTTGCCTGAGCTTCAATCTTCAGGCTCTCATTAAGTTGTTGTAAATATAACACTGCATTAGGCCTACTAGATTGGTTGGGGCCTTCTAACGGTGTCTGCTGCTCCAAGGTGTTCTCCAGGTTTACTTGCCTGAGCTTCAATCTTCAGGCTCTCATTAAGTTGTTGTAAATATAACACGGCATTAGGCCTACTAGTTTGGTTGGGGCCTACTAACGGTGTCTGTCACTCCAAGGTGTTCTCCAGGTTTACTTGTCTGAGCTTCAATCTTCAGGCTGTCATTAAGTTGTTGTAAATATAACACGGCATTAGGCCTACTAGTTTGGTTGGGGCCTACTAACGGTGTCTGCCGCTCCAAGGTGTTCTCCAGGTTTACTTGCCTGAGCTTCAATCTTCAGGCTCTCATTAAGTTGCTGTAAATATAACACGGCATTAGGCCTACTAGATTGGTTGGGGCCTACTAACGGTGTCTGCCGCTCCAAGGTGTTCTCCAGGTTTATTTGCCTGAGCTTCAATCTTCAGGCTGTCATTAAGTTGTTGTAAATATAACACGGCATTAGGCCTACTAGTTTGGTTGGGGCCTACTAACGGTGTCTGTCACTCCAAGGTGTTCTCCAGGTTTATTTGCCTGAGCTTCAATCTTCAGGCTCTCATTAAGTAGTTGTAAATATAACACTGCAGTTGGCCTAATAGTTTGGTTGGGGCCTACTAACAGTGTCTGCTGCTCCAAGTTGTTCTCCAGGTTTTCTTGTCTGAGCTTCAATCTTCAGGCTCTCATTAAGTTGTTGTAAATATAACACGGCATTAGGCCTACTAGTTTGGTTGGGGCCTACTAACGGTGTCTGCCGCTCCAAGGTGTTCTCCAAGTTTAAATGCCTGAGCTTCAATCTTCAGGCTCTCATTAAGATGTAAATATAACACGGCATTAGGCCTACTAGTTTGGTTGGGGCCTACTAACGGTGTCTGCTGCTCCAAGGTGTTCTCTGTTGTGAATTTTGATTCTGGGCTCCCCCGGTGGCCGCTTGTGGAATTGGACTTGTCATCCTCTTTCCTGTTTCACCTGGTTCCATCAGTAGTGGGTGTCGCTATTTAAGCTCATTTCTCTGGTGGTTTCTTGCCGGTCAACAATGTTATCTGATGCCTCTCAGTGCTTGTTCCTGCTTCTAGACAACTACTAGATAAGTTGGACTTTTGTCCATGTTTTGTTTTGCCTATTTGTTCCAGTTCACAGCTGAAGTTTTGTTACTGTGTCTGGAAAGCTCTCGTTGATCAGGGATTGCTACTCTGGCGTTATGAGTTAATGCCAGAGTTTAAGGTAATCTCTGGATGGTGTTTTGTTAGTGTTTTTCTGCTGACCATGAAAGTATACTATCTGTCTTCTGCTATCTAGTAAGCGGACCTCAAATTTGCTAAGACTATTTTCCTGCTGCGTTTGTTGTTTCATCTGAACTCACCGTCATTATATGTGGGGGGCTACTGTCTTCTTTGGAATATTTCTCTAGAGGTGAGCCAGGTCTTATATTTCCCTCTGCTAGCTATTTAGGTCTTAGGCCAGAGCTGGGCATCTAGCGATAAATAGGAAATGCTACCTGGCTATTTCTAGTTGCGCGGCAGGCTTAGTTCATGGTCAGTATAGTTCCATCTTCCGAGAGCTTGTCCCTCTATAGGCTTGCTATGATCTCTGCCTGCAGAGATCATGACAGTTTGACCGGCCCATAAAGTGTTAAAGACCCAGGTTGAGAAAGGAGAGTTATAAGAAGTCTGCTGGAATTTTTTTTTTTTTTTTCCTCCAGTCTGCCTTGCTGCAGTCTTTTTTCTCTCTCTCCTCCTAATCTCTGTATGGCTCTGTGTGCACCTAACAATCATGGATCTCCAGAGTGTAACTGCGGGTTTGAATAATCTCATCACGAAAGTACAAAATTTACAAGATTTTGTGGTACATGCTCCGGTATCTGAGCCGAGAATTCCTTTGCCGGAGTTCTTCACAGGGAATAGAGCTAGCTTCCAGAATTTCCGAAATAATTGTAAGCTTTATTTGTCCCTGAAGTCTCGTTCAGCTGGAGACCCTGCTCAGCAGGTTAGGATTGTGATTTCCTTGCTCAGGGGTGACCCTCAAGATTGGGCCTTCTCATTGCCAGCAGGGGATCCTGCGTTACGCGATGTGGATGCGTTTTTTCTGGCCTTGGGCTTGCTTTATGAGGAACCTCATTTGGAACTTCAGGCAGAAAAAACTTTGATGGCACTATCTCAGGGGCAAGACGAAGCTGAAGTTTTCTGCCAAAAATTCCGTAAATGGTCTGTGCTTACTCAGTGGAATGAGTGCGCCTTGGCGGCAACTTTCAGAGAAGGTCTCTCTGATGCCGTTAAGGATGTTATGGTGGGGTTCCCTGTGCCTGCAGGTCTGAATGAGTCCATGACAATGGCTATTCAGATTGATAGGCGTCTGCGGGAGCGCAAACCGGTGCACCATCTGGCGGTGTCTATGGAAAAGACGCCAGAAAGTATGCAGTGTGATAGAATTCTGTCCAGGAGCGAGCGACAGAATTTTAGACGGAAGAATGGATTGTGTTTCTATTGTGGGGATTCTACTCATGTTATATCAGCATGCTCTAGGCGTACAAAGAAGCTTGATAAGTCTGTTTCCATTGGCACCATTCAGTCTAAGTTTATTTTGTCTGTAACCCTGATTTGCTCTTTGTCATCCATTGCCACGGACGCCTATGTTGACTCTGGCGCCGCTCTGAGTCTTATGGATTGGTCCTTTGCCAATCGTTGTGGTTTTGATTTAGAGCCTTTGGAGACTCTTATTCCTCTGAAGGGGATTGACTCCACCCCATTGGCTAATAATAAACCACAATACTGGACACAAGTAACCATGCGTATCAATCCGGATCACCAGGAGATTATTCGTTTCCTGGTGCTGTATAATTTACATGACGATTTGGTACTGGGATTGCCATGGTTGCAGTCTCACAACCCAGTCTTGGACTGGAGAGCAATGTCTGTGTTGAGCTGGGGATGTAAGGGTATTCATGGGGACTTACCTTTGGTTTCTATTTCGTCGTCCATTCCCTCTGAAGTCCCTGAGTTCCTCTCTGATTATCAAGACGTCTTTGACGAACCCAAGCTTGGGTCGTTACCTCCGCACCGTGAGTGCGATTGTGCCATAGATTTGATACCGGGTTGTAAATATCCAAAGGGTCGTTTGTTTAATCTGTCTGTGCCGGAACATGCTGCTATGCGGGAATATATAAAGGAGTCTTTGGAAAAGGGACATATTCGTCCATCTTCTTCTCCCTTGGGAGCTGGGTTTTTCTTTGTCTCAAAAAAAGACGGCTCTTTGAGACCATGTATTGATTATCGGCTTCTGAATAAGATCACTGTTAAGTATCAATACCCATTGCCATTGCTTACTGATTTGTTTGCTCGTATAGAGGGTGCTAAGTGGTTCTCTAAAATTGATCTTCGTGGGGCGTATAATTTGGTGCGGATCAGGCAGGGGGATGAGTGGAAGACCGCATTTAATACGCCCGAGGGCCACTTTGAGTATTTGGTCATGCCTTTTGGTCTTTCTAATGCCCCTTCAGTTTTCCAGTCTTTTATGCATGATATTTTCCGCGATTTTCTGGATAAATTTATGATAATATATCTGGATGATATTCTGATTTTTTCTGATGACTGGGACTCTCATGTCCAGCAGGTCAGGAGAGTTTTTCAGGTTCTGCGGTCTAATTCTTTATGTGTGAAGGGGTCTAAGTGCGTTTTTGGGGTCCAGAAAATTTCCTTTTTGGGGTATATTTTTTCTCCCTCTTCCATTGAGATGGATCCCGTCAAGGTGCAAGCTATTTGTGACTGGACTCAGCCCTCCTCTCTTAAGGGTCTTCAGAGATTTTTGGGCTTTGCCAACTTTTACCGCCGATTTATTGCTGGTTTTTCGGATGTCGTTAAACCACTGACTGATTTGACCAGACAAGGCGCTGATGTTGCTAATTGGTCCCCTCATGCTGTAGAGGCCTTTCAGGAGCTTAAGCGCCGTTTTGCCTCTGCCCCTGTGTTGCGTCAGCCTGATGTGAATCTGCCTTTTCAGGTTGAGGTTGACGCTTCGGAGATCGGAGCTGGGGCAGTGTTGTCGCAGAAAGGTTCCGACTGCTCCGTTATTAGGCCTTGTGCCTTCTTTTCTCGTAAATTTTCGCCCGCAGAGCGGAATTATGATGTTGGGAATCGGGAGCTTTTGGCCATGAAGTGGGCGTTTGAGGAGTGGCGCCATTGGCTCGAGGGGGCTAGGCATCAGGTGGTGGTATTGACTGACCACAAAAATTTGATTTATCTTGAGACTGCCAGACGCCTGAATCCTAGACAGGCGCGCTGGTCTTTATTTTTTTCTCGCTTTAATTTTGTGGTGTCATACCTACCGGGTTCTAAGAATGTTAAGGCAGATGCCCTTTCTAGGAGTTTTGACCCGGACTCTCCTGGTAATTCTGAACCCACAGGTATCCTTAGGGAGGGAGTAATTTTGTCGGCCGTTTCTCCTGATCTGCGGCGGTCCTTGCAAGAGTTTCAGGCGGATAGACCGGATCGTTGTCCGCCTGATAGACTGTTTGTTCCGGATGATTGGACCAGCAGAGTCATCTCTGAGGTACATTCTTCTGCATTGGCAGGTCATCCCGGAATTTTTGGTACCAGGGATTTGGTGGCAAGATCCTTCTGGTGGCCTTCCCTGTCACGAGATGTGCGAGTCTTTGTGCAGTCATGCGACGTTTGTGCTCGGGCCAAGTCTTGTAGTTCTCGGGCTAGCGGACTGCTGTTGCCCTTGCCTATTCCTAAGAGGCCTTGGACACACATCTCGATGGATTTTATTTCAGATCTGCCTGTTTCCCAGAAGATGTCTGTCATCTGGGTGGTCTGTGACCGTTTCTCTAAAATGGTCCATTTGGTTCCTCTGCCCAAGTTGCCTTCTTCTTCTGAGTTGGTTCCTCTGTTTTTTCAGAATGTTGTCCGATTGCACGGTATTCCTGAGAATATTGTTTCTGACAGAGGTACTCAATTTGTGTCTAGATTTTGGCGGGCATTCTGTGCTAGGATGGGCATAGATTTGTCTTTTTCATCTGCTTTTCACCCTCAGACTAATGGCCAGACCGAGCGGACTAATCAGACCCTTGAGACATATCTGAGGTGTTTTGTCTCTGCTGACCAGGATGATTGGGTTGCTTTTTTGCCATTGGCAGAGTTCGCCCTCAATAATCGGGCCAGCTCTTCCACCTTGGTGTCCCCGTTTTTCTGTAATTCGGGGTTTCACCCTCGATTTTCCTCCGGTCAGGTGGAATCCTCGGATTGTCCTGGAGTGGATGCGGTGGTGGAGAGATTGCATCACATCTGGGGGCAGGTTATGGACAATTTGAAGTTGTCCCAGGAGAAGACTCAGCGTTTTGCCAACCGTCATCGTCGTGTTGGTTCTCGGCTTTGTGTTGGAGATTTGGTGTGGTTGTCTTCTCGTTTTGTCCCTATGAGGGTCTCTTCTCCTAAGTTTAAACCTCGGTTCATCGGCCCTTATAGAATATTGGAGATTCTTAATCCTGTTTCTTTCCGTTTGGACCTCCCTGCGTCCTTTTCCATTCATAACGTTTTTCATCGGTCGTTATTGCGCAGGTATGAGGTACCTGTTGTACCTTCAGTTGAGCCTCCTGCTCCGGTGTTGGTTGAGGGTGAGTTGGAGTACGTTGTGGAGAAAATTTTGGACTCTCGTGTTTCCAGACGGAGACTCCAGTATCTGGTCAACTGGAAGGGTTACGGCCAGGAGGATAATTCTTGGGTCAATGCATCTGATGTTCATGCTTCTGATCTTGTTCGTGCCTTCCATAGGGCTCATCCTGGTCGCCCTGGTGGATCTGGTGAGGGTTCGGTGCCCCCTCCTTGAGGGGGGGGTACTGTTGTGAATTTTGATTCTGGGCTCCCCCGGTGGCCGCTTGTGGAATTGGACTTGTCATCCTCTTTCCTGTTTCACCTGGTTCCATCAGTAGTGGGTGTCGCTATTTAAGCTCATTTCTCTGGTGGTTTCTTGCCGGTCAACAATGTTATCTGATGCCTCTCAGTGCTTGTTCCTGCTTCTAGACAACTACTAGATAAGTTGGACTTTTGTCCATGTTTTGTTTTGCCTATTTGTTCCAGTTCACAGCTGAAGTTTTGTTACTGTGTCTGGAAAGCTCTCGTTGATCAGGGATTGCTACTCTGGCGTTATGAGTTAATGCCAGAGTTTAAGGTAATCTCTGGATGGTGTTTTGTTAGTGTTTTTCTGCTGACCATGAAAGTATACTATCTGTCTTCTGCTATCTAGTAAGCGGACCTCAAATTTGCTAAGACTATTTTCCTGCTGCGTTTGTTGTTTCATCTGAACTCACCGTCATTATATGTGGGGGGCTACTGTCTTCTTTGGAATATTTCTCTAGAGGTGAGCCAGGTCTTATATTTCCCTCTGCTAGCTATTTAGGTCTTAGGCCAGAGCTGGGCATCTAGCGATAAATAGGAAATGCTACCTGGCTATTTCTAGTTGCGCGGCAGGCTTAGTTCATGGTCAGTATAGTTCCATCTTCCGAGAGCTTGTCCCTCTATAGGCTTGCTATGATCTCTGCCTGCAGAGATCATGACAGTTCTCCAGGTTTACTTGCCTGAGCTTCAGTCTTCAGGCTCTCCTTAAGTAGTTGTTAATATAACACTGCAGTTGGCCTACTAGTTTGGTTGGGGCATACTAACGGTGTCTGCCTCTCCAAAGTGTTCTCCAGTTTTACTTGCCTGAGCTTCAATCTTCAGGCTCTCATTAAGTAGCTGTTAATATAACACTGCAGTTGGCCAACTAGTTTGGTTGGGGCCTACTAACGGTGTCTGCCGCTCCAAGGTGATCTCCAGGTTTACTTGCAGGAGCTTCAAACTTCAGGCTCTCATTAAGTTGTTGTAAATATAACACGGCATTAGGCCTACTACATTGGTTGGGGCCTACTAACGGTGTGTGCCGCTCCAAGTTGTTCTCCAGGTTTACTTGCTTGAGCTTAAATTTTCAGGCTTTCATTAAGCAGTTGTTAATATAACACTGCAGTTGGCCTATTAGATTGGTTGGGGCCTACTAAAGGTGTCTGCCGCTCCAAGGTGTTCTCCAGGTTTACTTGCCTGAGCTTCAATCTTCAGCCTCTCATTAAGTTATTGTAAATATAACATGGCATTAGGCCTACTAGTTTGGTTGGGGCCAACTAACGGTGTCTGTCGCTCCAAGGTGTTCTCCAGGTTTACTTGCCTGAGCTTCAATCTTCAGGCTCTCATTAAGTTGTTGTAAATATAACAGGCATTAGGCCTACTAGTTTGGTTGGGGCCTACTAACGGTGTCTGCCGCTCCAAGGTGTTCTCCAGGTTTATTTTCCTGAGCTTCAATCTTCAGGCTCTCATTAAGTAGTTGTCAATATAACACTGCAGTTGGCCTAATAGTTTGGTTGTGGCCTACTAACGGTGTCTGCCGCTCCAAGGTGTTCTCCAGGTTTACTTGCCTGAGCTTCAATCTTCAGGCTCTCATTAAGTTGCTGTAAATATAACACGGCATTAGGCCTACTAGTTTGGTTGGGGCCTACTAACGGTGTCTGTCGCTCCAAGGTGTTCTCCAGGTTTACTTGTCTGAGCTTCAATCTTCAGGCTGTCATTAAGTTGTTGTAAATATAACACGGCATTAGGCCTACTAGTTTGGTTGGGGCCTACTAACATTGTCTGCCGCTCCAAGGTGTTCTACAGGTTTACTTGCCTGAGCTTCAGTCTTCTGGCTCTCATTAAGATGTTGTAAATATAACACGGCATTAAGCCTACTAGTTTGGTTGGGGCCTACTAACGGTGTCTATCGCTCCAAGGTGTTCTCCAGGTTAACTTGCCTGAGCTTCAATCTTCAGGCTCTCATTAAGTTGCTTTAAATATAACACGGAATTAGGCCTACTAGTTTGGTTGGGGCCTACTAACAGTGTCTGTCGCTCCAAGGTGTTCTCCAGGTTTACTTGTCTGAGCTTCAATCTTTAGGCTCTCATTAAGTTGTTGTAAATATAGCACGGCATTAGGCCTACTAGTTTGGTTGGGGCCTACTAACAGTGTCTGCCGCTCCAAGGTGTTCTACAGGTTTACTTGCTTGAGCTTCAATTTTCAGGCTTTCATTAAGCAGTTGTTAATATAACACTGCAGTTGGCCTACTAGTTTGGTTGGGGCCTACTAACAGTGTCTGCCACTCCAAGATGTTCTACAGGTTTACTTGCCTGAGCTTCAATCTTCAGGCTCTCATTAAGTTGTTGTAAATATAACACGGCATTAGGCCTACTAGTTTGGTTGGGGCCTACTAACAGTGTCTGCCGCTCCAAGGTGTTCTACAGGTTTACTTGCCTGAGCTTCAATCTTCAGGCTCTCATTAAGTTGTTGTAAATATAACACGGCATTAGGCCTACTAGTTTGGTTGGGGCCTACTAACAGTGTCTGTCGCTCCAAGGTTTTCTCCAGGTTTACTTGCCTGAGCTTCAATCTTCAGGCTCTCATTAAGTTGCTGTAAATATAACACGGAATTAGGCCTACTAGTTTGGTTGGGGCCTGCTAACGGTGTCTGCCGCTCCAAGGTATTCTCCAGGTTTACTTGCTTGAGCTTCAATTTTCAGACTTTCATTAAGCAGTTGTTAATATAACACTGCAGTTGGCCTACTAGATTGGTTGGGGCCTACTAAAGGTGTCTGCCGCTCCAAGGTGTTCTCCAGGTTTACTTGCCTGAGCTTCAATCTTCAGCCTCTCATTAAGTTATTGTAAATATAACACGGCATTATGCCTACTAGTTTGGTTGGGGCCAACTAACGGTGTCTGTCGCTCCAAGGTGTTCTACAGGTTTACTTGCCTGAGCTTCAATCTTCAGGCTCTCATTAAGTTGCTTTAAATATAACACGGAATTAGGCCTACTAGTTTGGTTGGGGCCTACTAACGGTGTCTGTCGCTCCAAGGTGTTCTCCAGGTTTTCTTGTCTGAGCTTCAATCTTTAGGCTCTCATTAAGTTGTTGTAAATATAACACGGCATTAGGCCTACTAGTTTGGTTGGGGCCTACTTACAGTGTCTGCCACTCCAAGGTGTTCTACAGGTTTACTTGCCTGAGCTTCAATCTTCAGGCTCTCATTAAGTTGTTGTAAATATAACACGGCATTAGGCCTACTAGTTTGGTTGGGGCCTACTAACAGTGTCTGCCGCTCCAAGGTTTTCTCCAGGTTTACTTGCCTGAGCTTCAATCTTCAGGCTCTCATTAAGTTGCTGTAAATATAACATGGAATTAGGCCTACTAGATTGGTTGGGGCCTGCTAACGGTGTCTGCCGCTCCAAGGTATTCTCCAGGTTTACTTGCTTGAGCTTCAATTTTCAGACTTTCATTAAGCAGTTGTTAATATAACACTGCAGTTGGCCTACTAGATTGGTTGGGGCCTACTAAAGGTGTCTGCCGCTCCAAGGTGTTCTCCAGGTTTACTTGCCTGAGCTTCAATCTTCAGCCTCTCATTAAGTTACTGTAAATATAACACGGCATTATGCCTACTAGTTTGGTTGGGGCCAACTATCGGTGTCTGTCACTTCAAGGTGTTCTCCAGGTTTACTTACCTGAGCTTCAATCTTCAGGCTCTCATTAAGTTGTTGTAAATATAACACGGCATTAGGCCTACTAGATGGGTTGGGGCCTACTAGCGGTGTCTGCCGCTCCAAGGTGTTCTCCAGGTTTACTTGCCTGAGCTTCAATCTTCAGGCTCTCATTAAGTTGCTGTAAATATAACACGGAATTAGGCCTACTAGTTTGGTTGGGGCCTACTAACGGTGTCTGTCGCTCCAAGGTGTTCTCCAGGTTTACTTGTCTGAGCTTCAATCTTCAGGCTGTCATTAAGTTGTTGTAAATATAACACGGCATTAGGCCTACTAGTTTGGTTGGGGCCTACTAACGGTGTCTGTCACTCCAAGGTGTTCTCCAGGTTTACTTGTCTGAGCTTCAATCTTCAGGCTGTCATTAAGTTGTTGTAAATATAACACGGCATTAGGCCTACTAGTTTGGTTGGGGCCTACTAACGGTGTCTGCCGCTCCAAGGTGTGCTCCAGGTTTACTTGCCTGAGCTTCAATCTTCAGGCTCTCATTAAGTTGCTGTAAATATAACACGGCATTAGGCCTACTAGATTGGTTGGGGCCTACTAACGGTGTCTGCCGCTCCAAGGTGTTCTCCAGGTTTATTTGCCTGAGCTTCAATCTTCAGGCTCTCATTAAGTAGTTGTTAATATAACACTGCAGTTGGCCTACTAGTTTGGTTGGGGCCTACTAACGGTGTCTGCCGCTCCAAGGTGTTCTCCAGGTTTACTTGCCTGAGCTTCAATCTTCAGGCTGTCATTAAGTTGATGTAAATATAACACGTCATTAGGCCTACTAGTTTGATTGGGGCCTACTAATGGTGTCTGCTGCTCCAAGGTGTTCTCCAGGTTTACTTGCCTGAGCTTCAATCTTCAGGCTCTCATTAAGTTGTAAATATAACACGGCATTAGGCCTACTAGTTTGGTTGGGGCCTACTAACGGTGTCTGCTGCTCCAAGGTGTTCTCCAGGTTTACTTGCCTGAGCTTCAATCTTCAGGCTCTCCTTAAGTAGTTGTTAATATAACACTGCAGTTGGCCTACTAGTTTGGTTGGGGCATACTAACGGTGTCTGCCTCTCCAAGGTGTTCTCCAGTTTTACTTGCCTGAGCTTCAATCTTCAGGCTCTCATTAAGTAGCTGTTAATATAACACTGCAGTTGGCCAACTAGTTTGGTTGGGGCCTACTAACGGTGTCTGCCGCTCCAAGGTGTTCTCCAGGTTTACTTGCAGGAGCTTCAAACTTCAGGCTCTCATTAAGTTGTTGTAAATATAACACGGCATTAGGCCTACTTTTTTGGTTGGGGCCTACTAACGGTGTCTGCCGCTCCAAGGTGTTCTCCAGGTTTACTTGCCTGAGCTTCAATCTTTAGGCTCTCATTAAGTTGTTGTAAATATAACACGGCATTAGGCCTACTAGTTTGGTTGGGGCCTGCTAACGGTGTCTGCCGCTCCAAGGTATTCTCCAGGTTTACTTGCTTGAGCTTCAATTTTCAGGCTTTCATTAAGCAGTTGTTAATATAACACTGCAGTTGGCCTACTAGTTTGGTTGGGGCCTACTAACGGTGTCTGCCGCTCCAAGGTGTTCTCCATGTTTATTTTCCTGAGCTTCAATCTTCAGGATCTCATTAAGTAGTTGTTAATATAACACTGCAGTTGGCCTACTAGTTTGGTTGTGGCCTACTAACGGTGTCTGCCGCTCCAAGGTGTTCTCCAGGTTTACTTGCCTGAGCTTCAATCTTCAGGCACTCATTAAGTTGTTGTAAATATAACACGGTATTAGGCCTACTAGTTTGGTTGGGGTCTACTAACGGTGTCTGCCGCTCCAAGGTGTTCTCCATGTTTATTTGCCTGAGCTTCAATCTTCAGGCTCTCATTAAGTAGTTGTTAATATAACACTGCAGTTGGCCTACTAGTTTCGTTGGGGCCTACTAACGGTGTCTGCCGCTCCAAGGTGTTCTACAGGTTTACTTGCCTGAGCTTCAATCTTCAGGCTCTCATTAAGTTGTTGTAAATATATCACGGCATTAGGCCTACTAGTTTGGTTGGGGCCTACTAACGGTGTCTGTCGCTCGAAGGTGTTTTCCAGGTTTACTTGCCTGAGCTTCAATCTTCAGGCTCTCATTATTTTCTTGTAAATATAACACGGCATTAGGCCTACAAGTTTGGTTGGGGCCTACTAACTGTGTCTGCCGCTCCAAGGTGTTCTCTAGGTTTACTTTCCTGAGCTTCAATCTTCAGGCTCTCATTAAGTTGTAAATATAACACGGCATTAGGCCTACTAGTTTGGATGGGGCCTAATAACGGTGTCTGCCGCTCCAAGGTATTCTCCAGGTTTACTTGCTTGAGCTTCAATTTTCAGACTTTCATTAAGCAGTTGTTAATATAACACTACAGTTGGCCTACTAGATTGGTTGGGGCCTACTAAAGGTGACTGCCGCTCCAAGGTGTTCTCCAGGTTTACTTGCCCGAGCTTCAATCTTCAGCCTCTCATTAAGTTGTTGTAAATATAACACGGCATTAGGCCTACAAGTTTGGTTGGGGCCTACTAACTGTGTCTGCCGCTCCAAGGTGTTCTTTAGGTTTATTTGCCTGAGCTTCAATCTTCAGGCTCTCATTAAGTTGTTGTAAATATAACACGGCATTAGGCCTAGTAGTTTGGTTGGGGCCTACTAACGGTGTCTGCCGCTCCAAGGTATTCTCCAGGTTTATTTGTCTGAGCTTCAATCTTCAGGCTCTCATTAAGTAGTTGTTAATATTACACTGCAGTTGGCCTACTAGTTTGGTTGGGGCCTACTAACGGTGTCTGCCGCTCCAAGGTGTTCTCCAGGTTTTTTTGCCTGAGCTTCAATCTTCAGGCTCTCATTAAGTTGTTGTAAATATAACACGGCATTAAGCCTACTAGATTGGTTGGGGCCTACTAACGGTGTCTGTCGCTCCAAGGTGTTCTCCAGGTTTACTTGTCTGAGCTTCAATCTTCAGGCTCTCATTAAGTTGTTGTAAATATAACACGGCATTAGGCCTACTAGTTTGGTTGGGGCCTACTAACGGTGTCTGCCGCTCCAAGGTGTTCTCCAGGTTTACTTGCCTGAGCTTCAATCTTCAGGCTCTCATTAAGTTGTTGTAAATATAAAACGGAATTAGGCCTACTGGTTTGGTTGGGGCCTACTAAAGGTGTCTGTCGCTCCAAGGTGTTTTCCAGGTTTACTTGCCTGAGCTTCAATCTTCAGGCTCTCATTAAGTTGTTGTAAATATAACACGGCATTAGGCCTACTAGTTTGGTTGGGGCCTACTAACTGTGTCTGCCTCTCCAAAGTGTTCTTCAAGTTTATTTGCCTGAGCTTCAATCTTCAGGCTCTCATTAAGTATTTGTTAATATAACACTGCAGTTGGCCTACTAGTTTGGTTGGGGCCTACTAACGGTGTCTGCTGCTCCAAGGTGTTCTCCAGGTTTGCTTGCCTGAGCTTCAATCTTCAGGCTCTCATTAAGTTGTAAATATAACACGGCATTAGGCCTACTAGTTTGGTTGGGGCCTACTAACGGTGTCTGCTGCTCCAAGTTGATCTCCAGGTTTACTTGCCTGAGCTTCAATCTTCAGGCTCTCATTAAGTTGTTGTAAATATAACACGGCATTAGGCCTACTAGTTTGGTTGGGGCCTACTAACGGTGTCTGCCGCTCCAAGGTGTTCTCCAGGTTTACTTGCCTGAGCTTCAATCTTCAGGTTCTCATTAAGTTGTTGTAAATATAACACGGCATTAGGCCTACTAGTTTGGTTGGGGCATACTAACGGTGTCTGCCACTCCAAGGTGTTCTCCAGGTTTACTTGCCTGAGCTTCAATCTTCAGGCTCTCATTAAGTTGTTGTAAATATAACACGGCATTAGGCCTACCAGTTTGGTTGGGGCCTACTAACGGTGTCTGTCGCTCCAAGGTGTTCTCCAGGTTTACTTGCCTGAGCTTCAATCTTCAGGCTCTCATTAAGTTGTTGTAAATATAACACTGCATTAGGCCTTCTAGTTTGGTTGGGGCCCACTAACGGTGTCTGCCGCTCCAAGGTGTTCTCCAGGTTTACTTGCCTGAGCTTCAATCTTCAGGCTCTCATTAAGTAGTTGTTAATATAACACTGCAGTTGGCCTACTAGTTTGGTTGGGGCCTACTAACGGTGTCTGCCTCTCCAAGGTGTTCTTCAGGTTTACTTGCCTGAGCTTCAATCTTCAGGCTCTCATTAAGTTGTTGTAAATATAACACTGCAGATGGCCTACTAGTTTGGTTGGGGCCTACTAACGGTGTCTGCCTCTCCAAGGTGTTCTCCAGGTTTACTTGCCTGAGCTTCAATCTTCAGGCTCTCATTAAGTTGTTGTAAATATAACACTGCATTAGGCCTACTAGTTTGGTTGGGGCCTACTAACGGTGTCTGTCGTTCCAAGGTGTTCTCCAGGGTTACCTGCCTGAGCTTCAATCTTCAGGCTCTCATTAAGTTGTTGTAAATATAACACGGCATTAGGCCTACTAGTTTGGTTGGGGCCTATTAATGGTGTCTGCCGCTCCAAGGTGTTCTCCAGGTTTACTTGCCTGAGCTTCAATCTTCAGGCTCTCATTAAGTAGTTGTAAATATAACACGGCATTAGGCCTACTAGTTTGGTTGGGGCCTACTAATAGTGTCTGCCGCTCCAAGGTGTTCTACATGTTTACTTGCCTGAGCTTCAATCTTCTGGCTCTCATTAAGTTGTTGTAAATATAACACGGCATTAAGCCTACTAGTTTGGTTGGGGCCTACTAACAGTGTCTATCGCTCCAAGGTGTTCTCCAGGTTTACTTGCCTGAGCTTCAAACTTCAGGCTCTCATTAAGTTGCTGTAAATATAACACGGAATTAGGCCTACTAGTTTGGTTGGGGCCTACTAACGGTGTCTGCCGCTCCAAGGTGTTCTCCAGGTTTACTTGTCTGAGATTCAATCTTTAGGCTCTCATTAAGTTGTTGTAAATATAACATGGCATTAGGCCTACTAGTTTGGTTGGGGCCTACTAACAGTGTCTGCCGCTCCAAGGTGTTCTACAGGTTTACTTGCCTGAGCTTCAATCTTCAGGCTCTCATTAAGTTGATGTAAATATAACACGGCATTAGGCCTACTAGTTTGGTTGGGGCCTACTAACAGTGTCTGCCGCTCCAAGGTGTTCTCCAGGTTTACTTGCCTGAGCTTCAATCTTCAGGCTCTCATTAAGTTGCTGTAAATATAACACGGAATTAGGCCTACTAGTTTAATTGGGGCCTGCTAACGGTGTCTGCCGCTCCAAGGTATTCTCCAGGTTTACTTGCTTGAGCTTCAATTTTCAGGCTTTCATTAAGCAGTTGTTAATATAACACTGCAGTTGGCCTACTAGTTTGGTTGGGGCCTACTAACAGTGTCTGCCGCTCCAAGGTGTTCTACAGGTTTACTTGCCTGAGCTTCAATCTTCAGGCTCTCATTAAGTTGTTGTAAATATAACACGGCATTAGGCCTACTAGTTTGGTTGGGGCCTACTAACAGTGTCTGCCGCTCCAAGGTGTTCTACAGGTTTACTTGCCTGAGCTTCAATCTTCAGGCTCTCATTAAGTTGTTGTAAATATAACACGGCATTAGGCCTACTAGTTTGGTTGGGGCCTACTAACAGTGTCTGTCGCTCCAAGGTTTTCTCCAGGTTTACTTGCCTGAGCTTCAATCTTCAGGCTCTCATTAAGTTGCTGTAAATATAACACGGAATTAGGCCTACTAGTTTGGTTGGGGCCTGCTAACGGTGTCTGCCGCTCCAAGGTATTCTCCAGGTTTACTTGCTTGAGCTTCAATTTTCAGACTTTCATTAAGCAGTTGTTAATATAACACTGCAGTTGGCCTACTAGATTGGTTGGGGCCTACTAAAGGTGTCTGCCGCTCCAAGGTGTTCTCCAGGTTTACTTGCCTGAGCTTCAATCTTCAGCCTCTCATTAAGTTATTGTAAATATAACACGGCATTATGCCTACTAGTTTGGTTGGGGCCAACTAACGGTGTCTGTCGCTCCAAGGTGTTCTACAGGTTTACTTGCCTGAGCTTCAATCTTCAGGCTCTCATTAAGTTGCTTTAAATATAACACGGAATTAGGCCTACTAGTTTGGTTGGGGCCTACTAACGGTGTCTGTCGCTCCAAGGTGTTCTCCAGGTTTTCTTGTCTGAGCTTCAATCTTCAGGCTCTCATTATTTTGTTGTAAATATAACACGGCATTAGGCCTACAAGTTTGGTTGGGGCCTACTAACAGTGTCTGCCGCTCCAAGGTGTTCTCCAGGTTTACTTGCTTGAGCTTCAATTTTCAGACTTTCATTAAGCAGTTGTTAATATAACACTGCAGTTGGCCTACTAGATTGGTTGGGGCCTACTAAAGGTGTCTGCCGCTCCAAGGTGTTCTCCAGGTTTACTTGCCTGAGCTTCAATCTTCAGCCTCTCATTAAGTTACTGTAAATATAACACGGCATTATGCCTACTAGTTTGGTTGGGGCCAACTATCGGTGTCTGTCACTTCAAGGTGTTCTCCAGGTTTACTTACCTGAGCTTCAATCTTCAGGCTCTCATTAAGTTGTTGTAAATATAACACGGCATTAGGCCTACTAGATTGGTTGGGGCCTACTAGCGGTGTCTGGCGCTCCAAGGTGTTCTCTAGGTTTACGTGCCTGAGCTTCAATCTTCAGGCTCTCATTAAGTTGCTGTAAATATAACACGGAATTAGGCCTACTAGCTTGGTTGGGGCCTACTAACGGTGTCTGTCGCTCCAAGGTGTTCTCCAGGTTTACTTGTCTGAGCTTCAATCTTCAGGCTGTCATTAAGTTGTTGTAAATATAACACGTCATTAGGCCTACTAGTTTGGTTGGGGCCTACTAACGGTGTCTGTCACTCCAAGGTGTTCTCCAGGTTTACTTGTCTGAGCTTCAATCTTCAGGCTGTCATTAAGTTGTTGTAAATATAACACGGCATTAGGCCTACTAGTTTGGTTGGGGCCTACTAACGGTGTCTGCCGCTCCAAGGTGTTCTCCAGGTTTACTTGCCTGAGCTTCAATCTTCAGGCTCTCATTAAGTTGCTGTAAATATAACACGGCATTAGGCCTACTAGATTGGTTGGGGCCTACTAACGGTGTCTGCCGCTCCAAGGTGTTCTCCAGGTTTATTTGCCTGAGCTTCAATCTTCAGGCTCTCATTAAGTAGTTGTTAATATAACACTGCAGTTGGCCTACTAGTTTGGTTGGGGCCTACTAACGGTGTCTGCCGCTCCAAGGTGTTCTCCAGGTTTACTTGCCTGAGCTTCAATCTTCAGGCTGTCATTAAGTTGATGTAAATATAACACGTCATTAGGCCTACTAGTTTTATTGGGGCCTACTAATGGTGTCTGCTGCTCCAAGGTGTTCTCCAGGTTTACTTGCCTGAGCTTCAATCTTCAGGCTCTCATTAAGTTGTAAATATAACACGGCATTAGGCCTACTAGTTTGGTTGGGGCCTACTAACGGTGTCTGCTGCTCCAAGGTGTTCTCCAGGTTTACTTGCCTGAGCTTCAATCTTCAGGCTCTCCTTAAGTAGTTGTTAATATAACACTGCAGTTGGCCTACTAGTTTGGTTGGGGCATACTAACGGTGTCTGCCTCTCCAAGGTGTTCTCCAGTTTTACCTGCCTGAGCTTCAATCTTCAGGCTCTCATTAAGTAGCTGTTAATATAACACTGCAGTTGGCCAACTAGTTTGGTTGGGGCCTACTAACGGTGTCTGCCGCTCCAAGGTGTTCTCCAGGTTTACTTGCAGGAGCTTCAAACTTCAGGCTCTCATTAAGTTGTTATAAATATAACACGGCATTAGGCCTACTAGTTTGGTTGGGGCCTGCTAACGGTGTCTGCCGCTCCAAGGTATTCTCCAGGTTTACTTGCTTGAGCTTCAATTTTCAGGCTTTCATTAAGCAGTTGTTAATATAACACTGCAGTTGGCCTACTAGTTTGGTTGGGGCCTACTAACGGTGTCTGCCGCTCCAAGGTGTTCTCCATGTTTATTTTCCTGAGCTTCAATCTTCAGGATCTCATTAAGTAGTTGTTAATATAACACTGCAGTTGGCCTACTAGTTTGGTTGTGGCCTACTAACGGTGTCTGCCGCTCCAAGGTGTTCTCCAGATTTACTTGCCTGAGCTTCAATCTTCAGGCACTCATTAAGTTGTTGTAAATATAACACGGTATTAGGCCTACTAGTTTGGTTGGGGTCTACTAACGGTGTCTGCCGCTCCAAGGTGTTCTCCAGGTTTATTTGCCTGAGCTTCAATCTTCAGGCTCTCATTAAGTAGTTGTTAATATAACACTGCAGTTGGCCTACTAGTTTCGTTGGGGCCTACTAACGGTGTCTGCCGCTCCAAGGTGTTCTACAGGTTTACTTGCCTGAGCTTCAATCTTCAGGCTCTCATTAAGTTGTTGTAAATATATCACGGCATTAGGCCTACTAGTTTGGTTGGGGCCTACTAACGGTGTCTGTCGCTCGAAGGTGTTTTCCAGGTTTACTTGCCTGAGCTTCAATCTTCAGGCTCTCATTAAGTTGTAAATATAACACGGCATTAGGCCTACTAGTTTGGATGGGGCCTAGTAACGGTGTCTGCCGCTCCAAGGTATTCTCCAGGTTTACTTGCTTGAGCTTCAATTTTCAGACTTTCATTAAGCAGTTGTTAATATAACACTACAGTTGGCCTACTAGATTGGTTGGGGCCTACTAAAGGTGTCTGCCGCTCCAAGGTGTTCTCCAGGTTTACTTGCCCGAGCTTCAATCTTCAGCCTCTCATTAAGTTGTTGTAAATATAACACGGCATTAGGCCTACAAGTTTGGTTGGGGCCTACTAACTGTGTCTGCCGCTCCAAGGTGTTCTTTAGGTTTATTTGCCTGAGCTTCAATCTTCAGGCTCTCATTAAGTTGTTGTAAATATAACACGGCATTAGGCCTAGTAGTTTGGTTGGGGCCTACTAACGGTGTCTGCCGCTCCAAGGTATTCTCCAGGTTTATTTGTCTGAGCTTCAATCTTCAGGCTCTCATTAAGTAGTTGTTAATATTACACTGCAGTTGGCCTACTAGTTTGGTTGGGGCCTACTAACGGTGTCTGCCGCTCCAAGGTGTTCTCCAGGTTTACTTGCCTGAGCTTCAATCTTCAGGCTCTCATTAAGTTGTTGTAAATATAACACGGCATTAGGCCTATTAGTTTGGTTGGGGCCTACTAACGGTGTCTGTCGCTCCAAGGTGTTCTCCAGGTTTACTTGTCTGAGCTTCAATCTTCAGGCTCTCATTAAGTTGTTGTAAATATAACATGTCATTAGGCCTACTAGTTTGGTTGGGGCCTACTATCGGTGTCTGCTGCTCCAAGGTGTTCTCCAGGTTTGCTTGCCTGAGCTTCAATCTTCAGGCTCTCATTAAGTATTTGTTAATATAACACTGCAGTTGGCCTACTAGTTTGGTTGGGGCCTACTAACGGTGTCTGCCTCTCCAAGGTGTTCTCCAGGTTTACTTGCCTGAGCTTCAATCTTCAGGCTCTCATTAAGTTGTTGTAAATATAACATGTCATTAGGCCTACTAGTTTGGTTGGGGCCTACTAACGGTGTCTGCTGCTCCAAGGTGTTCTCCAGGTTTGCTTGCCTGAGCTTCAATCTTCAGGCTCTCATTAAGTTGTAAATATAACACGGCATTAGGCCTACTAGTTTGGTTGGGGCCTACTAACGGTGTCTGCTGCTCCAAGTTGTTCTCCAGGTTTACTTGCCTGAGCTTCAATCTTCAGGCTCTCATTAAGTTGTTGTAAATATAACACGGCATTAGGCCTACTAGTTTGGTTGGGGCCTATTAACGGTGTCTGCCGCTCCAAGGTGTTCTCCAGGTTTACTTGCCTGAGCTTCAATCTTCAGGTTCTCATTAAGTTGTTGTAAATATAACACGGCATTAGGCCTACTAGTTTGGTTGGGGCATACTAACGGTGTCTGCCACTCCAAGGTGTTCTCCAGGTTTACTTGCCTGAGCTTCAATCTTCAGGCTCTCATTAAGTTGTTGTAAATATAACGGCATTAGGCCTACCAGTTTGGTTGGGGCCTACTAACGGTGTCTGTCGCTCCAAGGTGTTCTCCAGGTTTACTTGCCTGAGCTTCAATCTTCAGGCTCTCATTAAGTTGTTGTAAATATAACACTGCATTAGGCCTACTAGTTTGGTTGGGGCCCACTAACGGTGTCTGCCGCTCCAAGGTGTTCTCCAGGTTTACCTGCCTGAGCTTCAATCTTCAGGCTCTCATTAAGTAGTTGTTAATATAACACTGCAGTTGGCCTACTAGTTTGGTTGGGGCCTACTAACGGTGTCTGCCTCTCCAAGGTGTTCTTCAGGTTTACTTGCCTGAGCTTCAATCTTCAGGCTCTCATTAAGTTGTTGTAAATATAACACTGCAGATGGCCTACTAGTTTGGTTGGGGCCTACTAACGGTGTCTGCCTCTCCAAGGTGTTCTCCAGGTTTACTTGCCTGAGCTTCAATCTTCAGGCTCTCATTAAGTTGTTGTAAATATAACACTGCATTAGGCCTACTAGTTTGGTTGGGGCCTACTAACGGTGTCTGTCGTTCCAAGGTGTTCTCCAGGGTTACCTGCCTGAGCTTCAATCTTCAGGCTCTCATTAAGTTGTTGTAAATATAACACGGCATTAGGCCTACTAGTTTGGTTGGGGCCTATTAATGGTGTCTGCCGCTCCAAGGTGTTCTCCAGGTTTACTTGCCTGAGCTTCAATCTTCAGGCTCTCATTAAGTAGTTGTTAATATAACACTGCAGTTGGCCTACTAGTTTGGTTGGGGCCTACTAACGGTGTCTGCCGCTCCAAGGTGTTCTCCAGGTTTACTTGCCTGAGCTTCAATCTTCAGGCTCTCATTAAGTAGTTGTTAATATAACACTGCAGTTGGCCTACTAGTTTGGTTGGGGCCTACTAACGGTGTCTGCCGCTCCAAGGTGTTCTCCAGGTTTACTTGCCTGAGCTTCAATCTTCAGGCTCGCATTAAGTAGTTGTTAATATAACACTGCAGTTGGCCTACTAGTTTGGTTGGGTGTTGTGAACTGTGTTTCTGGGCTCCCTCTGGTGGTCACTAATGGTATTGTGTTAGGTATGTCTTGTTGCAGGCCTGAGCTCCAGCTGTGTCATTAAGCAGCGGGTGTTTCCTATTTGAGTCTCCTCTACTCAGTCTCTTGCCTGGCATCGTTGTATCCAGACCTATTTGGTCTCCTCCGGATTCCTTTCAGTCTGCCTCATGCAAGAAAAGCTAAGTCTGTTTTGTACAATTTGGATCGTTTGCATTATTCAGTGTTTTTGTCCAGCTTGCTTTACATTTGATTTTTGACTCGCTGGAAGCTCTAGGGGGCTGATATTCTCCCTCCACACCGTCAGTCGATGTGGGGGTTCTTGAATGTTCAGCGTGGATGTTTTGTAGGGTTTTCTGCTAACCGCATAGTCCACTATCTATTTTCTGCTATCTAGACTATTGGGCCTCACTTTGCTGAATCTAGTTCATCTCTACGTTTGTGTTTTCCTCTTGCCTCACCGTTATTATTTGTTGGGGGCTTTCTATATCTTTGGGGTTCAATTTCTCTGGAGGCAAGCGAGGTCTTATTTTTTCCCTTTAGGGGTAGTCAGTTCTCCGGCTGGCTCGAGACGTCTAGAACCAACGTAGGCACGTTCACCGGCTACTTTTAGTTGTTTGTGTCAGGATCAGGTATGCGGTTAGCCCAGTTTCCACCTCCCTAGAGCAGTATTTATATTTTTGCTATCTTGCTGGAATATCAGAGATCCTCTGCCATTGGGATCATAACAGAATGCCAGGCCAAAAGAAAATGTTTAATGCATCGCTGAAGCGGGATTAAAAAGAAGTTCTGAGTTGTTTTTTTTTGTTTTTTTTTGCTGCAGTTTGCCTAGCTTCTTCCATCCCCTTTTTCTCTGAGTGGCTGAAACTCTGCTGCAGATATGAATGTCCAGACTTTGACTTCTAGTGTGGATCAGCTTGCTGCTAGGGTGCAAAGCATTCAGGATTTTGTTATCCATAGCCCTATGTCTGAACCAAAAATACCTATTCCTGAGCCGTTTTTTGGAGATAGATTTAAATTCCTGAATTTTAGGAATAATTGTAAATTGTTTCTGTCTCTGAAACCTCGTTCCTCTGGTGATTCCACTCAGCAAGTTAAGATTGTTATTTCCTTCTTGCGCGGCGACCCTCAGGATTGGGCCTTCTCTCTGGCGCCAGGAGATCCTGCATTGGTGAATGTTGATGCGTTTTTTCTGGCACTTGGTTTGCTTTATGAGGAGCCTAATCTTGAAAATCAGGCTGAAAAAATGTTGCTAGTTATCTCTCAGGGTCAGGACGAAGCTGAGGTATATTGCCAAAAATTTCGGAAATGGTTCGTGCTTACTCAATGGAATGAGTGTGCATTGGCCGCAAATTTCAGAAATGGTCTTTCTGAAGCCATTAAAGATGTGATGGTGGGGTTTCCTATCCCTACAGGTCTAAATGATTCAATGGCTCTAGCCATTCAAATTGATCGACGTTTGCGGGAGCGCAAATCTGATAATCCTTTGGCGGTGCTGTCTGAACGGTCATCTGATTCTATGCAATGTGACAGAATTCTGACCAGAGCCGAGCGACAAAATCATAGACGTCAAAATGGGTTGTGTTTCTACTGTGGTGATTCAACACATGTTATCTCAGCATGCTCTAAACGTTTAAAGAAAAAAGTTAATCCTGTCGCCATTGGTACTTTTCAGCCTAAGTTTATTTTGTCTGTGACTTTAATTTGTTCATTATCTTCTTACTCAGTTATGGCTTTTGTGGATTCTGGTGCTGCTTTAAGTCTGATGGATTTGTCGTTTGCCAAGCGCTGCGGTTTTGTCCTGGAGCCTTTGGAAAATCCTATTCCTCTTAGAGGAATTGATTCTACGCCATTGGCAGAGAATAAACCTCAGTATTGGACGCAGGTGACCATGTGCATGACTCCTGTACATCAGGAGGTGATTCGTTTTTTGGTACTGCATAAAATGCATGATGTTGTCGTTTTGGGTCTGCCATGGTTACAGGCCCATAATCCAGTTTTAGATTGGATAGCTATGACTGTGTCTAGTTGGGGGTGTCAGGGGATTCATGGCGATTCTCCATTGGTGTCTATTGCTTCTTCTGCTCCTTCTGAGATCCCTGAGTTTTTGTCAGACTTTCAGGATGTATTTAATGAGGCCAGGTCCAGTGCCCTTCCTCCTCATAGGGACTGTGATTGTGCTATAGATTTGATTCCTGGTAGTAAGTTTCCTAAGGGACGACTCTTTAATTTATCTGTGCCAGAGCATGCCGTGATGCGGAGTTATATAAAGGAGTCTTTGGAGAAGGGACATATTTGCCCATCCTCGTCCCCTCTTGGTGCAGGATTCTTTTTTGTGGGCAAGAAAGACGGGTCTCTGAGACCTTGTATTGATTATCGTCTTCTGAATAAGATCACTGTTAAATTTCAGTATCCTTTGCCATTGTTGTCTGATTTGTTTGCTCGGATTAAGGGATCCAGTTGGTTCACCAAGATAGATCTTCGTGGTGCGTATAACCTTGTGCGCATAAAGCAGGGAGATGAATGGAAAACGGCATTTAATACGCCTGAGGGTCATTTTGAGTACCTGGTGATGCCTTTCGGATTATCTAATGCTCCTTCTGTGTTTCAGTCCTTCATGCATGACATCTTCCGGAAATATCTGGATAAATTTATGATTATTTATCTGGATGATATTTTGATTTTTTCTGATGATTGGGAGTCCCATGTGAACCAGGTCAGGATGGTGTTTCAGGTTTTGCGGGAGAATGCTCTATTTGTGAAGGGCTCAAAATGTATCTTTGGGGTACAGGTTTCTTTTTTGGGTTTTATTTTTTCCCCTTCTACTGTGGAGATGGACCCAGTTAAGGTCCGTGCCATTCATGACTGGACTCAGCCCACGTCTGTTAAGAGCCTGCAGAAGTTCTTGGGCTTTGCTAATTTTTACCGTCGTTTGATCGCTAATTTCTCCAGCGTGGTTAAACCTTTGACGGATATGACCAAGAAGGGTTCTGATGTTGCGAATTGGTCTCCTGCGGCCGTGGAGGCCTTTCGGGAGCTGAAGCGTCGGTTTACTTCAGCGCCAGTCTTGTGCCAGCCGGATGTCTCTCTTCCCTTCCAGGTTGAAGTTGATGCTTCTGAAATTGGTGCAGGGGCTGTTTTGTCGCAAAAAAGTTCTGATGGCTCCGTGATGAAGCCATGCGCCTTCTTTTCAAGGAAATTTTCGCCTGCTGAGCGGAACTACGATGTTGGTAATCGGGAGTTGTTGGCCATGAAGTGGGCATTTGAGGAGTGGCGACATTGGCTCGAGGGAGCTAGACATCGTGTGGTGGTCTTGACTGATCATAAAAATCTGATTTACCTCGAGTCTGCCAAGCGCCTGAATCCTAGACAGGCCCGTTGGTCGTTGTTTTTCTCCCGTTTTGACTTTGTGGTCTCGTACCTGCCTGGTTCGAAGAACGTGAAGGCTGATGCACTTTCTAGGAGTTTTGTGCCTGATTCTCCGGGAGTCTCTGAGCCGGCTGGTATTCTCAGAGAGGGAGTAATTTTGTCTGCCATTTGCCCAGATTTGCGACGAGGGCTGCAAAAATTTCAGGCTGATAGGCCTGATCGTTGGTTACCAGAGAGATTGTTTGTCCCTGATGGATGGACCAACAGAGTTATTTCTGAGGTTCATTCTTCGGTGTTGGCGGGACATCATGGGATTTTCGGTACCAGAGATTTGGTGGCCAGGTCCTTTTGGTGGCCTTCCTTGTCGCGGGATGTGCGTTCTTTTGTGCAGTCCTGTGGGATTTGTGCTCGGGCTAAGCCTTGCTGTTCTCGTGCCAGCAGGTTGCTTTTGCCCTTGCCTATCCCAAAGAGGCCTTGGACGCACATTTCCATGGATTTAATTTCGGATCTTCCGGTGTCTCGGAAGATGTCTGTCATCTGGGTGGTGTGCGATCGTTTTTCTAAAATGGTCCATTTGGTGCCCTTGCCTAAGTTGCCTTCCTCCTCTGATTTGGTTCCTTTGTTCTTTCAGAATGTGGTTCGTTTGCATGGCATCCCTGAGAATATTGTATCTGACAGAGGATCCCAGTTTGTGTCCAGATTCTGGCGATCCTTTTGTGCTAAGATGGGTATTGATTTGTCTTTTTCGTCGGCTTTTCATCCTCAGACTAATGGCCAGACCGAGCGAACTAATCAGACGTTAGAGACTTATTTGAGATGTTTTGTTTCTGCTGATCAGGACGACTGGGTTACCTTTTTGCCACTGGCCGAGTTTGCCCTTAATAATTGGGCTAGTTCTGCCACCTTGGTTTCACCCTTTTTCTGCAACTCTGGTTTTCATCCTCGTTTCTCCTCGGGTCAGGTTGAACCTTTTGACTGTCCTGGGGTTGATTCTGTGGTGGATAGGTTGCAGCGGATTTGGAACCATGTGGTGGACAATTTGAAATTGTCACAAGACAAGGCCCAGCGGTTTGCCAACCGCCGCCGCGGTGTGGGTCCCCGACTTCGTGTTGGGGATTTGGTTTGGTTGTCTTCTCGGCATGTTCCTTTGAAAGTCTCCTCTCCTAAGTTCAAGCCTCGCTTTATCGGTCCTTATAAGATTTTGGAAATCCTTAACCCGGTGTCTTTTCGCTTGGACCTTCCAGCGTCTTTTGCTATTCATAATGTGTTTCATAGGTCCTTGTTGCGGCGGTACGTGGTGCCTATGGTTCCTGCTGTTGCGCCTCCTGCCCCGGTTTTGGTTGAGGGCGAGTTGGAGTACGTGGTGGAGAAGATTCTGGATTCTCGTATCTCTAGACGGAAACTCCAGTATTTAGTTAAGTGGAAAGGCTATGGTCAGGAGGATAATTCCTGGGTTGTCACCTCTGATGTTCATGCGGCTGATTTGGTTCATGCCTTTCACGCTGCCCATCCTGATCGCCCTGGGGGTCTTGGTGAGGGTTCGGTGACCCCTCCTCAAGGGGCGGTACTGTTGTGAACTGTGTTTCTGGGCTCCTTCTGGTGGTCACTAACGGTTTTGTGTTAGGTATGTCTTGTTGCAGGCCTGAGCTCCAGCTGTGTCGTTAAGCAGCGGGTGTTTCCTATTTGAGTCTCCTCTGGACTCAGTCTCTTGCCTGGCATCGTTGTATCCAGACCTATTTGGTCTCCTCCGGATTCCTTTCAGTCTGCCTCATGCAAGAAAAGCTAAGTCTGTTTTGTACAATTTGGATCGTTTGCATTATTCAATGTTTTTGTCCAGCTTGCTTTACATTTGATTTTTGACTCGCTGGAAGCTCTAGGGGGCTGATATTCTCCCTCCACGTCAGTCGATGTGGGGGTTCTTGAATGTTCAGCGTGGATGTTTTGTAGGGTTTTCTGCTAACCGCATAGTCCACTATCTATTTTCTGCTATCTAGACTATTGGGCCTCACTTTCCTGAATCTAGTTCATCTCTACGTTTGTGTTTTCCTCTTGCCTCACCGTTATTATTTGTTGGGGGCTTTCTATATCTTTGGGGTTCAATTTCTCTGGAGGCAAGCAAGGTCTTATTTTTTCCCTCTAGGGGTAGTCAGTTCTCCGGCTGGCTCGAGACGTCTAGAACCAACGTAGGCACGTTCACCGGCTACCTTTAGTTGTTTGTGTCAGGATCAGGTATGCGGTTAGCCCAGTTTCCACCTCCCTAGAGCAGTATTTATATTTTTGCTATCTTGCCGGAATATCAGAGATCCTCTGCCATTGGGATCATAACAGTTGGGGCCTACTAACGGTGTCTGCCGCTCCAAGGTGTTCTCCAGGTTTACTTGCCTGAGCTTCAATCTTCAGGCTCTCATTAAGTTGTAGTAAATATAACACGGCAATAGGCCTACTACTTTGGTTGGGGCCTATTAACGGTGTCTGTCGCTCCAAGGTGTTCTCCAGGTTTACTTGCCTGAGCTTCAATCTTCAGGCTCTCATTAAGTTGTTGTAAATATAACACGGCATTAGGCCTACTAGTTTGGTTGGGGCCTACTAACGGTGTCTGCCGCTCCAAGGTGTTCTCCAGGTTTACTTACCTGAGCTTCAATCTTCAGGCTCTCATTAAGCAGTTGTTAATATAACACTGCAGTTGGCCTACTAGTTTGGTTGGGGCCTACTAACGGTGTCTGCCGCTCCAAGGTGTTCTCCAGGTTTACTTGCCTGAGCTTCAATCTTCAGGCTCTCATTAAGTTGTTGTAAATATAACACGGCATTAGGCCTACTAGTTTGGTTGGGGCCTACTAACGGTGTCTGCCACTCCAATGTGTTCTCCAGGTTTACTTGCCTGAGCTTCAATCTTCAGGCTCTCATTAAGTAGTTGTTAATATAACACTGCAGTTGGCCTACTAGTTTGGTTGGGGCCTACTAACGGTGTCTGACGCTCCAAGGTGTTCTCCAGGTTTACTTGCCTGAGCTTCAATCTTCAGGTTCTCATTAAGTTGTTGTAAATATAACACGGCATTAGGCCTACTAGTTTGGTTGAAGCCTACTAACGGTGTCTGCCACTCCAAGGTGTTCTCCAGGTTTACTTGCCTGAGCTTCAATCTTCAGGCTCTCATTAAGTTGTTGTAAATATAACACTGCAGTTGGCCTACTAGTTTGGTTGGGGCCTACTAACGGTGTCTGCCTCTCCAAGGTGTTCTCCAGGTTTACTTGCCTGAGCTTGAATCTTCAGGCTCTCATTAAGTTGTTGTAAATATAACACTGCATTAGGCCTACTAGTATGGTTGGGGCCTACTGACGGTGTCTGTCGCTCCAAGGTGTTCTCCAGGTTTACTTGCCTGAGCTTCAATCTTCAGGCTCTCATTAAGTTGTTGTAAATATAACACGGCATTAGGCCTACTAGTTTGGTTGGGGCCTACTAATGGTGTCTGCCGCTCCAAGGTGTTCTCCAGGTTTACTTGCCTGAGCTTCAATCTTCAGGCTCTCATTAAGTAGTTGTTAATATAACACTACAGTTGGCCTACTAGTTTGGTTGGGGCCTACTAACGGTGTCTGCCGCTCCAAGGTGTTCTCCAGGTTCACTTGCCTGAGCTTCAATCTTCAGGCTCGCATTAAGTAGTTGTTAATATAACACTGCAGTTGGCCTATTAGTTTGGTTGGGGCCTACTAACGGTGTCTGCCGCTCCAAGGTGTTGTCCAGGTTTACTTGCCGGAGCTTCAATCTTCAGGCTCTCATTAAGTTGTTGTAAATATAACACGGAATTAGGCCTACTAGTTTGGTTGGGGCCTACTAACGGTGTCTGTCGCTCCAAGGTGTTCTCCAGGTTTACTTGCCTGAACTTCAATCTTCAGGCTCTCATTAAGTTGTTGTAAATATAACACGGCATTAGGCCTACTAGTTTCGTTGGGGCCTACTAACGGTGTCTGCTGCTCCAAGTTGTTCTCCAGGTTTACTTGCCTGAGCTTCAATCTTCAGGCTCTCATTAAGTTGTTGTAAATATAACACGGCATTAGGCCTACTAGTTTGGTTGGGGCCTACTAACGATGTCTGCCACTCCAAGGTGTTCTCCAGGTTTACTTGTCTGAGCTTCAATCTTCAGGCTCTCATTAAGTTGTTGTAAATATAACACAGCATTAGGCCTACTAGTTTGGTTGGGGCCTACTAACGGTGTCTGCTGCTCCAAGGTGTTCTCCAGGTTTACTTGCCTGAGCTTCAATCTTCAGGCTCTCCTTAAGTAGCTGTTAATATAACACTGCATTAGGCCTACTAGTTTGGTTGGGGCATACTAACGGTGTCTGCCTCTCCAAGGTGTTCTCAAGTTTTACTTGCTTGAGCTTCAATCTTCAGGCTCTCATTAAGTAGCTGTTAATATAACACTGCAGTTGGCCTACTAGTTTGGTTGGGGCCTACTAACGGTGTCTGCCGCTTCAAGGTGTTCTCCAGGTTTACTTGCAGGAGCTTCAATCTTCAGGCTCTCATTAAGTTGTTGTAAATATAACACGGCATTAGGCCTACTACTTTGGTTGGGGCCTACTAACGGTGTCTGCCGCTCTAAGGTGTTCTCCAGGTTTACTTGCCTGAGCTTCAATCTTCAGGCTCTCATTAAGTTGTTGTAAATATAACACGGCATTAGGCTTACTAGCTTGGTTGGGGTTTGCTAACGGTGTCTGCCGCTCCAAGGTATTCTCCAGGTTTACTTGCCTGAGCTTCAATTTTCAGGCTTTCATTAAGCAGTTATTAATATAACACTGCAGTTGGCCTACTAGATTTGTTGGGGCCTACTAAAGGTGTCTGCCACTCCAAGGTGTTCTCCAGGTTTACTTGCCTGAGCTTCAATCTTCAGGCTCTCATTAAGTTATTGTAAATATAACACGGCATTAGGCCTACTAGTTTGGTTGGGGCCTACTAACGGTGTCTGCCGCTCCAAGGTGTTCTCCAGGTTTATTTTCCTGAGCTTCAATCTTCAGGCTCTCATTAAGTAGTTGTTAATATAACACTGCAGTTGGCCTATTAGTTTGGTTGTGGCCTACTAACAATGTCTGCCGCTCCAAGGTGTTCTCCAGGTTTACTTGCCTGAGCTTCAATCTTCAGGCTCTCAATAAGTTGTTGTAAATATAACACAACATTAGGCCTACTAGTTTGGTTGGGGTCTAATAATGGTGTCTTCCGCTCCAAGGTGTTCTCCAGGTTTACTTGCCTGAGCTTCAATCTTCAGGCTCTCATTAAGTAGTTGTTAATATAACACGGCAGTTGGCCTACTAGTTTGGTTGGGGCCTACTAACGGTGTCTGCCGCTCCAAGGTGTTCTCCAGTTTTACTTGCCTGAGCTTCAGTCTTCAGGCTCTCATTAAGAAGTTGTTAATATAACACGGCATTAGGCCTACTAGTTTGTTTGGGGCCTACTAACGGTGTCTGCCGCTCCAAGGTGTTCTCCAGGTTTACTTGCCTGAGCTTCAATCTTCAGGTTCTCATTAAGTTGTTGTAAATATAACACGGCATTAGGCCTACTAGTTTGGTTGAAGCCTACTAACGGTGTCTGCCACTCCAAGGTGTTCTCCAGGTTTACTTGCCTGAGCTTCAATCTTCAGGCTTTCATTAAGTTGTTGTAAATATAACACTGCAGTTGGCCTACTAGTTTGGTTGGGGCCTACTATTGGTGTCTGCCTCTCCAAGGTGTTCTCCAGGTTTACTTGCCTGAGCTTCAATCTTCAGGCTCTCATTAAGTTGTTGTAAATATAACACTGCATTAGGCCTACTAGTTTGGTTGGGGCCTACTAACGGTGTCTGTCGCTCCAAGGTGTTCTCCAGGTTTACTTGCCTGAGCTTCAATCTTCAGGCTCTCATTAAATTGTTGTAAATATAACACAGCATTAGGCCTACTAGTTTGGTTGGGGCCTACTAATGGTGTCTGCCGCTCCAAGGTGTTCTCCAGGTTTACTTGCCTGAGATTCAATCTTCAGGCTCTGATTAAGTAGTTGTTAATATAACACTACAGTTGGCCTACTAGTTTGGTTGGGGCCTACTAACGGTGTCTGCCGCTCCAAAGTGTTCTCCAGGTTTACTTGCCTGAGCTTCAATCTTCAGGCTATCATTAAGTAGTTGTTAATATAACACTGCAGTTGGCCTACTAGTTTGGTTGGGGCCTACTAACGGTGTCTGCCGCTCCAAGGTGTTCTCCAGGTTTATTTTCCTGAGCTTCAAACTTCAGGCTCTCATTAAGTAGTTGTTAATATAACACTGCAGTTGGCCTACTAGTTTGGTTGTGGCCTACTAACAATGTCTGCCGCTCCAAGGTGTTCTCCAGGTTTACTTGCCTGAGAATCAATCTTCAGGCTCTCAATAAGTTGTTGTAAATATAACACGGCATTAGGCCTACTAGTTTGGTTGGGGTCTGCTAATGGTGTCTTCCGCTCCAAGGTGTTCTCCAGGTTTACTTGCCTGAGCTTCAATCTTCAGGCTCTCATTAAGTTGTTGTTAATATAACACGGCAGTTGGCCTACTAGTTTGGTTGGGGCCTACTAACGGTGTCTGCCGCTCCAAGGTGTTCTCCAGTTTTACTTGCCTGAGCTTCAGTCTTCAGGCTCTCATTAAGAAGTTGTTAATATAACACGGCATTAGGCCTACTAGTTTGTTTGGGGCCTACTAACGGTGTCTGCCGCTCCAAGGTGTTCTCCAGGTTTACTTGCCTGAGCTTCAATCTTCAGTTTCTCATTAAGTTGTTGTAAATATAACACGGCATTAGGCCTACTAGTTTGGTTGAAGCCTACTAACGGTGTCTGCCACTCCAAGGTGTTCTCCAGGTTTACTTGCCTGAGCTTCAATCTTCAGGCTCTCATTAAGTTGTTGTAAATATAACACTGCAGTTGGCCTACTAGTTTGGTTGGGGCCTACTATTGGTGTCTGCCTCTCCAAGGTGTTCTCCAGGTTTACTTGCCTGAGCTTCAATCTTCAGGCTCTCATTAAGTTGTTGTAAATATAACACTGCATTAGGCCTACTAGTTTGGTTGGGGCCTACTAACGGTGTCTGTCGCTCCAAGGTGTTCTCCAGGTTTACTTGCCTGAGCTTCAATCTTCAGGCTCTCATTAAATTGTTGTAAATATAACACAGCATTAGGCCTACTAGTTTGGTTGGGGCCTACTAATGGTGTCTGCCGCTCCAAGGTGTTCTCCAGGTTTACTTGCCTGAGATTCAATCTTCAGGCTCTGATTAAGTAGTTGTTAATATAACACTACAGTTGGCCTACTAGTTTGGTTGGGGCCTACTAACGGTGTCTGCCGCTCCAAAGTGTTCTCCAGGTTTACTTGCCTGAGCTTCAATCTTCAGGCTATCATTAAGTAGTTGTTAATATAACACTGCAGTTGGCCTACTAGTTTGGTTGGGGCCTACTAACGGTGTCTGCCGCTCCAAGGTGTTCTCCAGGTTTATTTTCCTGAGCTTCAAACTTCAGGCTCTCATTAAGTAGTTGTTAATATAACACTGCAGTTGGCCTACTAGTTTGGTTGTGGCCTACTAACAATGTCTGCCGCTCCAAGGTGTTCTCCAGGTTTACTTGCCTGAGCTTCAATCTTCAGGCTCTCAATAAGTTGTTGTAAATATAACACGGCATTAGGCCTACTAGTTTGGTTGGGGTCTGCTAATGGTGTCTTCCGCTCCAAGGTGTTCTCCAGGTTTACTTGCCTGAGCTTCAATCTTCAGGCTCTCATTAAGTTGTTGTTAATATAACACGGCAGTTGGCCTACTAGTTTGGTTGGGGCCTACTAACGGTGTCTGCCGCTCCAAGGTGTTCTCCAGTTTTACTTGCCTGAGCTTCAGTCTTCAGGCTCTCATTAAGAAGTTGTTAATATAACACGGCATTAGGCCTACTAGTTTGTTTGGGGCCTACTAACGGTGTCTGCCGCTCCAAGGTGTTCTCCAGGTTTACTTGCCTGAGCTTCAATCTTCAGTTTCTCATTAAGTTGTTGTAAATATAACACGGCATTAGGCCTACTAGTTTGGTTGAAGCCTACTAACGGTGTCTGCCACTCCAAGGTGTTCTCCAGGTTTACTTGCCTGAGCTTCAATCTTCAGGCTCTCATTAAGTTGTTGTAAATATAACACTGCATTAGGCCTACTAGTTTGGTTGGGGCCTACTAACGGTGTCTGTCGCTCCAAGGTGTTCTCCAGGTTTACTTGCCTGAGCTTCAATCTTCAGGCTCTCATTAAATTGTTGTAAATATAACACAGCATTAGGCCTACTAGTTTGGTTGGGGCCTACTAATGGTGTCTGCCGCTCCAAGGTGTTCTCCAGGTTTACTTGCCTGAGATTCAATCTTCAGGCTCTGATTAAGTAGTTGTTAATATAACACTACAGTTGGCCTACTAGTTTGGTTGGGGCCTACTAACGGTGTCTGCCACTCCAAGGTGTTCTCCAGGTTTACTTGCCTGAGCTTCAATCTTCAGGTTCTCATTAAGTTGTTGTAAATATAACATGGCATTAGGCCTACTAGTTTGGTTGAAGCCTACTAACGGTGCCTGCCACTCCAAGGTGTTCTCCAGGTTTACTTGCCTGAGCTTCAATCTTCAGGCTCTCATTAAGTTGTTGTAAATATAACACTGCAGTTGGCCTACTAGTTTGGTTGGGGCCTACTAACGGTGTCTGCCTCTCCAAGGTGTTCTCCAGGTTTACTTGCCTGAGCTTCAATCTTCAGGCTCTCATTAATTTGTTGTAAATATAACACTGCATTATGCCTACTAGTTTGGTTGGGGCCTACTAACGGTGTCTGTCGCTCCAAGGTGTTCTCCAGGTTTACTTGCCTGAGCTTCAATCTTCAGGCTCTCATTAAATTGTTGTAAATATAACACAGCATTAGGCCTACTAGTTTGGTTGGGGCCTACTAATGGTGTCTGCCGCTCCAAGGTGTTCTCCAGGTTTACTTGCCTGAGATTCAATCTTCAGGCTCTGATTAAGTAGTTGTTAATATAACACTACAGTTGGCCTACTAGTTTGGTTGGGGCCTACTAACGGTGTCTGCCGCTCCAAGGTGTTCTCCAGGTTTACTTGCCTGAGCTTCAATCTTCAGGCTCGCATTAAGTAGTTGTTAATATAACACTGCAGTTGGCCTACTAGTTTGGTTGGGGCCTACTAATGGTGTCTGCCGCTCCAAGGTGTTGTCCAGGTTTACTTGCCGGAGCTTCAATCTTCAGGCTCTCATTAAGTTGTAGTAAATATAACACGGCATTAGGCCTACTAGTTTGGTTGGGGCCTACTAACGGTGTCTGTCGCTTCAAGCTGTTTTCCAGGTTTACTTGACTGAGCTTCAATCTTCAGGCTCTCATTAAGTTGTTGTAAATATAACATGGCATTAGGCCTACTAGTTTGGTTGGGGCCTACTAACGGTGTCTGCCGCTCCAAGGTGTTCTCCAGGTTTACTTTCCTGAGCTTCAATCTTCAGGCTATCATTAACTAGTTGTTAATATAACACTGCAGTTGGCCTACTAGTTTGGTTGGGGCCTACTAACGGTGTCTGCCTCTCCAAGGTGTTCTCCAGGTTTACTTGCCTGAGCTTCAATCTTCAGGCTCTCATTAAGTTGTTGTAAATATAACACTGCAGTTGGCCTACTAGTTTGGTTGGGGCCTACTAACGGTGTCTACCTCTCCAAGGTGTTCTCCAGGTTTACTTGCCTGAGCTTCAATCTTCAGGCTCTCATTAAGTTGTTGTAAATATAACACTGCATTAGGCCTACTAGGTTGGTTGGGGCCTACTAACGGTGTCTGTCGCTCCAAGGTGTTCTCCAGGTTTACTTGCCTGAGCTTCAATCTTCAGGCTCTCATTAAGTTGTAAATATAACACGGCATTAGGCCTACTAGTTTGGTTGGGGCCTACTAATGGTGTCTGCCGCTCCAAGGTGTTCTCCAGGTTTACTTGCCTGAGCTTCAATCTTCAGGCTCTCATTAAGTAGTTGTTAATATAACACTGCAGTTGGCCTACTAGTTTGGTTGGGGCCTACTAACGGTGTCTGCCGCTCCAAGGTGTTCTCCAGGTTTACTTGCCTGAGCTTCAATCTTCAGGCTCGCATTAAGTAGTTGTTAATATAACACTGCAGTTGGCCTACTAGTTTGGTTGGGCCTACTAACGGTGTCTGCTGCTCCAAGGTGTTCTCCAGATTTACTTGCCTAAGCTTCAATCTTCAGGCTCTCATTAAGTTGTAGTAAATATAACACAGCATTAGGCCTACTAGTTTGGTTGGGGCCTATTAACGGTGTCTGTCGCTCCAAGGTGTTCTCCAGGTTTACTTGCCTGAGCTTCAATCTTCAGGCTCTCATTAAGTTGTTGTAAATATAACACGGCATTAGGCCTACTAGTTTGGTTGGGGCCTACTAACGGTGTCTGCCGCTCCAAGGTGTTCTCCAGGTTTACTTACCTGAGCTTCAATCTTCAGGCACTCATTAAGCAGTTGTTAATATAACACTGCAGTTGGCCTACTAGTTTGGTTGGGGCCTACTAACGGTGTCTGCTGCTCCAAGGTGTTCTCCAAGTTTACTTGCCTGAGCTTCAATCTTCAGGCTCTCATTAAGTTGTTGTAAATTTAAAACGGCACTAGGTCTACTAGTTTGGTTGGGGCCTGCTAACGGTGTCTGCCGCTCCAAGGTGTTCTCCAGTTTTACTTGCCTGAGCTTCAATCTTCAGGCTCTCATTAAGTTGTTGTAAATATAATACGGCATTAGGCCTACTAGTTTGGTTGGGGCCTACTATCGGTGTCTGCCGCTCCAAGGTGTTCTCCAGGTTTACTTGCAGGAGCTTCAATCTTCAGGCTTTCATTAAGCAGTTATTAATATAACACTGCAGTTGGCCTACTAGATTGGTTGGGGCCTACTAAAGGTGTCTGCCGCTCCAAGGTGTTCTCCAGGTTTACTTGCCTGAGCTTCAATCTTCAGCCTCTCATTAAGTTGTTCTAAATATAACACGGCATTAGGCCTACTAGTTTGGTTGGGGCCAACTAACGGTGTCTGCCGCTCCAAGGTGTTCTCCAGGTTTACTTGCCTGAGCTTCAATCTTCAGGCTCTCATTAAGTAGTTGTTAATATAACACGGCAGTTGGCCTACTAGTTTGGTTGGGGCCTACTAACGGTGTCTGCCGCTCCAAGGTGTTCTCCAGTTTTACTTGCCTGAGCTTCAATCTTCAGGCTCTCATTAAGAAGTTGTTAATATAACACGGCATTAGGCCTACTAGTTTGGTTGGGGCCTACTAACGGTGTCTGACGCTCCAAGGTGTTCTCCAGGTTTACTTGCCTGAGCTTCAATCTTCAGGTTCTCATTAAGTTGTTGTAAATATAACACGGCATTAGGCCTACTAGTTTGGTTGAAGCCTACTAACGGTGTCTGTCGCTCCAAGGTGTTCTCCAGGTTTACTTGCCTGAGCTTCAATCTTCAGGTTCTCATTAAATTGTTGTAAATATAACACGGCATTAGGCCTACTAGTTTGGTTGAAGCCTACTAACGGTGTCTGCCACTCCAAGGTGTTCTCCAGGTTTACTTGCCTGAGCTTCAATCTTCAGGCTTTCATTAAGTTGTTGTAAATATAACACTGCAGTTGGCCTACTAGTTTGGTTGGGGCCTACTATTGGTGTCTGCCTCTCCAAGGTGTTCTCCAGGTTTACTTGCCTGAGCTTCAATCTTCAGGCTCTCATTAAGTTGTTGTAAATATAACACTGCATTAGGCCTACTAGTTTGGTTGGGGCCTACTAACGGTGTCTGTCGCTCCAAGGTGTTCTCCAGGTTTACTTGCCTGAGCTTCAATCTTCAGGCTCTCATTAAATTGTTGTAAATATAACACAGCATTAGGCCTACTAGTTTGGTTGGGGCCTACTAATGGTGTCTGCCGCTCCAAGGTGTTCTCCAGGTTTACTTGCCTGAGATTCAATCTTCAGGCTCTGATTAAGTAGTTGTTAATATAACACTACAGTTGGCCTACTAGTTTGGTTGGGGCCTACTAACGGTGTCTGCCGCTCCAAAGTGTTCTCCAGGTTTACTTGCCTGAGCTTCAATCTTCAGGCTATCATTAAGTAGTTGTTAATATAACACTGCAGTTGGCCTACTAGTTTGGTTGGGGCCTACTAACGGTGTCTGCCGCTCCAAGGTGTTCTCCAGGTTTATTTTCCTGAGCTTCAATCTTCAGGCTCTCATTAAGTAGTTGTTAATATAACACTGCAGTTGGCCTACTAGTTTGGTTGTGGCCTACTAACAATGTCTGCCGCTCCAAGGTGTTCTCCAGGTTTACTTGCCTGAGCTTCAATCTTCAGGCTCTCAATAAGTTGTTGTAACTATAACACGGCATTAGGCCTACTAGTTTGGTTGGGGTCTGCTAATGGTGTCTTCCGCTCCAAGGTGTTCTCCAGGTTTACTTGCCTGAGCTTCAATCTTCAGGCTCTCATTAAGTTGTTGTTAATATAACACGGCAGTTGGCCTACTAGTTTGGTTGGGGCCTACTAACGGTGTCTGCCGCTCCAAGGTGTTCTCCAGTTTTACTTGCCTGAGCTTCAGTCTTCAGGCTCTCATTAAGAAGTTGTTAATATAACACGGCATTAGGCCTACTAGTTTGTTTGGGGCCTACTAACGGTGTCTGCCGCTCCAAGGTGTTCTCCAGGTTTACTTGCCTGAGCTTCAATCTTCAGTTTCTCATTAAGTTGTTGTAAATATAACACAGCATTAGGCCTACTAGTTTGGTTGAAGCCTACTAACGGTGTCTGCCACTCCAAGGTGTTCTCCAGGTTTACTTGCCTGAGCTTCAATCTTCAGGCTTTCATTAAGTTGTTGTAAATATAACACTGCAGTTGGCCTACTAGCTTGGTTGGGGCCTACTATTGGTGTCTGCCTCTCCAAGGTGTTCTCCAGGTTTACTTGCCTGAGCTTCAATCTTCAGGCTCTCATTAAGTTGTTGTAAATATAACACTGCATTAGGCCTACTAGTTTGGTTGGGGCCTACTAACGGTGTCTGTCGCTCCAAGGTGTTCTCCAGGTTTACTTGCCTGAGCTTCAATCTTCAGGCTCTCATTAAATTGTTGTAAATATAACACAGCATTAGGCCTACTAGTTTGGTTGGGGCCTACTAATGGTGTCTGCCGCTCCAAGGTGTTCTCCAGGTTTACTTGCCTGAGATTCAATCTTCAGGCTCTGATTAAGTAGTTGTTAATATAACACTACAGTTGGCCTACTAGTTTGGTTGGGGCCTACTAACGGTGTCTGCCACTCCAAGGTGTTCTCCAGGTTTACTTGCCTGAGCTTCAATCTTCAGGTTCTCATTAAGTTGTTGTAAATATAACACGGCATTAGGCCTACTAGTTTGGTTGAAGCCTACTAACGGTGCCTGCCACTCCAAGGTGTTCTCCAGGTTTACTTGCCTGAGCTTCAATCTTCAGGCTCTCATTAAGTTGTTGTAAATATAACACTGCAGTTGGCCTACTAGTTTGTTTGGGGCCTACTAACGGTGTCTGCCTCTCCAAGGTGTTCTCCAGGATTACTTGCCTGAGCTTCAATCTTCAGGCTCTCATTAATTTGTTGTAAATATAACACTGCATTATGCCTACTAGTTTGGTTGGGGCCTACTAACGGTGTCTGTCGCTCCAAGGTGTTCTCCAGGTTTACTTGCCTGAGCTTCAATCTTCAGGCTCTCATTAAATTGTTGTAAATATAACACAGCATTAGGCCTACTAGTTTGGTTGGGGCCTACTAATGGTGTCTGCCGCTCCAAGGTGTTCTCCAGGTTTACTTGCCTGAGATTCAATCTTCAGGCTCTGATTAAGTAGTTGTTAATATAACACTACAGTTGGCCTACTAGTTTGGTTGGGGCCTACTAACGGTGTCTGCCGCTCCAAGGTGTTCTCCAGGTTTACTTGCCTGAGCTTCAATCTTCAGGCTCGCATTAAGTAGTTGTTAATATAACACTGCAGTTGGCCTACTAGTTTGGTTGGGGCCTACTAACGGTGTCTGCCGCTCCAAGGTGTTGTCCAGGTTTACTTTCCGGAGCTTCAATCTTCAGGCTCTCATTAAGTTGTAGTAAATATAACACGGCATTAGGCCTACTAGTTTGGTTGGGGCCTACTAACGGTGTCTGTCGCTTCAAGCTGTTTTCCAGGTTTACTTGACTGAGCTTCAATCTTCAGGCTCTCATTAAGTTGTTGTAAATATAACATGGCATTAGGCCTACTAGTTTGGTTGGGGCCTACTAACGGTGTCTGCCGCTCCAAGGTGTTCTCCAGGTTTACTTGCCTGAGCTTCAATCTTCAGGCTATCATTAAGTAGTTGTTAATATAACACTGCAGTTGGCCTACTAGTTTGGTTGGGGCCTACTAACGGTGTCTGCCTCTCCAAGGTGTTCTCCAGGTTTACTTGCCTGAGCTTCAATCTTCAGGCTCTCATTAAGTTGTTGTAAATATAACACTGCAGTTGGCCTACTAGTTTGATTGGGGCCTACTAACGGTGTCTACCTCTCCAAGGTGTTCTCCAGGTTTACTTGCCTGAGCTTCAATCTTCAGGCTCTCATTAAGTTGTTGTAAATATAACACTGCATTAGGCCTACTAGGTTGGTTGGGGCCTACTAACGGTGTCTGTCGCTCCAAAGTGTTCTCCAGGTTTACTTGCCTGAGCTTCAATCTTCAGGCTCTCATTAAGTTGTAAATATAACACGGCATTAGGCCTACTAGTTTGGTTGGGGCCTACTAATGGTGTCTGCCGCTCCAAGGTGTTCTCCAGGTTTACTTGCCTGAGCTTCAATCTTCAGGCTCTCATTAAGTAGTTGTTAATATAACATTGCAGTTGGCCTACTAATTTGGTTGGGGCCTACTAACGGTGTCTGCCGCTCCAAGGTGTTCTCCAGGTTTACTTGCCTGAGCTTCAATCTTCAGGCTCGCATTAAGTAGTTGTTAATATAACACTGCAGTTGGCCTACTAGTTTGGTTGGGGCCTACTAACGGTGTCTGCTGCTCCAAGGTGTTCTCCAGATTTTCTTGCCTAAGCTTCAATCTTCAGGCTCTCATTAAGTTGTAGTAAATATAACACAGCATTAGGCCTACTAGTTTGGTTGGGGCCTATTAACGGTGTCTGTCGCTCCAAGGTGTTCTCCAGGTTTACTTACCTGAGCTTCAATCTTCAGGCACTCATTAAGCAGTTGTTAATATAACACTGCAGTTGGCCTACTAGTTTGGTTGGGGCCTACTAACGGTGTCTGCTGCTCCAAGGTGTTCTCCAAGTTTACTTGCCTGAGCTTCAATCTTCAGGCTCTCATTAAGTTGTTGTAAATATAAAACGGCACTAGGTCTACTAGTTTGGTTGGGGCCTGCTAACGGTGTCTGCCGCTCCAAGGTGTTCTCCAGTTTTACTTGCCTGAGCTTCAATCTTCAGGCTCTCATTAAGTTGTTGTAAATATAATACGGCATTAGGCCTACTAGTTTGGTTGGGGCCTACTATCGGTGTCTGCCGCTCCAAGGTGTTCTCCAGGTTTACTTGCAGGAGCTTCAATCTTCAGGCTTTCATTAAGCAGTTATTAATATAACACTGCAGTTGGCCTACTAGATTGGTTGGGGCCTACTAAAGGTGTCTGCCGCTCCAAGGTGTTCTCCAGGTTTACTTGCCTGAGCTTCAATCTTCAGCCTCTCATTAAGTTGTTCTAAATATAACACGGCATTAGGCCTACTAGTTTGGTTGGGGCCAACTAACGGTGTCTGCCGCTCCAAGGTGTTCTCCAGGTTTACTTGCCTGAGCTTCAATCTTCAGGCTCTCATTAAGTAGTTGTTAATATAACACGGCAGTTGGCCTACTAGTTTGGTTGGGGCCTACTAACGGTGTCTGCCGCTCCAAGGTGTTCTCCAGTTTTACTTGCCTGAGCTTCAATCTTCAGGCTCTCATTAAGAAGTTGTTAATATAACACGGCATTAGGCCTACTAGTTTGGTTGGGGCCTACTAACGGTGTCTGACGCTCCAAGGTGTTCTCCAGTTTTACTTGCCTGAGCTTCAATCTTCAGGTTCTCATTAAGTTGTTGTAAATATAACACGGCATTAGGCCTACTAGTTTGGTTGAAGCCTACTAACGGTGTCTGTCGCTCCAAGGTGTTCTCCAGGTTTACTTGCCTGAGCTTCAATCTTCAGGCTCTCATTAAGTTGTTGTAAATATAACACTGCATTAGGCCTACTAGTATGGTTGGGGCCTACTGACGGTGTCTGTCGCTCCAAGGTGTTCTCCAGGTTTACTTGCCTGAGCTTCAATCTTCAGGCTCTCATTAAGTTGTTGTAAATATAACACGGCATTAGGCCTACTAGTTTGGTTGGGGCCTACTAATGGTGTCTGCCGCTCCAAGGTGTTCTCCAGGTTTACTTGCCTGAGCTTCAATCTTCAGGCTCTCATTAAGTAGTTGTTAATATAACACTACAGTTGGCCTACTAGTTTGGTTGGGGCCTACTAACGGTGTCTGCCGCTCCAAGGTGTTCTCCAGGTTTACTTGCCTGAGCTTCAATCTTCAGGCTCGCATTAAGTAGTTGTTAATATAACACTGCAGTTGGCCTACTAGTTTGGTTGGGGCCTACTAACGGTGTCTGCCGCTCCAAGGTGTTGTCCAGGTTTACTTGCCGGAGCTTCAATCTTCAGGCTCTCATTAAGTTGTTGTAAATATAACACGGCATTAGGCCTACTAGTTTGGTTGGGGCCTACTAACGGTGTCTGTCGCTCCAAGGTGTTCTCCAGGTTTACTTGCCTGAGCTTCAATCTCCAGGCTCTCATTAAGTTGTTGTAAATATAACACGGCATTAGGCCTACTAGTTTGGTTGGGGCCTACTAACGATGTCTGCCACTCCAAGGTGTTCTCCAGGTTTACTTGCCTGAGCTTCAATCTTCAGGCTCTCATTAAGTTGTTGTAATATAACACGGCATTAGGCCTACTAGTTTGGTTGGGGCCTACTAACGGTGTCTGCTGCTCCAAGGTGTTCTCCAGGTTTACTTGCCTGAGCTTCAATATTCAGGCTCTCCTTAAGTAGCTGTTAATATAACACTGCATTAGGCCTACTAGTTTGGTTGGGGCATACTAACGGTGTGTGCCTCTCCAAGGTGTTCTCCAGTTTTACTTGCTTGAGCTTCAATCTTCAGGCTCTCATTAAGTAGCTGTTAATATAACACTGCAGTTGGCCTACTAGTTTGGTTGGGGCCTACTAACGGTGTCTGCCGCTTCAAGGTGTTCTCCAGGTTTACTTGCAGGAGCTTCAATCTTCAGGCTTTCATTAAGCAGTTATTAATATAACACTGCAGTTGGCCTACTAGATTTGTTGGGGCCTACTAAAGGTGTCTGCCACTCCAAGGTGTTCTCCAGGTTTACTTGCCTGAGCTTCAATCTTCAGGCTCTCATTAAGTTATTGTAAATATAACACGGCATTAGGCCTACTAGTTTGGTTGGGGCCTACTAACGGTGTCTGCCGCTCCAAGGTGTTCTCCAGGTTTATTTTCCTGAGCTTCAATCTTCAGGCTCTCATGAAGTAGTTGTTAATATAACACTGCAGTTGGCCTACTAGTTTGGTTGTGGCCTACTAACAATGTCTGCCGCTCCAAGGTGTTCTCCAGGTTTACTTGCCTGAGCTTCAATCTTCAGGCTCTCAATAAGTTGTTGTAAATATAACACGGTATTAGGCCTACTAGTTTGGTTGGGGTCTGCTAATGGTGTCTTCCGCTCCAAGGTGTTCTCCAGGTTTACTTGCCTGAGCTTCAATCTTCAGGTTCTCATTAAGTTGTTGTAAATATAACACGGCATTAGGCCTACTAGTTTGGTTGAAGCCTACTAACGGTGTCTGCCACTCCAAGGTGTTCTCCAGGTTTACTTGCCTGAGCTTCAATCTTCAGGCTTTCATTAAGTTGTTGTAAATATAACACTGCAGTTGACCTACTAGTTTGGTTGGGGCCTACTATTGGTGTCTGCCTCTCCAAGGTGTTCTCCAGGTTTACTTGCCTGAGCTTCAATCTTCAGGCTCTCATTAAGTTGTTGTAAATATAACACTGCATTAGGCCTACTAGTTTGGTTGGGGCCTACTAACGGTGTCTGTCGCTCCAAGATGTTCTCCAGGTTTACTTGCCTGAGCTTCAATCTTCAGGCTCTCATTACATTGTTGTAAATATAACACAGCATTAGGCCTACTAGTTTGGTTGGGGCCTACTAATGGTGTCTGCCGCTCCAAGGTGTTCTCCAGGTTTACTTGCCTGAGATTCAATCTTCAGGCTCTGATTAAGTAGTTGTTAATATAACACTACAGTTGGCCTACTAGTTTGGTTGGGGCCTTCTAACGGTGTCTGCCGCTCCAAGGTGTTCTCCAGGTTTACTTGCCTGAGCTTCAATCTTCAGGTTCTCATTAAGTTGTTGTAAATATAACACGGCATTAGGCCTACTAGTTTGGTTGAAGCCTACTAACGGTGTCTGCCACTCCAAGGTGTTCTCCAGGTTTACTTGCCTGAGCTTCAATCTTCAGGCTCTCATTAAGTTGTTGTAAATATAACACTGCAGTTGGCCTACTAGTTTGGTTGGGGCCTACTAACGGTGTCTGCCTCTCCAAGGTGTTCTCCAGGTTTACTTGCCTGAGCTTCAATCTTCAGGCTCTCATTAATTTGTTGTAAATATAACACTGCATTATGCCTACTAGTTTGGTTGGGGCCTACAAACGGTGTCTGTCGCTCCAAGGTGTTCTCCAGGTTTACTTGCCTGAGCTTCAATCTTCAGGCTCTCATTAATTTGTTGTAAATATAACACTGCATTATGCCTACTAGTTTGGTTGGGGCCTACAAACGGTGTCTGTCGCTCCAAGGTGTTCTCCAGGTTTACTTGCCTGAGATTCAATCTTCAGGCTCTGATTAAGTAGTTGTTAATATAACACTACAGTTGGCCTACTAGTTTGGTTGGGGCCTACTAACGGTGTCTGCCGCTCCAAGGTGTTCTCCAGGTTTACTTGCCTGAGCTTCAATCTTCAGGCTCGCATTAAGTAGTTGTTAATATAACACTGCAGTTGGCCTACTAGTTTGGTTGGGGCCTACTAACGGTGTCTGCCGCTCCAAGGTGTTGTCCAGGTTTACTTGCCGGAGCTTCAATCTTCAGGCTCTCATTAAGTTGTAGTAAATATAACACGGCATTATGCCTACTAGTTTGGTTGGGGCCTACTAACGGTGTCTGTCGCTTCAAGCTGTTTTCCAGGTTTACTTGACTGAGCTTCAATCTTCAGGCTCTCATTAAGTTGTTGTAAATATAACATGGCATTAGGCCTACTAGTTTGGTTGGGGCCTACTAACGGTGTCTGCCGCTCCAAGGTGTTCTCCAGGTTTACTTGCCTGAGCTTCAATCTTCAGGCTATCATTAAGTAGTTGTTAATATAACACTGCAGTTGGCCTACTAGTTTGGTTGGGGCCTACTAACGGTGTCTGCCTCTCCAAGGTGTTCTCCAGGTTTACTTGCCTGAGCTTCAATCTTCAGGCTCTCATTAAGTTGTTGTAAATATAACACTGCAGTTGGCCTACTAGTTTGGTTGGGGCCTACTAACGGTGTCTACCTCTCCAAGGTGTTCTCCAGGTTTACTTGCCTGAGCTTCAATCTTCAGGCTCTCATTAAGTTGTTGTAAATATAACACTGCATTAGGCCTACTAGGTTGGTTGGGGCCTACTAACGGTGTCTGTCGCTCCAAGGTGTTCTCCAGGTTTACTTGCCTGAGCTTCAATCTTCAGGCTCTCATTAAGTTGTAAATATAACACGGCATTAGGCCTACTAGTTTGGTTGGGGCCTACTAATGGTGTCTGCCGCTCCAAGGTGTTCTCCAGGTTTACTTGCCTGAGCTGCAATCTTCAGGCTCTCATTAAGTAGTTGTTAATATAACACTGCAGTTGGCCTACTAGTTTGGTTGGGTCCTACTAACGGTGTCTGCCGCTCCAAGGTGTTCTCCAGGTTTACTTGCCTGAGCTTCAATCTTCAGGCTCGCATTAAGTAGTTGTTAATATAACACTGCAGTTGGCCTACTAGTTTGGTTGGGGCCTACTAACGGTGTCTGCTGCTCCAAGGTGTTCTCCAGGTTTACTTGCCTAAGCTTCAATCTTCAGGCTCTCATTAAGTTGTAGTAAATATAACACAGCATTAGGCCTACTAGTTTGGTTGGGGCCTATTAACGGTGTCTGTCGCTCCAAGGTGTTATCCAGGTTTACTTGCCTGAGCTTCAATCTTCAGGCTCTCATTAAGTTGTTGTAAATATAACACGGCATTAGGCCTGCTAGTTTGGTTGGGGCCTACTAACGGTGTCTGCCGCTCCAAGGTGTTCTCCAGGTTTACTTGCCTGAGCTTCAATCTTCAGGCTATCATTAAGTAGTTGTTAATATAACACTGCAGTTGGCCTACTAGTTTGGTTGGGGCCTACTAACGGTGTCTGCCTCTCCAAGGTGTTCTCCAGGTTTACTTGCCTGAGCTTCAATCTTCAGGCTCTCATTAAGTTGTTGTAAATATAACACTGCAGTTGGCCTACTAGTTTGATTGGGGCCTACTAACGGTGTCTACCTCTCCAAGGTGTTCTCCAGGTTTACTTGCCTGAGCTTCAATCTTCAGGCTCTCATTAAGTTGTTGTAAATATAACACTGCATTAGGCCTACTAGGTTGGTTGGGGCCTACTAACGGTGTCTGTCGCTCCAAAGTGTTCTCCAGGTTTACTTGCCTGAGCTTCAATCTTCAGGCTCTCATTAAGTTGTAAATATAACACGGCATTAGGCCTACTAGTTTGGTTGGGGCCTACTAATGGTGTCTGCCGCTCCAAGGTGTTCTCCAGGTTTACTTGCCTGAGCTTCAATCTTCAGGCTCTCATTAAGTAGTTGTTAATATAACATTGCAGTTGGCCTACTAATTTGGTTGGGGCCTACTAACGGTGTCTGCCGCTCCAAGGTGTTCTCCAGGTTTACTTGCCTGAGCTTCAATCTTCAGGCTCGCATTAAGTAGTTGTTAATATAACACTGCAGTTGGCCTACTAGTTTGGTTGGGGCCTACTAACGGTGTCTGCTGCTCCAAGGTGTTCTCCAGATTTTCTTGCCTAAGCTTCAATCTTCAGGCTCTCATTAAGTTGTAGTAAATATAACACAGCATTAGGCCTACTAGTTTGGTTGGGGCCTATTAACGGTGTCTGTCGCTCCAAGGTGTTCTCCAGGTTTACTTACCTGAGCTTCAATCTTCAGGCACTCATTAAGCAGTTGTTAATATAACACTGCAGTTGGCCTACTAGTTTGGTTGGGGCCTACTAACGGTGTCTGCTGCTCCAAGGTGTTCTCCAAGTTTACTTGCCTGAGCTTCAATCTTCAGGCTCTCATTAAGTTGTTGTAAATATAAAACGGCACTAGGTCTACTAGTTTGGTTGGGGCCTGCTAACGGTGTCTGCCGCTCCAAGGTGTTCTCCAGTTTTACTTGCCTGAGCTTCAATCTTCAGGCTTTCATTAAGTTGTTGTAAATATAATACGGCATTAGGCCTACTAGTTTGGTTGGGGCCTACTATCGGTGTCTGCCGCTCCAAGGTGTTCTCCAGGTTTACTTGCGGGAGCTTCAATCTTCAGGCTTTCATTAAGCAGTTATTAATATAACACTGCAGTTGGCCTACTAGATTGGTTGGGGCCTACTAAAGGTGTCTGCCGCTCCAAGGTGTTCTCCAGGTTTACTTGCCTGAGCTTCAATCTTCAGCCTCTCATTAAGTTGTTCTAAATATAACACTACAGTTGGCCTACTAGTTTGGTTGGGGCCAACTAACGGTGTCTGCCGCTCCAAGGTGTTCTCCAGGTTTACTTGCCTGAGCTTCAATCTTCAGGCTCTCATTAAGTAGTTGTTAATATAACACGGCAGTTGGCCTACTAGTTTGGTTGGGGCCTACTAACGGTGTCTGCCGCTCCAAGGTGTTGTCCAGGTTTACTTGCCGGAGCTTCAATCTTCAGGCTCTCATTAAGAAGTTGTTAATATAACACGGCATTAGGCCTACTAGTTTGGTTGGGGCCTACTAACGGTGTCTGACGCTCCAAGGTGTTCTCCAGGTTTACTTGCCTGAGCTTCAATCTTCAGGTTCTCATTAAGTTGTTGTAAATATAACACGGCATTAGGCCTACTAGTTTGGTTGGGGCCTACTAACGATGTCTGCCACTCCAAGGTGTTCTCCAGGTTTACTTGCCTGAGCTTCAATCTTCAGGCTCTCATTAAGTTGTTGTAAATATAACACGGCATTAGGCCTACTAGTTTGGTTGGGGCCTACTAACGGTGTCTGCTGCTCCAAGGTGTTCTCCAGGTTTACTTGCCTGAGCTTCAATATTCAGGCTCTCCTTAAGTAGCTGTTAATATAACACTGCATTAGGCCTACTAGTTTGGTTGGGGCATACTAACGGTGTCTGCCTCTCCAAGGTGTTCTCCAGTTTTACTTGCTTGAGCTTCAATCTTCAGGCTCTCATTAAGTAGCTGTTAATATAACACTGCAGTTGGCCTACTAGTTTGGTTGGGGCCTACTAACGGTGTCTGCCGCTTCAAGGTGTTCTCCAGGTTTACTTGCAGGAGCTTCAATCTTCAGGCTCTCATTAAGTTGTTGTAAATATAACACGGCATTAGGCCTACTACTTTGGTTGGGGCCTACTAACGGTGTCTGCCGCTCTAAGGTGTTCTCCAGGTTTACTTGCCTGAGCTTCAATCTTCAGGCTCTCATTAAGTTGTTGTAAATATAACACGGCATTAGGCCTACTAGATTGGTTGGGGTTTGCTAACGGTGTCTGCCGCTCCAAGGTATTCTCCAGGTTTACTTGCCTGAGCTTCAATTTTCAGGCTTTCATTAAGCAGTTATTAATATAACACTGCAGTTGGCCTACTAGATTTGTTGGGGCCTACTAAAGGTGTCTGCCACTCCAAGGTGTTCTCCAGGTTTACTTGCCTGAGCTTCAATCTTCAGGTTCTCATTAAGTTGTTGTAAATATAACACGGCATTAGGCCTACTAGTTTGGTTGAAGCCTACTAACGGTGTCTGCCACTCCAAGGTGTTCTCCAGGTTTACTTGCCTGAGCTTCAATCTTCAGGCTTTCATTAAGTTGTTGTAAATATAACACTGCAGTTGACCTACTAGTTTGGTTGGGGCCTACTATTGGTGTCTGCCTCTCCAAGGTGTTCTCCAGGTTTACTTGCCTGAGCTTCAATCTTCAGGCTCTCATTAAGTTGTTGTAAATATAACACTGCATTAGGCCTACTAGTTTGGTTGGGGCCTACTAACGGTGTCTGTCGCTCCAAGATGTTCTCCAGGTTTACTTGCCTGAGCTTCAATCTTCAGGCTCTCATTACATTGTTGTAAATATAACACAGCATTAGGCCTACTAGTTTGGTTGGGGCCTACTAATGGTGTCTGCCGCTCCAAGGTGTTCTCCAGGTTTACTTGCCTGAGATTCAATCTTCAGGCTCTGATTAAGTAGTTGTTAATATAACACTACAGTTGGCCTACTAGTTTGGTTGGGGCCTTCTAACGGTGTCTGCCGCTCCAAGGTGTTCTCCAGGTTTACTTGCCTGAGCTTCAATCTTCAGGTTCTCATTAAGTTGTTGTAAATATAACACGGCATTAGGCCTACTAGTTTGGTTGAAGCCTACTAACGGTGTCTGCCACTCCAAGGTGTTCTCCAGGTTTACTTGCCTGAGCTTCAATCTTCAGGCTCTCATTAAGTTGTTGTAAATATAACACTGCAGTTGGCCTACTAGTTTGGTTGGGGCCTACTAACGGTGTCTGCCTCTCCAAGGTGTTCTCCAGGTTTACTTGCCTGAGCTTCAATCTTCAGGCTCTCATTAATTTGTTGTAAATATAACACTGCATTATGCCTACTAGTTTGGTTGGGGCCTACAAACGGTGTCTGTCGCTCCAAGGTGTTCTCCAGGTTTACTTGCCTGAGCTTCAATCTTCAGGCTCTCATTAATTTGTTGTAAATATAACACTGCATTATGCCTACTAGTTTGGTTGGGGCCTACAAACGGTGTCTGTCGCTCCAAGGTGTTCTCCAGGTTTACTTGCCTGAGATTCAATCTTCAGGCTCTGATTAAGTAGTTGTTAATATAACACTACAGTTGGCCTACTAGTTTGGTTGGGGCCTACTAACGGTGTCTGCCGCTCCAAGGTGTTCTCCAGGTTTACTTGCCTGAGCTTCAATCTTCAGGCTCGCATTAAGTAGTTGTTAATATAACACTGCAGTTGGCCTACTAGTTTGGTTGGGGCCTACTAACGGTGTCTGCCGCTCCAAGGTGTTGTCCAGGTTTACTTGCCGGAGCTTCAATCTTCAGGCTCTCATTAAGTTGTAGTAAATATAACACGGCATTATGCCTACTAGTTTGGTTGGGGCCTACTAACGGTGTCTGTCGCTTCAAGCTGTTTTCCAGGTTTACTTGACTGAGCTTCAATCTTCAGGCTCTCATTAAGTTGTTGTAAATATAACATGGCATTAGGCCTACTAGTTTGGTTGGGGCCTACTAACGGTGTCTGCCGCTCCAAGGTGTTCTCCAGGTTTACTTGCCTGAGCTTCAATCTTCAGGCTATCATTAAGTAGTTGTTAATATAACACTGCAGTTGGCCTACTAGTTTGGTTGGGGCCTACTAACGGTGTCTGCCTCTCCAAGGTGTTCTCCAGGTTTACTTGCCTGAGCTTCAATCTTCAGGCTCTCATTAAGTTGTTGTAAATATAACACTGCAGTTGGCCTACTAGTTTGGTTGGGGCCTACTAACAGTGTCTACCTCTCCAAGGTGTTCTCCAGGTTTACTTGCCTGAGCTTCAATCTTCAGGCTCTCATTAAGTTGTTGTAAATATAACACTGCATTAGGCCTACTAGGTTGGTTGGGGCCTACTAACGGTGTCTGTCGCTCCAAGGTGTTCTCCAGGTTTACTTGCCTGAGCTTCAATCTTCAGGCTCTCATTAAGTTGTAAATATAAGACGGCATTAGGCCTACTAGTTTGGTTGGGGCCTACTAATGGTGTCTGCCGCTCCAAGGTGTTCTCCAGGTTTACTTGCCTGAGCTTCAATCTTCAGGCTCTCATTAAGTAGTTGTTAATATAACACTGCAGTTGGCCTACTAGTTTGGTTGGGTCCTACTAACGGTGTCTGCCGCTCCAAGGTGTTCTCCAGGTTTACTTGCCTGAGCTTCAATCTTCAGGCTCGCATTAAGTAGTTGTTAATATAACACTGCAGTTGGCCTACTAGTTTGGTTGGGGCCTACTAACGGTGTCTGCTGCTCCAAGGTGTTCTCCAGGTTTACTTGCCTAAGCTTCAATCTTCAGGCTCTCATTAAGTTGTAGTAAATATAACACAGCATTAGGCCTACTAGTTTGGTTGGGGCCTATTAACGGTGTCTGTCGCTCCAAGGTGTTATCCAGGTTTACTTGCCTGAGCTTCAATCTTCAGGCTCTCATTAAGTTGTTGTAAATATAACACGGCATTAGGCCTACTAGTTTGGTTGGGGCCTACTAACGGTGTCTGCCGCTCCAAGGTGTTCTCCAGGTTTACTTGCCTGAGCTTCAATCTTCAGGCTCTCATTAAGTTGTTGTAAATATAACACTGCATTAGGCCTACTAGTTTGGTTGGGGCCTACTAACGGTGTCTGTCGCTCCAAGATGTTCTCCAGGTTTACTTGCCTGAGCTTCAATCTTCAGGCTCTCATTACATTGTTGTAAATATAACACAGCATTAGGCCTACTAGTTTGGTTGGGGCCTACTAATGGTGTCTGCCGCTCCAAGGTGTTCTCCAGGTTTACTTGCCTGAGATTCAATCTTCAGGCTCTGATTAAGTAGTTGTTAATATAACACTACAGTTGGCCTACTAGTTTGGTTGGGGCCTTCTAACGGTGTCTGCCGCTCCAAGGTGTTCTCCAGGTTTACTTGCCTGAGCTTCAATCTTCAGGTTCTCATTAAGTTGTTGTAAATATAACACGGCATTAGGCCTACTAGTTTGGTTGAAGCCTACTAACGGTGTCTGCCACTCCAAGGTGTTCTCCAGGTTTACTTGCCTGAGCTTCAATCTTCAGGCTCTCATTAAGTTGTTGTAAATATAACACTGCAGTTGGCCTACTAGTTTGGTTGGGGCCTACTAACGGTGTCTGCCTCTCCAAGGTGTTCTCCAGGTTTACTTGCCTGAGCTTCAATCTTCAGGCTCTCATTAATTTGTTGTAAATATAACACTGCATTATGCCTACTAGTTTGGTTGGGGCCTACAAACGGTGTCTGTCGCTCCAAGGTGTTCTCCAGGTTTACTTGCCTGAGCTTCAATCTTCAGGCTCTCATTAATTTGTTGTAAATATAACACTGCATTATGCCTACTAGTTTGGTTGGGGCCTACAAACGGTGTCTGTCGCTCCAAGGTGTTCTCCAGGTTTACTTGCCTGAGATTCAATCTTCAGGCTCTGATTAAGTAGTTGTTAATATAACACTACAGTTGGCCTACTAGTTTGGTTGGGGCCTACTAACGGTGTCTGCCGCTCCAAGGTGTTCTCCAGGTTTACTTGCCTGAGCTTCAATCTTCAGGCTCGCATTAAGTAGTTGTTAATATAACACTGCAGTTGGCCTACTAGTTTGGTTGGGGCCTACTAACGGTGTCTGCCGCTCCAAGGTGTTGTCCAGGTTTACTTGCCGGAGCTTCAATCTTCAGGCTCTCATTAAGTTGTAGTAAATATAACACGGCATTATGCCTACTAGTTTGGTTGGGGCCTACTAACGGTGTCTGTCGCTTCAAGCTGTTTTCCAGGTTTCCTTGACTGAGCTTCAATCTTCAGGCTCTCATTAAGTTGTTGTAAATATAACATGGCATTAGGCCTACTAGTTTGGTTGGGGCCTACTAACGGTGTCTGCCGCTCCAAGGTGTTCTCCAGGTTTACTTGCCTGAGCTTCAATCTTCAGGCTATCATTAAGTAGTTGTTAATATAACACTGCAGTTGGCCTACTAGTTTGGTTGGGGCCTACTAACGGTGTCTGCCTCTCCAAGGTGTTCTCCAGGTTTACTTGCCTGAGCTTCAATCTTCAGGCTCTCATTAAGTTGTTGTAAATATAACACTGCAGTTGGCCTACTAGTTTGGTTGGGGCCTACTAACGGTGTCTACCTCTCCAAGGTGTTCTCCAGGTTTACTTGCCTGAGCTTCAATCTTCAGGCTCTCATTAAGTTGTTGTAAATATAACACTGCATTAGGCCTACTAGGTTGGTTGGGGCCTACTAACGGTGTCTGTCGCTCCAAGGTGTTCTCCAGGTTTACTTGCCTGAGCTTCAATCTTCAGGCTCTCATTAAGTTGTAAATATAACACGGCATTAGGCCTACTAGTTTGGTTGGGGCCTACTAATGGTGTCTGCCGCTCCAAGGTGTTCTCCAGGTTTACTTGCCTGAGCTTCAATCTTCAGGCTCTCATTAAGTAGTTGTTAATATAACACTGCAGTTGGCCTACTAGTTTGGTTGGGTCCTACTAACGGTGTCTGCCGCTCCAAGGTGTTCTCCAGGTTTACTTGCCTGAGCTTCAATCTTCAGGCTCGCATTAAGTAGTTGTTAATATAACACTGCAGTTGGCCTACTAGTTTGGTTGGGGCCTACTAACGGTGTCTGCTGCTCCAAGGTGTTCTCCAGGTTTACTTGCCTAAGCTTCAATCTTCAGGCTCTCATTAAGTTGTAGTAAATATAACACAGCATTAGGCCTACTAGTTTGGTTGGGGCCTATTAACGGTGTCTGTCGCTCCAAGGTGTTATCCAGGTTTACTTGCCTGAGCTTCAATCTTCAGGCTCTCATTAAGTTGTTGTAAATATAACACGGCATTAGGCCTACTAGTTTGGTTGGGGCCTACTAACGGTGTCTGCCGCTCCAAGGTGTTCTCCAGGTTTACTTACCTGAGCTTCAATCTTCAGGCACTCATTAAGCAGTTGTTAATATAACACTGCAGTTGGACTACTAGTTTGGTTAGGGCCTACTAACGGTGTCTGCTGCTCCAAGGTGTTCTCCAAGTTTACTTGCCTGAGCTTCAATCTTCAGGCTCTCATTAAGTTGTTGTAAATATAAAACGGCACTAGGTCTACTAGTTTGGTTGGGGCCTGCTAACGGTGTCTGCCGCTCCAAGGTGTTCTCCAGTTTTACTTGCCTGAGCTTCAATCTTCAGGCTCTCATTAAGTTGTTGTAAATATAATACGACATTAGGCCTACTAGTTTGGTTGGGGCCTACTATCGGTGTCTGCCGATCCAAGGTGTTCTCCAGGTTTACTTGCCTGAGCTTCAATCTTCAGGCTCTCATTAAATTGTTGTAAATATAACACGGCATTAGGCCTACTAGTTTGGTTGGGGCCTACTAATGGTGTCTGCCACTCCAAGGTGTTCTCCAGGTTTACTTGCCTGAGCTTCAATCTTCAGGCTCTCATTAAGTAGTTGTTAATATAACACTGCAGCTGGCCTACTAGTTTGGTTGGGGCCTACTAACAATGTCTGCCGCTCCAAGGTGTTCTCCAGGTTTACTTGCCTGAGCTTCAATCTTCAGGCTCTCATTAAGCAGTTGTTAATATAACACTGCAGTTGGCCTACCAGTTTGGTTGGGGCCTACTAACGGTGTCTGTCGCTCCAAGGTGTTCTCCAGGTTTACTTGCCTGAGCTTCAATCTTCAGGCTCTCATTAAGTTGTTGTAAATATAACACTGCATTAGGCCTACTAGATTGGTTGGGGCCTTCTAACGGTGTCTGCTGCTCCAAGGTGTTCTCCAGGTTTACTTGCCTGAGCTTCAATCTTCAGGCTCTCATTAAGTTGTTGTAAATATAACACGACAGTAGGTCTACTAGTTTGGTTGGGGCCTGCTAACGGTGTCTGCCGCTCCAAGGTGTTCTCCAGTTTTATTTGCCTGAGCTTCAATCTTCAGGCTCTCATTAAGTTGTTGTAAATATAATACGGCATTAGGCCTACTAGTTTGGTTGGGGCCTACTATCGGTGTCTGCCGCTCCAAGGTGTTCTCCAGGTTTACTTGCCTGAGCTTCAATCTTCAGGCTCTCATTAAATTGTTGTAAATATAACACGGCATTAGGCCTACTAGTTTGGTTGGGGCCTACTAACAATGTCTGCCGCTCCAAGGTGTTCTCCAGGTTTACTTGCCTGAGCTTCAATCTTCAGGCTCTCATTAAGCATTTGTTAATATAACACTGCAGTTGGCCTACCAGTTTGGTTGGGGCCTACTAACGGTGTCTGTTGCTCCAAGGTGTTCTCCAGGTTTACTTGCCTGAGCTTCAATCTTCAGGCTCTCATTAAGTTGTTGTAAATATAACACTGCATTAGGCCTACTAGTTTGGTTGGGGCCTACTAACGGTGTCTGCCGCTCCAAGGTGTTCTCCAGGTTTACTTGCCTGAGCTTCAATCTTCAGGCTCTCATTAAGTAGTTGTTAATATAACACTGCAGTTGGCCTACTAGTTTGGTTGGGGCCTACTAACGGTGTCTGCCTCTCCAAGGTGTTCTCCAGGTTTACTTGCCTGAGCTTCAATCTTGAGGCTCTCATTAAGTTGTTGTAAATATAACACTGCAGTTGGCCTACTAGTTTGGTTGGGGCCTACTAACGGTGTCTACCTCTCCAAGGTGTTCTCCAGGTTTACTTGCCTGAGCTTCAATCTTCAGGCTCTCATTAAGTTGTTGTAAATATAACACTGCATTAGGCCTACTAGTTTGGTTGGGGCCTACTAACGGTGTCTGTCGCTCCAAGGTGTTCTCCAGGTTTACTTGCCTGAGCTTCAATCTTCAGGCTCTCATTAAGTTGTAAATATAACACGGCATTAGGCCTACTAGTTTGGTTGGGGCCTACTAACGGTGTCTGCTGCTCCAAGTTGTTCTCCAGGTTTACTTCCCTGAGCTTCAATCTTCAGGCCCTCATTAAGTTGTTGTAAATATAACACGGCATTAGGCCTACTAGTTTGGTTGGGGCCTACTAACGGTGTCTGCTGCTCCAAGGTGTTCTCCAGGTTTACTTGCCTGAGATTCAATCTTCAGGCTCTGATTAAGTAGTTGTTAATATAACACTACAGTTGGCCTACTAGTTTGGTTGGGGCCTTCTAACGGTGTCTGCCGCTCCAAGGTGTTCTCCAGGTTTACTTGCCTGAGCTTCAATCTTCAGGTTCTCATTAAGTTGTTGTAAATATAACACGGCATTAGGCCTACTAGTTTGGTTGAAGCCTACTAACGGTGTCTGCCGCTCCAAGGTGTTCTCCAGGTTTACTTGCCTGAGCTTCAATCTTCAGGCTCTCATTAAGTTGTTGTAAATATAACACTGCAGTTGGCCTACTAGTTTGGTTGGGGCCTACTAACGGTGTCTGCCTCTCCAAGGTGTTCTCCAGGTTTACTTGCCTGAGCTTCAATCTTCAGGCTCTCATTAATTTGTTGTAAATATAACACTGCATTATGCCTACTAGTTTGGTTGGGGCCTACAAACGGTGTCTGTCGCTCCAAGGTGTTCTCCAGGTTTACTTGCCTGAGCTTCAATCTTCAGGCTCTCATTAAATTGTTGTAAATATAACACAGCATTAGGCCTTCTAGTTTGGTTGGGGCCTACTAATGGTGTCTGCCGCTCCAAGGTGTTCTCCAGGTTTACTTGCCTGAGATTCAATCTTCAGGCTCTGATTAAGTAGTTGTTAATATAACACTACAGTTGGCCTACTAGTTTGGTTGGGGCCTACTAACGGTGTCTGCCGCTCCAAGGTGTTCTCCAGGTTTACTTGCCTGAGCTTCAATCTTCAGGCTCGCATTAAGTAGTTGTTAATATAACACTGCAGTTGGCCTACTAGTTTGGTTGGGGCCTACTAACGGTGTCTGCCGCTCCAAGGTGTTGTCCAGGTTTACTTGCCGGAGCTTCAATCTTCAGGCTCTCATTAAGTTGTAGTAAATATAACACGGCATTATGCCTACTAGTTTGGTTGGGGCCTACTAACGGTGTCTGTCGCTTCAAGCTGTTTTCCAGGTTTACTTGACTGAGCTTCAATCTTCAGGCTCTCATTAAGTTGTTGTAAATATAACATGGCATTAGGCCTACTAGTTTGGTTGGGGCCTACTAACGGTGTCTGCCGCTCCAAGGTGTTCTCCAGGTTTACTTGCCTGAGCTTCAATCTTCAGGCTATCATTAAGTAGTTGTTAATATAACACTGCAGTTGGCCTACTAGTTTGGTTGGGGCCTACTAACGGTGTCTGCCTCTCCAAGGTGTTCTCCAGGTTTACTTGCCTGAGCTTCAATCTTCAGGCTCTCATTAAGTTGTTGTAAATATAACACTGCAGTTGGCCTACTAGTTTGGTTGGGGCCTACTAACGGTGTCTGTCGCTCCAAGGTGTTCTCCAGGTTTACTTGCCTGAGCTTCAATCTTCAGGCTCTCATTAAGTTGTAAATATAACACGGCATTAGGCCTACTAGTTTGGTTGGGGCCTACTAATGGTGTCTGCCGCTCCAAGGTGTTCTCCAGGTTTACTTGCCTGAGCTTCAATCTTCAGGCTCTCAATAAGTTGTTGTAAATATAACACGGTATTAGGCCTACTAGTTTGGTTGGGGTCTGCTAATGGTGTCTTCCGCTCCAAGGTGTTCTCCAGGTTTACTTGCCTGAGCTTCAATCTTCAGGTTCTCATTAAGTTGTTGTAAATATAACACGGCATTAGGCCTACTAGTTTGGTTGAAGCCTACTAACGGTGTCTGCCACTCCAAGGTGTTCTCCAGGTTTACTTGCCTGAGCTTCAATCTTCAGGCTTTCATTAAGTTGTTGTAAATATAACACTGCAGTTGACCTACTAGTTTGGTTGGGGCCTACTATTGGTGTCTGCCTCTCCAAGGTGTTCTCCAGGTTTACTTGCCTGAGCTTCAATCTTCAGGCTCTCATTAAGTTGTTGTAAATATAACACTGCATTAGGCCTACTAGTTTGGTTGGGGCCTACTAACGGTGTCTGTCGCTCCAAGATGTTCTCCAGGTTTACTTGCCTGAGCTTCAATCTTCAGGCTCTCATTACATTGTTGTAAATATAACACAGCATTAGGCCTACTAGTTTGGTTGGGGCCTACTAATGGTGTCTGCCGCTCCAAGGTGTTCTCCAGGTTTACTTGCCTGAGATTCAATCTTCAGGCTCTGATTAAGTAGTTGTTAATATAACACTACAGTTGGCCTACTAGTTTGGTTGGGGCCTTCTAACGGTGTCTGCCGCTCCAAGGTGTTCTCCAGGTTTACTTGCCTGAGCTTCAATCTTCAGGTTCTCATTAAGTTGTTGTAAATATAACACGGCATTAGGCCTACTAGTTTGGTTGAAGCCTACTAACGGTGTCTGCCACTCCAAGGTGTTCTCCAGGTTTACTTGCCTGAGCTTCAATCTTCAGGCTCTCATTAAGTTGTTGTAAATATAACACTGCAGTTGGCCTACTAGTTTGGTTGGGGCCTACTAACGGTGTCTGCCTCTCCAAGGTGTTCTCCAGGTTTACTTGCCTGAGCTTCAATCTTCAGGCTCTCATTAATTTGTTGTAAATATAACACTGCATTATGCCTACTAGTTTGGTTGGGGCCTACAAACGGTGTCTGTCGCTCCAAGGTGTTCTCCAGGTTTACTTGCCTGAGCTTCAATCTTCAGGCTCTCATTAATTTGTTGTAAATATAACACTGCATTATGCCTACTAGTTTGGTTGGCGCCTACAAACGGTGTCTGTCGCTCCAAGGTGTTCTCCAGGTTTACTTGCCTGAGATTCAATCTTCAGGCTCTGATTAAGTAGTTGTTAATATAACACTACAGTTGGCCTACTAGTTTGGTTGGGGCCTACTAACGGTGTCTGCCGCTCCAAGGTGTTCTCCAGGTTTACTTGCCTGAGCTTCAATCTTCAGGCTCGCATTAAGTAGTTGTTAATATAACACTGCAGTTGGCCTACTAGTTTGGTTGGGGCCTACTAACGGTGTCTGCCGCTCCAAGGTGTTGTCCAGGTTTACTTGCCGGAGCTTCAATCTTCAGGCTCTCATTAAGTTGTAGTAAATATAACACGGCATTATGCCTACTAGTTTGGTTGGGGCCTACTAACGGTGTCTGTCGCTTCAAGCTGTTTTCCAGGTTTACTTGACTGAGCTTCAATCTTCAGGCTCTCATTAAGTTGTTGTAAATATAACATGGCATTAGGCCTACTAGTTTGGTTGGGGCCTACTAACGGTGTCTGCCGCTCCAAGGTGTTCTCCAGGTTTACTTGCCTGAGCTTCAATCTTCAGGCTATCATTAAGTAGTTGTTAATATAACACTGCAGTTGGCCTACTAGTTTGGTTGGGGCCTACTAACGGTGTCTGCCTCTCCAAGGTGTTCTCCAGGTTTACTTGCCTGAGCTTCAATCTTCAGGCTCTCATTAAGTTGTTGTAAATATAACACTGCAGTTGGCCTACTAGTTTGGTTGGGGCCTACTAACGGTGTCTACCTCTCCAAGGTGTTCTCCAGGTTTACTTGCCTGAGCTTCAATCTTCAGGCTCTCATTAAGTTGTTGTAAATATAACACTGCATTAGGCCTACTAGGTTGGTTGGGGCCTACTAACGGTGTCTGTCGCTCCAAGGTGTTCTCCAGGTTTACTTGCCTGAGCTTCAATCTTCAGGCTCTCATTAAGTTGTAAATATAACACGGCATTAGGCCTACTAGTTTGGTTGGGGCCTACTAATGGTGTCTGCCGCTCCAAGGTGTTCTCCAGGTTTACTTGCCTGAGCTTCAATCTTCAGGCTCTCATTAAGTAGTTGTTAATATAACACTGCAGTTGGCCTACTAGTTTGGTTGGGTCCTACTAACGGTGTCTGCCGCTCCAAGGTGTTCTCCAGGTTTACTTGCCTGAGCTTCAATCTTCAGGCTCGCATTAAGTAGTTGTTAATATAACACTGCAGTTGGCCTACTAGTTTGGTTGGGGCCTACTAACGGTGTCTGCTGCTCCAAGGTGTTCTCCAGGTTTACTTGCCTAAGCTTCAATCTTCAGGCTCTCATTAAGTTGTAGTAAATATAACACAGCATTAGGCCTACTAGTTTGGTTGGGGCCTATTAACGGTGTCTGTCGCTCCAAGGTGTTATCCAGGTTTACTTGCCTGAGCTTCAATCTTCAGGCTCTCATTAAGTTGTTGTAAATATAACACGGCATTAGGCCTACTAGTTTGGTTGGGGCCTACTAACGGTGTCTGCCGCTCCAAGGTGTTCTCCAGGTTTACTTACCTGAGCTTCAATCTTCAGGCACTCATTAAGCAGTTGTTAATATAACACTGCAGTTGGACTACTAGTTTGGTTAGGGCCTACTAACGGTGTCTGCTGCTCCAAGGTGTTCTCCAAGTTTACTTGCCTGAGCTTCAATCTTCAGGCTCTCATTAAGTTGTTGTAAATATAAAACGGCACTAGGTCTACTAGTTTGGTTGGGGCCTGCTAACGGTGTCTGCCGCTCCAAGGTGTTCTCCAGTTTTACTTGCCTGAGCTTCAATCTTCAGGCTCTCATTAAGTTGTTGTAAATATAATACGACATTAGGCCTACTAGTTTGGTTGGGGCCTACTATCGGTGTCTGCCGCTCCAAGGTGTTCTCCAGGTTTACTTGCCTGAGCTTCAATCTTCAGGCTCTCATTAAATTGTTGTAAATATAACACGGCATTAGGCCTACTAGTTTGGTTGGGGCCTACTAATGGTGTCTGCCACTCCAAGGTGTTCTCCAGGTTTACTTGCCTGAGCTTCAATCTTCAGGCTCTCATTAAGTAGTTGTTAATATAACACTGCAGCTGGCCTACTAGTTTGGTTGGGGCCTACTAACAATGTCTGCCGCTCCAAGGTGTTCTACAGGTTTACTTGCCTGAGCTTCAATCTTCAGGCTCTCATTAAGCAGTTGTTAATATAACACTGCAGTTGGCCTACCAGTTTGGTTGGGGCCTACTAACGGTGTCTGTCGCTCCAAGGTGTTCTCCAGGTTTACTTGCCTGAGCTTCAATCTTCAGGCTCTCATTAAGTTGTTGTAAATATAACACTGCATTAGGCCTACTAGATTGGTTGGGGCCTTCTAACGGTGTCTGCTGCTCCAAGGTGTTCTCCAGGTTTACTTGCCTGAGCTTCAATCTTCAGGCTCTCATTAAGTTGTTGTAAATATAACACGACAGTAGGTCTACTAGTTTGGTTGGGGCCTGCTAACGGTGTCTGCCGCTCCAAGGTGTTCTCCAGTTTTATTTGCCTGAGCTTCAATCTTCAGGCTCTCATTAAGTTGTTGTAAATATAATACGGCATTAGGCCTACTAGTTTGGTTGGGGCCTATTAACGGTGTCTGCCGCTCCAAGGTGTTCTCCAGGTTTACTTGCCTGAGCTTCAATCTTCAGGTTCTCATTAAGTTGTTGTAAATATAACACGGCATTAGGCCTACTAGTTTGGTTGGGGCCTACTATCGGTGTCTGCCGCTCCAAGGTGTTCTCCAGGTTTAGTTGCCTGAGCTTCAATCTTCAGGCTCTCATTAAATTGTTGTAAATATAACACGGCATTAGGCCTACTAGTTTGGTTGGGGCCTACTAACAATGTCTGCCGCTCCAAGGTGTTCTCCAGGTTTACTTGCCTGAGCTTCAATCTTCAGGCTCTCATTAAGCATTTGTTAATATAACACTGCAGTTGGCCTACCAGTTTGGTTGGGGCCTACTAACGGTGTCTGTTGCTCCAAGGTGTTCTCCAGGTTTACTTGCCTGAGCTTCAATCTTCAGGCTCTCATTAAGTTGTTGTAAATATAACACTGCATTAGGCCTACTAGTTTGGTTGGGGCCTACTAACGGTGTCTGCCGCTCCAAGGTGTTCTCCAGGTTTACTTGCCTGAGCTTCAATCTTCAGGCTCTCATTAAGTAGTTGTTAATATAACACTGCAGTTGGCCTACTAGTTTGGTTGGGGCCTACTAACGGTGTCTGCCTCTCCAAGGTGTTCTCCAGGTTTACTTGCCTGAGCTTCAATCTTGAGGCTCTCATTAAGTTGTTGTAAATATAACACTGCAGTTGGCCTACTAGTTTGGTTGGGGCCTACTAACGGTGTCTACCTCTCCAAGGTGTTCTCCAGGTTTACTTGCCTGAGCTTCAATCTTCAGGCTCTCATTAAGTTGTTGTAAATATAACACTGCATTAGGCCTACTAGTTTGGTTGGGGCCTACTAACGGTGTCTGTCGCTCCAAGGTGTTCTCCAGGTTTACTTGCCTGAGCTTCAATCTTCAGGCTCTCATTAAGTTGTAAATATAACACGGCATTAGGCCTACTAGTTTGGTTGGGGCCTACTAACGGTGTCTGCTGCTCCAAGTTGTTCTCCAGGTTTACTTGCCTGAGCTTCAATCTTCAGGCCCTCATTAAGTTGTTGTAAATATAACACGGCATTAGGCCTACTAGTTTGGTTGGGGCCTACTAACGGTGTCTGCTGCTCCAAGGTGTTCTCCAGGTTTACTTGCCTGAGATTCAATCTTCAGGCTCTGATTAAGTAGTTGTTAATATAACACTACAGTTGGCCTACTAGTTTGGTTGTGGCCTTCTAACGGTGTCTGCCGCTCCAAGGTGTTCTCCAGGTTTACTTGCCTGAGCTTCAATCTTCAGGTTCTCATTAAGTTGTTGTAAATATAACACGGCATTAGGCCTACTAGTTTGGTTGAAGCCTACTAACGGTGTCTGCCGCTCCAAGGTGTTCTCCAGGTTTACTTGCCTGAGCTTCAATCTTCAGGCTCTCATTAAGTTGTTGTAAATATAACACTGCAGTTGGCCTACTAGTTTGGTTGGGGCCTACTAACGGTGTCTGCCTCTCCAAGGTGTTCTCCAGGTTTACTTGCCTGAGCTTCAATCTTCAGGCTCTCATTAATTTGTTGTAAATATAACACTGCATTATGCCTACTAGTTTGGTTGGGGCCTACAAACGGTGTCTGTCGCTCCAAGGTGTTCTCCAGGTTTACTTGCCTGAGCTTCAATCTTCAGGCTCTCATTAAATTGTTGTAAATATAACACAGCATTAGGCCTACTAGTTTGGTTGGGGCCTACTAATGGTGTCTGCCGCTCCAAGGTGTTCTCCAGGTTTACTTGCCTGAGATTCAATCTTCAGGCTCTGATTAAGTAGTTGTTAATATAACACTACAGTTGGCCTACTAGTTTGGTTGGGGCCTACTAACGGTGTCTGCCGCTCCAAGGTGTTCTCCAGGTTTACTTGCCTGAGCTTCAATCTTCAGGCTCGCATTAAGTAGTTGTTAATATAACACTGCAGTTGGCCTACTAGTTTGGTTGGGGCCTACTAACGGTGTCTGCCGCTCCAAGGTGTTGTCCAGGTTTACTTGCCGGAGCTTCAATCTTCAGGCTCTCATTAAGTTGTAGTAAATATAACACGGCATTATGCCTACTAGTTTGGTTGGGGCCTACTAACGGTGTCTGTCGCTTCAAGCTGTTTTCCAGGTTTACTTGACTGTTGTGAATTTGGATTCTGGGCTCCCCCGGTGGCTACTGGTGGAATTGAACTTGTGACATCATCTTCCCTGTTCACCTGTTCTGATTAGATCTGGGTGTCGCTATATAACCTGGCTTCTCTGTTAGATGCTTGCCGGTCAACAATGTTATCAGAAGCCTCTCTGTGCTTGTTCCTGCTCCCAGACATCTACTAGATAAGTTGGACATTCGTCCATGTTTTGTTTTTGTATTTTGGTTCCAGTACACAGCTGCAGTTTCGTTACTGTGTCTGGAAAGCTCTTGTTGATCAGGAATTGCCACTCTGGTATTATGAGTTAATGCCAGAGTCCTAAAGTAATTTCTGGATGTGTTTTGTTAGGGTTTTCTACTGACCATGAAAGTATGCTTTCTGTCTTCTGCTATCTAGAAAGCGGACCTCAAATTTGCTAAAACTATTTTCCTGCTGCGTTTGTTGTTTCATCTCATATCACCGCCAATATATGTGGGGGGCTTCTGTCTCCTTTTTGGGCATTTCTCTAGAGGTGAGTCAGGTCTTATATTTCCCTCTGCTAGCATTATTTAGTTCTCCGGCCGGCGCTGGGCATATAGGGATAAAAAGTAGGACATGCTACCTGGCTACTTCTAGATGATGCGGTAGGTTTAGTTCATGGTCAGTATAGTTACATCTTCCAAGAGCTTGTTCCTATTGAGGCTTATGCTAGTTCTCTGGCCATGGAGATCATGATAGTTTGACCGGCCCACTAAAGGGTTAAAATCCTTGGCTGAGAAAGGAGAGAAATAAGAAGTCTGCTGAAAATTTTTTTTTTTTTTTTTTTTCTCTAGTAGTTAGTGTGCTCTTAATTGGATCACTTGCCAGTCTGTCTATGCTGCAGTCTTTCTTTTTTTTCTCTCTCCTTCTAATCTTTGAATGGCTCTATGTTCACCTGTCTATAATGGATCTACAGAGTGTAACTGCAGGTTTGAATAATCTCGCCACGAAAGTACAAAGTTTGCAAGATTTTGTTGTTCATGCTCCGGTATCAGAGCCGAGAATTCCTTTGCCGGAATTCTTCTCAGGGAATAGATCTAGCTTTCAGAATTTTAGAAATAATTGTAAGTTATTTTTGTCCCTGAAATCTCGTTCTGCTGGAGACCCTGCACAGCAGGTTGGGATTGTGATTTCCTTGCTCCGCGGCGACCCTCAAGATTGGGCTTTTGCATTGGCACCAGGGGATCCTGCGTTGCGCAATGTGGATGCGTTTTTTCTGGCCTTGGGCTTGCTGTATGAGGAACCTCATTTGGAACTTCAGGCAGAAAAAACTTTGATGTCCCTATCGCAGGGGCAAGATGAAGCTGAAATTTACTGCCAAAAATTCCGTAAATGGTCTGTGCTTACTCAGTGGAATGAGTGTGCCTTGGCGGCTACTTTCAGAGAGGGTCTTTCTGATGCCATTAAGGATGTTATGGTGGGGTTCCCTGTGCCTGCAAGTCTGAATGAGTCCATGACAATGGCCATTCAGATCGATAGGCGTCTGCGGGAGCGCAAACCAGTGCACCATCTGGCGGTGTCTACTGAGAAAACGCCAGAAAACATGCAGTGTGATAGAATTCTGTCCAGACGCGAGCGGCAGAATTTTAGACGGAAAAATGGGTTGTGTTTCTATTGTGGGGATTCTACTCATGTTATATCAGCATGCTTTAAGCGTACTAAAAAGCTTGATAAATCCGTTCCCATTGGCACTTTACAGTCTAAATTTATTTTGTCTGTGACCCTGATTTGCTCTTTGTCATCTATTACTACGGACGCCTATATCGACTCTGGCGCCGCTTTGAGTCTTATGGATTGGTCCTTTGCCAATCGTTGTGGGTATGATTTAGAGCCTTTGGAGACTCTTATTCCTCTGAAGGGGATTGACTCCACCCCATTGGCTAATAATAAACCACAATACTGGACACAAGTGACTATGTGTATTAATCCGGATCACCAGGAGACTATTCGTTTTCTGGTGCTGTATAATCTACATGATGATTTGGTGCTGGGATTGCCATGGCTGCAGTCTCACAACCCAGTCCTTGACTGGAGAGCTATGTCTGTGTTGAGCTGGGGATGTAAGGGGACTCATGGGGACGTACCTTTGGTGTCCATTTCATCATCTATTCCCTCTGAAATCCCTGAGTTCCTGTCTGATTATCGTGACGTCTTTGAAGAACCCAAGCTGGGTTCACTACCTCCGCACCGTGAGTGCGATTGTGCTATAGATTTAATTCCGGGTAGTAAATACCCAAAGGGTCGTTTATTTAATCTGTCTGTGCCTGAACATACTGCTATGCGAGAATATATAAAGGAGTCCTTGGAAAAGGGACATATTCGTCCATCGTCATCTCCCTTAGGAGCCGGTTTTTTCTTTGTGTCAAAAAAAGACGGCTCTTTGAGACCATGTATTGATTATCGGCTTTTGAATAAAATCACGGTTAAATATCAATACCCATTGCCGTTGCTGACTGATTTGTTTGCTCGCATAAAGGGGGCCAAGTGGTTCTCTAAGATTGATCTCCGTGGGGCGTATAATTTGGTGCGGATCAGGCAGGGGGATGAGTGGAAAACCGCATTTAATACGCCCGAGGGCCACTTTGAGTATTTGGTGATGCCTTTTGGTCTTTCTAATGCCCCTTCAGTCTTCCAGTCCTTTATGCATGATATTTTCCGCGATTTTTTGGATAAATTTATGATAGTGTATCTGGATGATATTCTGATTTTTTCGGATGATTGGGACTCTCATGTCCGGCAAGTTAAGAGGGTTTTTCAGGTTTTGCGGTCTAATTCTCTGTGTGTCAAGGGTTCTAAGTGCGTTTTTGGGGTTCAGAGAATTTCCTTTTTGGGATATATTTTTTCTCCCTCTTCCATTGAGATGGATCCTGTCAAGGTTCAAGCTATTTGTGATTGGACGCAGCCCTCTTCTCTTAAAAGTCTTCAGAAATTTTTGGGCTTTGCCAACTTTTATCGTCGATTTATTTCTGGTTTTTCGGATGTCGTTAAGCCATTGACCGATTTGACTAGACAGGGTGCTGATGTTGCTAATTGGTCCCCTGATGCTGTGGAGGCCTTTCAGGAGCTTAAGCGCCGTTTTTCTTCTGCCCCTGTGTTGCGTCAGCCTGATGTGACTCTTCCTTTTCAGGTTGAGGTCGACGCTTCTGAGATCGGGGCTGGGGCAGTGTTGTCGCAGAAAAGTTCTGACTGCGCCGTGATGAGGCCTTGTGCCTTCTTTTCCCGTAAATTTTCGCCCGCTGAGCGGAATTATGATGTTGGGAATCGGGAGCTTTTGGCCATGAAGTGGGCGTTTGAGGAGTGGCGCCATTGGCTCGAGGGGGCCAGACATCAGGTGGTGGTATTGACTGACCACAAAAATTTGATCTATCTTGAGACCGCCAGGCGCCTGAATCCTAGACAGGCGCGCTGGTCATTATTTTTCTCTCGGTTTAATTTTGTGGTATCGTACCTACCGGGTTCTAAGAATGTTAAGGCGGATGCCCTTTCTAGGAGTTTTGAGCCTGATTCACCCGGCAACTCTGACCCCACAGGTATTCTTAAGGAGGGAGTTATCTTGTCAGCCGTTTCTCCAGACCTGCGGCGGGCCTTGCAGGAGTTTCAGGCGGATAGACCGGATCGTTGTCCGCCTGATAGGTTGTTTGTTCCTGATGATTGGACCAGTAGAGTCATCTCTGAGGTACATTCTTCTGCATTGGCAGGTCATCCTGGAATTTTTGGTACCAGGGATTTGGTGGCAAGATCCTTCTGGTGGCCTTCCCTGTCACGAGATGTGCGAGGCTTTGTGCAGTCTTGTGACGTTTGTGCTCGGGCCAAGCCTTGTTGTTCTCGGGCTAGTGGATTATTGTTGCCCTTGCCTATTCCTAAGAGGCCTTGGACACACATCTCGATGGATTTTATTTCAGATCTGCCTGTTTCTCAGAAGATGTCTGTCATCTGGGTGGTGTGTGACCGTTTTTCTAAGATGGTCCATTTGGTTCCCCTGCCCAAATTGCCTTCTTCTTCCGAGTTGGTGCCCCTGTTTTTTCAAAATGTTGTTCGTTTGCATGGTATTCCTGAGAATATCGTTTCTGACAGAGGAACCCAATTTGTGTCTAGATTTTGGCGGGCATTCTGTGCTAGGATGGGCATAGATTTGTCTTTTTCGTCTGCTTTTCACCCTCAGACTAATGGCCAGACCGAGCGGACTAATCAGACCCTGGAGACATATCTGAGGTGTTTTGTGTCTGCTGACCAGGATGATTGGGTTGCTTTTTTGCCATTGGCGGAGTTCGCCCTCAATAATCGGGCCAGCTCTGCCACTTTGGTGTCCCCGTTTTTCTGTAATTCGGGGTTCCACCCTCGATTTTCCTCCGGTCAGATGGAATCCTCGGATTGTCCTGGAGTGGATGCGGTGGTGGAGAGATTGCATCATATCTGGGGGCAGGTGATGGACAATTTAAAGTTGTCCCAGGAGAAGACTCAGCTTTTTGCCAACCGTCACCGTCGTGTTGGTCCTCGGCTTTGTGTTGGAGATTTGGTGTGGTTGTCTTCTCGTTTTGTCCCTATGAGGGTCTCATCTCCTAAGTTTAAGCCTCGGTTCATCGGTCCGTATAAAATATTGGAGATTCTTAACCCTGTTTCCTTCCGTTTGGACCTCCCTGCATCCTTTTCTATTCATAACGTTTTTCATCGGTCGTTATTGCGCAGGTATGAGGCACCGGTTGTGCCTTCCGTTGAGCCTCCTGCTCCGGTGTTGGTTGAGGGTGAGTTGGAGTACGTTGTGGAAAAAATCCTAGACTCCCGTGTTTCCAGACGGAGACTCCAGTATCTGGTCAAGTGGAAGGGATACGGCCAGGAGGATAATTCTTGGGTCACTGCATCTGATGTTCATGCCTCTGATCTGGTTCGTGCCTTTCATAGGGCCCATCCTGATCGCCCTGGTGGTTCTGGTGAGGGTTCGGTGCCCCCTCCTTGAGGGGGGGGTACTGTTGTGAATTTGGATTCTGGGCTCCCCCGGTGGCTACTGGTGGAATTGAACTTGTGACATCATCTTCCCTGTTCACCTGTTCTGATTAGATCTGGGTGTCGCTATATAACCTGGCTTCTCTGTTAGATGCTTGCCGGTCAACAATGTTATCAGAAGCCTCTCTGTGCTTGTTCCTGCTCCCAGACATCTACTAGATAAGTTGGACATTCGTCCATGTTTTGTTTTTGTATTTTGGTTCCAGTACACAGCTGCAGTTTCGTTACTGTGTCTGGAAAGCTCTTGTTGATCAGGAATTGCCACTCTGGTATTATGAGTTAATGCCAGAGTCCTAAAGTAATTTCTGGATGTTTTTTGTTAGGGTTTTCTACTGACCATGAAAGTATGCTTTCTGTCTTCTGCTATCTAGAAAGCGGACCTCAAATTTGCTAAAACTATTTTCCTGCTGCGTTTGTTGTTTCATCTCATATCACCGCCAATATATGTGGGGGGCTTCTGTCTCCTTTTTGGGCATTTCTCTAGAGGTGAGTCAGGTCTTATATTTCCCTCTGCTAGCATTATTTAGTTCTCCGGCCGGCGCTGGGCATATAGGGATAAAAAGTAGGACATGCTACCTGGCTACTTCTAGATGATGCGGTAGGTTTAGTTCATGGTCAGTATAGTTACATCTTCCAAGAGCTTGTTCCTATTGAGGCTTATGCTAGTTCTCTGGCCATGGAGATCATGACACTTGACTGAGCTTCAATCTTCAGGCTCTCATTAAGTTGTTGTAAATATAACATGGCATTAGGCCTACTAGTTTGGTTGGGGCCTACTAACGGTGTCTGCCGCTCCAAGGTGTTCTCCAGGTTTACTTGCCTGAGCTTCAATCTTCAGGCTATCATTAAGTAGTTGTTAATATAACACTGCAGTTGGCCTACTAGTTTGGTTGGGGCCTACTAACGGTGTCTGCCTCTCCAAGGTGTTCTCCAGGTTTACTTGCCTGAGCTTCAATCTTCAGGCTCTCATTAAGTTGTTGTAAATATAACACTGCAGTTGGCCTACTAGTTTGGTTGGGGCCTACTAACGGTGTCTACCTCTCCAAGGTGTTCTCCAGGTTTACTTGCCTGAGCTTCAATCTTCAGGCTCTCATTAAGTTGTTGTAAATATAACACTGCATTAGGCCTACTAGGTTGGTTGGGGCCTACTAACGGTGTCTGTCGCTCCAAGGTGTTCTCCAGGTTTACTTGCCTGAGCTTCAATCTTCAGGCTCTCATTAAGTTGTAAATATAACACGGCATTAGGCCTACTAGTTTGGTTGGGGCCTACTAATGGTGTCTGCCGCTCCAAGGTGTTCTCCAGGTTTACTTGCCTGAGCTTCAATCTTCAGGCTCTCATTAAGTAGTTGTTAATATAACACTGCAGTTGGCCTACTAGTTTGGTTGGGGCCTACTAACGGTGTCTGCTGCTCCAAGGTGTTCTCCAGGTTTACTTGCCTAAGCTTCAATCTTCAGGCTCTCATTAAGTTGTAGTAAATATAACACAGCATTAGGCCTACTAGTTTGGTTGGGGCCTATTAACGGTGTCTGTCGCTCCAAGGTGTTATCCAGGTTTACTTGCCTGAGCTTCAATCTTCAGGCTCTCATTAAGTTGTTGTAAATATAACACGGCATTAGGCCTACTAGTTTGGTTGGGGCCTACTAACGGTGTCTGCCGCTCCAAGGTGTTCTCCAGGTTTACTTACCTGAGCTTCAATCTTCAGGGACTCATTAAGCAGTTGTTAATATAACACTGCAGTTGGCCTACTAGTTTGGTTGGGGCCTACTAACGGTGTCTGCTGCTCCAAGGTGTTCTCCAAGTTTACTTGCCTGAGCTTCAATCTTCAGGCTCTCATTAAGTTGTTGTAAATATAAAACGGCACTAGGTCTACTAGTTTGGTTGGGGCCTGCTAACGGTGTCTGCCGCTCCAAGGTGTTCTCCAGTTTTACTTGCCTGAGCTTCAATCTTCAGGCTCTCATTAAGTTGTTGTAAATATAATACGACATTAGGCCTACTAGTTTGGTTGGGGCCTACTATCGGTGTCTGCCGCTCCAAGGTGTTCTCCAGGTTTACTTGCCTGAGCTTCAATCTTCAGGCTCTCATTAAATTGTTGTAAATATAACACGGCATTAGGCCTACTAGTTTGGTTGGGGCCTACTAATGGTGTCTGCCACTCCAAGGTGTTCTCCAGGTTTACTTGCCTGAGCTTCAATCTTCAGGCTCTCATTAAGTAGTTGTTAATATAACACTGCAGCTGGCCTACTAGTTTGGTTGGGGCCTACTAACAATGTCTGCAGCTCCAAGGTGTTCTCCAGGTTTACTTGCCTGTGCTTCAATCTTCAGGCTCTCATTAAGTAGTTGTTAATATAACACTGCAGTTGGCCTACCAGTTTGGTTGGGGCCTACTAACGGTGTCTGTCGCTCCAAGGTGTTCTCCAGGTTTACTTGCTTGAGCTTCAATCTTCAGGCTCTCATTAAGTTATTGTAAATATAACACTGCATTAGGCCTACTAGATTGGTTGGGGCCTACTAACGGTGTCTGCTGCTCCAAGGTGTTCTCCAGGTTTACTTGCCTGAGCTTCAATCTTCAGGATCTCATTAAGTTGTTGTAAATATAACACGACAGTAGGTCTACTAGTTTGGTTGGGGCCTGCTAACGGTGTCTGCCGCTCCAAGGTGTTCTCCAGTTTTATTTGCCTGAGCTTCAATCTTCAGGCTCTCATTAAGTTGTTGTAAATATAATACGGCATTAGGCCTACTAGTTTGGTTGGGGCCTACTATCGGTGTCTGCCGCTCCAAGGTGTTCTCCAGGTTTACTTGCCTGAGCTTCAATCTTCAGGCTCTCATTAAATTGTTGTAAATATAACACGGCATTAGGCCTACTAGTTTGGTTGGGGCCTACTAACAATGTCTGCCGCTCCAAGGTGTTCTCCAGGTTTACTTGCCTGAGCTTCAATCTTCAGGCTCTCATTAAGCATTTGTTAATATAACACTGCAGTTGGCCTACCAGTTTGGTTGGGGCCTACTAACGGTGTCTGTTGCTCCAAGGTGTTCTCCAGGTTTACTTGCCTGAGCTTCAATCTTCAGGCTCTCATTAAGTTGTTGTAAATATAACACTGCATTAGGCCTACTAGTTTGGTTGGGGCCTACTAACGGTGTCTGCCGCTCCAAGGTGTTCTCCAGGTTTACTTGCCTGAGCTTCAATCTTCAGGCTCTCATTAAGTAGTTGTTAATATAACACTGCAGTTGGCCTACTAGTTTGGTTGGGGCCTACTAACGGTGTCTGCCTCTCCAAGGTGTTCTCCAGGTTTACTTGCCTGAGCTTCAATCTTGAGGCTCTCATTAAGTTGTTGTAAATATAACACTGCAGTTGGCCTACTAGTTTGGTTGGGGCCTACTAACGGTGTCTACCTCTCCAAGGTGTTCTCCAGGTTTACTTGCCTGAGCTTCAATCTTCAGGCTCTCATTAAGTTGTTGTAAATATAACACTGCATTAGGCCTACTAGTTTGGTTGGGGCCTACTAACGGTGTCTGTCGCTCCAAGGTGTTCTCCAGGTTTACTTGCCTGAGCTTCAATCTTCAGGCTCTCATTAAGTTGTAAATATAACACGGCATTAGGCCTACTAGTTTGGTTGGGGCCTACTAACGGTGTCTCCTGCTCCAAGTTGTTCTCCAGGTTTACTTGCCTGAGCTTCAATTTTCAGGCCCTCATTAAGTTGTTGTAAATATAACACGGCATTAGGCCTTCTAGTTTGGTTGGGGCCTACTAACGGTGTCTGCCGCTCCAAGGTGTTATCCAGGTTTACTTGCCTGAGCTTCAATCTTCAGGCTCTCATTAAGTTGTTGTAAATATAACACTGCAGTTGGCCTACTAGTTTGGTTGGGGCCTACTAACGGTGTCTGCCGCTCCAAGGTGTTCTCCAGGTTTACTTGCCTGAGCTTCAATCTTCAGGCTCTCATTAAGTTGCTGTAAATATAACACGGCATTAGGCCTACTAGTTTGGTTGGGGCCTGCTAACGGTGTCTGCCGCTCCAAGGTATTCTCCAGGATTACTTACCTGAGCTTCAATCTTCAGGCTTTCATTAAGCAGTTATTAATATAACACTGCAGTTGGCCTACTAGATGGGTTGGGGCCTACTAAAGGTGTCTGCCGCTCCAAGGTGTTCTATAGGTTTACTTGCCTGAGCTTCAATCTTCAGCCTCTCATTAAGTTATTGTAAATATAACACGGCATTAGGCCTACTAGTTTACTAGTTTGGTTTGGGCCAACTAACGGTGTCTGCCGCTCCAAGGTGTTCTCCAGGTTTACTTGCCTGAGCTTCAATCTTCAGGCTCTCATTAAGTTGTTGTAAGCATAACACTGCATTAGGCCTACTAGATTGGTTGGGGCCTACTAATGGTGTCTGCCGCTCCAAGGTGTTCTCCAGGTTTATTTTCCTGAGCTTCAATCTTCAGGCTCTCATTAAGTAGTTGTTAATATAACACTGCAGTTGGCCTACTAGTTTGGTTGTGGCCTACTAACAATGTCTGCCGCTCCAAGGTGTTCTCCAGGTTTACTTGCCTGAGCTTCAATCTTCAGGCTCTCAATAAGTTGTTGTAAATATAACACGGCATTAGGCCTACTAGTTTGGTTGGGGTCTTCTAACGGTGTCTGCCACTCCAAGGTGTTCTCCAGGTTTACTTGCCTGAGCTTCAATCTTCAGGCTCTCATTAAGTTGTTGTAAATATAACACGGCATTAGGCCTACTAGTTTGGTTGGGGTCTGCTAATGGTGTCTTCCGCTCCAAGGTGTTCTCCAGGTTTACTTGCCTGAGCTTCAATCTTCAGGCTCTCATTAAGTAGTTGTTAATATAACACGGCAGTTGGCCTACTAGTTTGGTTGGGGCCTACTAACGGTGTCTGCCGCTCCAAGGTGTTCTCCAGTTTTACTTGCCTGAGCTTCAATCTTCAGGCTCTCATTAAGAAGTTGTTAATATAACACGGCATTAGGCCTACTAGTTTGGTTGGGGCCTACTAACGGTGTCTGCCGCTCCAAGGTGTTCTCCAGGTTTACTTGCCTGAGCTTCAATCTTCAGGTTCTCATTAAGTTGTTGTAAATATAACACTGCAGTTGGCCTACTAGTTTGGTTGGGCCTACTAACGGTGTCTGCCGCTCCAAGGTGTTGTCCAGGTTTACTTGCCGGAGCTTCAATCTTCAGGCTCTCATTAAGTTGTAGTAAATATAACACGGCATTAGGCCTACTAGTTTGGTTGGGGCCTACTAACGGTGTCTGTCGCTTCAAGCTGTTTTCCAGGTTTACTTGCCTGAGCTTCAATCTTCAGGCTCTCATTAAGTTGTTGTAAATATAACATGGCATTAGGCCTACTAGTTTGGTTGGGGCCTACTAACGGTGTCTGCCGCTCCAAGGTGTTCTCCAGGTTTACTTGCCTGAGCTTCAATCTTCAGGCTCTCATTAAGTAGTTGTTAATATAACACTGCAGTTGGCCTACTAGTTTGGTTGGGGCCTACTAACGGTGTCTGCCTCTCCAAGGTGTTCTCGAGGTTTACTTGCCTGAGCTTCAATCTTCAGGCTCTCATTAAGTTGTTGTAAATATAACACTGCAGTTGGCCTACTAGTTTGGTTGGGGCCTACTAACAGTGTCTACCTCTCCAAGGTGTTCTCCAGGTTTACTTGCCTGAGCTTCAATCTTCAGGCTCTCATTAAGTTGTTGTAAATATAACACTGCATTAGGCCTACTAGTTTGGTTGGGGCCTACTAACGGTGTCTGTCGCTCCAAGGTGTTCACCAGGTTTACTTGCCTGAGCTTCAATCTTCAGGCTCTCATTAAGTTGTTGTAAATATAACACGGCATTAGGCCTACTAGTTTGGTTGGGGCCTACTAATGGTGTCTGCCGCTCCAAGGTGTTCTCCAGGTTTACTTGCCTGAGCTTCAATCTTCAGGCTCTCATTAAGTAGTTGTTAATATAACACTGCAGTTGGCCTACTAGTTTGGTTGGGGCCTACTAACGTGTCTGCCGCTCCAAGGTGTTCTCCAGGTTTACTTGCCTGAGCTTCAATCTTCAGGCTCGCATTAAGTAGTTGTTAATATAACACTGCAGTTGGCCTACTAGTTTGGTTGGGGCCTACTAACGGTGTCTGCCGCTCCAAGGTGTTCTCCAGGTTTACTTGCCTAAGCTTCAATCTTCAGGCTCTCATTAAGTTGTAGTAAATATAACACGGCATTAGGCCTACTAGTTTGGTTGGGGCCTGCTAACGGTGTCTGCCGCTCTAAGGTATTCTCCAGGTTTACTTACCTGAGCTTCAATCTTCAGGCTTTCATTAAGCAGTTATTAATATAACACTGCAGTTGGCCTACTAGATTGGTTGGGGCCTACTAAAGGTGTCTGCCGCTCCAAGGTGTTCTATAGGTTTACTTGCCTGAGCTTCAATCTTCAGCCTCTCATTATGTTATTGTAAATATAACACGGCATTAGGCCTACTAGTTTGGTTTGGGCCAACTAACGGTGTCTGCCGCTCCAAGGTGTTCTCCAGGTTTACTTGCCTGAGCTTCAATCTTCAGGCTCTCATTAAGTTGTTGTAAGTATAACACTGCATTAGGCCTACTAGTTTGGTTGGGGCCTACTAACGGTGTCTGCCGCTCCAAGGTGTTCTCCAGGTTTATTTTCCTGAGCTTCAATCTTCAGGCTCTCATTAAGTAGTTGTTAATATAACACTGCAGTTGGCCTACTAGTTTGGTTGTGGCCTACTAACAATGTCTGCCGCTCCAAGGTGTTCTCCAGGTTTACTTGCCTGAGCTTCAATCTTCAGGCTCTCAATAAGTTGTTGTAAATATAACACGGCATTAGGCCTACTAGTTTGGTTGGGGTCTGCTAATGGTGTCTTCCGCTCCAAGGTGTTCTCCAGGTTTACTTGCCTGAGCTTCAATCTTCAGGCTCTCATTAAGTAGTTGTTAATATAACACGGCAGTTGGCCTACTAGTTTGGTTGGGGCCTACTAACGGTGTCTGCCGCTCCAAGGTGTTCTCCAGTTTTACTTGCCTGAGCTTCAGTCTTCAGGCTCTCATTAAGAAGTTGTTAATATAACACGGCATTAGGCCTACTAGTTTGTTTGGGGCCTACTAACGGTGTCTGCCGCTCCAAGGTGTTCTCCATGTTTACTTGCCTGAGCTTCAATCTTCAGGTTCTCATTAAGTTGTTGTAAATATAACACGGCATTAGGCCTACTAGTTTGGTTGAAGCCTACTAACGGTGTCTGCCACTCCAAGGTGTTCTCCAGGTTTACTTGCCTGAGCTTCAATCTTCAGGCTTTCATTAAGTTGTTGTAAATATAACACTGCAGTTGGCCTACTAGTTTGGTTGGGGCCTACTATTGGTGTCTGCCTCTCCAAGGTGTTCTCCAGGTTTACTTGCCTGAGCTTCAATCTTCAGGCTCTCATTAAGTTGTTGTAAATATAACACTGCATTAGGCCTACTAGTTTGGTTGGGGCCTACTAACGGTGTCTGTCGCTCCAAGGTGTTCTCCAGGTTTACTTGCCTGAGCTTCAATCTTCAGGCTCTCATTAAATTGTTGTAAATATAACACAGCATTAGGCCTACTAGTTTGGTTGGGGCCTACTAATGGTGTCTGCCGCTCCAAGGTGTTCTCCAGGTTTACTTGCCTGAGATTCAATCTTCAGGCTCTGATTAAGTAGTTTTTAATATAACACTACAGTTGGCCTACTAGTTTGGTTGGGGCCTTCTAACGGTGTCTGCCGCTCCAAGGTGTTCTCCAGGTTTACTTGCCTGAGCTTCAATCTTCAGGTTCTCATTAAGTTGTTGTAAATATAACACGGCATTAGGCCTACTAGTTTGGTTGAAGCCTACTAACGGTGTCTGCCACTCCAAGGTGTTCTCCAGGTTTACTTGCCTGAGCTTCAATCTTCAGGCTCTCATTAAGTTGTTGTAAATATAACACTGCAGTTGGCCTACTAGTTTGGTTGGGGCCTACTAACGGTGTCTGCCTCTCCAAGGTGTTCTCCAGGTTTACTTGCCTGAGCTTCAATCTTCAGACTCTCATTAATTTGTTGTAAATATAACACTGCATTATGCCTACTAGTTTGGTTGGGGCCTACTAACGGTGTCTGTCGCTCCAAGGTGTTCTCCAGGTTTACTTGCCTGAGCTTCAATCTTCAGGCTCTCATTAAATTGTTGTAAATATAACACAGCATTAGGCCTACTAGTTTGGTTGGGGCCTACTAATGGTGTCTGCTGCTCCAAGGTGTTCTCCAGGTTTACTTGCCTGAGATTCAATCTTCAGGCTCTGATTAAGTAGTTGTTAATATAACACTACAGTTGGCCTACTAGTTTGGTTGGGGCCTACTAACGGTGTCTGCCGCTCCAAGGTGTTCTCCAGGTTTACTTGCCTGAGCTTCAATCTTCAGGCTCGCATTAAGTAGTTGTTAATATAACACTGCAGTTGGCCTACTAGTTTGGTTGGGGCCTACTAACGGTGTCTGCCGCTCCAAGGTGTTGTCCAGGTTTACTTGCCGGAGCTTCAATCTTCAGGCTCTCATTAAGTTGTAGTAAATATAACACGGCATTATGCCTACTAGTTTGGTTGGGGCCTACTAACGGTGTCTGTCGCTTCAAGCTGTTTTCCAGGTTTACTTGACTGAGCTTCAATCTTCAGGCTCTCATTAAGTTGTTGTAAATATAACATGGCATTAGGCCTACTAGTTTGGTTGGGGCCTACTAACGGTGTCTGCCGCTCCAAGGTGTTCTCCAGGTTTACTTGCCTGAGCTTCAATCTTCAGGCTATCATTAAGTAGTTGTTAATATAACACTGCAGTTGGCCTACTAGTTTGGTTGGGGCCTACTAACGGTGTCTGCCTCTCCAAGGTGTTCTCCAGGTTTACTTGCCTGAGCTTCAATCTTCAGGCTCTCATTAAGTTGTTGTAAATATAACACTGCAGTTGGCCTACTAGTTTGGTTGGGGCCTACTAACGGTGTCTACCTCTCCAAGGTGTTCTCCAGGTTTACTTGCCTGAGCTTCAATCTTCAGGCTCTCATTAAGTTGTTGTAAATATAACACTGCATTAGGCCTACTAGGTTGGTTGGGGCCTACTAACGGTGTCTGTCGCTCCAAGGTGTTCTCCAGGTTTACTTGCCTGAGCTTCAATCTTCAGGCTCTCATTAAGTTGTAAATATAACACGGCATTAGGCCTACTAGTTTGGTTGGGGCCTACTAATGGTGTCTGCCGCTCCAAGGTGTTCTCCAGGTTTACTTGCCTGAGCTTCAATCTTCAGGCTCTCATTAAGTAGTTGTTAATATAACACTGCAGTTGGCCTACTAGTTTGGTTGGGGCCTACTAACGGTGTCTGCCGCTCCAACGTGTTCTCCAGGTTTACTTGCCTGAGCTTCAATCTTCAGGCTCGCATTAAGTAGTTGTTAATATAACACTGCAGTTGGCCTACTAGTTTGGTTGGGGCCTACTAACGGTGTCTGCTGCTCCAAGGTGTTCTCCAGGTTTACTTGCCTAAGCTTCAATCTTCAGGCTCTCATTAAGTTGTAGTAAATATAACACAGCATTAGGCCTACTAGTTTGGTTGGGGCCTATTAACGGTGTCTGTCGCTCCAAGGTGTTATCCAGGTTTACTTGCCTGAGCTTCAATCTTCAGGCTCTCATTAAGTTGTTGTAAATATAACACGGCATTAGGCCTACTAGTTTGGTTGGGGCCTACTAACGGTGTCTGCCGCTCCAAGGTGTTCTCCAGGTTTACTTACCTGAGCTTCAATCTTCAGGCACTCATTAAGCAGTTGTTAATATAACACTGCAGTTGGCCTACTAGTTTGGTTGGGGCCTACTAACGGTGTCTGCTGCTCCAAGGTGTTCTCCAAGTTTACTTGCCTGAGCTTCAATCTTCAGGCTCTCATTAAGTTGTTGTAAATATAAAACGGCACTAGGTCTACTAGTTTGGTTGGGGCCTGCTAACGGTGTCTGCCGCTCCAAGGTGTTCTCCAGTTTTACTTGCCTGAGCTTCAATCTTCAGGCTCTCATTAAGTTGTTGTAAATATAATATGGCATTAGGCCTACTAGTTTGGTTGGGGCCTACTATCGGTGTCTGCCGCTCCAAGGTGTTCTCCAGGTTTACTTGCCTGAGCTTCAATCTTCAGGCTCTCATTAAGTAGTTGTTAATATAACACTGCAGCTGGCCTACTAGTTTGGTTGGGGCCTACTAACAATGTCTGCCGCTCCAAGGTGTTCTCCAGGTTTACTTGCCTGAGCTTCAATCTTCAGGCTCTCATTAAGCAGTTGTTAATATAACACTGCAGTTGGCCTACCAGTTTGGTTGGGGCCTACTAACGGTGTCTGTCGCTCCAAGGTGTTCTCCAGGTTTACTTGCCTGAGCTTCAATCTTCAGGCTCTCATTAAGTTGTTGTAAATATAACACTGCATTAGGCCTACTAGATTGGTTGGGGCCTACTAACGGTGTCTGCTGCTCCAAGGTGTTCTCCAGGTTTACTTGCCTGAGCTTCAATCTTCAGGCTCTCATTAAGTTGTTGTAAATATAACACGACAGTAGGTCTACTAGTTTGGTTGGGGCCTCCTAACGGTGTCTGCCGCTCCAAGGTGTTCTCCAGTTTTATTTGCCTGAGCTTCAATCTTCAGGCTCTCATTAAGTTGTTGTAAATATAACACTGCATTAGGCCTACTAGTTTGGTTGGGGCCTACTATCGGTGTCTGCCGCTCCAAGGTGTTCTCCAGGTTTACTTGCCTGAGCTTCAATCTTCAGGCTCTCATTAAATTGTTGTAAATATAACACGGCATTAGGCCTACTAGTTTGGTTGGGGCCTACTAACAATGTCTGCCGCTCCAAGGTGTTCTCCAGGTTTACTTGCCTGAGCTTCAATCTTCAGGCTCTCATTAAGCATTTGTTAATATAACACTGCAGTTGGCCTACCAGTTTGGTTGGGGCCTACTAACGGTGTCTGTTGCTCCAAGGTGTTCTCCAGGTTTACTTGCCTGAGCTTCAATCTTCAGGCTCTCATTAAGTTGTTGTAAATATAACACTGCATTAGGCCTACTAGTTTGGTTGGGGCCTACTAACGGTGTCTGCCGCTCCAAGGTGTTCTCCAGGTTTACTTGCCTGAGCTTCAATCTTCAGGCTCTCATTAAGTAGTTGTTAATATAACACTGCAGTTGGCCTACTAGTTTGGTTGGGGCCTACTAACGGTGTCTGCCTCTCCAAGGTGTTCTCCAGGTTTACTTGCCTGAGCTTCAATCTTGAGGCTCTCATTAAGTTGTTGTAAATATAACACTGCAGTTGGCCTACTAGTTTGGTTGGGGCCTACTAACGGTGTCTACCTCTCCAAGGTGTTCTCCAGGTTTACTTGCCTGAGCTTCAATCTTCAGGCTCTCATTAAGTTGTTGTAAATATAACACTGCATTAGGCCTACTAGTTTGGTTGGGGCCTACTAACGGTGTCTGCCGCTCCAAGGTGTTACCCAGGTTTACTTGCCTGAGCTTCAATCTTCAGGCTCTCATTAAGTTGTTGTAAATATAACACGGCATTAGGCCTACTAGTTTGGTTGGGGCCTACTAACGGTGTCTGCTGCTCCAAGGTGTTCTCCAGGTTTACTTGCCTGAGCTTCAATCTTCAGGCTCTCCTTAAGTAGTTGTTAATATAACACTGCATTAGGCCTACTAGTTTGGTTGGGGCATACTAACGGTGTCTGCCTCTCCAAGGTGTTCTCCAGTTTTACTTGCCTGAGCTTCAATCTTCAGGCTCTCATTAAGTAGCTGTTAATATAACACTGCAGTTGGCCTACTAGTTTGGTTGGGGCCTACTAACGGTGTCTGCCGCTCCAAGGTGTTCTCCAGGTTTACTTGCAGGAGCTTCAATCTTCAGGCTCTCATTAAGTTGCTGTAAATATAACACGGCATTAGGCCTACTAGTTTGGTTGGGGCCTGCTAACGTTGTCTGCCGCTCCAAGGTATTTTCCAGGTTTACTTACCTGAGCTTCAATCTTCAGGCTTTCATTAAGCAGTTATTAATATAACACTGCAGTTGGCCTACTAGATGGGTTGGGGCCTACTAAAGGTGTCTGCCGCTCCAAGGTGTTCTATAGGTTTACTTGCCTGAGCTTCAATCTTCAGCCTCTCATTAAGTTATTGTAAATATAACACGGCATTAGGCCTACTAGTTTGGTTTGGGCCAACTAACGGTGTCTGCCGCTCCAAGGTGTTCTCCAGGTTTACTTGCCTGAGCTTCAATCTTCAGGCTCTCATTAAGTTGTTGTAAGCATAACACTGCATTAGGCCTACTAGTTTGGTTGGGGCCTACTAATGGTGTCTGCCGCTCCAAGGTGTTCTCCAGGTTTATTTTCCTGAGCTTCAATCTTCAGGCTCTCATTAAGTAGTTGTTAATATAACACTGCAGTTGGCCTACTAGTTTGGTTGTGGCCTACTAACAATGTCTGCCGCTCCAAGGTGTTCTCCAGGTTTACTTGCCTGAGCTTCAATCTTCAGGCTCTCAATAAGTTGTTGTAAATATAACACGGCATTAGGCCTACTAGTTTGGTTGGGGTCTTCTAACGGTGTCTGCCACTCCAAGGTGTTCTCCAGGTTTACTTGCCTGAGCTTCAATCTTCAGGCTCTCATTAAGTTGTTGTAAATATAACACGGCATTAAGCCTTCTAGTTTGGTTGGGGTCTGCTAATGGTGTCTTCCGCTCCAAGGTGTTCTCCAGGTTTACTTGCCTGAGCTTCAATCTTCAGGCTCTCATTAAGTTGTTGTAAATATAACACGGCATTAGGCCTACTAGTTTGGTTGGGGCCTACTATCGGTGTCTGCCGCTCCAAGGTGTTCTCCAGGTTTACTTGCCTGAGCTTCAATCTTCAGGCTCTCATTAAGTAGTTGTTAATATAACACTGCAGCTGGCCTACTAGTTTGGTTGGGGCCTACTAACAATGTCTGCCGCTCCAAGGTGTTCTCCAGGTTTACTTGCCTGAGCTTCAATCTTCAGGCTCTCATTAAGCAGTTGTTAATATAACACTGCAGTTGGCCTACCAGTTTGGTTGGGGCCTACTAACGGTGTCTGTCGCTCCAAGGTGTTCTCCAGGTTTACTTGCCTGAGCTTCAATTTTCAGGCTCTCATTAAGTTGTTGTAAATATAACACTGCATTAGGCCTACTAGATTGGTTGGGGCCTACTAACGGTGTCTGCTGCTCCAAGGTGTTCTCCAGGTTTACTTGCCTGAGCTTCAATCTTCAGGCTCTCATTAAGTTGTTGTAAATATAACACGACAGTAGGTCTACTAGTTTGGTTGGGGCCTGCTAACGGTGTCTGCCGCTCCAAGGTGTTCTCCAGTTTTATTTGCCTGAGCTTCAATCTTCAGGCTCTCATTAAGTTGTTGTAAATATAACACTGCATTAGGCCTACTAGTTTGGTTGGGGCCTACTATCGGTGTCTGCCGCTCCAAGGTGTTCTCCAGGTTTACTTGCCTGAGCTTCAATCTTCAGGCTCTCATTAAATTGTTGTAAATATAACACGGCATTAGGCCTACTAGTTTGGTTGGGGCCTACTAACAATGTCTGCCGCTCCAAGGTGTTCTCCAGGTTTACTTGCCTGAGCTTCAATCTTCAGGCTCTCATTAAGCATTTGTTAATATAACACTGCAGTTGGCCTACCAGTTTGGTTGGGGCCTACTAACGGTGTCTGTTGCTCCAAGGTGTTCTCCAGGTTTACTTGCCTGAGCTTCAATCTTCAGGCTCTCATTAAGTTGTTGTAAATATAACACTGCATTAGGCCTACTAGTTTGGTTGGGGCCTACTAACGGTGTCTGCCTCTCCAAGGTGTTCTCCAGGTTTACTTGCCTGAGCTTCAATCTTGAGGCTCTCATTAAGTTGTTGTAAATATAACACTGCAGTTGGCCTACTAGTTTGGTTGGGGCCTACTAACGGTGTCTACCTCTCCAAGGTGTTCTCCAGGTTTACTTGCCTGAGCTTCAATCTTCAGGCTCTCATTAAGTTGTTGTAAATATAACACTGCATTAGGCCTACTAGTTTGGTTGGGGCCTACTAACGGTGTCTGTCGCTCCAAGGTGTTCTCCAGGTTTACTTGCCTGAGCTTCAATCTTCAGGCTCTCATTAAGTTGTAAATATAACACGGCATTAGGCCTACTAGTTTGGTTGGGGCCTACTAACGGTGTCTGCTGCTCCAAGTTGTTCTCCAGGTTTACTTGCCTGAGCTTCAATCTTCAGGCCCTCATTAAGTTGTTGTAAATATAACACGGCATTATTCCTTCTAGTTTGGTTGGGGCCTACTAACGGTGTCTGCCGCTCCAAGGTGTTATCCAGGTTTACTTGCCTGAGCTTCAATCTTCAGGCTCTCATTAAGTTGTTGTAAATATAACACGGCATTAGGCCTACTAGTTTGGTTGGGGCCTACTAACGGTGTCTGCTGCTCCAAGGTGTTCTCCAGGTTTACTTGCCTGAGCTTCAATCTTCAGGCTCTCCTTAAGTAGTTGTTAATATAACACTGCATTAGGCCTACTAGTTTGGTTGGGGCATACTAACGGTGTCTGCCTCTCCAAGGTGTTCTCCAGTTTTACTTGCCTGAGCTTCAATCTTCAGGCTCTCATTAAGTAGCTGTTAATATAACACTGCAGTTGGCCTACTAGTTTGGTTGGGGCCTACTAACGGTGTCTGCCGCTCCAAGGTGTTCTCCAGGTTTACTTGCAGGAGCTTCAATCTTCAGGCTCTCATTAAGTTGCTGTAAATATAACACGGCATTAGGCCTACTAGTTTGGTTGGGGCCTGCTAACGGTGTCTGCCGCTCCAAGGTATTTTCCAGGTTTACTTACCTGAGCTTCAATCTTCAGGCTTTCATTAAGCAGTTATTAATATAACACTGCAGTTGGCCTACTAGATGGGTTGGGGCCTACTAAAGGTGTCTGCCGCTCCAAGGTGTTCTATAGGTTTACTTGCCTGAGCTTCAATCTTCAGCCTCTCATTAAGTTATTGTAAATATAACACGGCATTAGGCCTACTAGTTTGGTTTGGGCCAACTAACGGTGTCTGCCGCTCCAAGGTGTTCTCCAGGTTTACTTGCCTGAGCTTCAATCTTCAGGCTCTCATTAAGTTGTTGTAAGCATAACACTGCATTAGGCCTACTAGTTTGGTTGGGGCCTACTAATGGTGTCTGCCGCTCCAAGGTGTTCTCCAGGTTTATTTTCCTGAGCTTCAATCTTCAGGCTCTCATTAAGTAGTTGTTAATATAACACTGCAGTTGGCCTACTAGTTTGGTTGTGGCCTACTAACAATGTCTGCCGCTCCAAGGTGTTCTCCAGGTTTTTCTTGCCTGAGCTTCAATCTTCAGGCTCTCAATAAGTTGTTGTAAATATAACACGGCATTAGGCCTACTAGTTTGGTTGGGGTCTTCTAACGGTGTCTGCCACTCCAAGGTGTTCTCCAGGTTTACTTGCCTGAGCTTCAATCTTCAGGCTCTCATTAAGTTGTTGTAAATATAACACGGCATTAAGCCTTCTAGTTTGGTTGGGGTCTGCTAATGGTGTCTTCCGCTCCAAGGTGTTCTCCAGGTTTACTTGCCTGAGCTTCAATCTTCAGGCTCTCATTAAGTTGTTGTAAATATAACACGGCATTAGGCCTACTAGTTTGGTTGGGGCCTACTAACGGTGTCTGCCGCTCCAAGGTGTTCTCCAGGTTTACTTACCTGAGCTTCAATCTTCAGGCACTCATTAAGCAGTTGTTAATATAACACTGCAGTTGGCCTACTAGTTTGGTTGGGGCCTACTAACGGTGTCTGCTGCTCCAAGGTGTTCTCCAAGTTTACTTGCCTGAGCTTCAATCTTCAGGCTCTCATTAAGTTGTTGTAAATATAACACGGCATTAAGCCTTCTAGTTTGGTTGGGGCCTATTAACGGTGTCTGTCGCTCCAAGGTGTTATCCAGGTTTACTTGCCTGAGCTTCAATCTTCAGGCTCTCATTAAGTTGTTGTAAATATAACACGGCATTAGGCCTACTAGTTTGGTTGGGGCCTACTAACGGTGTCTGCCGCTCCAAGGTGTTCTCCAGGTTTACTTACCTGAGCTTCAATCTTCAGGCACTCATTAAGCAGTTGTTAATATAACACTGCAGTTGGCCTACTAGTTTGGTTGGGGCCTACTAACGGTGTCTGCTGCTCCAAGGTGTTCTCCAAGTTTACTTGCCTGAGCTTCAATCTTCAGGCTCTCATTAAGTTGTTGTAAATATAAAACGGCACTAGGTCTACTAGTTTGGTTGGGGCCTGCTAACGGTGTCTGCCGCTCCAAGGTGTTCTCCAGTTTTACTTGCCTGAGCTTCAATCTTCAGGCTCTCATTAAGTTGTTGTAAATATAATACGGCATTAGGCCTACTAGTTTGGTTGGGGCCTACTAATGGTGTCTGCCGCTCCAAGGTGTTCTCCAGGTTTATTTTCCTGAGCTTCAATCTTCAGGCTCTCATTAAGTAGTTGTTAATATAACACTGCAGTTGGCCTACTAGTTTGGTTGTGGCCTACTAACAATGTCTGCCGCTCCAAGGTGTTCTCCAGGTTTTTCTTGCCTGAGCTTCAATCTTCAGGCTCTCAATAAGTTGTTGTAAATATAACACGGCATTAGGCCTACTAGTTTGGTTGGGGTCTTCTAACGGTGTCTGCCACTCCAAGGTGTTCTCCAGGTTTACTTGCCTGAGCTTCAATCTTCAGGCTCTCATTAAGTTGTTGTAAATATAACACGGCATTAAGCCTTCTAGTTTGGTTGGGGTCTGCTAATGGTGTCTTCCGCTCCAAGGTGTTCTCCAGGTTTACTTGCCTGAGCTTCAATCTTCAGGCTCTCATTAAGTTGTTGTAAATATAACACGGCATTAGGCCTACTAGTTTGGTTGGGGCCTACTAACGGTGTCTGCCGCTCCAAGGTGTTCTCCAGGTTTACTTACCTGAGCTTCAATCTTCAGGCACTCATTAAGCAGTTGTTAATATAACACTGCAGTTGGCCTACTAGTTTGGTTGGGGCCTACTAACGGTGTCTGCTGCTCCAAGGTGTTCTCCAAGTTTACTTGCCTGAGCTTCAATCTTCAGGCTCTCATTAAGTTGTTGTAAATATAACACGGCATTAAGCCTTCTAGTTTGGTTGGGGCCTATTAACGGTGTCTGTCGCTCCAAGGTGTTATCCAGGTTTACTTGCCTGAGCTTCAATCTTCAGGCTCTCATTAAGTTGTTGTAAATATAACACGGCATTAGGCATACTAGTTTGGTTGGGGCCTACTAACGGTGTCTGCCGCTCCAAGGTGTTCTCCAGGTTTACTTACCTGAGCTTCAATCTTCAGGCACTCATTAAGCAGTTGTTAATATAACACTGCAGTTGGCCTACTAGTTTGGTTGGGGCCTACTAACGGTGTCTGCTGCTCCAAGGTGTTCTCCAAGTTTACTTGCCTGAGCTTCAATCTTCAGGCTCTCATTAAGTTGTTGTAAATATAAAACGGCACTAGGTCTACTAGTTTGGTTGGGGCCTGCTAACGGTGTCTGCCGCTCCAAGGTGTTCTCCAGTTTTTCTTGCCTGAGCTTCAATCTTCAGGCTCTCATTAAGTTGTTGTAAATATAATACGGCATTAGGCCTACTAGTTTGGTTGGGGCCTACTATCGGTGTCTGCCGCTCCAAGGTGTTCTCCAGGTTTACTTGCCTGAGCTTCAATCTTCAGGCTCTCATTAAATTGTTGTAAATATAACACGGCATTAGGCCTACTAGTTTGGTTGGGGCCTACTAATGGTGTCTGCCACTCCAAGGTGTTCTCCAGGTTTACTTGCCTGAGCTTCAATCTTCAGGCTCTCATTAAGTAGTTGTTAATATAACACTGCAGCTGGCCTACTAGTTTGGTTGGGGCCTACTAACAATGTCTGCCGCTCCAAGGTGTTCTCCAGGTTTACTTGCCTGAGCTTCAATCTTCAGGCTCTCATTAAGCAGTTGTTAATATAACACTGCAGTTGGCCTACCAGTTTGGTTGGGGCCTACTAACGGTGTCTGTCGCTCCAAGGTGTTCTCCAGGTTTACTTGCCTGAGCTTCAATCTTCAGGCTCTCATTAAGTTGTTGTAAATATAACACTGCATTAGGCCTACTAGATTGGTTGGGGCCTACTAACGGTGTCTGCTGCTCCAAGGTGTTCTCCAGGTTTACTTGCCTGAGCTTCAATCTTCAGGCTCTCATTAAGTTGTTGTAAATATAACACGACAGTAGGTCTACTAGTTTGGTTGGGGCCTGCTAACGGTGTCTGCCGCTCCAAGGTGTTCTCCAGTTTTATTTGCCTGAGCTTCAATCTTCAGGCTCTCATTAAGTTGTTGTAAATATAACACTGCATTAGGCCTACTAGTTTGGTTGGGGCCTACTATCGGTGTCTGCCGCTCCAAGGTGTTCTCCAGGTTTACTTGCCTGAGCTTCAATCTTCAGGCTCTCATTAAATTGTTGTAAATATAACACGGCATTAGGCCTACTAGTTTGGTTGGGGCCTACTAACAATGTCTGCCGCTCCAAGGTGTTCTCCAGGTTTACTTGCCTGAGCTTCAATCTTCAGGCTCTCATTAAGCATTTGTTAATATAACACTGCAGTTGGCCTACCAGTTTGGTTGGGGCCTACTAACGGTGTCTGTTGCTCCAAGGTGTTCTCCAGGTTTACTTGCCTGAGCTTCAATCTTCAGGCTCTCATTAAGTTGTTGTAAATATAACACTGCATTAGGCCTACTAGTTTGGTTGGGGCCTACTAACGGTGTCTGCCGCTCCAAGGTGTTCTCCAGGTTTACTTGCCTGAGCTTCAATCTTCAGGCTCTCATTAAGTAGTTGTTAATATAACACTGCAGTTGGCCTACTAGTTTGGTTGGGGCCTACTAACGGTGTCTGCCTCTCCAAGGTGTTCTCCAGGTTTACTTGCCTGAGCTTCAATCTTGAGGCTCTCATTAAGTTGTTGTAAATATAACACTGCAGTTGGCCTACTAGTTTGGTTGGGGCCTACTAACGGTGTCTACCTCTCCAAGGTGTTCTCCAGGTTTACTTGCCTGAGCTTCAATCTTCAGGCTCTCATTAAGTTGTTGTAAATATAACACTGCATTAGGCCTACTAGTTTGGTTGGGGCCTACTAACGGTGTCTGTCGCTCCAAGGTGTTCTCCAGGTTTACTTGCCTGAGCTTCAATCTTCAGGCTCTCATTAAGTTGTAAATATAACACGGCATTAGGCCTACTAGTTTGGTTGGGGCCTACTAACGGTGTCTGCTGCTCCAAGTTGTTCTCCAGGTTTACTTGCCTGAGCTTCAATCTTCAGGCCCTCATTAAGTTGTTGTAAATATAACACGGCATTATTCCTTCTAGTTTGGTTGGGGCCTACTAACGGTGTCTGCCGCTCCAAGGTGTTATCCAGGTTTACTTGCCTGAGCTTCAATCTTCAGGCTCTCATTAAGTTGTTGTAAATATAACACGGCATTAGGCCTACTAGTTTGGTTGGGGCCTACTAACGGTGTCTGCTGCTCCAAGGTGTTCTCCAGGTTTACTTGCCTGAGCTTCAATCTTCAGGCTCTCCTTAAGTAGTTGTTAATATAACACTGCATTAGGCCTACTAGTTTGGTTGGGGCATACTAACGGTGTCTGCCTCTCCAAGGTGTTCTCCAGTTTTACTTGCCTGAGCTTCAATCTTCAGGCTCTCATTAAGTAGCTGTTAATATAACACTGCAGTTGGCCTACTAGTTTGGTTGGGGCCTACTAACGGTGTCTGCCGCTCCAAGGTGTTCTCCAGGTTTACTTGCAGGAGCTTCAATCTTCAGGCTCTCATTAAGTTGCTGTAAATATAACACGGCATTAGGCCTACTAGTTTGGTTGGGGCATACTAACGGTGTCTGCCGCTCCAAGGTATTTTCCAGGTTTACTTACCTGAGCTTCAATCTTCAGGCTTTCATTAAGCAGTTATTAATATAACACTGCAGTTGGCCTACTAGATGGGTTGGGGCCTACTAAAGGTGTCTGCCGCTCCAAGGTGTTCTATAGGTTTACTTGCCTGAGCTTCAATCTTCAGCCTCTCATTAAGTTATTGTAAATATAACACGGCATTAGGCCTACTAGTTTGGTTTGGGCCAACTAACGGTGTCTGCCGCTCCAAGGTGTTCTCCAGGTTTACTTGCCTGAGCTTCAATCTTCAGGCTCTCATTAAGTTGTTGTAAGCATAACACTGCATTAGGCCTACTAGTTTGGTTGGGGCCTACTAATGGTGTCTGCCGCTCCAAGGTGTTCTCCAGGTTTATTTTCCTGAGCTTCAATCTTCAGGCTCTCATTAAGTAGTTGTTAATATAACACTGCAGTTGGCCTACTAGTTTGGTTGTGGCCTACTAACAATGTCTGCCGCTCCAAGGTGTTCTCCAGGTTTACTTGCCTGAGCTTCAATCTTCAGGCTCTCAATAAGTTGTTGTAAATATAACACGGCATTAGGCCTACTAGTTTGGTTGGGGTCTTCTAACGGTGTCTGCCACTCCAAGGTGTTCTCCAGGTTTACTTGCCTGAGCTTCAATCTTCAGGCTCTCATTAAGTTGTTGTAAATATAACACGGCATTAAGCCTTCTAGTTTGGTTGGGGTCTGCTAATGGTGTCTTCCGCTCCAAGGTGTTCTCCAGGTTTACTTGCCTGAGCTTCAATCTTCAGGCTCTCATTAAGTAGTTGTTAATATAACACGGCAGTTGGCCTACTAGTTTGGTTGGGGCCTACTAACGGTGTCTGCCGCTCCAAGGTGTTCTCCAGTTTTACTTGCCTGAGCTTCAATCTTCAGGCTCTCATTAAGAAGTTGTTAATATAACACGGCATTAGGCCTACTAGTTTGGTTGGGGCCTACTAACGGTGTCTGCCGCTCCAAGGTGTTCTCCATGTTTACTTGCCTGAGATTCAATCTTCAGGTTCTCATTAAGTTGTTGTAAATATAACACTGCAGTTGGCCTACTAGTTTGGTTGGGGTCTTCTAACGGTGTCTGCCACTCCAAGGTGTTCTCCAGGTTTACTTGCCTGAGCTTCAATCTTCAGGCTCTCATTAAGTTGTTGTAAATATAACACGGCATTAAGCCTTCTAGTTTGGTTGGGGTCTGCTAATGGTGTCTTCCGCTCCAAGGTGTTCTCCAGGTTTACTTGCCTGAGCTTCAATCTTCAGGCTCTCATTAAGTAGTTGTTAATATAACACTGCAGCTGGCCTACTAGTTTGGTTGGGGCCTACTAACAATGTCTGCCGCTCCAAGGTGTTCTCCAGGTTTACTTGCCTGAGCTTCAATCTTCAGGCTCTCATTAAGCAGTTGTTAATATAACACTGCAGTTGGCCTACCAGTTTGGTTGGGGCCTACTAACGGTGTCTGTCGCTCCAAGGTGTTCTCCAGGTTTACTTGCCTGAGCTTCAATCTTCAGGCTCTCATTAAGTTGTTGTAAATATAACACTGCATTAGGCCTACTAGATTGGTTGGGGCCTACTAACGGTGTCTGCTGCTCCAAGGTGTTCTCCAGGTTTACTTGCCTGAGCTTCAATCTTCAGGCTCTCATTAAGTTGTTGTAAATATAACACGACAGTAGGTCTACTAGTTTGGTTGGGGCCTGCTAACGGTGTCTGCCGCTCCAAGGTGTTCTCCAGTTTTATTTGCCTGAGCTTCAATCTTCAGGCTCTCATTAAGTTGTTGTAAATATAACACTGCATTAGGCCTACTAGTTTGGTTGGGGCCTACTATCGGTGTCTGCCGCTCCAAGGTGTTCTCCAGGTTTACTTGCCTGAGCTTCAATCTTCAGGCTCTCATTAAATTGTTGTAAATATAACACGGCATTAGGCCTACTAGTTTGGTTGGGGCCTACTAACAATGTCTGCCGCTCCAAGGTGTTCTCCAGGTTTTCTTGCCTGAGCTTCAATCTTCAGGCTCTCATTAAGCATTTGTTAATATAACACTGCAGTTGGCCTACCAGTTTGGTTGGGGCCTACTAACGGTGTCTGTTGCTCCAAGGTGTTCTCCAGGTTTACTTGCCTGAGCTTCAATCTTCAGGCTCTCATTAAGTTGTTGTAAATATAACACTGCATTAGGCCTACTAGTTTGGTTGGGGCCTACTAACGGTGTCTGCCGCTCCAAGGTGTTCTCCAGGTTTACTTGCCTGAGCTTCAATATTCAGGCTCTCATTAAGTAGTTGTTAATATAACACTGCAGTTGGCCTACTAGTTTGGTTGGGGCCTACTAACGGTGTCTGCCTCTCCAAGGTGTTCTCCAGGTTTACTTGCCTGAGCTTCAATCTTGAGGCTCTCATTAAGTTGTTGTAAATATAACACTGCAGTTGGCCTACTAGTTTGGTTGGGGCCTACTAACGGTGTCTACCTCTCCAAGGTGTTCTCCAGGTTTACTTGCCTGAGCTTCAATCTTAAGGCTCTCATTAAGTTGTTGTAAATATAACACTGCATTAGGCCTACTAGTTTGGTTGGGGCCTACTAACGGTGTCTGTCGCTCCAAGGTGTTCTCCAGGTTTACTTGCCTGAGCTTCAATCTTCAGGCTCTCATTAAGTTGTAAATATAACACGGCATTAGGCCTACTAGTTTGGTTGGGGCCTACTAACGGTGTCTGCTGCTCCAAGTTGTTCTCCAGGTTTACTTGCCTGAGCTTCAATCTTCAGGCCCTCATTAAGTTGTTGTAAATATAACACGGCATTATTCCTTCTAGTTTGGTTGGGGCCTACTAACGGTGTCTGCCGCTCCAAGGTGTTATCCAGGTTTACTTGCCTGAGCTTCAATCTTCAGGCTCTCATTAAGTTGTTGTAAATATAACACGGCATTAGGCCTACTAGTTTGGTTGGGGCCTACTAACGGTGTCTGCTGCTCCAAGGTGTTCTCCAGGTTTACTTGCCTGAGCTTCAATCTTCAGGCTCTCCTTAAGTAGTTGTTAATATAACACTGCATTAGGCCTACTAGTTTGGTTGGGGCATACTAACGGTGTCTGCCTCTCCAAGGTGTTCTCCAGTTTTACTTGCCTGAGCTTCAATCTTCAGGCTCTCATTAAGTAGCTGTTAATATAACACTGCAGTTGGCCTACTAGTTTGGTTGGGGCCTACTAACGGTGTCTGCCGCTCCAAGGTGTTCTCCAGGTTTACTTGCAGGAGCTTCAATCTTCAGGCTCTCATTAAGTTGCTGTAAATATAACACGGCATTAGGCCTACTAGTTTGGTTGGGGCCTGCTAACGGTGTCTGCCGCTCCAAGGTATTTTCCAGGTTTACTTACCTGAGCTTCAATCTTCAGGCTTTCATTAAGCAGTTATTAATATAACACTGCAGTTGGCCTACTAGATGGGTTGGGGCCTACTAAAGGTGTCTGCCGCTCCAAGGTGTTCTATAGGTTTACTTGCCTGAGCTTCAATCTTCAGCCTCTCATTAAGTTATTGTAAATATAACACGGCATTAGGCCTACTAGTTTGGTTTGGGCCAACTAACGGTGTCTGCCGCTCCAAGGTGTTCTCCAGGTTTACTTGCCTGAGCTTCAATCTTCAGGCTCTCATTAAGTTGTTGTAAGCATAACACTGCATTAGGCCTACTAGTTTGGTTGGGGCCTACTAATGGTGTCTGCCGCTCCAAGGTGTTCTCCAGGTTTATTTTCCTGAGCTTCAATCTTCAGGCTCTCATTAAGTAGTTGTTAATATAACACTGCAGTTGGCATACTAGTTTGGTTGTGGCCTACTAACAATGTCTGCCGCTCCAAGGTGTTCTCCAGGTTTACTTGCCTGAGCTTCAATCTTCAGGCTCTCAATAAGTTGTTGTAAATATAACACGGCATTAGGCCTACTAGTTTGGTTGGGGTCTTCTAACGGTGTCTGCCACTCCAAGGTGTTCTCCAGGTTTACTTGCCTGAGCTTCAATCTTCAGGCTCTCATTAAGTTGTTGTAAATATAACACGGCATTAAGCCTTCTAGTTTGGTTGGGGTCTGCTAATGGTGTCTTCCGCTCCAAGGTGTTCTCCAGGTTTACTTGCCTGAGCTTCAATCTTCAGGCTCTCATTAAGTTGTTGTAAATATAACACGGCATTAGGCCTACTAGTTTGGTTGGGGCCTACTAACGGTGTCTGCCGCTCCAAGGTGTTCTCCAGGTTTACTTACCTGAGCTTCAATCTTCAGGCACTCATTAAGCAGTTGTTAATATAACACTGCAGTTGGCCTACTAGTTTGGTTGGGGCCTACTAACGGTGTCTGCTGCTCCAAGGTGTTCTCCAAGTTTACTTGCCTGAGCTTCAATCTTCAGGCTCTCATTAAGTTGTTGTAAATATAACACGGCATTAAGCCTTCTAGTTTGGTTGGGGCCTATTAACGGTGTCTGTCGCTCCAAGGTGTTATCCAGGTTTACTTGCCTGAGCTTCAATCTTCAGGCTCTCATTAAGTTGTTGTAAATATAACACGGCATTAGGCCTACTAGTTTGGTTGGGGCCTACTAACGGTGTCTGCCGCTCCAAGGTGTTCTCCAGGTTTACTTACCTGAGCTTCAATCTTCAGGCACTCATTAAGCAGTTGTTAATATAACACTGCAGTTGGCCTACTAGTTTGGTTGGGGCCTACTAACGGTGTCTGCTGCTCCAAGGTGTTCTCCAAGTTTACTTGCCTGAGCTTCAATCTTCAGGCTCTCATTAAGTTGTTGTAAATATAAAACGGCACTAGGTCTACTAGTTTGGTTGGGGCCTGCTAACGGTGTCTGCCGCTCCAAGGTGTTCTCCAGTTTTACTTGCCTGAGCTTCAATCTTCAGGCTCTCATTAAGTTGTTGTAAATATAATACGGCATTAGGCCTACTAGTTTGGTTGGGGCCTACTATCGGTGTCTGCCGCTCCAAGGTGTTCTCCAGGTTTACTTGCCTGAGCTTCAATCTTCAGGCTCTCATTAAATTGTTGTAAATATAACACGGCATTAGGCCTACTAGTTTGGTTGGGGCCTACTAATGGTGTCTGCCACTCCAAGGTGTTCTCCAGGTTTACTTGCCTGAGCTTCAATCTTCAGGCTCTCATTAAGTAGTTGTTAATATAACACTGCAGCTGGCCTACTAGTTTGGTTGGGGCCTACTAACAATGTCTGCCGCTCCAAGGTGTTCTCCAGGTTTACTTGCCTGAGCTTCAATCTTCAGGCTCTCATTAAGCAGTTGTTAATATAACACTGCAGTTGGCCTACCAGTTTGGTTGGGGCCTACTAACGGTGTCTGTCGCTCCAAGGTGTTCTCCAGGTTTACTTGCCTGAGCTTCAATCTTCAGGCTCTCATTAAGTTGTTGTAAATATAACACTGCATTAGGCCTACTAGATTGGTTGGGGCCTACTAACGGTGTCTGCTGCTCCAAGGTGTTCTCCAGGTTTACTTGCCTGAGCTTCAATCTTCAGGCTCTCATTAAGTTGTTGTAAATATAACACGACAGTAGGTCTACTAGTTTGGTTGGGGCCTGCTAACGGTGTCTGCCGCTCCAAGGTGTTCTCCAGTTTTATTTGCCTGAGCTTCAATCTTCAGGCTCTCATTAAGTTGTTGTAAATATAACACTGCATTAGGCCTACTAGTTTGGTTGGGGCCTACTATCGGTGTCTGCCGCTCCAAGGTGTTCTCCAGGTTTACTTGCCTGAGCTTCAATCTTCAGGCTCTCATTAAATTGTTGTAAATATAACACGGCATTAGGCCTACTAGTTTGGTTGGGGCCTACTAACAATGTCTGCCGCTCCAAGGTGTTCTCCAGGTTTACTTGCCTGAGCTTCAATCTTCAGGCTCTCATTAAGCATTTGTTAATATAACACTGCAGTTGGCCTACCAGTTTGGTTGGGGCCTACTAACGGTGTCTGTTGCTCCAAGGTGTTCTCCAGGTTTACTTGCCTGAGCTTCAATCTTCAGGCTCTCATTAAGTTGTTGTAAATATAACACTGCATTAGGCCTACTAGTTTGGTTGGGGCCTACTAACGGTGTCTGCCGCTCCAAGGTGTTCTCCAGGTTTACTTGCCTGAGCTTCAATCTTCAGGCTCTCATTAAGTAGTTGTTAATATAACACTGCAGTTGGCCTACTAGTTTGGTTGGGGCCTACTAACGGTGTCTGCCTCTCCAAGGTGTTCTCCAGGTTTACTTGCCTGAGCTTCAATCTTGAGGCTCTCATTAAGTTGTTGTAAATATAACACTGCAGTTGGCCTACTAGTTTGGTTGGGGCCTACTAACGGTGTCTACCTCTCCAAGGTGTTCTCCAGGTTTACTTGCCTGAGCTTCAATCTTCAGGCTCTCATTAAGTTGTTGTAAATATAACACTGCATTAGGCCTACTAGTTTGGTTGGGGCCTACTAACGGTGTCTGTCGCTCCAAGGTGTTCTCCAGGTTTACTTGCCTGAGCTTCAATCTTCAGGCTCTCATTAAGTTGTAAATATAACACGGCATTAGGCCTACTAGTTTGGTTGGGGCCTACTAACGGTGTCTGCTGCTCCAAGTTGTTCTCCAGGTTTACTTGCCTGAGCTTCAATCTTCAGGCCCTCATTAAGTTGTTGTAAATATAACACGGCATTATTCCTTCTAGTTTGGTTGGGGCCTACTAACGGTGTCTGCCGCTCCAAGGTGTTATCCAGGTTTACTTGCCTGAGCTTCAATCTTCAGGCTCTCATTAAGTTGTTGTAAATATAACACGGCATTAGGCCTACTAGTTTGGTTGGGGCCTACTAACGGTGTCTGCTGCTCCAAGGTGTTCTCCAGGTTTACTTGCCTGAGCTTCAATCTTCAGGCTCTCCTTAAGTAGTTGTTAATATAACACTGCATTAGGCCTACTAGTTTGGTTGGGGCATACTAACGGTGTCTGCCTCTCCAAGGTGTTCTCCAGTTTTACTTGCCTGAGCTTCAATCTTCAGGCTCTCATTAAGTAGCTGTTAATATAACACTACAGTTGGCCTACTAGTTTGGTTGGGGCCTACTAACGGTGTCTGCCGCTCCAAGGTGTTCTCCAGGTTTACTTGCAGGAGCTTCAATCTTCAGGCTCTCATTAAGTTGCTGTAAATATAACACGGCATTAGGCCTACTAGTTTGGTTGGGGCATACTAACGGTGTCTGCCGCTCCAAGGTATTTTCCAGGTTTACTTACCTGAGCTTCAATCTTCAGGCTTTCATTAAGCAGTTATTAATATAACACTGCAGTTGGCCTACTAGATGGGTTGGGGCCTACTAAAGGTGTCTGCCGCTCCAAGGTGTTCTATAGGTTTACTTGCCTGAGCTTCAATCTTCAGCCTCTCATTAAGTTATTGTAAATATAACACGGCATTAGGCCTACTAGTTTGGTTTGGGCCAACTAACGGTGTCTGCCGCTCCAAGGTGTTCTCCAGGTTTACTTGCCTGAGCTTCAATCTTCAGGCTCTCATTAAGTTGTTGTAAGCATAACACTGCATTAGGCCTACTAGTTTGGTTGGGGCCTACTAATGGTGTCTGCCGCTCCAAGGTGTTCTCCAGGTTTATTTTCCTGAGCTTCAATCTTCAGGCTCTCATTAAGTAGTTGTTAATATAACACTGCAGTTGGCCTACTAGTTTGGTTGTGGCCTACTAACAATGTCTGCCGCTCCAAGGTGTTCTCCAGGTTTACTTGCCTGAGCTTCAATCTTCAGGCTCTCAATAAGTTGTTGTAAATATAACACGGCATTAGGCCTACTAGTTTGGTTGGGGTCTTCTAACGGTGTCTGCCACTCCAAGGTGTTCTCCAGGTTTACTTGCCTGAGCTTCAATCTTCAGGCTCTCATTAAGTTGTTGTAAATATAACACGGCATTAAGCCTTCTAGTTTGGTTGGGGTCTGCTAATGGTGTCTTCCGCTCCAAGGTGTTCTCCAGGTTTACTTGCCTGAGCTTCAATCTTCAGGCTCTCATTAACTAGTTGTTAATATAACACGGCAGTTGGCCTACTAGTTTGGTTGGGGCCTACTAACGGTGTCTGCCGCTCCAAGGTGTTCTCCAGTTTTACTTGCCTGAGCTTCAATCTTCAGGCTCTCATTAAGAAGTTGTTAATATAACACGGCATTAGGCCTACTAGTTTGGTTGGGGCCTACTAACGGTGTCTGCCGCTCCAAGGTGTTCTCCATGTTTACTTGCCTGAGCTTCAATCTTCAGGTTCTCATTAAGTTGTTGTAAATATAACACTGCAGTTGGCCTACTAGTTTGGTTGGGGCCTACTAACGGTGTCTGCCGCTCCAAGGTGTTGTCCAGGTTTACTTGCCGGAGCTTCAATCTTCAGGCTCTCATTAAGTTGTAGTAAATATAACACGGCATTAGGCCTACTAGTTTGGTTGGGGCCTACTAACGGTGTCTGTCGCTTCAAGCTGTTTTCCAGGTTTACTTGCCTGAGCTTCAATCTTCAGGCTCTCATTAAGTTGTTGTAAATATAACATGGCATTAGGCCTACTAGTTTGGTTGGGGCCTACTAACGGTGTCTGCCGCTCCAAGGTGTTCTCCAGGTTTACTTGCCTGAGCTTCAATCTTCAGGCTCTCATTAAGTAGTTGTTAATATAACACTGCAGTTGGCCTACTAGTTTGGTTGGGGCCTACTAACGGTGTCTGCCTCTCCAAGGTGTTCTCGAGGTTTACTTGCCTGAGCTTCAATCTTCAGGCTCTCATTAAGTTGTTGTAAATATAACACTGCAGTTGGCCTACTAGTTTGGTTGGGGCCTACTAACGGTGTCTACCTCTCCAAGGTGTTCTCCAGGTTTACTTGCCTGAGCTTCAATCTTCAGGCTCTCATTAAGTTGTTGTAAATATAACACGGCATTAGGCCTACTAGTTTGGTTGGGGTCTTCTAACGGTGTCTGCCACTCCAAGGTGTTCTCCAGGTTTACTTGCCTGAGCTTCAATCTTCAGGCTCTCATTAAGTTGTTGTAAATATAACACTGCAGTTGGCCTACTAGTTTGGTTGGGGCCTACTAACGGTGTCTGCCTCTCCAAGGTGTTCTCGAGGTTTACTTGCCTGAGCTTCAATCTTCAGGCTCTCATTAAGTTGTTGTAAATATAACACTGCAGTTGGCCTACTAGTTTGGTTGTGGCCTACTAACAATGTCTGCCGCTCCAAGGTGTTCTCCAGGTTTACTTGCCTGAGCTTCAATCTTCAGGCTCTCAATAAGTTGTTGTAAATATAACACGGCATTAGGCCTACTAGTTTGGTTGGGGTCTTCTAACGGTGTCTGCCACTCCAAGGTGTTCTCCAGGTTTACTTGCCTGAGCTTCAATCTTCAGGCTCTCATTAAGTTGTTGTAAATATAACACGGCATTAAGCCTTCTAGTTTGGTTGGGGTCTGCTAATGGTGTCTTCCGCTCCAAGGTGTTCTCCAGGTTTACTTGCCTGAGCTTCAATCTTCAGGCTCTCATTAAGTAGTTGTTAATATAACACGGCAGTTGGCCTACTAGTTTGGTTGGGGCCTACTAACGGTGTCTGCCGCTCCAAGGTGTTCTCCAGTTTTACTTGCCTGAGCTTCAATCTTCAGGCTCTCATTAAGAAGTTGTTAATATAACACGGCATTAGGCCTACTAGTTTGGTTGGGGCCTACTAACGGTGTCTGCCGCTCCAAGGTGTTCTCCATGTTTACTTGCCTGAGCTTCAATCTTCAGGTTCTCATTAAGTTGTTGTAAATATAACACTGCAGTTGGCCTACTAGTTTGGTTGGGGCCTACTAACGGTGTCTGCCGCTCCAAGGTGTTGTCCAGGTTTACTTGCCGGAGCTTCAATCTTCAGGCTCTCATTAAGTTGTAGTAAATATAACACGGCATTAGGCCTACTAGTTTGGTTGGGGCCTACTAACGGTGTCTGTCGCTTCAAGCTGTTTTCCAGGTTTACTTGCCTGAGCTTCAATCTTCAGGCTCTCATTAAGTTGTTGTAAATATAACATGGCATTAGGCCTACTAGTTTGGTTGGGGCCTACTAACGGTGTCTGCCGCTCCAAGGTGTTCTCCAGGTTTACTTGCCTGAGCTTCAATCTTCAGGCTCTCATTAAGTAGTTGTTAATATAACACTGCAGTTGGCCTACTAGTTTGGTTGGGGCCTACTAACGGTGTCTGCCTCTCCAAGGTGTTCTCGAGGTTTACTTGCCTGAGCTTCAATCTTCAGGCTCTCATTAAGTTGTTGTAAATATAACACTGCAGTTGGCCTACTAGTTTGGTTGGGGCCTACTAACGGTGTCTACCTCTCCAAGGTGTTCTCCAGGTTTACTTGCCTGAGCTTCAATCTTCAGGCTCTCATTAAGTTGTTGTAAATATAACACTGCATTAGGCCTACTAGTTTGGTTGGGGCCTACTAACGGTGTCTGTCGCTCCAAGGTGTTCTCCAGGTTTACTTGCCTGAGCTTCAATCTTCAGGCTCTCATTAAGTTGTTGTAAATATAACACGGCATTAGGCCTACTAGTTTGGTTGGGGCCTACTAATGGTGTCTGCCGCTCCAAGGTGTTCTCCAGGTTTACTTGCCTGAGCTTCAATCTTCAGGCTCTCATTAAGTAGTTGTTAATATAACACTGCAGTTGGCCTACTAGTTTGGTTGGGGCCTACTAACGGTGTCTGCCGCTCCAAGGTGTTCTCCAGGTTTACTTGCCTGAGCTTCAATCTTCAGGCTCGCATTAAGTAGTTGTTAATATAACACTGCAGTTGGCCTACTAGTTTGGTTGGGGCCTACTAACGGTGTCTGCCGCTCCAAGGTGTTCTCCAGGTTTACTTGCCTAAGCTTCAATCTTCAGGCTCTCATTAAGTTGTAGTAAATATAACACGGCATTAGGCCTACTAGTTTGGTTGGGGCCTGCTAACGGTGTCTGCCGCTCCAAGGTATTCTCCAGGTTTACTTACCTGAGCTTCAATCTTCAGGCTTTCATTAAGCAGTTATTAATATAACACTGCAGTTGGCCTACTAGATTGGTTGGGGCCTACTAACGGTGTCTGCTGCTCCAAGGTGTTCTCCAGGTTTACTTGCCTGAGCTTCAATCTTCAGGCTCTCCTTAAGTAGTTGTTAATATAACACTGCATTAGGCCTACTATTTGGTTGGGGCCTGCTAACGGTGTCTGCCGCTCCAAGGTGTTCTCCAGGTTTACTTGCCTGAGCTTCAATCTTCAGGCTCTCATTAAGTTGTTGTAAGTATAACACTGCATTAGGCCTACTAGTTTGGTTGGGGCCTACTAACGGTGTCTGCCGCTCCAAGGTGTTCTCCAGGTTTATTTTCCTGAGCTTCAATCTTCAGGCTCTCATTAAGTAGTTGTTAATATAACACTGCAGTTGGCCTACTAGTTTGGTTGTGGCCTACTAACAATGTCAGCCGCTCCAAGGTGTTCTCCAGGTTTACTTGCCTGAGCTTCAATCTTCAGGCTCTCAATAAGTTGTTGTAAATATAACACGGCATTAGGCCTACTAGTTTGGTTGGGGTCTTCTAACGGTGTCTGCCGCTCCAAGGTGTTCTCCAGGTTTACTTGCCTGAGCTTCAATCTTCAGGCTCTCATTAAGTTGTTGTAAATATAACACGGCATTCGGCCTACTAGTTTGGTTGGGGTCTGCTAATGGTGTCTTCCGCTCCAAGGTGTTCTCCAGGTTTACTTGCCTGAGCTTCAATCTTCAGGCTCTCATTAAGTAGTTGTTAATATAACACGGCAGTTGGCCTACTAGTTTGGTTGGGGCCTACTAACGGTGTCTGCCGCTCCAAGGTGTTCTCCAGTTTTACTTGCCTGAGCTTCAATCTTCAGGCTCTCATTAAGAAGTTGTTAATATAACACGGCATTAGGCCTACTAGTTTGGTTGGGGCCTACTAACGGTGTCTGCCGCTCCAAGGTGTTCTCCAGGTTTACTTGCCTGAGCTTCAATCTTCAGGTTCTCATTAAGTTGTTGTAAATATAACACTGCAGTTGGCCTACTAGTTTGGTTGGGGCCTACTAACGGTGTCTGCCGCTCCAAGGTGTTGTCCAGGTTTACTTGCCGGAGCTTCAATCTTCAGGCTCTCATTAAGTTGTAGTAAATAAAACACGGCATTAGGCCTACTAGTTTGGTTGGGGCCTACTAACGGTGTCTGTCGCTTCAAGCTGTTTTCCAGGTTTACTTGCCTGAGCTTCAATCTTCAGGCTCTCATTAAGTTGTTGTAAATATAACATGGCATTAGGCCTACTAGTTTGGTTGGGGCCTACTAACGGTGTCTGCCGCTCCAAGGTGTTCTCCAGGTTTACTTGCCTGAGCTTCAATCTTCAGGCTCTCATTAAGTAGTTGTTAATATAACACTGCAGTTGGCCTACTAGTTTGGTTGGGGCCTACTAACGGTGTCTGCCTCTCCAAGGTGTTCTCGAGGTTTACTTGCCTGAGCTTCAATCTTCAGGCTCTCATTAAGTTGTTGTAAATATAACACTGCAGTTGGCCTACTAGTTTGGTTGGGGCCTACTAACGGTGTCTACCTCTCCAAGGTGTCCTCCAGGTTTACTTGCCTGAGCTTCAATCTTCACGCTCTCATTAAGTTGTTGTAAATATAACACTGCATTAGGCCTACTAGTTTGGTTGGGGCCTACTAACGGTGTCTGTCGCTCCAAGGTGTTCTCCAGGTTTACTTGCCTGAGCTTCAATCTTCAGGCTCTCATTAAGTTGTTGTAAATATAACACGGCATTAGGCCTACTAGTTTGGTTGGGGCCTACTAATGGTGTCTGCCGCTCCAAGGTGTTCTCCAGGTTTACTTGCCTGAGCTTCAATCTTCAGGCTCTCATTAAGTAGTTGTTAATATAACACTGCAGTTGGCCTACTAGTTTGGTTGGGGCCTACTAACGGTGTCTGCCGCTCCAAGGTGTTCTCCAGGTTTACTTGCCTGAGCTTCAATCTTCAGGCTCGCATTAAGTAGTTGTTAATATAACACTGCAGTTGGCCTACTAGTTTGGTTGGGGCCTACTAACGGTGTCTGCCGCTCCAAGGTGTTCTCCAGGTTTACTTGCCTAAGCTTCAATCTTCAGGCTCTCATTAAGTTGTAGTAAATATAACACGGCATTAGGCCTACTAGTTTGGTTGGGGCCTATTAACGGTGTCTGTCGCTCCAAGGTGTTCTCCAGGTTTACTTGCCTGAGCTTCAATCTTCAGGCTCTCATTAAGTTGTTGTAAATATAACACGGCATTAGGCCTACTAGTTTGGTTGGGGCCTACTAACGGTGTCTGCCGCTCCAAGGTGTTCTCCAGGTTTACTTACCTGAGCTTCAATCTTCAGGCACTCATTAAGCAGTTGTTAATATAACACTGAAGTTGGCCTACTAGTTTGGTTGGGGCCTACTAACGGTGTCTGCTGCTCCAAGGTGTTCTCCAGGTTTACTTGCCTGAGCTTCAATCTTCAGGCTCTCATTAAGTTGTTGTAAATATAAAACGGCACTAGGTCTACTAGTTTGGTTGGGGCCTGCTAACGGTGTCTGCCGCTCCAAGGTGTTCTCCAGTTTTACTTGCCTGAGCTTCAATCTTCAGGCTCTCATTAAGTTGTTGTAAATATAACACGGCATTAGGCCTACTAGTTTGGTTGGGGCCTACTAATGGTGTCTGCCACTCCAAGGTGTTCTCCAGGTTTACTTGCCTGAGCTTCAATCTTCAGGCTCTCATTAAGTAGTTGTTAATATAACACTGCAGCTGGCCTACTAGTTTGGTTGGGGCCTACTAACAATGTCTGCCGCTCCAAGGTGTTCTCCAGGTTTTCTTGCCTGAGCTTCAATCTTCAGGCTCTCATTAAGCAGTTGTTAATATAACACTGCAGTTGGCCTACCAGTTTGGTTGGGGCCTACTAACGGTGTCTGTCGCTCCAAGGTGTTCTCCAGGTTTACTTGCCTGAGCTTCAATCTTCAGGCTCTCATTAAGTTGTTGTAAATATAACACTGCATTAGGCCTACTAGGTTGGTTGGGGCCTACTAACGGTGTCTGCTGCTCCAAGGTGTTCTCCAGGTTTACTTGCCTGAGCTTCAATCTTCAGGCTCTCATTAAGTTGTTGTAAATATAACACAACAGTAGGTCTACTAGTTTGGTTGGGGCCTGCTAACGGTGTCTGCCGCTCCAAGGTGTTCTCCAGTTTTATTTGCCTGAGCTTCAATCTTCAGGCTCTCATTAACTTGTTGTAAATATAATACGGCATTAGGCCTACTAGTTTGGTTGGGGCCTACTATCGGTGTCTGCCGCTCCAAGGTGTTCTCCAGGTTTACTTGCCTGAGCTTCAATCTTCAGGCTCTCATTAAATTGTTGTAAATATAACACGGCATTAGGCCTACTAGTTTGGTTGGGGCCTACTAACAATGTCTGCCGCTCCAAGGTGTTCTCCAGGTTTACTTGCCTGAGCTTCAATCTTCAGGCTCTCATTAAGCATTTGTTAATATAACACTGCAGTTGGCCTACCAGTTTGGTTGGGGCCTACTAACGGTGTCTGTTGCTCCAAGGTGTTCTCCAGGTTTACTTGCCTGAGGTTCAATCTTCAGGCTCTCATTAAGTTGTTGTAAATATAACACTGCATTAGGCCTACTAGTTTGGTTGGGGCCTACTAACGGTGTCTGCCGCTCCAAGGTGTTCTCTAGGTTTACTTGCCTGAGCTTCAATCTTGAGGCTCTCATTAAGTTGTTGTAAATATAACACTGCAGTTGGCCTACTAGTTTGGTTGGGGCCTACTAACGGTGTCTACCTCTCCAAGGTGTTCTCCAGGTTTACTTGCCTGAGCTTCAATCTTCAGGCTCTCATTAAGTAGTTGTTAATATAACACTGCAGTTGGCCTACTAGTTTGGTTGGGGCCTACTAACGGTGTCTGCCTCTCCAAGGTGTTCTCCAGGTTTACTTGCCTGAGCTTCAATCTTGAGGCTCTCATTAAGTTGTTGTAAATATAACACTGCAGTTGGCCTACTAGTTTGGTTGGGGCCTACTAACGGTGTCTACCTCTCCAAGGTGTTCTCCAGGTTTACTTGCCTGTGCTTCAATCTTCAGGCTCTCATTAAGTTGTTGTAAATATAACACTGCATTAGGCCTACTAGTTTGGTTGGGGCCTACTAACGGTGTCTGTCGCTCCAAGGTGTTCTCCAGGTTTACTTGCCTGAGCTTCAATCTTCAGGCTCTCATTAAGTTGTAAATATAACACGGCATTAGGCCTACTAGTTTGGTTGGGGCCTACTAACGGTGTCTGCTGCTCCAAGTTGTTCTCCAGGTTTACTTGCCTGAGCTTCAATCTTCAGGCCCTCATTAAGTTGTTGTAAATATAACACGGCATTAGGCCTTCTAGTTTGGTTGGGGCCTACTAACGGTGTCTGCCGCTCCAAGGTGTTATCCAGGTTTACTTGCCTGAGCTTCAATCTTCAGGCTCTCATTAAGTTGTTGTAAATATAACACGGCATTAGGCCTACTAGTTTGGTTGGGGCCTACTAACGGTGTCTGCTGCTCCAAGGTGTTCTCCAGGTTTACTTGCCTGAGCTTCAATCTTCAGGCTCTCCTTAAGTAGTTGTTAATATAACACTGCATTAGGCCTACTAGTTTGGTTGGGGCATACTAACGGTGTCTGCCTCTCCAAGGTGTTCTCCAGTTTTACTTGCCTGAGCTTCAATCTTCAGGCTCTCATTAAGTAGCTGTTAATATAACACTGCAGTTGGCCTACTAGTTTGGTTGGGGCCTACTAACGGTGTCTGCCGCTCCAAGGTGTTCTCCAGGTTTACTTGCAGGAGCTTCAATCTTCAGGCTCTCATTAAGTTGCTGTAAATATAACACGGCATTAGGCCTACTAGTTTGGTTGGGGCCTGCTAACGGTGTCTGCCGCTCCAAGGTATTCTCCAGGTTTACTTACCTGAGCTTCAATCTTCAGGCTTTCATTAAGCAGTTATTAATATAACACTGCAGTTGGCCTACTAGATGGGTTGGGGCCTACTAAAGGTGTCTGCCGCTCCAAGGTGTTCTATAGGTTTACTTGCCTGAGCTTCAATCTTCAGCCTCTCATTAAGTTATTGTAAATATAACACGGCATTAGGCCTACTAGTTTGGTTTGGGCCAACTAACGGTGTCTGCCGCTCCAAGGTGTTCTCCAGGTTTACTTGCCTGAGCTTCAATCTTCAGGCTCTCATTAAGTTGTTGTAAGCATAACACTGCATTAGGCCTACTAGTTTGGTTGGGGCCTACTAATGGTGTCTGCCGCTCCAAGGTTTTCTCCAGGTTTATTTTCCTGAGCTTCAATCTTCAGGCTCTCATTAAGTAGTTGTTAATATAACACTGCAGTTGGCCTACTAGTTTGGTTGTGGCCTACTAACAATGTCTGCCGCTCCAAGGTGTTCTCCAGGTTTACTTGCCTGAGCTTCAATCTTCAGGCTCTCAATAAGTCATTGTAAATATAACACGGCATTAGGCCTACTAGTTTGGTTGGGGTCTTCTAACGGTGTCTGCCACTCCAAGGTGTTCTCCAGGTTTACTTGCCTGAGCTTCAATCTTCAGGCTCTCATTAAGTTGTTGTAAATATAACACGGCATTAGGCCTACTAGTTTGGTTGGGGTCTGCTAATGGTGTCTTCCGCTCCAAGGTGTTCTCCAGGTTTACTTGCCTGAGCTTCAATCTTCAGGCTCTCATTAAGTAGTTGTTAATATAACACGGCAGTTGGCCTACTAGTTTGGTTGGGGCCTACTAACGGTGTCTGCCGCTCCAAGGTGTTCTCCAGTTTTACTTGCCTGAGCTTCAATCTTCAGGCTCTCATTAAGAAGTTGTTAATATAACACGGCATTAGGCCTACTAGTTTGGTTGGGGCCTACTAACGGTGTCTGCCGCTCCAAGGTGTTCTCCAGGTTTACTTGCCTGAGCTTCAATCTTCAGGTTCTCATTAAGTTGTTGTAAATATAACACTGCAGTTGGCCTACTAGTTTGGTTGGGGCCTACTAACGGTGTCTGCCGCTCCAAGGTGTTGTCCAGGTTTACTTGCCGGAGCTTCAATCTTCAGGCTCTCATTAAGTTGTAGTAAATATAACACGGCATTAGGCCTACTAGTTTGGTTGGGGCCTACTAACGGTGTCTGTCGCTTCAAGCTGTTTTCCAGGTTTACTTGCCTGAGCTTCAATCTTCAGGCTCTCATTAAGTTGTTGTAAATATAACATGGCATTAGGCCTACTAGTTTGGTTGGGGCCTACTAACGGTGTCTGCCGCTCCAAGGTGTTCTCTAGGTTTACTTGCCTGAGCATCAATCTTGAGGCTCTCATTAAGTTGTTGTAAATATAACACTGCAGTTGGCCTACTAGTTTGGTTGGGGCCTACTAACGGTGTCTACCTCTCCAAGGTGTTCTCCAGGTTTACTTGCCTGAGCTTCAATCTTCAGGCTCTCATTAAGTAGTTGTTAATATAACACTGCAGTTGGCCTACTAGTTTGGTTGGGGCCTACTAACGGTGTCTGCCTCTCCAAGGTGTTCTCCAGGTTTACTTGCCTGAGCTTCAATCTTGAGGCTCTCATTAAGTTGTTGTAAATATAACACTGCAGTTGGCCTACTAGTTTGGTTGGGGCCTACTAACGGTGTCTACCTCTCCAAGGTGTTCTCCAGGTTTACTTGCCTGTGCTTCAATCTTCAGGCTCTCATTAAGTTGTTGTAAATATAACACTGCATTAGGCCTACTAGTTTGGTTGGGGCCTACTAACGGTGTCTGTCGCTCCAAGGTGTTCTCCAGGTTTACTTGCCTGAGCTTCAATCTTCAGGCTCTCATTAAGTTGTAAATATAACACGGCATTAGGCCTACTAGTTTGGTTGGGGCCTACTAACGGTGTCTGCTGCTCCAAGTTGTTCTCCAGGTTTACTTGCCTGAGCTTCAATCTTCAGGCCCTCATTAAGTTGTTGTAAATATAACACGGCATTAGGCCTTCTAGTTTGGTTGGGGCCTACTAACGGTGTCTGCCGCTCCAAGGTGTTATCCAGGTTTACATGCCTGAGCTTCAATCTTCAGGCTCTCATTAAGTTGTTGTAAATATAACACGGCATTAGGCCTACTAGTTTGGTTGGGGCCTACTAACGGTGTCTGCTGCTCCAAGGTGTTCTCCAGATTTACTTGCCTGAGCTTCAATCTTCAGGCTCTCCTTAAGTAGTTGTTAATATAACACTGCATTAGGCCTACTAGTTTGGTTGGGGCATACTAACGGTGTCTGCCTCTCCAAGGTGTTCTCCAGTTTTACTTGCCTGAGCTTCAATCTTCAGGCTCTCATTAAGTAGCTGTTAATATAACACTGCAGTTGGCCTACTAGTTTGGTTGGGGCCTACTAACGGTGTCTGCCGCTCCAAGGTGTTCTCCAGGTTTACTTGCAGGAGCTTCAATCTTCAGGCTCTCATTAAGTTGCTGTAAATATAACACGGCATTAGGCCTACTAGTTTGGTTGGGGCCTGCTAACGGTGTCTGCCGCTCCAAGGTATTCTCCAGGTTTACTTACCTGAGCTTCAATCTTCAGGCTTTCATTAAGCAGTTATTAATATAACACTGCAGTTGGCCTACTAGATGGGTTGGGGCCTACTAAAGGTGTCTGCCGCTCCAAGGTGTTCTATAGGTTTACTTGCCTGAGCTTCAATCTTCAGCCTCTCATTAAGTTATTGTAAATATAACACGGCATTAGGCCTACTAGTTTGGTTTGGGCCAACTAACGGTGTCTGCCGCTCCAAGGTGTTCTCCAGGTTTACTTGCCTGAGCTTCAATCTTCAGGCTCTCATTAAGTTGTTGTAAGCATAACACTGCATTAGGCCTACTAGTTTGGTTGGGGCCTACTAATGGTGTCTGCCGCTCCAAGGTGTTCTCCAGGTTTATTTTCCTGAGCTTCAATCTTCAGGCTCTCATTAAGTAGTTGTTAATATAACACTGCAGTTGGCCTACTAGTTTGGTTGTGGCCTACTAACAATGTCTGCCGCTCCAAGGTGTTCTCCAGGTTTACTTGCCTGAGCTTCAATCTTCAGGCTCTCAATAAGTTGTTGTAAATATAACACGGCATTAGGCCTACTAGTTTGGTTGGGGTCTTCTAACGGTGTCTGCCACTCCAAGGTGTTCTCCAGGTTTACTTGCCTGAGCTTCAATCTTCAGGCTCTCATTAAGTTGTTGTAAATATAACACGGCATTAAGCCTACTAGTTTGGTTGGGGTCTGCTAATGGTGTCTTCCGCTCCAAGGTGTTCTCCAGGTTTACTTGCCTGAGCTTCAATCTTCAGGCTCTCATTAAGTAGTTGTTAATATAACACGGCAGTTGGCCTACTAGTTTGGTTGGGGCCTACTAACGGTGTCTGCCGCTCCAAGGTGTTCTCCAGTTTTACTTGCCTGAGCTTCAATCTTCAGGCTCTCATTAAGAAGTTGTTAATATAACACGGCATTAGGCCTACTAGTTTGGTTGGGGCCTACTAACGGTGTCTGCCGCTCCAAGGTGTTCTCCAGGTTTACTTGCCTGAGCTTCAATCTTCAGGTTCTCATTAAGTTGTTGTAAATATAACACTGCAGTTGGCCTACTAGTTTGGTTGGGGCCTACTAACGGTGTCTGCCGCTCCAAGGTGTTGTCCAGGTTTACTTGCCGGAGCTTCAATCTTCAGGCTCTCATTAAGTTGTAGTAAATATAACACGGCATTAGGCCTACTAGTTTGGTTGGGGCCTACTAACGGTGTCTGTCGCTTCAAGCTGTTTTCCAGGTTTACTTGCCTGAGCTTCAATCTTCAGGCTCTCATTAAGTTGTTGTAAATATAACATGGCATTAGGCCTACTAGTTTGGTTGGGGCCTACTAACGGTGTCTGCCGCTCCAAGGTGTTCTCCAGGTTTACTTGCCTGAGCTTCAATCTTCAGGCTCTCATTAAGTAGTTGTTAATATAACACTGCAGTTGGCCTACTAGTTTGGTTGGGGCCTACTAACGGTGTCTGCCTCTCCAAGGTGTTCTCGAGGTTTACTTGCCTGAGCTTCAATCTTCAGGCTCTCATTAAGTTGTTGTAAATATAACACTGCAGTTGGCCTACTAGTTTGGTTGGGGCCTACTAACGGTGTCTACCTCTCCAAGGTGTTCTCCAGGTTTACTTGCCTGAGCTTCAATCTTCAGGCTCTCATTAAGTTGTTGTAAATATAACACTGCATTAGGCCTACTAGTTTGGTTGGGGCCTACTAACGGTGTCTGTCGCTCCAAGGTGTTCTCCAGGTTTACTTGCCTGAGCTTCAATCTTCAGGCTCTCATTAAGTTGTTGTAAATATAACACGGCATTAGGCCTACTAGTTTGGTTGGGGCCTACTAATGGTGTCTGCCGCTCCAAGGTGTTCTCCAGGTTTACTTGCCTGAGCTTCAATCTTCAGGCTCTCATTAAGTAGTTGTTAATATAACACTGCAGTTGGCCTACTAGTTTGGTTGGGGCCTACTAACGGTGTCTGCCGCTCCAAGGTGTTCTCCAGGTTTACTTGCCTGAGCTTCAATCTTCAGGCTCGCATTAAGTAGTTGTTAATATAACACTGCAGTTGGCCTACTAGTTTGGTTGGGGCCTACTAACGGTGTCTGCCGCTCCAAGGTGTTCTCCAGGTTTACTTGCCTAAGCTTCAATCTTCAGGCTCTCATTAAGTTGTAGTAAATATAACACGGCATTAGGCCTACTAGTTTGGTTGGGGCCTGCTAACGGTGTCTGCCGCTCCAAGGTATTCTCCAGGTTTACTTACCTGAGCTTCAATCTTCAGGCTTTCATTAAGCAGTTATTAATATAACACTGCAGTTGGCCTACTAGATTGGTTGGGGCCTACTAAAGGTGTCTGCCGCTCCAAGGTGTTCTATAGGTTTACTTGCCTGAGCTTCAATCTTCAGCCTCTCATTAAGTTATTGTAAATATAACACGGCATTAGGCCTACTAGTTTGGTTTGGGCCAACTAACGGTGTCTGCCGCTCCAAGGTGTTCTCCAGGTTTACTTGCCTGAGCTTCAATCTTCAGGCTCTCATTAAGTTGTTGTAAGTATAACACTGCATTAGGCCTACTAGTTTGGTTGGGGCCTACTATCGGTGTCTGCCGCTCCAAGGTGTTCTCCAGGTTTATTTTCCTGAGCTTCAATCTTCAGGCTCTCATTAAGTAGTTGTTAATATAACACTGCAGTTGGCCTACTAGTTTGGTTGTGGCCTACTAACAATGTCTGCCGCTCCAAGGTGTTCTCCAGGTTTACTTGCCTGAGCTTCAATCTTCAGGCTCTCAATAAGTTGTTGTAAATATAACACGGCATTAGGCCTACTAGATTGGTTGGGGTCTTCTAACGGTGTCTGCCGCTCCAAGGTGTTCTCCAGGTTTACTTGCCTGAGCTTCAATCTTCAGGCTCTCATTAAGTTGTTGTAAATATAACACGGCATTAGGCCTACTAGTTTGGTTGGGGTCTGCTAATGGTGTCTTCCGCTCCAAGGTGTTCTCCAGGTTTACTTGCCTGAGCTTCAATCTTCAGGCTCTCATTAAGTAGTTGTTAATATAACACGGCAGTTGGCCTACTAGTTTGGTTGGGGCCTACTAACGGTGTCTGCCGCTCCAAGGTGTTCTCCAGTTTTACTTGCCTGAGCTTCAATCTTCAGGCTCTCATTAAGAAGTTGTTAATATAACACGGCATTAGGCCTACTAGTTTGGTTGGGGCCTACTAACGGTGTCTGCCGCTCCAAGGTGTTCTCCAGGTTTACTTGCCTGAGCTTCAATCTTCAGGTTCTCATTAAGTTGTTGTAAATATAACACTGCAGTTGGCCTACTAGTTTGGTTGGGGCCTACTAACGGTGTCTGCCGCTCCAAGGTGTTGTCCAGGTTTACTTGCCGGAGCTTCAATCTTCAGGCTCTCATTAAGTTGTAGTAAATATAACACGGCATTAGGCCTACTAGTTTGGTTGGGGCCTACTAACGGTGTCTGTCGCTTCAAGCTGTTTTCCAGGTTTACTTGCCTGAGCTTCAATCTTCAGGCTCTCATTAAGTTGTTGTAAATATAACATGGCATTAGGCCTACTAGTTTGGTTGGGGCCTACTAACGGTGTCTGCCGCTCCAAGGTGTTCTCCAGGTTTACTTGCCTGAGCTTCAATCTTCAGGCTCTCATTAAGTAGTTGTTAATATAACACTGCAGTTGGCCTACTAGTTTGGTTGGGGCCTACTAACGGTGTCTGCCTCTCCAAGGTGTTCTCGAGGTTTACTTGCCTGAGCTTCAATCTTCAGGCTCTCATTAAGTTGTTGTAAATATAACACTGCAGTTGGCCTACTAGTTTGGTTGGGGCCTACTAACGGTGTCTACCTCTCCAAGGTGTCCTCCAGGTTTACTTGCCTGAGCTTCAATCTTCACGCTCTCATTAAGTTGTTGTAAATATAACACTGCATTAGGCCTACTAGTTTGGTTGGGGCCTACTAACGGTGTCTGTCGCTCCAAGGTGTTCTCCAGGTTTACTTGCCTGAGCTTCAATCTTCAGGCTCTCATTAAGTTGTTGTAAATATAACACGGCATTAGGCCTACTAGTTTGGTTGGGGCCTACTAATGGTGTCTGCCGCTCCAAGGTGTTCTCCAGGTTTACTTGCCTGAGCTTCAATCTTCAGGTTCTCATTAAGTTGTTGTAAATATAACACTGCAGTTGGCCTACTAGTTTGGTTGGGGCCTACTAACGGTGTCTGCCGCTCCAAGGTGTTGTCCAGGTTTACTTGCCGGAGCTTCAATCTTCAGGCTCTCATTAAGTTGTAGTAAATATAACACGGCATTAGGCCTACTAGTTTGGTTGGGGCCTACTAACGGTGTCTGTCGCTTCAAGCTGTTTTCCAGGTTTACTTGCCTGAGCTTCAATCTTCAGGCTCTCATTAAGTTGTTGTAAATATAACATGGCATTAGGCCTACTAGTTTGGTTGGGGCCTACTAACGGTGTCTGCCGCTCCAAGGTGTTCTCCAGGTTTACTTGCCTGAGCTTCAATCTTCAGGCTCTCATTAAGTAGTTGTTAATATAACACTGCAGTTGGCCTACTAGTTTGGTTGGGGCCTACTAACGGTGTCTGCCTCTCCAAGGTGTTCTCGAGGTTTACTTGCCTGAGCTTCAATCTTCAGGCTCTCATTAAGTTGTTGTAAATATAACACTGCAGTTGGCCTACTAGTTTGGTTGGGGCCTACTAACGGTGTCTACCTCTCCAAGGTGTCCTCCAGGTTTACTTGCCTGAGCTTCAATCTTCACGCTCTCATTAAGTTGTTGTAAATATAACACTGCATTAGGCCTACTAGTTTGGTTGGGGCCTACTAACGGTGTCTGTCGCTCCAAGGTGTTCTCCAGGTTTACTTGCCTGAGCTTCAATCTTCAGGCTCTCATTAAGTTGTTGTAAATATAACACGGCATTAGGCCTACTAGTTTGGTTGGGGCCTACTAATGGTGTCTGCCGCTCCAAGGTGTTCTCCAGGTTTACTTGCCTGAGCTTCAATCTTCAGGCTCTCATTAAGTATTTGTTAATATAACACTGCAGTTGGCCTACTAGTTTGGTTGGGGCCTACTAACGGTGTCTGCCGCTCCAAGGTGTTCTCCAGGTTTACTTGCCTGAGCTTCAATCTTCAGGCTCGCATTAAGTAGTTGTTAATATAACACTGCAGTTGGCCTACTAGTTTGGTTGGGGCCTACTAACGGTGTCTGCCGCTCCAAGGTGTTCTCCAGGTTTACTTGCCTAAGCTTCAATCTTCAGGCTCTCATTAAGTTGTAGTAAATATAACACGGCATTAGGCCTACTAGTTTGGTTGGGGCCTATTAACGGTGTCTGTCGCTCCAAGGTGTTCTCCAGGTTTACTTGCCTGAGCTTCAATCTTCAGGCTCTCAATAAGTTGTTGTAAATATAACACGGCATTAGGCCTACTAGTTTGGTTGGGGTCTTCTAACGGTGTCTGCCACTCCAAGGTGTTCTCCAGGTTTACTTGCCTGAGCTTCAATCTTCAGGCTCTCATTAAGTTGTTGTAAATATAACACTGCAGTTGGCCTACTAGTTTGGTTGGGGCCTACTAACGGTGTCTGCCTCTCCAAGGTGTTCTCCAGGTTTACTTGCCTGAGCTTCAATCTTGAGGCTCTCATTAAGTTGTTGTAAATATAACACTGCAGTTGGCCTACTAGTTTGGTTGGGGCCTACTAACGGTGTCTACCTCTCCAAGGTGTTCTCCAGGTTTACTTGCCTGAGCTTCAATCTTCAGGCTCTCATTAAGTTGTTGTAAATATAACACTGCATTAGGCCTACTAGTTTGGTTGGGGCCTACTAACGGTGTCTGTCGCTCCAAGGTGTTCTCCAGGTTTACTTGCCTGAGCTTCAATCTTCAGGCTCTCATTAAGTTGTAAATATAACACGGCATTAGGCCTACTAGTTTGGTTGGGGCCTACTAACGGTGTCTGCTGCTCCAAGTTGTTCTCCAGGTTTACTTGCCTGAGCTTCAATCTTCAGGCCCTCATTAAGTTGTTGTAAATATAACACGGCATTAGGCCTTCTAGTTTGGTTGGGGCCTACTAACGGTGTCTGCCGCTCCAAGGTGTTATCCAGGTTTACTTGCCTGAGCTTCAATCTTCAGGCTCTCATTAAGTTGTTGTAAATATAACACGGCATTAGGCCTACTAGTTTGGTTGGGGCCTACTAACGGTGTCTGCTGCTCCAAGGTGTTCTCCAGGTTTACTTGCCTGAGCTTCAATCTTCAGGCTCTCCTTAAGTAGTTGTTAATATAACACTGCATTAGGCCTACTAGTTTGGTTGGGGCATACTAACGGTGTCTGCCTCTCCAAGGTGTTCTCCAGTTTTACTTGCCTGAGCTTCAATCTTCAGGCTCTCATTAAGTAGCTGTTAATATAACACTGCAGTTGGCCTACTAGTTTGGTTGGGGCCTACTAACGGTGTCTGCCGCTCCAAGGTGTTCTCCAGGTTTACTTGCAGGAGCTTCAATCTTCAGGCTCTCATTAAGTTGCTGTAAATATAACACGGCATTAGGCCTACTAGTTTGGTTGGGGCCTGCTAACGGTGTCTGCCGCTCCAAGGTATTCTCCAGGTTTACTTACCTGAGCTTCAATCTTCAGGCTTTCATTAAGCAGTTATTAATATAACACTGCAGTTGGCCTACTAGATGGGTTGGGGCCTACTAAAGGTGTCTGCCGCTCCAAGGTGTTCTATAGGTTTACTTGCCTGAGCTTCAATCTTCAGCCTCTCATTAAGTTATTGTAAATATAACACGGCATTAGGCCTACTAGTTTGGTTTGGGCCAACTAACGGTGTCTGCCGCTCCAAGGTGTTCTCCAGGTTTACTTGCCTGAGCTTCAATCTTCAGGCTCTCATTAAGTTGTTGTAAGCATAACACTGCATTAGGCCTACTAGTTTGGTTGGGGCCTACTAATGGTGTCTGCCGCTCCAAGGTGTTCTCCAGGTTTATTTTCCTGAGCTTCAATCTTCAGGCTCTCATTAAGTAGTTGTTAATATAACACTGCAGTTGGCCTACTAGTTTGGTTGGGGCCTACTAACGGTGTCTGCCGCTCCAAGGTGTTGTCCAGGTTTACTTGCCGGAGCTTCAATCTTCAGGCTCTCATTAAGTTGTAGTAAATATAACACGGCATTAGGCCTACTAGTTTGGTTGGGGCCTACTAACGGTGTCTGTCGCTTCAAGCTGTTTTCCAGGTTTACTTGCCTGAGCTTCAATCTTCAGGCTCTCATTAAGTTGTTGTAAATATAACATGGCATTAGGCCTACTAGTTTGGTTGGGGCCTACTAACGGTGTCTGCCGCTCCAAGGTGTTCTCCAGGTTTACTTGCCTGAGCTTCAATCTTCAGGCTCTCATTAAGTAGTTGTTAATATAACACTGCAGTTGGCCTACTAGTTTGGTTGGGGCCTACTAACGGTGTCTGCCTCTCCAAGGTGTTCTCGAGGTTTACTTGCCTGAGCTTCAATCTTCAGGCTCTCATTAAGTTGTTGTAAATATAACACTGCAGTTGGCCTACTAGTTTGGTTGGGGCCTACTAACGGTGTCTACCTCTCCAAGGTGTTCTCCAGGTTTACTTGCCTGAGCTTCAATCTTCAGGCTCTCATTAAGTTGTTGTAAATATAACACGGCATTAGGCCTACTAGTTTGGTTGGGGTCTTCTAACGGTGTCTGCCACTCCAAGGTGTTCTCCAGGTTTACTTGCCTGAGCTTCAATCTTCAGGCTCTCATTAAGTTGTTGTAAATATAACACTGCAGTTGGCCTACTAGTTTGGTTGGGGCCTACTAACGGTGTCTGCCTCTCCAAGGTGTTCTCGAGGTTTACTTGCCTGAGCTTCAATCTTCAGGCTCTCATTAAGTTGTTGTAAATATAACACTGCAGTTGGCCTACTAGTTTGGTTGTGGCCTACTAACAATGTCTGCCGCTCCAAGGTGTTCTCCAGGTTTACTTGCCTGAGCTTCAATCTTCAGGCTCTCAATAAGTTGTTGTAAATATAACACGGCATTAGGCCTACTAGTTTGGTTGGGGTCTTCTAACGGTGTCTGCCACTCCAAGGTGTTCTCCAGGTTTACTTGCCTGAGCTTCAATCTTCAGGCTCTCATTAAGTTGTTGTAAATATAACACGGCATTAAGCCTTCTAGTTTGGTTGGGGTCTGCTAATGGTGTCTTCCGCTCCAAGGTGTTCTCCAGGTTTACTTGCCTGAGCTTCAATCTTCAGGCTCTCATTAAGTAGTTGTTAATATAACACGGCAGTTGGCCTACTAGTTTGGTTGGGGCCTACTAACGGTGTCTGCCGCTCCAAGGTGTTCTCCAGTTTTACTTGCCTGAGCTTCAATCTTCAGGCTCTCATTAAGAAGTTGTTAATATAACACGGCATTAGGCCTACTAGTTTGGTTGGGGCCTACTAACGGTGTCTGCCGCTCCAAGGTGTTCTCCATGTTTACTTGCCTGAGCTTCAATCTTCAGGTTCTCATTAAGTTGTTGTAAATATAACACTGCAGTTGGCCTACTAGTTTGGTTGGGGCCTACTAACGGTGTCTGCCGCTCCAAGGTGTTGTCCAGGTTTACTTGCCGGAGCTTCAATCTTCAGGCTCTCATTAAGTTGTAGTAAATATAACACGGCATTAGGCCTACTAGTTTGGTTGGGGCCTACTAACGGTGTCTGTCGCTTCAAGCTGTTTTCCAGGTTTACTTGCCTGAGCTTCAATCTTCAGGCTCTCATTAAGTTGTTGTAAATATAACATGGCATTAGGCCTACTAGTTTGGTTGGGGCCTACTAACGGTGTCTGCCGCTCCAAGGTGTTCTCCAGGTTTACTTGCCTGAGCTTCAATCTTCAGGCTCTCATTAAGTAGTTGTTAATATAACACTGCAGTTGGCCTACTAGTTTGGTTGGGGCCTACTAACGGTGTCTGCCTCTCCAAGGTGTTCTCGAGGTTTACTTGCCTGAGCTTCAATCTTCAGGCTCTCATTAAGTTGTTGTAAATATAACACTGCAGTTGGCCTACTAGTTTGGTTGGGGCCTACTAACGGTGTCTACCTCTCCAAGGTGTTCTCCAGGTTTACTTGCCTGAGCTTCAATCTTCAGGCTCTCATTAAGTTGTTGTAAATATAACACTGCATTAGGCCTACTAGTTTGGTTGGGGCCTACTAACGGTGTCTGTCGCTCCAAGGTGTTCTCCAGGTTTACTTGCCTGAGCTTCAATCTTCAGGCTCTCATTAAGTTGTTGTAAATATAACACGGCATTAGGCCTACTAGTTTGGTTGGGGCCTACTAATGGTGTCTGCCGCTCCAAGGTGTTCTCCAGGTTTACTTGCCTGAGCTTCAATCTTCAGGCTCTCATTAAGTAGTTGTTAATATAACACTGCAGTTGGCCTACTAGTTTGGTTGGGGCCTACTAACGGTGTCTGCCGCTCCAAGGTGTTCTCCAGGTTTACTTGCCTGAGCTTCAATCTTCAGGCTCGCATTAAGTAGTTGTTAATATAACACTGCAGTTGGCCTACTAGTTTGGTTGGGGCCTACTAACGGTGTCTGCCGCTCCAAGGTGTTCTCCAGGTTTACTTGCCTAAGCTTCAATCTTCAGGCTCTCATTAAGTTGTAGTAAATATAACACGGCATTAGGCCTACTAGTTTGGTTGGGGCCTGCTAACGGTGTCTGCCGCTCCAAGGTATTCTCCAGGTTTACTTACCTGAGCTTCAATCTTCAGGCTTTCATTAAGCAGTTATTAATATAACACTGCAGTTGGCCTACTAGATTGGTTGGGGCCTACTAACGGTGTCTGCTGCTCCAAGGTGTTCTCCAGGTTTACTTGCCTGAGCTTCAATCTTCAGGCTCTCCTTAAGTAGTTGTTAATATAACACTGCATTAGGCCTACTATTTGGTTGGGGCCTGCTAACGGTGTCTGCCGCTCCAAGGTGTTCTCCAGGTTTACTTGCCTGAGCTTCAATCTTCAGGCTCTCATTAAGTTGTTGTAAGTATAACACTGCATTAGGCCTACTAGTTTGGTTGGGGCCTACTAACGGTGTCTGCCGCTCCAAGGTGTTCTCCAGGTTTATTTTCCTGAGCTTCAATCTTCAGGCTCTCATTAAGTAGTTGTTAATATAACACTGCAGTTGGCCTACTAGTTTGGTTGTGGCCTACTAACAATGTCAGCCGCTCCAAGGTGTTCTCCAGGTTTACTTGCCTGAGCTTCAATCTTCAGGCTCTCAATAAGTTGTTGTAAATATAACACGGCATTAGGCCTACTAGTTTGGTTGGGGTCTTCTAACGGTGTCTGCCGCTCCAAGGTGTTCTCCAGGTTTACTTGCCTGAGCTTCAATCTTCAGGCTCTCATTAAGTTGTTGTAAATATAACACGGCATTCGGCCTACTAGTTTGGTTGGGGTCTGCTAATGGTGTCTTCCGCTCCAAGGTGTTCTCCAGGTTTACTTGCCTGAGCTTCAATCTTCAGGCTCTCATTAAGTAGTTGTTAATATAACACGGCAGTTGGCCTACTAGTTTGGTTGGGGCCTACTAACGGTGTCTGCCGCTCCAAGGTGTTCTCCAGTTTTACTTGCCTGAGCTTCAATCTTCAGGCTCTCATTAAGAAGTTGTTAATATAACACGGCATTAGGCCTACTAGTTTGGTTGGGGCCTACTAACGGTGTCTGCCGCTCCAAGGTGTTCTCCAGGTTTACTTGCCTGAGCTTCAATCTTCAGGTTCTCATTAAGTTGTTGTAAATATAACACTGCAGTTGGCCTACTAGTTTGGTTGGGGCCTACTAACGGTGTCTGCCGCTCCAAGGTGTTGTCCAGGTTTACTTGCCGGAGCTTCAATCTTCAGGCTCTCATTAAGTTGTAGTAAATAAAACACGGCATTAGGCCTACTAGTTTGGTTGGGGCCTACTAACGGTGTCTGTCGCTTCAAGCTGTTTTCCAGGTTTACTTGCCTGAGCTTCAATCTTCAGGCTCTCATTAAGTTGTTGTAAATATAACATGGCATTAGGCCTACTAGTTTGGTTGGGGCCTACTAACGGTGTCTGCCGCTCCAAGGTGTTCTCCAGGTTTACTTGCCTGAGCTTCAATCTTCAGGCTCTCATTAAGTAGTTGTTAATATAACACTGCAGTTGGCCTACTAGTTTGGTTGGGGCCTACTAACGGTGTCTGCCTCTCCAAGGTGTTCTCGAGGTTTACTTGCCTGAGCTTCAATCTTCAGGCTCTCATTAAGTTGTTGTAAATATAACACTGCAGTTGGCCTACTAGTTTGGTTGGGGCCTACTAACGGTGTCTACCTCTCCAAGGTGTCCTCCAGGTTTACTTGCCTGAGCTTCAATCTTCACGCTCTCATTAAGTTGTTGTAAATATAACACTGCATTAGGCCTACTAGTTTGGTTGGGGCCTACTAACGGTGTCTGTCGCTCCAAGGTGTTCTCCAGGTTTACTTGCCTGAGCTTCAATCTTCAGGCTCTCATTAAGTTGTTGTAAATATAACACGGCATTAGGCCTACTAGTTTGGTTGGGGCCTACTAATGGTGTCTGCCGCTCCAAGGTGTTCTCCAGGTTTACTTGCCTGAGCTTCAATCTTCAGGCTCTCATTAAGTAGTTGTTAATATAACACTGCAGTTGGCCTACTAGTTTGGTTGGGGCCTACTAACGGTGTCTGCCGCTCCAAGGTGTTCTCCAGGTTTACTTGCCTGAGCTTCAATCTTCAGGCTCGCATTAAGTAGTTGTTAATATAACACTGCAGTTGGCCTACTAGTTTGGTTGGGGCCTACTAACGGTGTCTGCCGCTCCAAGGTGTTCTCCAGGTTTACTTGCCTAAGCTTCAATCTTCAGGCTCTCATTAAGTTGTAGTAAATATAACACGGCATTAGGCCTACTAGTTTGGTTGGGGCCTATTAACGGTGTCTGTCGCTCCAAGGTGTTCTCCAGGTTTACTTGCCTGAGCTTCAATCTTCAGGCTCTCATTAAGTTGTTGTAAATATAACACGGCATTAGGCCTACTAGTTTGGTTGGGGCCTACTAACGGTGTCTGCCGCTCCAAGGTGTTCTCCAGGTTTACTTACCTGAGCTTCAATCTTCAGGCACTCATTAAGCAGTTGTTAATATAACACTGAAGTTGGCCTACTAGTTTGGTTGGGGCCTACTAACGGTGTCTGCTGCTCCAAGGTGTTCTCCAGGTTTACTTGCCTGAGCTTCAATCTTCAGGCTCTCATTAAGTTGTTGTAAATATAAAACGGCACTAGGTCTACTAGTTTGGTTGGGGCCTGCTAACGGTGTCTGCCGCTCCAAGGTGTTCTCCAGTTTTACTTGCCTGAGCTTCAATCTTCAGGCTCTCATTAAGTTGTTGTAAATATAACACGGCATTAGGCCTACTAGTTTGGTTGGGGCCTACTAATGGTGTCTGCCACTCCAAGGTGTTCTCCAGGTTTACTTGCCTGAGCTTCAATCTTCAGGCTCTCATTAAGTAGTTGTTAATATAACACTGCAGCTGGCCTACTAGTTTGGTTGGGGCCTACTAACAATGTCTGCCGCTCCAAGGTGTTCTCCAGGTTTTCTTGCCTGAGCTTCAATCTTCAGGCTCTCATTAAGCAGTTGTTAATATAACACTGCAGTTGGCCTACCAGTTTGGTTGGGGCCTACTAACGGTGTCTGTCGCTCCAAGGTGTTCTCCAGGTTTACTTGCCTGAGCTTCAATCTTCAGGCTCTCATTAAGTTGTTGTAAATATAACACTGCATTAGGCCTACTAGGTTGGTTGGGGCCTACTAACGGTGTCTGCTACTCCAAGGTGTTCTCCAGGTTTACTTGCCTGAGCTTCAATCTTCAGGCTCTCATTAAGTTGTTGTAAATATAACACAACAGTAGGTCTACTAGTTTGGTTGGGGCCTGCTAACGGTGTCTGCCGCTCCAAGGTGTTCTCCAGTTTTATTTGCCTGAGCTTCAATCTTCAGGCTCTCATTAACTTGTTGTAAATATAATACGGCATTAGGCCTACTAGTTTGGTTGGGGCCTACTATCGGTGTCTGCCGCTCCAAGGTGTTCTCCAGGTTTACTTGCCTGAGCTTCAATCTTCAGGCTCTCATTAAATTGTTGTAAATATAACACGGCATTAGGCCTACTAGTTTGGTTGGGGCCTACTAACAATGTCTGCCGCTCCAAGGTGTTCTCCAGGTTTACTTGCCTGAGCTTCAATCTTCAGGCTCTCATTAAGCATTTGTTAATATAACACTGCAGTTGGCCTACCAGTTTGGTTGGGGCCTACTAACGGTGTCTGTTGCTCCAAGGTGTTCTCCAGGTTTACTTGCCTGAGGTTCAATCTTCAGGCTCTCATTAAGTTGTTGTAAATATAACACTGCATTAGGCCTACTAGTTTGGTTGGGGCCTACTAACGGTGTCTGCCGCTCCAAGGTGTTCTCTAGGTTTACTTGCCTGAGCTTCAATCTTGAGGCTCTCATTAAGTTGTTGTAAATATAACACTGCAGTTGGCCTACTAGTTTGGTTGGGGCCTACTAACGGTGTCTACCTCTCCAAGGTGTTCTCCAGGTTTACTTGCCTGAGCTTCAATCTTCAGGCTCTCATTAAGTAGTTGTTAATATAACACTGCAGTTGGCCTACTAGTTTGGTTGGGGCCTACTAACGGTGTCTGCCTCTCCAAGGTGTTCTCCAGGTTTACTTGCCTGAGCTTCAATCTTGAGGCTCTCATTAAGTTGTTGTAAATATAACACTGCAGTTGGCCTACTAGTTTGGTTGGGGCCTACTAACGGTGTCTACCTCTCCAAGGTGTTCTCCAGGTTTACTTGCCTGTGCTTCAATCTTCAGGCTCTCATTAAGTTGTTGTAAATATAACACTGCATTAGGCCTACTAGTTTGGTTGGGGCCTACTAACGGTGTCTGTCGCTCCAAGGTGTTCTCCAGGTTTACTTGCCTGAGCTTCAATCTTCAGGCTCTCATTAAGTTGTAAATATAACACGGCATTAGGCCTACTAGTTTGGTTGGGGCCTACTAACGGTGTCTGCTGCTCCAAGTTGTTCTCCAGGTTTACTTGCCTGAGCTTCAATCTTCAGGCCCTCATTAAGTTGTTGTAAATATAACACGGCATTAGGCCTTCTAGTTTGGTTGGGGCCTACTAACGGTGTCTGCCGCTCCAAGGTGTTATCCAGGTTTACTTGCCTGAGCTTCAATCTTCAGGCTCTCATTAAGTTGTTGTAAATATAACACGGCATTAGGCCTACTAGTTTGGTTGGGGCCTACTAACGGTGTCTGCTGCTCCAAGGTGTTCTCCAGGTTTACTTGCCTGAGCTTCAATCTTCAGGCTCTCCTTAAGTAGTTGTTAATATAACACTGCATTAGGCCTACTAGTTTGGTTGGGGCATACTAACGGTGTCTGCCTCTCCAAGGTGTTCTCCAGTTTTACTTGCCTGAGCTTCAATCTTCAGGCTCTCATTAAGTAGCTGTTAATATAACACTGCAGTTGGCCTACTAGTTTGGTTGGGGCCTACTAACGGTGTCTGCCGCTCCAAGGTGTTCTCCAGGTTTACTTGCAGGAGCTTCAATCTTCAGGCTCTCATTAAGTTGCTGTAAATATAACACGGCATTAGGCCTACTAGTTTGGTTGGGGCCTGCTAACGGTGTCTGCCGCTCCAAGGTATTCTCCAGGTTTACTTACCTGAGCTTCAATCTTCAGGCTTTCATTAAGCAGTTATTAATATAACACTGCAGTTGGCCTACTAGATGGGTTGGGGCCTACTAAAGGTGTCTGCCGCTCCAAGGTGTTCTATAGGTTTACTTGCCTGAGCTTCAATCTTCAGCCTCTCATTAAGTTATTGTAAATATAACACGGCATTAGGCCTACTAGTTTGGTTTGGGCCAACTAACGGTGTCTGCCGCTCCAAGGTGTTCTCCAGGTTTACTTGCCTGAGCTTCAATCTTCAGGCTCTCATTAAGTTGTTGTAAGCATAACACTGCATTAGGCCTACTAGTTTGGTTGGGGCCTACTAATGGTGTCTGCCGCTCCAAGGTTTTCTCCAGGTTTATTTTCCTGAGCTTCAATCTTCAGGCTCTCATTAAGTAGTTGTTAATATAACACTGCAGTTGGCCTACTAGTTTGGTTGTGGCCTACTAACAATGTCTGCCGCTCCAAGGTGTTCTCCAGGTTTACTTGCCTGAGCTTCAATCTTCAGGCTCTCAATAAGTCATTGTAAATATAACACGGCATTAGGCCTACTAGTTTGGTTGGGGTCTTCTAACGGTGTCTGCCACTCCAAGGTGTTCTCCAGGTTTACTTGCCTGAGCTTCAATCTTCAGGCTCTCATTAAGTTGTTGTAAATATAACACGGCATTAGGCCTACTAGTTTGGTTGGGGTCTGCTAATGGTGTCTTCCGCTCCAAGGTGTTCTCCAGGTTTACTTGCCTGAGCTTCAATCTTCAGGCTCTCATTAAGTAGTTGTTAATATAACACGGCAGTTGGCCTACTAGTTTGGTTGGGGCCTACTAACGGTGTCTGCCGCTCCAAGGTGTTCTCCAGTTTTACTTGCCTGAGCTTCAATCTTCAGGCTCTCATTAAGAAGTTGTTAATATAACACGGCATTAGGCCTACTAGTTTGGTTGGGGCCTACTAACGGTGTCTGCCGCTCCAAGGTGTTCTCCAGGTTTACTTGCCTGAGCTTCAATCTTCAGGTTCTCATTAAGTTGTTGTAAATATAACACTGCAGTTGGCCTACTAGTTTGGTTGGGGCCTACTAACGGTGTCTGCCGCTCCAAGGTGTTGTCCAGGTTTACTTGCCGGAGCTTCAATCTTCAGGCTCTCATTAAGTTGTAGTAAATATAACACGGCATTAGGCCTACTAGTTTGGTTGGGGCCTACTAACGGTGTCTGTCGCTTCAAGCTGTTTTCCAGGTTTACTTGCCTGAGCTTCAATCTTCAGGCTCTCATTAAGTTGTTGTAAATATAACATGGCATTAGGCCTACTAGTTTGGTTGGGGCCTACTAACGGTGTCTGCCGCTCCAAGGTGTTCTCTAGGTTTACTTGCCTGAGCATCAATCTTGAGGCTCTCATTAAGTTGTTGTAAATATAACACTGCAGTTGGCCTACTAGTTTGGTTGGGGCCTACTAACGGTGTCTACCTCTCCAAGGTGTTCTCCAGGTTTACTTGCCTGAGCTTCAATCTTCAGGCTCTCATTAAGTAGTTGTTAATATAACACTGCAGTTGGCCTACTAGTTTGGTTGGGGCCTACTAACGGTGTCTGCCTCTCCAAGGTGTTCTCCAGGTTTACTTGCCTGAGCTTCAATCTTGAGGCTCTCATTAAGTTGTTGTAAATATAACACTGCAGTTGGCCTACTAGTTTGGTTGGGGCCTACTAACGGTGTCTACCTCTCCAAGGTGTTCTCCAGGTTTACTTGCCTGTGCTTCAATCTTCAGGCTCTCATTAAGTTGTTGTAAATATAACACTGCATTAGGCCTACTAGTTTGGTTGGGGCCTACTAACGGTGTCTGTCGCTCCAAGGTGTTCTCCAGGTTTACTTGCCTGAGCTTCAATCTTCAGGCTCTCATTAAGTTGTAAATATAACACGGCATTAGGCCTACTAGTTTGGTTGGGGCCTACTAACGGTGTCTGCTGCTCCAAGTTGTTCTCCAGGTTTACTTGCCTGAGCTTCAATCTTCAGGCCCTCATTAAGTTGTTGTAAATATAACACGGCATTAGGCCTTCTAGTTTGGTTGGGGCCTACTAACGGTGTCTGCCGCTCCAAGGTGTTATCCAGGTTTACATGCCTGAGCTTCAATCTTCAGGCTCTCATTAAGTTGTTGTAAATATAACACGGCATTAGGCCTACTAGTTTGGTTGGGGCCTACTAACGGTGTCTGCTGCTCCAAGGTGTTCTCCAGATTTACTTGCCTGAGCTTCAATCTTCAGGCTCTCCTTAAGTAGTTGTTAATATAACACTGCATTAGGCCTACTAGTTTGGTTGGGGCATACTAACGGTGTCTGCCTCTCCAAGGTGTTCTCCAGTTTTACTTGCCTGAGCTTCAATCTTCAGGCTCTCATTAAGTAGCTGTTAATATAACACTGCAGTTGGCCTACTAGTTTGGTTGGGGCCTACTAACGGTGTCTGCCGCTCCAAGGTGTTCTCCAGGTTTACTTGCAGGAGCTTCAATCTTCAGGCTCTCATTAAGTTGCTGTAAATATAACACGGCATTAGGCCTACTAGTTTGGTTGGGGCCTGCTAACGGTGTCTGCCGCTCCAAGGTATTCTCCAGGTTTACTTACCTGAGCTTCAATCTTCAGGCTTTCATTAAGCAGTTATTAATATAACACTGCAGTTGGCCTACTAGATGGGTTGGGGCCTACTAAAGGTGTCTGCCGCTCCAAGGTGTTCTATAGGTTTACTTGCCTGAGCTTCAATCTTCAGCCTCTCATTAAGTTATTGTAAATATAACACGGCATTAGGCCTACTAGTTTGGTTTGGGCCAACTAACGGTGTCTGCCGCTCCAAGGTGTTCTCCAGGTTTACTTGCCTGAGCTTCAATCTTCAGGCTCTCATTAAGTTGTTGTAAGCATAACACTGCATTAGGCCTACTAGTTTGGTTGGGGCCTACTAATGGTGTCTGCCGCTCCAAGGTGTTCTCCAGGTTTATTTTCCTGAGCTTCAATCTTCAGGCTCTCATTAAGTAGTTGTTAATATAACACTGCAGTTGGCCTACTAGTTTGGTTGTGGCCTACTAACAATGTCTGCCGCTCCAAGGTGTTCTCCAGGTTTACTTGCCTGAGCTTCAATCTTCAGGCTCTCAATAAGTTGTTGTAAATATAACACGGCATTAGGCCTACTAGTTTGGTTGGGGTCTTCTAACGGTGTCTGCCACTCCAAGGTGTTCTCCAGGTTTACTTGCCTGAGCTTCAATCTTCAGGCTCTCATTAAGTTGTTGTAAATATAACACGGCATTAAGCCTACTAGTTTGGTTGGGGTCTGCTAATGGTGTCTTCCGCTCCAAGGTGTTCTCCAGGTTTACTTGCCTGAGCTTCAATCTTCAGGCTCTCATTAAGTAGTTGTTAATATAACACGGCAGTTGGCCTACTAGTTTGGTTGGGGCCTACTAACGGTGTCTGCCGCTCCAAGGTGTTCTCCAGTTTTACTTGCCTGAGCTTCAATCTTCAGGCTCTCATTAAGAAGTTGTTAATATAACACGGCATTAGGCCTACTAGTTTGGTTGGGGCCTACTAACGGTGTCTGCCGCTCCAAGGTGTTCTCCAGGTTTACTTGCCTGAGCTTCAATCTTCAGGTTCTCATTAAGTTGTTGTAAATATAACACTGCAGTTGGCCTACTAGTTTGGTTGGGGCCTACTAACGGTGTCTGCCGCTCCAAGGTGTTGTCCAGGTTTACTTGCCGGAGCTTCAATCTTCAGGCTCTCATTAAGTTGTAGTAAATATAACACGGCATTAGGCCTACTAGTTTGGTTGGGGCCTACTAACGGTGTCTGTCGCTTCAAGCTGTTTTCCAGGTTTACTTGCCTGAGCTTCAATCTTCAGGCTCTCATTAAGTTGTTGTAAATATAACATGGCATTAGGCCTACTAGTTTGGTTGGGGCCTACTAACGGTGTCTGCCGCTCCAAGGTGTTCTCCAGGTTTACTTGCCTGAGCTTCAATCTTCAGGCTCTCATTAAGTAGTTGTTAATATAACACTGCAGTTGGCCTACTAGTTTGGTTGGGGCCTACTAACGGTGTCTGCCTCTCCAAGGTGTTCTCGAGGTTTACTTGCCTGAGCTTCAATCTTCAGGCTCTCATTAAGTTGTTGTAAATATAACACTGCAGTTGGCCTACTAGTTTGGTTGGGGCCTACTAACGGTGTCTACCTCTCCAAGGTGTTCTCCAGGTTTACTTGCCTGAGCTTCAATCTTCAGGCTCTCATTAAGTTGTTGTAAATATAACACTGCATTAGGCCTACTAGTTTGGTTGGGGCCTACTAACGGTGTCTGTCGCTCCAAGGTGTTCTCCAGGTTTACTTGCCTGAGCTTCAATCTTCAGGCTCTCATTAAGTTGTTGTAAATATAACACGGCATTAGGCCTACTAGTTTGGTTGGGGCCTACTAATGGTGTCTGCCGCTCCAAGGTGTTCTCCAGGTTTACTTGCCTGAGCTTCAATCTTCAGGCTCTCATTAAGTAGTTGTTAATATAACACTGCAGTTGGCCTACTAGTTTGGTTGGGGCCTACTAACGGTGTCTGCCGCTCCAAGGTGTTCTCCAGGTTTACTTGCCTGAGCTTCAATCTTCAGGCTCGCATTAAGTAGTTGTTAATATAACACTGCAGTTGGCCTACTAGTTTGGTTGGGGCCTACTAACGGTGTCTGCCGCTCCAAGGTGTTCTCCAGGTTTACTTGCCTAAGCTTCAATCTTCAGGCTCTCATTAAGTTGTAGTAAATATAACACGGCATTAGGCCTACTAGTTTGGTTGGGGCCTGCTAACGGTGTCTGCCGCTCCAAGGTATTCTCCAGGTTTACTTACCTGAGCTTCAATCTTCAGGCTTTCATTAAGCAGTTATTAATATAACACTGCAGTTGGCCTACTAGATTGGTTGGGGCCTACTAAAGGTGTCTGCCGCTCCAAGGTGTTCTATAGGTTTACTTGCCTGAGCTTCAATCTTCAGCCTCTCATTAAGTTATTGTAAATATAACACGGCATTAGGCCTACTAGTTTGGTTTGGGCCAACTAACGGTGTCTGCCGCTCCAAGGTGTTCTCCAGGTTTACTTGCCTGAGCTTCAATCTTCAGGCTCTCATTAAGTTGTTGTAAGTATAACACTGCATTAGGCCTACTAGTTTGGTTGGGGCCTACTATCGGTGTCTGCCGCTCCAAGGTGTTCTCCAGGTTTATTTTCCTGAGCTTCAATCTTCAGGCTCTCATTAAGTAGTTGTTAATATAACACTGCAGTTGGCCTACTAGTTTGGTTGTGGCCTACTAACAATGTCTGCCGCTCCAAGGTGTTCTCCAGGTTTACTTGCCTGAGCTTCAATCTTCAGGCTCTCAATAAGTTGTTGTAAATATAACACGGCATTAGGCCTACTAGATTGGTTGGGGTCTTCTAACGGTGTCTGCCGCTCCAAGGTGTTCTCCAGGTTTACTTGCCTGAGCTTCAATCTTCAGGCTCTCATTAAGTTGTTGTAAATATAACACGGCATTAGGCCTACTAGTTTGGTTGGGGTCTGCTAATGGTGTCTTCCGCTCCAAGGTGTTCTCCAGGTTTACTTGCCTGAGCTTCAATCTTCAGGCTCTCATTAAGTAGTTGTTAATATAACACGGCAGTTGGCCTACTAGTTTGGTTGGGGCCTACTAACGGTGTCTGCCGCTCCAAGGTGTTCTCCAGTTTTACTTGCCTGAGCTTCAATCTTCAGGCTCTCATTAAGAAGTTGTTAATATAACACGGCATTAGGCCTACTAGTTTGGTTGGGGCCTACTAACGGTGTCTGCCGCTCCAAGGTGTTCTCCAGGTTTACTTGCCTGAGCTTCAATCTTCAGGTTCTCATTAAGTTGTTGTAAATATAACACTGCAGTTGGCCTACTAGTTTGGTTGGGGCCTACTAACGGTGTCTGCCGCTCCAAGGTGTTGTCCAGGTTTACTTGCCGGAGCTTCAATCTTCAGGCTCTCATTAAGTTGTAGTAAATATAACACGGCATTAGGCCTACTAGTTTGGTTGGGGCCTACTAACGGTGTCTGTCGCTTCAAGCTGTTTTCCAGGTTTACTTGCCTGAGCTTCAATCTTCAGGCTCTCATTAAGTTGTTGTAAATATAACATGGCATTAGGCCTACTAGTTTGGTTGGGGCCTACTAACGGTGTCTGCCGCTCCAAGGTGTTCTCCAGGTTTACTTGCCTGAGCTTCAATCTTCAGGCTCTCATTAAGTAGTTGTTAATATAACACTGCAGTTGGCCTACTAGTTTGGTTGGGGCCTACTAACGGTGTCTGCCTCTCCAAGGTGTTCTCGAGGTTTACTTGCCTGAGCTTCAATCTTCAGGCTCTCATTAAGTTGTTGTAAATATAACACTGCAGTTGGCCTACTAGTTTGGTTGGGGCCTACTAACGGTGTCTACCTCTCCAAGGTGTCCTCCAGGTTTACTTGCCTGAGCTTCAATCTTCACGCTCTCATTAAGTTGTTGTAAATATAACACTGCATTAGGCCTACTAGTTTGGTTGGGGCCTACTAACGGTGTCTGTCGCTCCAAGGTGTTCTCCAGGTTTACTTGCCTGAGCTTCAATCTTCAGGCTCTCATTAAGTTGTTGTAAATATAACACGGCATTAGGCCTACTAGTTTGGTTGGGGCCTACTAATGGTGTCTGCCGCTCCAAGGTGTTCTCCAGGTTTACTTGCCTGAGCTTCAATCTTCAGGTTCTCATTAAGTTGTTGTAAATATAACACTGCAGTTGGCCTACTAGTTTGGTTGGGGCCTACTAACGGTGTCTGCCGCTCCAAGGTGTTGTCCAGGTTTACTTGCCGGAGCTTCAATCTTCAGGCTCTCATTAAGTTGTAGTAAATATAACACGGCATTAGGCCTACTAGTTTGGTTGGGGCCTACTAACGGTGTCTGTCGCTTCAAGCTGTTTTCCAGGTTTACTTGCCTGAGCTTCAATCTTCAGGCTCTCATTAAGTTGTTGTAAATATAACATGGCATTAGGCCTACTAGTTTGGTTGGGGCCTACTAACGGTGTCTGCCGCTCCAAGGTGTTCTCCAGGTTTACTTGCCTGAGCTTCAATCTTCAGGCTCTCATTAAGTAGTTGTTAATATAACACTGCAGTTGGCCTACTAGTTTGGTTGGGGCCTACTAACGGTGTCTGCCTCTCCAAGGTGTTCTCGAGGTTTACTTGCCTGAGCTTCAATCTTCAGGCTCTCATTAAGTTGTTGTAAATATAACACTGCAGTTGGCCTACTAGTTTGGTTGGGGCCTACTAACGGTGTCTACCTCTCCAAGGTGTCCTCCAGGTTTACTTGCCTGAGCTTCAATCTTCACGCTCTCATTAAGTTGTTGTAAATATAACACTGCATTAGGCCTACTAGTTTGGTTGGGGCCTACTAACGGTGTCTGTCGCTCCAAGGTGTTCTCCAGGTTTACTTGCCTGAGCTTCAATCTTCAGGCTCTCATTAAGTTGTTGTAAATATAACACGGCATTAGGCCTACTAGTTTGGTTGGGGCCTACTAATGGTGTCTGCCGCTCCAAGGTGTTCTCCAGGTTTACTTGCCTGAGCTTCAATCTTCAGGCTCTCATTAAGTATTTGTTAATATAACACTGCAGTTGGCCTACTAGTTTGGTTGGGGCCTACTAACGGTGTCTGCCGCTCCAAGGTGTTCTCCAGGTTTACTTGCCTGAGCTTCAATCTTCAGGCTCGCATTAAGTAGTTGTTAATATAACACTGCAGTTGGCCTACTAGTTTGGTTGGGGCCTACTAACGGTGTCTGCCGCTCCAAGGTGTTCTCCAGGTTTACTTGCCTAAGCTTCAATCTTCAGGCTCTCATTAAGTTGTAGTAAATATAACACGGCATTAGGCCTACTAGTTTGGTTGGGGCCTATTAACGGTGTCTGTCGCTCCAAGGTGTTCTCCAGGTTTACTTGCCTGAGCTTCAATCTTCAGGCTCTCAATAAGTTGTTGTAAATATAACACGGCATTAGGCCTACTAGTTTGGTTGGGGTCTTCTAACGGTGTCTGCCACTCCAAGGTGTTCTCCAGGTTTACTTGCCTGAGCTTCAATCTTCAGGCTCTCATTAAGTTGTTGTAAATATAACACTGCAGTTGGCCTACTAGTTTGGTTGGGGCCTACTAACGGTGTCTGCCTCTCCAAGGTGTTCTCCAGGTTTACTTGCCTGAGCTTCAATCTTGAGGCTCTCATTAAGTTGTTGTAAATATAACACTGCAGTTGGCCTACTAGTTTGGTTGGGGCCTACTAACGGTGTCTACCTCTCCAAGGTGTTCTCCAGGTTTACTTGCCTGAGCTTCAATCTTCAGGCTCTCATTAAGTTGTTGTAAATATAACACTGCATTAGGCCTACTAGTTTGGTTGGGGCCTACTAACGGTGTCTGTCGCTCCAAGGTGTTCTCCAGGTTTACTTGCCTGAGCTTCAATCTTCAGGCTCTCATTAAGTTGTAAATATAACACGGCATTAGGCCTACTAGTTTGGTTGGGGCCTACTAACGGTGTCTGCTGCTCCAAGTTGTTCTCCAGGTTTACTTGCCTGAGCTTCAATCTTCAGGCCCTCATTAAGTTGTTGTAAATATAACACGGCATTAGGCCTTCTAGTTTGGTTGGGGCCTACTAACGGTGTCTGCCGCTCCAAGGTGTTATCCAGGTTTACTTGCCTGAGCTTCAATCTTCAGGCTCTCATTAAGTTGTTGTAAATATAACACGGCATTAGGCCTACTAGTTTGGTTGGGGCCTACTAACGGTGTCTGCTGCTCCAAGGTGTTCTCCAGGTTTACTTGCCTGAGCTTCAATCTTCAGGCTCTCCTTAAGTAGTTGTTAATATAACACTGCATTAGGCCTACTAGTTTGGTTGGGGCATACTAACGGTGTCTGCCTCTCCAAGGTGTTCTCCAGTTTTACTTGCCTGAGCTTCAATCTTCAGGCTCTCATTAAGTAGCTGTTAATATAACACTGCAGTTGGCCTACTAGTTTGGTTGGGGCCTACTAACGGTGTCTGCCGCTCCAAGGTGTTCTCCAGGTTTACTTGCAGGAGCTTCAATCTTCAGGCTCTCATTAAGTTGCTGTAAATATAACACGGCATTAGGCCTACTAGTTTGGTTGGGGCCTGCTAACGGTGTCTGCCGCTCCAAGGTATTCTCCAGGTTTACTTACCTGAGCTTCAATCTTCAGGCTTTCATTAAGCAGTTATTAATATAACACTGCAGTTGGCCTACTAGATGGGTTGGGGCCTACTAAAGGTGTCTGCCGCTCCAAGGTGTTCTATAGGTTTACTTGCCTGAGCTTCAATCTTCAGCCTCTCATTAAGTTATTGTAAATATAACACGGCATTAGGCCTACTAGTTTGGTTTGGGCCAACTAACGGTGTCTGCCGCTCCAAGGTGTTCTCCAGGTTTACTTGCCTGAGCTTCAATCTTCAGGCTCTCATTAAGTTGTTGTAAGCATAACACTGCATTAGGCCTACTAGTTTGGTTGGGGCCTACTAATGGTGTCTGCCGCTCCAAGGTGTTCTCCAGGTTTATTTTCCTGAGCTTCAATCTTCAGGCTCTCATTAAGTAGTTGTTAATATAACACTGCAGTTGGCCTACTAGTTTGGTTGTGGCCTACTAACAATGTCTGCCGCTCCAAGGTGTTCTCCAGGTTTACTTGCCTGAGCTTCAATCTTCAGGCTCTCAATAAGTTGTTGTAAATATAACACGGCATTAGGCCTACTAGTTTGGTTGGGGTCTTCTAACGGTGTCTGCCACTCCAAGGTGTTCTCCAGGTTTACTTGCCTGAGCTTCAATCTTCAGGCTCTCATTAAGTTGTTGTAAATATAACACGGCATTAGGCCTACTAGTTTGGTTGGGGTCTGCTAATGGTGTCTTCCGCTCCAAGGTGTTCTCCAGGTTTACTTGCCTGAGCTTCAATCTTCAGGCTCTCATTAAGTAGTTGTTAATATAACACGGCAGTTGGCCTACTAGTTTGGTTGGGGCCTACTAACGGTGTCTGCCGCTCCAAGGTGTTCTCCAGTTTTACTTGCCTGAGCTTCAATCTTCAGGCTCTCATTAAGAAGTTGTTAATATAACACGGCATTAGGCCTACTAGTTTGGTTGGGGCCTACTAACGGTGTCTGCCGCTCCAAGGTGTTCTCCAGGTTTACTTGCCTGAGCTTCAATCTTCAGGTTCTCATTAAGTTGTTGTAAATATAACACTGCAGTTGGCCTACTAGTTTGGTTGGGGCCTACTAACGGTGTCTGCCGCTCCAAGGTGTTGTCCAGGTTTACTTGCCGGAGCTTCAATCTTCAGGCTCTCATTAAGTTGTAGTAAATATAACACGGCATTAGGCCTACTAGTTTGGTTGGGGCCTACTAACGGTGTCTGCCTCTCCAAGTTGTTCTCGAGGTTTACTTGCCTGAGCTTCAATCTTCAGGCTCTCATTAAGTTGTTGTAAATATAACACTGCAGTTGGCCTACTAGTTTGGTTGGGGCCTACTAACGGTGTCTACCTCTCTAAGGTGTTCTCCAGGTTTACTTGCCTGAGCTTCAATCTTCAGGCTCTCATTAAGTTGTTGTAAATATAACACTGCATTAGGCCTACTAGTTTGGTTGGGGCCTACTAACGGTGTCTGTCGCTCCAAGGTGTTCTCCAGGTTTACTTGCCTGAGCTTCAATCTTCAGGCTCTCATTAAGTTGTTGTAAATATAACACGGCATTAGGCCTACTAGTTTGGTTGGGGCCTACTAATGGTGTCTGCCGCTCCAAGGTGTTCTCCAGGTTTACTTGCCTGAGCTTCAATCTTCAGGCTCTCATTAAGTAGTTGTTAATATAACACTGCAGTTGGCCTACTAGTTTGGTTGGGGCCTACTAACGGTGTCTGCCGCTCCAAGGTGTTCTCCAGGTTTACTTGCCTGAGCTTCAATCTTCAGGCTCGCATTAAGTAGTTGTTAATATAACACTGCAGTTGGCCTACTAGTTTGGTTGGGGTCTACTAACGGTGTCTGCCGCTCCAAGGTGTTCTCCAGGTTTACTTGCCTAAGCTTCAATCTTCAGGCTCTCATTAAGTTGTAGTAAATATAACACGGCATTAGGCCTACTAGTTTGGTTGGGGCCTGCTAACGGTGTCTGCCGCTCCAAGGTATTCTCCAGGTTTACTTACCTGAGCTTCAATCTTCAGGCTTTCATTAAGCAGTTATTAATATAACACTGCAGTTGGCCTACTAGATTGGTTGGGGCCTACTAAAGGTGTCTGCCGCTCCAAGGTGTTCTATAGGTTTACTTGCCTGAGCTTCAATCTTCAGCCTCTCATTAAGTTATTGTAAATATAACACGGCATTAGGCCTACTAGTTTGGTTTGGGCCAACTAACGGTGTCTGCCGCTCCAAGGTGTTCTCCAGGTTTACTTGCCTGAGCTTCAATCTTCAGGCTCTCATTAAGTTGTTGTAAGTATAACACTGCATTAGGCCTACTAGTTTGGTTGGGGCCTACTAACGGTGTCTGCCGCTCCAAGGTGTTCTCCAGGTTTATTTTCCTGAGCTTCAATCTTCAGGCTCTCATTAAGTAGTTGTTAATATAACACTGCAGTTGGCCTACTAGTTTGGTTGTGGCCTACTAACAATGTCTGCCGCTCCAAGGTGTTCTCCAGGTTTACTTGCCTGAGCTTCAATCTTCAGGCTCTCAATAAGTTGTTGTAAATATAACACGGCATTAGGCCTACTAGATTGGTTGGGGTCTTCTAACGGTGTCTGCCGCTCCAAGGTGTTCTCCAGGTTTACTTGCCTGAGCTTCAATCTTCAGGCTCTCATTAAGTTGTTGTAAATATAACACGGCATTAGGCCTACTAGTTTGGTTGGGGTCTGCTAATGGTGTCTTCCGCTCCAAGGTGTTCTCCAGGTTTACTTGCCTGAGCTTCAATCTTCAGGCTCTCATTAAGTAGTTGTTAATATAACACGGCAGTTGGCCTACTAGTTTGGTTGGGGCCTACTAACGGTGTCTGCCGCTCCAAGGTGTTCTCCAGTTTTACTTGCCTGAGCTTCAATCTTCAGGCTCTCATTAAGAAGTTGTTAATATAACACGGCATTAGGCCTACTAGTTTGGTTGGGGCCTACTAACGGTGTCTGCCGCTCCAAGGTGTTCTCCAGTTTTACTTGCCTGAGCTTCAATCTTCAGGCTCTCATTAAGAAGTTGTTAATATAACACGGCATTAGGCCTACTAGTTTGGTTGGGGCCTACTAACGGTGTCTGCCGCTCCAAGGTGTTCTCCAGGTTTACTTGCCTGAGCTTCAATCTTCAGGTTCTCATTAAGTTGTTGTAAATATAACACTGCAGTTGGCCTACTAGTTTGGTTGGGGCCTACTAACGGTGTCTGCCGCTCCAAGGTGTTGTCCAGGTTTACTTGCCTGAGCTTCAATCTTCAGGCTCTCATTAAGTTGTAGTAAATATAACACGGCATTAGGCCTACTAGTTTGGTTGGGGCCTACTAACGGTGTCTGTCGCTTCAAGCTGTTTTCCAGGTTTACTTGCCTGAGCTTCAATCTTCAGGCTCTCATTAAGTTGTTGTAAATATAACATGGCATTAGGCCTACTAGTTTGGTTGGGGCCTACTAACGGTGTCTGCCGCTCCAAGGTGTTCTCCAGGTTTACTTGCCTGAGCTTCAATCTTCAGGCTCTCATTAAGTAGTTGTTAATATAACACTGCAGTTGGCCTACTAGTTTGGTTGGGGCCTACTAACGGTGTCTGCCTCTCCAAGGTGTTCTCGAGGTTTACTTGCCTGAGCTTCAATCTTCAGGCTCTCATTAAGTTGTTGTAAATATAACACTGCAGTTGGCCTACTAGTTTGGTTGGGGCCTACTAACGGTGTCTACCTCTCCAAGGTGTCCTCCAGGTTTACTTGCCTGAGCTTCAATCTTCACGCTCTCATTAAGTTGTTGTAAATATAACACTGCATTAGGCCTACTAGTTTGGTTGGGGCCTACTAACGGTGTCTGTCGCTCCAAGGTGTTCTCCAGGTTTACTTGCCTGAGCTTCAATCTTCAGGCTCTCATTAAGTTGTTGTAAATATAACACGGCATTAGGCCTACTAGTTTGGTTGGGGCCTACTAATGGTGTCTGCCGCTCCAAGGTGTTCTCCAGGTTTTCTTGCCTGAGCTTCAATCTTCAGGCTCTCATTAAGTAGTTGTTAATATAACACTGCAGTTGGCCTACTAGTTTGGTTGGGGCCTACTAACGGTGTCTGCCGCTCCAAGGTGTTCTCCAGGTTTACTTGCCTGAGCTTCAATCTTCAGGCTCGCATTAAGTAGTTGTTAATATAACACTGCAGTTGGCCTACTAGTTTGGTTGGGGCCTACTAACGGTGTCTGCCGCTCCAAGGTGTTCTCCAGGTTTTCTTGCCTAAGCTTCAATCTTCAGGCTCTCATTAAGTTGTAGTAAATATAACACGGCATTAAGCCTACTAGTTTGGTTGGGGCCTATTAACGGTGTCTGTCGCTCCAAGGTGTTCTCCAGGTTTACTTGCCTGAGCTTCAATCTTCAGGCTCTCAATAAGTTGTTGTAAATATAACACGGCATTAGGCCTACTAGTTTGGTTGGGGTCTTCTAACGGTGTCTGCCACTCCAAGGTGTTCTCCAGGTTTACTTGCCTGAGCTTCAATCTTCAGGCTCTCATTAAGTTGTTGTAAATATAACACTGCAGTTGGCCTACTAGTTTGGTTGGGGCCTACTAACGGTGTCTGCCTCTCCAAGGTGTTCTCCAGGTTTACTTGCCTGAGCTTCAACCTTGAGGCTCTCATTAAGTTGTTGTAAATATAACACTGCAGTTGGCCTACTAGTTTGGTTGGGGCCTACTAACGGTGTCTACCTCTCCAAGGTGTTCTCCAGGTTTACTTGCCTGAGCTTCAATCTTCAGGCTCTCATTAAGTTGTTGTAAATATAACACTGCATTAGGCCTACTAGTTTGGTTGGGGCCTACTAACGGTGTCTGTCGCTCCAAGGTGTTCTCCAGGTTTACTTGCCTGAGCTTCAATCTTCAGGCTCTCATTAAGTTGTAAATATAACACGGCATTAGGCCTACTAGTTTGGTTGGGGCCTACTAACGGTGTCTGCTGCTCCAAGTTGTTCTCCAGGTTTACTTGCCTGAGCTTCAATCTTCAGGCCCTCATTAAGTTGTTGTAAATATAACACGGCATTAGGCCTACTAGTTTGGTTGGGGCCTACTAACGGTGTCTGCCGCTCCAAGGTGTTCTCCAGGTTTACTTGCCTGAGCTTCAATCTTCAGGCTCTCATTAAGTTGTTGTAAATATAACACGGCATTAGGCCTACTAGTTTGGTTGGGGCCTACTAACGGTGTCTGCTGCTCCAAGGTGTTCTCCAGGTTTACTTGCCTGAGCTTCAATCTTCAGGCTCTCCTTAAGTAGTTGTTAATATAACACTGCATTAGGCCTACTAGTTTGGTTGGGGCATACTAACGGTGTCTGCCTCTCCAAGGTGTTCTCCAGTTTTACTTGCCTGAGCTTCAATCTTCAGGCTCTCATTAAGTAGCTGTTAATATAACACTGCAGTTGGCCTACTAGTTTGGTTGGGGCCTACTAACGGTGTCTACCTCTCCAAGGTGTTCTCCAGGTTTACTTGCCTGAGCTTCAATCTTCAGGCTCTCATTAAGTTGTTGTAAATATAACACTGCATTAGGCCTACTAGTTTGGTTGGGGCCTACTAACGGTGTCTGTCGCTCCAAGGTGTTCTCCAGGTTTACTTGCCTGAGCTTCAATCTTCAGGCTCTCATTAAGTTGTAAATATAACACGGCATTAGGCCTACTAGTTTGGTTGGGGCCTACTAACGGTGTCTGCTGCTCCAAGTTGTTCTCCAGGTTTACTTGCCTGAGCTTCAATCTTCAGGCCCTCATTAAGTTGTTGTAAATATAACACGGCATTAGGCCTTCTAGTTTGGTTGGGGCCTACTAACGGTGTCTGCCGCTCCAAGGTGTTATCCAGGTTTACTTGCCTGAGCTTCAATCTTCAGGCTCTCATTAAGTTGTTGTAAATATAACACGGCATTAGGCCTACTAGTTTGGTTGGGGCCTACTAACGGTGTCTGCTGCTCCAAGGTGTTCTCCAGGTTTACTTGCCTGAGCTTCAATCTTCAGGCTCTCCTTAAGTAGTTGTTAATATAACACTGCATTAGGCCTACTAGTTTGGTTGGGGCATACTAACGGTGTCTGCCTCTCCAAGGTGTTCTCCAGTTTTACTTGCCTGAGCTTCAATCTTCAGGCTCTCATTAAGTAGCTGTTAATATAACACTGCAGTTAGCCTACTAGTTTGGTTGGGGCCTACTAACGGTGTCTGCCGCTCCAAGGTGTTCTCCAGGTTTACTTGCAGGAGCTTCAATCTTCAGGCTCTCATTAAGTTGCTGTAAATATAACACGGCATTAGGCCTACTAGTTTGGTTGGGGCCTGCTAACGGTGTCTGCCGCTCCAAGGTATTCTCCAGGTTTACTTACCTGAGCTTCAATCTTCAGGCTTTCATTAAGCAGTTATTAATATAACACTGCAGTTGGCCTACTAGATGGGTTGGGGCCTACTAAAGGTGTCTGCCGCTCCAAGGTGTTCTATAGGTTTACTTGCCTGAGCTTCAATCTTCAGCCTCTCATTAAGTTATTGTAAATATAACACGGCATTAGGCCTACTAGTTTGGTTTGGGCCAACTAACGGTGTCTGCCGCTCCAAGGTGTTCTCCAGGTTTACTTGCCTGAGCTTCAATCTTCAGGCTCTCATTAAGTTGTTGTAAGCATAACACTGCATTAGGCCTACTAGTTTGGTTGGGGCCTACTAATGGTGTCTGCCGCTCCAAGGTGTTCTCCAGGTTTATTTTCCTGAGCTTCAATCTTCAGGCTCTCATTAAGTAGTTGTTAATATAACACTGCAGTTGGCCTACTAGTTTGGTTGTGGCCTACTAACAATGTCTGCCGCTCCAAGGTGTTCTCCAGGTTTACTTGCCTGAGCTTCAATCTTCAGGCTCTCAATAAGTTGTTGTAAATATAACACGGCATTAGGCCTACTAGTTTGGTTGGGGTCTTCTAACGGTGTCTGCCACTCCAAGGTGTTCTCCAGGTTTACTTGCCTGAGCTTCAATCTTCAGGCTCTCATTAAGTTGTTGTAAATATAACACGGCATTAGGCCTACTAGTTTGGTTGGGGTCTGCTAATGGTGTCTTCCGCTCCAAGGTGTTCTCCAGGTTTACTTGCCTGAGCTTCAATCTTCAGGCTCTCATTAAGTAGTTGTTAATATAACACGGCAGTTGGCCTACTAGTTTGGTTGGGGCCTACTAACGGTGTCTGCCGCTCCAAGGTGTTCTCCAGTTTTACTTGCCTGAGCTTCAATCTTCAGGCTCTCATTAAGAAGTTGTTAATATAACACGGCATTAGGCCTACTAGTTTGGTTGGGGCCTACTAACGGTGTCTGCCGCTCCAAGGTGTTCTCCAGGTTTACTTGCCTGAGCTTCAATCTTCAGGTTCTCATTAAGTTGTTGTAAATATAACACTGCAGTTGGCCTACTAGTTTGGTTGGGGCCTACTAACGGTGTCTGCCGCTCCAAGGTGTTGTCCAGGTTTACTTGCCGGAGCTTCAATCTTCAGGCTCTCATTAAGTTGTAGTAAATATAACACGGCATTAGGCCTACTAGTTTGGTTGGGGCCTACTAACGGTGTCTGTCGCTTCAAGCTGTTTTCCAGGTTTACTTGCCTGAGCTTCAATCTTCAGGCTCTCATTAAGTTGTTGTAAATATAACATGGCATTAGGCCTACTAGTTTGGTTGGGGCCTACTAACGGTGTCTGCCGCTCCAAGGTGTTCTCCAGGTTTACTTGCCTGAGCTTCAATCTTCAGGCTCTCATTAAGTAGTTGTTAATATAACACTGCAGTTGGCCTACTAGTTTGGTTGGGGCCTACTAATGGTGTCTGCCTCTCCAAGGTGTTCTCGAGGTTTACTTGCCTGAGCTTCAATCTTCAGGCTCTCATTAAGTTGTTGTAAATATAACACTGCAGTTGGCCTACTAGTTTGGTTGGGGCCTACTAACGGTGTCTACCTCTCCAAGGTGTTCTCCAGGTTTACTTGCCTGAGCTTCAATCTTCAGGCTCTCATTAAGTTGTTGTAAATATAACACTGCATTAGGCCTACTAGTTTGGTTGGGGCCTACTAACGGTGTCTGTCGCTCCAAGGTGTTCTCCAGGTTTACTTGCCTGAGCTTCAATCTTCAGGCTCTCATTAAGTTGTTGTAAATATAACACGGCATTAGGCCTACTAGTTTGGTTGGGGCCTACTAATGGTGTCTGCCGCTCCAAAGTGTTCTCCAGGTTTACTTGCCTGAGCTTCAATCTTCAGGCTCTCATTAAGTAGTTGTTAATATAACACTGCAGTTGGCCTACTAGTTTGGTTGGGGCCTACTAACGGTGTCTGCCGCTCCAAGGTGTTCTCCAGGTTTACTTGCCTGAGCTTCAATCTTCAGGCTCGCATTAAGTAGTTGTTAATATAACACTGCAGTTGGCCTACTAGTTTGGTTGGGGCCTACTAACGGTGTCTGCCGCTCCAAGGTGTTCTCCAGGTTTACTTGCCTAAGCTTCAATCTTCAGGCTCTCATTAAGTTGTAGTAAATATAACACGGCATTAGGCCTACTAGTTTGGTTGGGGCCTGCTAACGGTGTCTGCCGCTCCAAGGTATTCTCCAGGTTTACTTACCTGAGCTTCAATCTTCAGGCTTTCATTAAGCAGTTATTAATATAACACTGCAGTTGGCCTACTAGATTGGTTGGGGCCTACTAAACGTGTCTGCCGCTCCAAGGTGTTCTATAGGTTTACTTGCCTGAGCTTCAATCTTCAGCCTCTCATTAAGTTATTGTAAATATAACACGGCATTAGGCCTACTAGTTTGGTTTGGGCCAACTAACGGTGTCTGCCGCTCCAAGGTGTTCTCCAGGTTTACTTGCCTGAGCTTCAATCTTCAGGCTCTCATTAAGTTGTTGTAAGTATAACACTGCATTAGGCCTACTAGTTTGGTTGGGGCCTACTAACGGTGTCTGCCGCTCCAAGGTGTTCTCCAGGTTTATTTTCCTGAGCTTCAATCTTCAGGCTCTCATTAAGTAGTTGTTAATATAACACTGCAGTTGGCCTACTAGTTTGGTTGTGGCCTACTAACAATGTCTGCCGCTCCAAGGTGTTCTCCAGGTTTACTTGCCTGAGCTTCAATCTTCAGGCTCTCAATAAGTTGTTGTAAATATAACACGGCATTAGGCCTACTAGTTTGGTTGGGGTCTTCTAACGGTGTCTGCCGCTCCAAGGTGTTCTCCAGGTTTACTTGCCTGAGCTTCAATCTTCAGGCTCTCATTAAGTTGTTGTAAATATAACACGGCATTAGGCCTACTAGTTTGGTTGGGGTCTGCTAATGGTGTCTTCCGCTCCAAGGTGTTCTCCAGGTTTACTTGCCTGAGCTTCAATCTTCAGGCTCTCATTAAGTAGTTGTTAATATAACACGGCAGTTGGCCTACTAGTTTGGTTGGGGCCTACTAACGGTGTCTGCCGCTCCAAGGTGTTCTCCAGTTTTACTTGCCTGAGCTTCAATCTTCAGGCTCTCATTAAGAAGTTGTTAATATAACACGGCATTAGGCCTACTAGTTTGGTTGGGGCCTACTAATGGTGTCTGCCGCTCCAAGGTGTTCTCCAAGTTTACTTGCCTGAGCTTCAATCTTCAGGTTCTCATTAAGTTGTTGTAAATATAACACTGCAGTTGGCCTACTAGTTTGGTTGGGGCCTACTAACGGTGTCTGCCGCTCCAAGGTGTTGTCCAGGTTTACTTGCCGGAGCTTCAATCTTCAGGCTCTCATTAAGTTGTAGTAAATATAACACGGCATTAGGCCTACTAGTTTGGTTGGGGCCTACTAACGGTGTCTGTCGCTTCAAGCTGTTTTCCAGGTTTACTTGCCTGAGCTTCAATCTTCAGGCTCTCATTAAGTTGTTGTAAATATAACATGGCATTAGGCCTACTAGTTTGGTTGGGGCCTACTAACGGTGTCTGCCGCTCCAAGGTGTTCTCCAGGTTTACTTGCCTGAGCTTCAATCTTCAGGCTCTCATTAAGTAGTTGTTAATATAACACTGCAGTTGGCCTACTAGTTTGGTTGGGGCCTACTAACGGTGTCTGCCTCTCCAAGGTGTTCTCGAGGTTTACTTGCCTGAGCTTCAATCTTCAGGCTCTCATTAAGTTGTTGTAAATATAACACTGCAGTTGGCCTACTAGTTTGGTTGGGGCCTACTAACGGTGTCTACCTCTCCAAGGTGTCCTCCAGGTTTACTTGCCTGAGCTTCAATCTTCACGCTCTCATTAAGTTGTTGTAAATATAACACTGCATTAGGCCTACTAGTTTGGTTGGGGCCTACTAACGGTGTCTGTCGCTCCAAGGTGTTCTCCAGGTTTACTTGCCTGAGCTTCAATCTTCAGGCTCTCATTAAGTTGTTGTAAATATAACACGGCATTAGGCCTACTAGTTTGGTTGGGGCCTACTAATGGTGTCTGCCGCTCCAAGGTGTTCTCCAGGTTTACTTGCCTGAGCTTCAATCTTCAGGCTCTCATTAAGTAGTTGTTAATATAACACTGCAGTTGGCCTACTAGTTTGGTTGGGGCCTACTAACGGTGTCTGCCGCTCCAAGGTGTTCTCCAGGTTTACTTGCCTGAGCTTCAATCTTCAGGCTCGCATTAAGTAGTTGTTAATATAACACTGCAGTTGGCCTACTAGTTTGGTTGGGGCCTACTAACGGTGTCTGCCGCTCCAAGGTGTTCTCCAGGTTTACTTGCCTAAGCTTCAATCTTCAGGCTCTCATTAAGTTGTAGTAAATATAACACGGCATTAGGCCTACTAGTTTGGTTGGGGCCTATTAACGGTGTCTGTCGCTCCAAGGTGTTCTCCAGGTTTACTTGCCTGAGCTTCAATCTTCAGGCTCTCAATAAGTTGTTGTAAATATAACACGGCATTAGGCCTACTAGTTTGGTTGGGGTCTTCTAACGGTGTCTGCCACTCCAAGGTGTTCTCCAGGTTTACTTGCCTGAGCTTCAATCTTCAGGCTCTCATTAAGTTGTTGTAAATATAACACGGCATTAGGCCTACTAGTTTGGTTGGGTTCTGCTAATGGTGTCTTCCGCTCCAAGGTGTTCTCCAGGTTTACTTGCCTGAGCTTCAATCTTCAGGCTCTCATTAAGTAGTTGTTAATATAACACGGCAGTTGGCCTACTAGTTTGGTTGGGGCCTACTAACGGTGTCTGCCGCTCCAAGGTGTTCTCCAGTTTTACTTGCCTGAGCTTCAATCTTCAGGCTCTCATTAAGAAGTTGTTAATATAACACGGCATTAGGCCTACTAGTTTGGTTGGGGCCTACTAACGGTGTCTGCCGCTCCAAGGTGTTCTCCAGGTTTACTTGCCTGAGCTTCAATCTTCAGGTTCTCATTAAGTTGTTGTAAATATAACACTGCAGTTGGCCTACTAGTTTGGTTGGGGCCTACTAACGGTGTCTGCCGCTCCAAGGTGTTGTCCAGGTTTACTTGCCGGAGCTTCAATCTTCAGGCTCTCATTAAGTTGTAGTAAATATAACACGGCATTAGGCCTACTAGTTTGGTTGGGGCCTACTAACGGTGTCTGTCGCTTCAAGCTGTTTTCCAGGTTTACTTGCCTGAGCTTCAATCTTCAGGCTCTCATTAAGTTGTTGTAAATATAACATGGCATTAGGCCTACTAGTTTGGTTGGGGCCTACTAACGGTGTCTGCCGCTCCAAGGTGTTCTCCAGGTTTACTTGCCTGAGCTTCAATCTTCAGGCTCTCATTAAGTAGTTGTTAATATAACACTGCAGTTGGCCTACTAGTTTGGTTGGGGCCTACTAATGGTGTCTGCCTCTCCAAGGTGTTCTCGAGGTTTACTTGCCTGAGCTTCAATCTTCAGGCTCTCATTAAGTTGTTGTAAATATAACACTGCAGTTGGCCTACTAGTTTGGTTGGGGCCTACTAACGGTGTCTACCTCTCCAAGGTGTTCTCCAGGTTTACTTGCCTGAGCTTCAATCTTCAGGCTCTCATTAAGTTGTTGTAAATATAACACTGCATTAGGCCTACTAGTTTGGTTGGGGCCTACTAACGGTGTCTGTTGCTCCAAGGTGTTCTCCAGGTTTACTTGCCTGAGCTTCAATCTTCAGGCTCTCATTAAGTTGTTGTAAATATAACACGGCATTAGGCCTACTAGTTTGGTTGGGGCCTACTAATGGTGTCTGCCGCTCCAAAGTGTTCTCCAGGTTTACTTGCCTGAGCTTCAATCTTCAGGCTCTCATTAAGTAGTTGTTAATATAACACTGCAGTTGGCCTACTAGTTTGGTTGGGGCCTACTAACGGTGTCTGCCGCTCCAAGGTGTTCTCCAGGTTTACTTGCCTGAGCTTCAATCTTCAGGCTCGCATTAAGTAGTTGTTAATATAACACTGCAGTTGGCCTACTAGTTTGGTTGGGGCCTACTAACGGTGTCTGCCGCTCCAAGGTGTTCTCCAGGTTTACTTGCCTAAGCTTCAATCTTCAGGCTCTCATTAAGTTGTAGTAAATATAACACGGCATTAGGCCTACTAGTTTGGTTGGGGCCTGCTAACGGTGTCTGCCGCTCCAAGGTATTCTCCAGGTTTACTTACCTGAGCTTCAATCTTCAGGCTTTCATTAAGCAGTTATTAATATAACACTGCAGTTGGCCTACTAGATTGGTTGGGGCCTACTAAAGGTGTCTGCCGCTCCAAGGTGTTCTATAGGTTTACTTGCCTGAGCTTCAATCTTCAGCCTCTCATTAAGTTATTGTAAATATAACACGGCATTAGGCCTACTAGTTTGGTTTGGGCCAACTAACGGTGTCTGCCGCTCCAAGGTGTTCTCCAGGTTTACTTGCCTGAGCTTCAATCTTCAGGCTCTCATTAAGTTGTTGTAAGTATAACACTGCATTAGGCCTACTAGTTTGGTTGGGGCCTACTAACGGTGTCTGCCGCTCCAAGGTGTTCTCCAGGTTTATTTTCCTGAGCTTCAATCTTCAGGCTCTCATTAAGTAGTTGTTAATATAACACTGCAGTTGGCCTACTAGTTTGGTTGTGGCCTACTAACAATGTCTGCCGCTCCAAGGTGTTCTCCAGGTTTACTTGCCTGAGCTTCAATCTTCAGGCTCTCAATAAGTTGTTGTAAATATAACACGGCATTAGGCCTACTAGTTTGGTTGGGGTCTTCTAACGGTGTCTGCCGCTCCAAGGTGTTCTCCAGGTTTACTTGCCTGAGCTTCAATCTTCAGGCTCTCATTAAGTTGTTGTAAATATAACACGGCATTAGGCCTACTAGTTTGGTTGGGGTCTGCTAATGGTGTCTTCCGCTCCAAGGTGTTCTCCAGGTTTACTTGCCTGAGCTTCAATCTTCAGGCTCTCATTAAGTAGTTGTTAATATAACACGGCAGTTGGCCTACTAGTTTGGTTGGGGCCTACTAACGGTGTCTGCCGCTCCAAGGTGTTCTCCAGTTTTACTTGCCTGAGCTTCAATCTTCAGGCTCTCATTAAGAAGTTGTTAATATAACACGGCATTAGGCCTACTAGTTTGGTTGGGGCCTACTAACGGTGTCTGCCGCTCCAAGGTGTTCTCCAAGTTTACTTGCCTGAGCTTCAATCTTCAGGTTCTCATTAAGTTGTTGTAAATATAACACTGCAGTTGGCCTACTAGTTTGGTTGGGGCCTACTAACGGTGTCTGCCGCTCCAAGGTGTTGTCCAGGTTTACTTGCCGGAGCTTCAATCTTCAGGCTCTCATTAAGTTGTTGTAAATATAACACGGCATTAGGCCTACTAGTTTGGTTGGGGCCTACTAACGGTGTCTGTCGCTTCAAGCTGTTTTCCAGGTTTACTTGCCTGAGCTTCAATCTTCAGGCTCTCATTAAGTTGTTGTAAATATAACATGGCATTAGGCCTACTAGTTTGGTTGGGGCCTACTAACAGTGTCTGCCGCTCCAAGGTGTTCTCCAGGTTTACTTGCCTGAGCTTCAATCTTCAGGCTCTCATTAAGTAGTTGTTAATATAACACTGCAGTTGGCCTACTAGTTTGGTTGGGGCCTACTAACGGTGTCTGCCTCTCCAAGGTGTTCTCGAGGTTTACTTGCCTGAGCTTCAATCTTCAGGCTCTCATTAAGTTGTTGTAAATATAACACTGCAGTTGGCCTACTAGTTTGGTTGGGGCCTACTAACGGTGTCTACCTCTCCAAGGTGTCCTCCAGGTTTACTTGCCTGAGCTTCAATCTTCACGCTCTCATTAAGTTGTTGTAAATATAACACTGCATTAGGCCTACTAGTTTGGTTGGGGCCTACTAACGGTGTCTGTCGCTCCAAGGTGTTCTCCAGGTTTACTTGCCTAAGCTTCAATCTTCAGGCTCTCATTAAGTTGTTGTAAATATAACACGGCATTAGGCCTACTAGTTTGGTTGGGGCCTACTAATGGTGTCTGCCGCTCCAAGGTGTTCTCCAGGTTTACTTGCCTGAGCTTCAATCTTCAGGCTCTCATTAAGTAGTTGTTAATATAACACTGCAGTTGGCCTACTAGTTTGGTTGGGGCCTACTAACGGTGTCTGCCGCTCCAAGGTGTTCTCCAGGTTTACTTGCCTGAGCTTCAATCTTCAGGCTCGCATTAAGTAGTTGTTAATATAACACTGCAGTTGGCCTACTAGTTTGGTTGGGGCCTACTAACGGTGTCTGCCGCTCCAAGGTGTTCTCCAGGTTTACTTGCCTAAGCTTCAATCTTCAGGCTCTCATTAAGTTGTAGTAAATATAACACGGCATTAGGCCTACTAGTTTGGTTGGGGCCTATTAACGGTGTCTGTCGCTCCAAGGTGTTCTCCAGGTTTACTTGCCTGAGCTTCAATCTTCAGGCTCTCAATAAGTTGTTGTAAATATAACACGGCATTAGGCCTACTAGTTTGGTTGGGGTCTTCTAACGGTGTCTGCCACTCCAAGGTGTTCTCCAGGTTTACTTGCCTGAGCTTCAATCTTCAGGCTCTCATTAAGTTGTTGTAAATATAACACGGCATTAGGCCTACTAGTTTGGTTGGGGTCTGCTAATGGTGTCTTCCGCTCCAAGGTGTTCTCCAGGTTTACTTGCCTGAGCTTCAATCTTCAGGCTCTCATTAAGTAGTTGTTAATATAACACGGCAGTTGGCCTACTAGTTTGGTTGGGGCCTACTAACGGTGTCTGCCGCTCCAAGGTGTTCTCCAGTTTTACTTGCCTGAGCTTCAATCTTCAGGCTCTCATTAAGAAGTTGTTAATATAACACGGCATTAGGCCTACTAGTTTGGTTGGGGCCTACTAACGGTGTCTGCCGCTCCAAGGTGTTCTCCAGGTTTACTTGCCTGAGCTTCAATCTTCAGGTTCTCATTAAGTTGTTGTAAATATAACACTGCAGTTGGCCTACTAGTTTGGTTGGGGCCTACTAACGGTGTCTGCCGCTCCAAGGTGTTGTCCAGGTTTACTTGCCGGAGCTTCAATCTTCAGGCTCTCATTAAGTTGTAGTAAATATAACACGGCATTAGGCCTACTAGTTTGGTTGGGGCCTACTAACGGTGTCTGTCGCTTCAAGCTGTTTTCCAGGTTTACTTGCCTGAGCTTCAATCTTCAGGCTCTCATTAAGTTGTTGTAAATATAACATGGCATTAGGCCTACTAGTTTGGTTGGGGCCTACTAACGGTGTCTGCCGCTCCAAGGTGTTCTCCAGGTTTACTTGCCTGAGCTTCAATCTTCAGGCTCTCATTAAGTAGTTGTTAATATAACACTGCAGTTGGCCTACTAGTTTGGTTGGGGCCTACTAACGGTGTCTGCCTCTCCAAGGTGTTCTCGAGGTTTACTTGCCTGAGCTTCAATCTTCAGGCTCTCATTAAGTTGTTGTAAATATAACACTGCAGTTGGCCTACTAGTTTGGTTGGGGCCTACTAACGGTGTCTACCTCTCCAAGGTGTTCTCCAGGTTTACTTGCCTGAGCTTCAATCTTCAGGCTCTCATTAAGTTGTTGTAAATATAACACTGCATTAGGCCTACTAGTTTGGTTGGGGCCTACTAACGGTGTCTGTCGCTCCAAGGTGTTCTCCAGGTTTACTTGCCTGAGCTTCAATCTTCAGGCTCTCATTAAGTTGTTGTAAATATAACACGGCATTAGGCCTACTAGATTGGTTGGGGCCTACTAATGGTGTCTGCCGCTCCAAGGTGTTCTCCAGGTTTACTTGCCTGAGCTTCAATCTTCAGGCTCTCATTAAGTAGTTGTTAATATAACACTGCAGTTGGCCTACTAGTTTGGTTGGGGCCTACTAACGGTGTCTGCCGCTCCAAGGTGTTCTCCAGGTTTACTTGCCTGAGCTTCAATCTTCAGGCTCGCATAAAGTAGTTGTTAATATAACACTGCAGTTGGCCTACTAGTTTGGTTGGGGCCTACTAACGGTGTCTGCCGCTCCAAGGTGTTCTCCAGGTTTACTTGCCTAAGCTTCAATCTTCAGGCTCTCATTAAGTTGTAGTAAATATAACACGGCATTAGGCCTACTAGTTTGGTTGGGGCCTGCTAACGGTGTCTGCCGCTCCAAGGTATTCTCCAGGTTTACTTACCTGAGCTTCAATCTTCAGGCTTTCATTAAGCAGTTATTAATATAACACTGCAGTTGGCCTACTAGATTGGTTGGGGCCTACTAAAGGTGTCTGCCGCTCCAAGGTGTTCTATAGGTTTACTTGCCTGAGCTTCAATCTTCAGCCTCTCATTAAGTTATTGTAAATATAACACGGCATTAGGCCTACTAGTTTGGTTTGGGCCAACTAACGGTGTCTGCCGCTCCAAGGTGTTCTCCAAGTTTACTTGCCTGAGCTTCAATCTTCAGGCTCTCATTAAGTTGTTGTAAGTATAACACTGCATTAGGCCTACTAGTTTGGTTGGGGCCTACTAACGGTGTCTGCCGCTCCAAGGTGTTCTCCAGGTTTATTTTCCTGAGCTTCAATCTTCAGGCTCTCATTAAGTAGTTGTTAATATAACACTGCAGTTGGCCTACTAGTTTGGTTGTGGCCTACTAACAATGTCTGCCGCTCCAAGGTGTTCTCCAGGTTTACTTGCCTGAGCTTCAATCTTCAGGCTCTCAATAAGTTGTTGTTAATATAACACGGCATTAGGCCTACTAGTTTGGTTGGGGTCTTCTAACGGTGTCTGCCGCTCCAAGGTGTTCTCCAGGTTTACTTGCCTGAGCTTCAATCTTCAGGCTCTCATTAAGTTGTTGTAAATATAACACGGCATTAGGCCTACTAGTTTGGTTGGGGTCTGCTAATGGTGTCTTCCGCTCCAAGGTGTTCTCCAGGTTTACTTGCCTGAGCTTCAATCTTCAGGCTCTCATTAAGTAGTTGTTAATATAACACGGCAGTTGGCCTACTAGTTTGGTTGGGGCCTACTAACGGTGTCTGCCGCTCCAAGGTGTTCTCCAGTTTTACTTGCCTGAGCTTCAATCTTCAGGCTCTCATTAAGAAGTTGTTAATATAACACGGCATTAGGCCTACTAGTTTGGTTGGGGCCTACTAACGGTGTCTGCCGCTCCAAGGTGTTCTCCAGGTTTACTTGCCTGAGCTTCAATCTTCAGGTTCTCATTAAGTTGTTGTAAATATAACACTGCAGTTGGCCTACTAGTTTGGTTGGGGCCTACTAACGGTGTCTGCCGCTCCAAGGTGTTGTCCAGGTTTACTTGCCGGAGCTTCAATCTTCAGGCTCTCATTAAGTTGTAGTAAATATAACACGGCATTAGGCCTACTAGTTTGGTTGGGGCCTACTAACGGTGTCTGTCGCTTCAAGCTGTTTTCCAGGTTTACTTGCCTGAGCTTCAATCTTCAGGCTCTCATTAAGTTGTTGTAAATATAACATGGCATTAGGCCTACTAGTTTGGTTGGGGCCTACTAACGGTGTCTGCCGCTCCAAGGTGTTCTCCAGGTTTACTTGCCTGAGCTTCAATCTTCAGGCTCTCATTAAGTAGTTGTTAATATAACACTGCAGTTGGCCTACTAGTTTGGTTGGGGCCTACTAACGGTGTCTGCCGCTCCAAGGTGTTCTCCAGGTTTACTTGCCTGTTGTTAATATAACACTGCAGTTGGCCTACTAGTTTGGTTGGGGCCTACTAACGGTGTCTGCCGCTCCAAGGTGTTCTCCAGGTTTACTTGCCTAAGCTTCAATCTTCAGGCTCTCATTAAGTTGTAGTAAATATAACACGGCATTAGGCCTACTAGTTTGGTTGGGGCCTATTAACGGTGTCTGTCGCTCCAAGGTGTTCTCCAGGTTTACTTGCCTGAGCTTCAATCTTCAGGCTCTCAATAAGTTGTTGTAAATATAACACGGCATTAGGCCTACTAGTTTGGTTGGGGTCTTCTAACGGTGTCTGCCACTCCAAGGTGTTCTCCAGGTTTACTTGCCTGAGCTTCAATCTTCAGGCTCTCATTAAGTTGTTGTAAATATAACACGGCATTAGGCCTACTAGTTTGGTTGGGGTCTGCTAATGGTGTCTTCCGCTCCAAGGTGTTCTCCAGGTTTACTTGCCTGAGCTTCAATCTTCAGGCTCTCATTAAGTAGTTGTTAATATAACACGGCAGTTGGCCTACTAGTTTGGTTGGGGCCTACTAACGGTGTCTGCCGCTCCAAGGTGTTCTCCAGTTTTACTTGCCTGAGCTTCAATCTTCAGGCTCTCATTAAGAAGTTGTTAATATAACACGGCATTAGGCCTACTAGTTTGGTTGGGGCCTACTAACGGTGTCTGCCGCTCCAAGGTGTTCTCCAGGTTTACTTGCCTGAGCTTCAATCTTCAGGTTCTCATTAAGTTGTTGTAAATATAACACTGCAGTTGGCCTACTAGTTTGGTTGGGGCCTACTAACGGTGTCTGCCGCTCCAAGGTGTTGTCCAGGTTTACTTGCCGGAGCTTCAATCTTCAGGCTCTCATTAAGTTGTAGTAAATATAACACGGCATTAGGCCTACTAGTTTGGTTGGGGCCTACTAACGGTGTCTGTCGCTTCAAGCTGTTTTCCAGGTTTACTTGCCTGAGCTTCAATCTTCAGGCTCTCATTAAGTTGTTGTAAATATAACATGGCATTAGGCCTACTAGTTTGGTTGGGGCCTACTAACGGTGTCTGCCGCTCCAAGGTGTTCTCCAGGTTTACTTGCCTGAGCTTCAATCTTCAGGCTCTCATTAAGTAGTTGTTAATATAACACTGCAGTTGGCCTACTAGTTTGGTTGGGGCCTACTAACGGTGTCTGCCTCTCCAAGGTGTTCTCGAGGTTTACTTGCCTGAGCTTCAATCTTCAGGCTCTCATTAAGTTGTTGTAAATATAACACTGCAGTTGGCCTACTAGTTTGGTTGGGGCCTACTAACGGTGTCTACCTCTCCAAGGTGTTCTCCAGGTTTACTTGCCTGAGCTTCAATCTTCAGGCTCTCATTAAGTTGTTGTAAATATAACACTGCATTAGGCCTACTAGTTTGGTTGGGGCCTACTAACGGTGTCTGTCGCTCCAAGGTGTTCTCCAGGTTTACTTGCCTGAGCTTCAATCTTCAGGCTCTCATTAAGTTGTTGTAAATATAACACGGCATTAGGCCTACTAGTTTGGTTGGGGCCTACTAATGGTGTCTGCCGCTCCAAGGTGTTCTCCAGGTTTACTTGCCTGAGCTTCAATCTTCAGGCTCTCATTAAGTAGTTGTTAATATAACACTGCAGTTGGCCTACTAGTTTGGTTGGGGCCTACTAACGGTGTCTGCCGCTCCAAGGTGTTCTCCAGGTTTACTTGCCTGAGCTTCAATCTTCAGGCTCGCATAAAGTAGTTGTTAATATAACACTGCAGTTGGCCTACTAGTTTGGTTGGGGCCTACTAACGGTGTCTGCCGCTCCAAGGTGTTCTCCAGGTTTACTTGCCTAAGCTTCAATCTTCAGGCTCTCATTAAGTTGTAGTAAATATAACACGGCATTAGGCCTACTAGTTTGGTTGGGGCCTGCTAACGGTGTCTGCCGCTCCAAGGTATTCTCCAGGTTTACTTACCTGAGCTTCAATCTTCAGGCTTTCATTAAGCAGTTATTAATATAACACTGCAGTTGGCCTACTAGATTGGTTGGGGCCTACTAAAGGTGTCTGCCGCTCCAAGGTGTTCTATAGGTTTACTTGCCTGAGCTTCAATCTTCAGCCTCTCATTAAGTTATTGTAAATATAACACGGCATTAGGCCTACTAGTTTGGTTTGGGCCAACTAACGGTGTCTGCCGCTCCAAGGTGTTCTCCAGGTTTACTTGCCTGAGCTTCAATCTTCAGGCTCTCATTAAGTTGTTGTAAGTATAACACTGCATTAGGCCTACTAGTTTGGTTGGGGCCTACTAACGGTGTCTGCCGCTCCAAGGTGTTCTCCAGGTTTATTTTCCTGAGCTTCAATCTTCAGGCTCTCATTAAGTAGTTGTTAATATAACACTGCAGTTGGCCTACTAGTTTGGTTGTGGCCTACTAACAATGTCTGCCGCTCCAAGGTGTTCTCCAGGTTTACTTGCCTGAGCTTCAATCTTCAGGCTCTCAATAAGTTGTTGTAAATATAACACGGCATTAGGCCTACTAGTTTGGTTGGGGTCTTCTAACGGTGTCTGCCGCTCCAAGGTGTTCTCCAGGTTTACTTGCCTGAGCTTCAATCTTCAGGCTCTCATTAAGTTGTTGTAAATATAACACGGCATTAGGCCTACTAGTTTGGTTGGGGTCTGCTAATGGTGTCTTCCGCTCCAAGGTGTTCTCCAGGTTTACTTGCCTGAGCTTCAATCTTCAGGCTCTCATTAAGTAGTTGTTAATATAACACGGCAGTTGGCCTACTAGTTTGGTTGGGGCCTACTAACGGTGTCTGCCGCTCCAAGGTGTTCTCCAGTTTTACTTGCCTGAGCTTCAATCTTCAGGCTCTCATTAAGAAGTTGTTAATATAACACGGCATTAGGCCTACTAGTTTGGTTGGGGCCTACTAACGGTGTCTGCCGCTCCAAGGTGTTCTCCAGGTTTACTTGCCTGAGCTTCAATCTTCAGGTTCTCATTAAGTTGTTGTAAATATAACACTGCAGTTGGCCTACTAGTTTGGTTGGGGCCTACTAACGGTGTCTGCCGCTCCAAGGTGTTGTCCAGGTTTACTTGCCGGAGCTTCAATCTTCAGGCTCTCATTAAGTTGTAGTAAATATAACACGGCATTAGGCCTACTAGTTTGGTTGGGGCCTACTAACGGTGTCTGTCGCTTCAAGCTGTTTTCCAGGTTTACTTGCCTGAGCTTCAATCTTCAGGCTCTCATTAAGTTGTTGTAAATATAACATGGCATTAGGCCTACTAGTTTGGTTGGGGCCTACTAACGGTGTCTGCCGCTCCAAGGTGTTCTCCAGGTTTACTTGCCTGAGCTTCAATCTTCAGGCTCTCATTAAGTAGTTGTTAATATAACACTGCAGTTGGCCTACTAGTTTGGTTGGGGCCTACTAACGGTGTCTGCCTCTCCAAGGTGTTCTCGAGGTTTACTTGCCTGAGCTTCAATCTTCAGGCTCTCATTAAGTTGTTGTAAATATAACACGGCATTAGGCCTACTAGTTTGGTTTGGGCCAACTAACGGTGTCTGCCGCTCCAAGGTGTTCTCCAAGTTTACTTGCCTGAGCTTCAATCTTCAGGCTCTCATTAAGTTGTTGTAAGTATAACACTGCATTAGGCCTACTAGTTTGGTTGGGGCCTACTAACGGTGTCTGCCGCTCCAAGGTGTTCTCCAGGTTTATTTTCCTGAGCTTCAATCTTCAGGCTCTCATTAAGTAGTTGTTAATATAACACTGCAGTTGGCCTACTAGTTTGGTTGTGGCCTACTAACAATGTCTGCCGCTCCAAGGTGTTCTCCAGGTTTACTTGCCTGAGCTTCAATCTTCAGGCTCTCAATAAGTTGTTGTTAATATAACACGGCATTAGGCCTACTAGTTTGGTTGGGGTCTTCTAACGGTGTCTGCCGCTCCAAGGTGTTCTCCAGGTTTACTTGCCTGAGCTTCAATCTTCAGGCTCTCATTAAGTTGTTGTAAATATAACACGGCATTAGGCCTACTAGTTTGGTTGGGGTCTGCTAATGGTGTCTTCCGCTCCAAGGTGTTCTCCAGGTTTACTTGCCTGAGCTTCAATCTTCAGGCTCTCATTAAGTAGTTGTTAATATAACACGGCAGTTGGCCTACTAGTTTGGTTGGGGCCTACTAACGGTGTCTGCCGCTCCAAGGTGTTCTCCAGTTTTACTTGCCTGAGCTTCAATCTTCAGGCTCTCATTAAGAAGTTGTTAATATAACACGGCATTAGGCCTACTAGTTTGGTTGGGGCCTACTAACGGTGTCTGCCGCTCCAAGGTGTTCTCCAGGTTTACTTGCCTGAGCTTCAATCTTCAGGTTCTCATTAAGTTGTTGTAAATATAACACTGCAGTTGGCCTACTAGTTTGGTTGGGGCCTACTAACGGTGTCTGCCGCTCCAAGGTGTTGTCCAGGTTTACTTGCCGGAGCTTCAATCTTCAGGCTCTCATTAAGTTGTAGTAAATATAACACGGCATTAGGCCTACTAGTTTGGTTGGGGCCTACTAACGGTGTCTGTCGCTTCAAGCTGTTTTCCAGGTTTACTTGCCTGAGCTTCAATCTTCAGGCTCTCATTAAGTTGTTGTAAATATAACATGGCATTAGGCCTACTAGTTTGGTTGGGGCCTACTAACGGTGTCTGCCGCTCCAAGGTGTTCTCCAGGTTTACTTGCCTGAGCTTCAATCTTCAGGCTCTCATTAAGTAGTTGTTAATATAACACTGCAGTTGGCCTACTAGTTTGGTTGGGGCCTACTAACGGTGTCTGCCGCTCCAAGGTGTTCTCCAGGTTTACTTGCCTGTTGTTAATATAACACTGCAGTTGGCCTACTAGTTTGGTTGGGGCCTACTAACGGTGTCTGCCGCTCCAAGGTGTTCTCCAGGTTTACTTGCCTAAGCTTCAATCTTCAGGCTCTCATTAAGTTGTAGTAAATATAACACGGCATTAGGCCTACTAGTTTGGTTGGGGCCTATTAACGGTGTCTGTCGCTCCAAGGTGTTCTCCAGGTTTACTTGCCTGAGCTTCAATCTTCAGGCTCTCAATAAGTTGTTGTAAATATAACACGGCATTAGGCCTACTAGTTTGGTTGGGGTCTTCTAACGGTGTCTGCCACTCCAAGGTGTTCTCCAGGTTTACTTGCCTGAGCTTCAATCTTCAGGCTCTCATTAAGTTGTTGTAAATATAACACGGCATTAGGCCTACTAGTTTGGTTGGGGTCTGCTAATGGTGTCTTCCGCTCCAAGGTGTTCTCCAGGTTTACTTGCCTGAGCTTCAATCTTCAGGCTCTCATTAAGTAGTTGTTAATATAACACGGCAGTTGGCCTACTAGTTTGGTTGGGGCCTACTAACGGTGTCTGCCGCTCCAAGGTGTTCTCCAGTTTTACTTGCCTGAGCTTCAATCTTCAGGCTCTCATTAAGAAGTTGTTAATATAACACGGCATTAGGCCTACTAGTTTGGTTGGGGCCTACTAACGGTGTCTGCCGCTCCAAGGTGTTCTCCAGGTTTACTTGCCTGAGCTTCAATCTTCAGGTTCTCATTAAGTTGTTGTAAATATAACACTGCAGTTGGCCTACTAGTTTGGTTGGGGCCTACTAACGGTGTCTGCCGCTCCAAGGTGTTGTCCAGGTTTACTTGCCGGAGCTTCAATCTTCAGGCTCTCATTAAGTTGTAGTAAATATAACACGGCATTAGGCCTACTAGTTTGGTTGGGGCCTACTAACGGTGTCTGTCGCTTCAAGCTGTTTTCCAGGTTTACTTGCCTGAGCTTCAATCTTCAGGCTCTCATTAAGTTGTTGTAAATATAACATGGCATTAGGCCTACTAGTTTGGTTGGGGCCTACTAACGGTGTCTGCCGCTCCAAGGTGTTCTCCAGGTTTACTTGCCTGAGCTTCAATCTTCAGGCTCTCATTAAGTAGTTGTTAATATAACACTGCAGTTGGCCTACTAGTTTGGTTGGGGCCTACTAACGGTGTCTGCCTCTCCAAGGTGTTCTCGAGGTTTACTTGCCTGAGCTTCAATCTTCAGGCTCTCATTAAGTTGTTGTAAATATAACACTGCAGTTGGCCTACTAGTTTGGTTGGGGCCTACTAACGGTGTCTACCTCTCCAAGGTGTTCTCCAGGTTTACTTGCCTGAGCTTCAATCTTCAGGCTCTCATTAAGTTGTTGTAAATATAACACTGCATTAGGCCTACTAGTTTGGTTGGGGCCTACTAACGGTGTCTGTCGCTCCAAGGTGTTCTCCAGGTTTACTTGCCTGAGCTTCAATCTTCAGGCTCTCATTAAGTTGTTGTAAATATAACACGGCATTAGGCCTACTAGTTTGGTTGGGGCCTACTAATGGTGTCTGCCGCTCCAAGGTGTTCTCCAGGTTTACTTGCCTGAGCTTCAATCTTCAGGCTCTCATTAAGTAGTTGTTAATATAACACTGCAGTTGGCCTACTAGTTTGGTTGGGGCCTACTAACGGTGTCTGCCGCTCCAAGGTGTTCTCCAGGTTTACTTGCCTGAGCTTCAATCTTCAGGCTCGCATAAAGTAGTTGTTAATATAACACTGCAGTTGGCCTACTAGTTTGGTTGGGGCCTACTAACGGTGTCTGCCGCTCCAAGGTGTTCTCCAGGTTTACTTGCCTAAGCTTCAATCTTCAGGCTCTCATTAAGTTGTAGTAAATATAACACGGCATTAGGCCTACTAGTTTGGTTGGGGCCTGCTAACGGTGTCTGCCGCTCCAAGGTATTCTCCAGGTTTACTTACCTGAGCTTCAATCTTCAGGCTTTCATTAAGCAGTTATTAATATAACACTGCAGTTGGCCTACTAGATTGGTTGGGGCCTACTAAAGGTGTCTGCCGCTCCAAGGTGTTCTATAGGTTTACTTGCCTGAGCTTCAATCTTCAGCCTCTCATTAAGTTATTGTAAATATAACACGGCATTAGGCCTACTAGTTTGGTTTGGGCCAACTAACGGTGTCTGCCGCTCCAAGGTGTTCTCCAGGTTTACTTGCCTGAGCTTCAATCTTCAGGCTCTCATTAAGTTGTTGTAAGTATAACACTGCATTAGGCCTACTAGTTTGGTTGGGGCCTACTAACGGTGTCTGCCGCTCCAAGGTGTTCTCCAGGTTTATTTTCCTGAGCTTCAATCTTCAGGCTCTCATTAAGTAGTTGTTAATATAACACTGCAGTTGGCCTACTAGTTTGGTTGTGGCCTACTAACAATGTCTGCCGCTCCAAGGTGTTCTCCAGGTTTACTTGCCTGAGCTTCAATCTTCAGGCTCTCAATAAGTTGTTGTAAATATAACACGGCATTAGGCCTACTAGTTTGGTTGGGGTCTTCTAACGGTGTCTGCCGCTCCAAGGTGTTCTCCAGGTTTACTTGCCTGAGCTTCAATCTTCAGGCTCTCATTAAGTTGTTGTAAATATAACACGGCATTAGGCCTACTAGTTTGGTTGGGGTCTGCTAATGGTGTCTTCCGCTCCAAGGTGTTCTCCAGGTTTACTTGCCTGAGCTTCAATCTTCAGGCTCTCATTAAGTAGTTGTTAATATAACACGGCAGTTGGCCTACTAGTTTGGTTGGGGCCTACTAACGGTGTCTGCCGCTCCAAGGTGTTCTCCAGTTTTACTTGCCTGAGCTTCAATCTTCAGGCTCTCATTAAGAAGTTGTTAATATAACACGGCATTAGGCCTACTAGTTTGGTTGGGGCCTACTAACGGTGTCTGCCGCTCCAAGGTGTTCTCCAGGTTTACTTGCCTGAGCTTCAATCTTCAGGTTCTCATTAAGTTGTTGTAAATATAACACTGCAGTTGGCCTACTAGTTTGGTTGGGGCCTACTAACGGTGTCTGCCGCTCCAAGGTGTTGTCCAGGTTTACTTGCCGGAGCTTCAATCTTCAGGCTCTCATTAAGTTGTAGTAAATATAACACGGCATTAGGCCTACTAGTTTGGTTGGGGCCTACTAACGGTGTCTGTCGCTTCAAGCTGTTTTCCAGGTTTACTTGCCTGAGCTTCAATCTTCAGGCTCTCATTAAGTTGTTGTAAATATAACATGGCATTAGGCCTACTAGTTTGGTTGGGGCCTACTAACGGTGTCTGCCGCTCCAAGGTGTTCTCCAGGTTTACTTGCCTGAGCTTCAATCTTCAGGCTCTCATTAAGTAGTTGTTAATATAACACTGCAGTTGGCCTACTAGTTTGGTTGGGGCCTACTAACGGTGTCTGCCTCTCCAAGGTGTTCTCGAGGTTTACTTGCCTGAGCTTCAATCTTCAGGCTCTCATTAAGTTGTTGTAAATATAACACTGCAGTTGGCCTACTAGTTTGGTTGGGGCCTACTAACGGTGTCTACCTCTCCAAGGTGTCCTCCAGGTTTACTTGCCTGAGCTTCAATCTTCACGCTCTCATTAAGTTGTTGTAAATATAACAGTGCATTAGGCCTACTAGTTTGGTTGGGGCCTACTAACGGTGTCTGTCGCTCCAAGGTGTTCTCCAGGTTTACTTGCCTGAGCTTCAATCTTCAGGCTCTCATTAAGTTGTTGTAAATATAACACGGCATTAGGCCTACTAGTTTGGTTGGGGCCTACTAATGGTGTCTGCCGCTCCAAGGTGTTCTCCAGGTTTACTTGCCTGAGCTTCAATCTTCAGGCTCTCATTAAGTAGTTGTTAATATAACACTGCAGTTGGCCTACTAGTTTGGTTGGTGCCTACTAACGGTGTCTGCCGCTCCAAGGTGTTCTCCAGGTTTACTTGCCTGAGCTTCAATCTTCAGGCTCGCATTAAGTAGTTGTTAATATAACACTGCAGTTGGCCTACTAGTTTGGTTGGGGCCTACTAACGGTGTCTGCCGCTCCAAGGTGTTCTCCAGGTTTACTTGCCTAAGCTTCAATCTTCAGGCTCTCATTAAGTTGTAGTAAATATAACACGGCATTAGGCCTACTAGTTTGGTTGGGGCCTATTAACGGTGTCTGTCGCTCCAAGGTGTTCTCCAGGTTTACTTGCCTGAGCTTCAATCTTCAGGCTCTCATTAAGTTGTTGTAAATATAACACGGCATTAGGCCTACTAGTTTGGTTGGGGCCTACTAACGGTGTCTGCCGCTCCAAGGTGTTCTCCAGGTTTACTTACCTGAGCTTCAATCTTCAGGCACTCATTAAGCAGTTGTTAATATAACACTGCAGTTGGCCTACTAGTTTGGTTGGGGCCTACTAACGGTGTCTGCTGCTCCAAGGTGTTCTCCAGGTTTACTTGCCTGAGCTTCAATCTTCAGGCTCTCATTAAGTTGTTGTAAATATAAAACGGCACTAGGTCTACTAGTTTGGTTGGGGCCTGCTAACGGTGTCTGCCGCTCCAAGGTGTTCTCCAGTTTTACTTGCCTGAGCTTCAATCTTCAGGCTCTCATTAAGTTGTTGTAAATATAATACGGCATTAAGCCTACTAGTTTGGTTGGGGCCTACTATCGGTGTCTGTCGCTCCAAGGTGTTCTCCAGGTTTACTTGCCTGAGCTTCAATCTTCAGGCTCTCATTAAATTGTTGTAAATATAACACGGCATTAGGCCTACTAGTTTGGTTGGGGCCTACTAATGGTGTCTGCCACTCCAAGGTGTTCTCCAGGTTTACTTGCCTGAGCTTCAATCTTCAGGCTCTCATTAAGTAGTTGTTAATATAACACTGCAGCTGGCCTACTAGTTTGGTTGGGGCCTACTAACAATGTCTGCCGCTCCAAGGTGTTCTCCAGGTTTTCTTGCCTGAGCTTCAATCTTCAGGCTCTCATTAAGCAGTTGTTAATATAACACTGCAGTTGGCCTACCAGTTTGGTTGGGGCCTACTAACGGTGTCTGTCGCTCCAAGGTGTTCTCCAGGTTTACTTGCCTGAGCTTCAATCTTCAGGCTCTCATTAAGTTGTTGTAAATATAACACTGCATTAGGCCTACTAGGTTGGTTGGGGCCTACTAACGGTGTCTGCTGCTCCAAGGTGTTCTCCAGGTTTACTTGCCTGAGCTTCAATCTTCAGGCTCTCATTAAATTGTTGTAAATATAACACGGCATTAGGCCTACTAGTTTGGTTGGGGCCTACTAACAATGTCTGCCGCTCCAAGGTGTTCTCCAGGTTTACTTGCCTGAGCTTCAATCTTCAGGCTCTCATTAAGCATTTGTTAATATAACACTGCAGTTGGCCTACCAGTTTGGTTGGGGCCTACTAACGGTGTCTGTTGCTCCAAGGTGTTCTCCAGGTTTACTTGCCTGAGCTTCAATCTTCAGGCTCTCATTAAGTTGTTGTAAATATAACACTGCATTAGGCCTACTAGTTTGGTTGGGGCCTACTAACGGTGTCTGCCGCTCCAAGGTGTTCTCTAGGTTTACTTGCCTGAGCTTCAATCTTGAGGCGCTCATTAAGTTGTTGTAAATATAACACTGCAGTTGGCCTACTAGTTTGGTTGGGGCCTACTAACGGTGTCTACCTCTCCAAGGTGTTCTCCAGGTTTACTTGCCTGAGCTTCAATCTTCAGGCTCTCATTAAGTAGTTGTTAATATAACACTGCAGTTGGCCTACTAGTTTGGTTGGGGCCTACTAACGGTGTCTGCCTCTCCAAGGTGTTCTCCAGGTTTACTTGCCTGAGCTTCAATCTTGAGGCTCTCATTAAGTTGTTGTAAATATAACACTGCAGTTGGCCTACTAGTTTGGTTGGGGCCTTCTAACGGTGTCTACCTCTCCAAGGTGTTCTCCAGGTTTACTTGCCTGAGCTTCAATCTTCAGGCTCTCATTAAGTTGTTGTAAATATAACACGGCATTAGGCCTACTAGTTTGGTTGGGGCCTTCTAACGGTGTCTGTCGCTCCAAGGTGTTCTCCAGGTTTACTTGCCTGAGCTTCAATCTTCAGGCTCTCATTAAGTTGTAAATATAACACGGCATTAGGCCTACTAGTTTGGTTGGGGCCTACTAACGGTGTCTGCTGCTCCAAGTTGTTCTCCAGGTTTACTTGCCTGAGCTTCAATATTCAGGCCCTCATTAAGTTGTTGTAAATATAACACGGCATTAGGCCTACTAGTTTGGTTGGGGCCTACTAACGGTGTCTGCCGCTCCAAGGTGTTCTCCAGGTTTACTTGCCTGAGCTTCAATCTTCAGGCTCTCATTAAGTTGTTGTAAATATAACACGGCATTAGGCCTACTAGTTTGGTTGGGGCCTACTAACGGTGTCTGCTGCTCCAAGGTGTTCTCCAGGTTTACTTGCCTGAGCTTCAATCTTCAGGCTCTCCTTAAGTAGTTGTTAATATAACACTGCATTAGGCCTACTAGTTTGGTTGGGGCATACTAACGGTGTCTGCCTCTCCAAGGTGTTCTCCAGTTTTACTTGCCTGAGCTTCAATCTTCAGGCTCTCATTAAGTAGCTGTTAATATAACACTGCAGTTGGCCTACTAGTTTGGTTGGGGCCTACTAACGGTGTCTGCCGCTCTAAGGTGTTCTCCAGGTTTACTTGCAGGAGCTTCAATCTTCAGGCTCTCATTAAGTTGCTGTAAATATAACACGGCATTAGGCCTACTAGTTTGGTTGGGGCCTGCTAACGGTGTCTGCCGCTCCAAGGTATTCTCCAGGTTTACTTACCTGAGCTTCAATCTTCAGGCTTTCATTAAGCAGTTATTAATATAACACTGCAGTTGGCCTACTAGTTTGGTTGGGGCCTACTAAAGGTGTCTGCCGCTCCAAGGTGTTCTATAGGTTTACTTGCCTGAGCTTCAATCTTCAGCCTCTCATTAAGTTATTGTAAATATAACACGGCATTAGGCCTACTAGTTTGGTTGGGGCCAACTAACGGTGTCTGCCGCTCCAAGGTGTTCTCCAGGTTTACTTGCCTGAGCTTCAATCTTCAGGCTCTCATTAAGTTGTTGTAAGTATAACACTGCATTAGGCCTACTAGTTTGGTTGGGGCCTACTAACGGTGTCTGCCGCTCCAAGGTGTTCTCCAGGTTTATTTTCCTGAGCTTCAATCTTCAGGCTCTCATTAAGTAGTTGGTAATATAACACTGCAGTTGGCCTACTAGTTTGGTTGTGGCCTACTAACAATGTCTGCCGCTCCAAGGTGTTCTCCAGGTTTACTTGCCTGAGCTTCAATCTTCAGGCTCTCAATAAGTTGTTGTAAATATAACACGGCATTAGGCCTACTAGTTTGGTTGGGGTCTTCTAACGGTGTCTGCCGCTCCAAGGTGTTCTCCAGGTTTACTTGCCTAAGCTTCAATCTTCAGGCTCTCATTAAGTTGTAGTAAATATAACACGGCATTAGGCCTACTAGTTTGGTTGGGGCCTGCTAACGGTGTCTGCCGCTCCAAGGTATTCTCCAGGTTTACTTACCTGAGCTTCAATCTTCAGGCTTTCATTAAGCAGTTATTAATATAACACTGCAGTTGGCCTACTAGATTGGTTGGGGCCTACTAAAGGTGTCTGCCGCTCCAAGGTGTTCTATAGGTTTACTTGCCTGAGCTTCAATCTTCAGCCTCTCATTAAGTTATTGTAAATATAACACGGCATTAGGCCTACTAGTTTGGTTTGGGCCAACTAACGGTGTCTGCCGCTCCAAGGTGTTCTCCAGGTTTACTTGCCTGAGCTTCAATCTTCAGGCTCTCATTAAGTTGTTGTAAGTATAACACTGCATTAGGCCTACTAGTTTGGTTGGGGCCTACTAACGGTGTCTGCCGCTCCAAGGTGTTCTCCAGGTTTATTTTCCTGAGCTTCAATCTTCAGGCTCTCATTAAGTAGTTGTTAATATAACACTGCAGTTGGCCTACTAGTTTGGTTGTGGCCTACTAACAATGTCTGCCACTCCAAGGTGTTCTCCAGGTTTACTTGCCTGAGCTTCAATCTTCAGGCTCTCAATAAGTTGTTGTAAATATAACACGGCATTAGGCCTACTAGTTTGGTTGGGGTCTTCTAACGGTGTGTGCCGCTCCAAGGTGTTCTCCAGGTTTACTTGCCTGAGCTTCAATCTTCAGGCTCTCATTAAGTTGTTGTAAATATAACACGGCATTAGGCCTACTAGTTTGGTTGGGGTCTGCTAATGGTGTCTTCCGCTCCAAGGTGTTCTCCAGGTTTACTCGCCTGAGCTTCAATCTTCAGGCTCTCATTAAGTAGTTGTTAATATAACACGGCAGTTGGCCTACTAGTTTGGTTGGGGCCTACTAACGGTGTCTGCCGCTCCAAGGTGTTCTCCAGTTTTACTTGCCTGAGCTTCAATCTTCAGGCTCTCATTAAGAAGTTGTTAATATAACACGGCATTAGGCCTACTAGTTTGGTTGGGGCCTACTAACGGTGTCTGCCGCTCCAAGTTGTTCTCCAGGTTTACTTGCCTGAGCTTCAATCTTCAGGTTCTCATTAAGTTGTTGTAAATATAACACTGCAGTTGGCCTACTAGTTTGGTTGGGGCCTACTAACGGTGTCTGCCGCTCCAAGGTGTTGTCCAGGTTTACTTGCCGGAGCTTCAATCTTCAGGCTCTCATTAAGAAGTTGTTAATATAACACGGCATTAGGCCTACTAGTTTGGTTGGGGCCTACTAACGGTGTCTGCCGCTCCAAGGTGTTCTCCAGGTTTACTGGCCTGAGCTTCAATCTTCAGTTTCTCATTAAGTTGTTGTAAATATAACACTGCAGTTGGCCTACTAGTTTGGTTGGGGCCTACTAACGGTGTCTGCCGCTCCAAGGTGTTGTCCAGGTTTACTTGCCGGAGCTTCAATCTTCAGGCTCTCATTAAGTTGTAGTAAATATAACACGGCATTAGGCCTACTAGTTTGGTTGGGGCCTACTAACGGTGTCTGTCGCTTCAAGCTGTTTTCCAGGTTTACTTGCCTGAGCTTCAATCTTCAGGCTCTCATTAAGTTGTTGTAAATATAACACGGCATTAGGCCTACTAGTTTGGTTGGGGCCTACTAATGGTGTCTGCCGCTCCAAGGTGTTCTCCAGGTTTACTTGCCTGAGCTTCAATCTTCAGGCTCTCATTAAGTAGTTGTTAATATAACACTGCAGTTGGCCTACTAGTTTGGTTGGGGCCTACTAACGGTGTCTGCCGCTCCAAGGTGTTCTCCAGGTTTACTTGCCTGAGCTTCAATCTTCAGGCTCGCATTAAGTAGTTGTTAATATAACACTGCAGTTGGCCTACTAGTTGGTTGGGGCCTACTAACGGTGTCTGCCGCTCCAAGGTGTTCTCCAGGTTTACTTACCTGAGCTTCAATCTTCAGGCACTCATTAAGCAGTTGTTAATATAACACGGCATTAGGCCTACTAGTTTGGTTGGGGCCTACTAATGGTGTCTGCCACTCCAAGGTGTTCTCCAGGTTTACTTGGCTGAGCTTCAATCTTCAGGCTCTCATTAAGCATTTGTTAATATAACACTGCAGCTGGCCTACTAGTTTGGTTGGGGCCTACTAACAATGTCTGCCGCTCCAAGGTGTTCTCCAGGTTTTCTTGCCTGAGCTTCAATCTTCAGGCTCTCATTAAGCAGTTGTTAATATAACACTGCAGTTGGCCTACCAGTTTGGTTGGGGCCTACTAACGGTGTCTGTCGCTCCAAGGTGTTCTCCAGGTTTACTTGCCTGAGCTTCAATCTTCAGGCTCTCATTAGGTTGTTGTAAATATAACACTGCATTAGGCCTACTAGATTGGTTGGGGCCTACTAACGGTTTCTGCTGCTCCAAGGTGTTCTCCAGGTTTACTTGCCTGAGCTTCAATCTTCAGGCTCTCATTAAGTTGTTGTAAATATAACACGACAGTAGGTCTACTAGTTTGGTTGGGGCCTGCTAACGGTGTCTGCCGCTCCAAGGTGTTCTCCAGTTTTATTTGCCTGAGCTTCAATCTTCAGGCTCTCATTAACTTGTTGTAAATATAATACGGCATTAGGCCTACTAGTTTGGTTGGGGCCTACTATCGGTGTCTGCCGCTCCAAGGTGTTCTCCAGGTTTACTTGCCTGAGCTTCAATCTTCAGGCTCTCATTAAATTGTTGTAAATATAACACGGCATTAGGCCTACTAGTTGGGTTGGGGCCTACTAACAATGTCTGCCGCTCCAAGGTGTTCTCCAGGTTTACTTGCCTGAGCTTCAATCTTCAGGCTCTCATTAAATTGTTGTAAATATAACACGGCATTAGGCCTACTAGTTGGGTTGGGGCCTACTAACAATGTCTGCCGCTCCAAGGTGTTCTCCAGGTTTACTTGCCTGAGCTTCAATCTTCAGGCTCTCATTAAGCATTTGTTAATATAACACTGCAGTTGGCCTACCAGTTTGGTTGGGGCCTACTAACGGTGTCTGTTGCTCCAAGGTGTTCTCCAGGTTTACTTGCCTGAGCTTCAATCTTCAGGCTCTCATTAAGTTGTTGTAAATATAACACTGCATTAGGCCTACTAGTTTGGTTGGGGCCTACTAACGGTGTCTGCCGCTCCAAGGTGTTCTCTAGGTTTACTTGCCTGAGCTTCAATCTTGAGGCTCTCATTAAGTAGTTGTTAATATAACACTGCAGTTGGCCTACTAGTTTGGTTGGGGCCTACTAACGGTGTCTGCCTCTCCAAGGTGTTCTCCAGGTTTACTTGCCTGAGCTTCAATCTTGAGGCTCTCATTAAGTTGTTGTAAATATAACACTGCAGTTGGCCTACTAGTTTGGTTGGGGCCTGCTAACGGTGTCTACCTCTCCAAGGTGTTCTCCAGGTTTACTTGCCTGAGCTTCAATCTTCAGGCTCTCATTAAGTTGTTGTAAATATAACACTGCATTAGGCCTACTAGTTTGGTTGGGGCCTACTAACGGTGTCTGTTGCTCCAAGGTGTTCTCCAGGTTTACTTGCCTGAGCTTCAATCTTCAGGCTCTCATTAAGTTGTAAATATAACACGGCATTAGGCCTACTAGTTTGGTTGGGGCCTACTAACGGTGTCTGCTGCTCCAAGTTGTTCTCCAGGTTTACTTGCCTGAGCTTCAATCGTCAGGCCCTCATTAAGTTGATGTAAATATAACACGGCATTAGGCCTACTAGTTTGGTTGGGGCCTACTAACGGTGTCTGCCGCTCCAAGGTGTTCTCCAGGTTTACTTGCCTGAGCTTCAATCTTCAGGCTCTCATTAAGTTGTTGTAAATATAACACGGCATTAGGCCTACTAGTTTGGTTGGGGCCTACTAACGGTGTCTGCTGCTCCAAGGTGTTCTCCAGGTTTACTTGCCTGAGCTTCAATCTTCAGGCTCTCCTTAAGTAGTTGTTAATATAACACTGCATTAGGCCTACTAGTTTGGTTGGGGCATACTAACGGTGTCTGCCTCTCCAAGGTGTTCTCCAGTTTTACTTGCCTGAGCTTCAATCTTCAGGCTCTCATTAAGTAGCTGTTAATATAACACTGCAGTTGGCCTACTAGTTTGGTTGGGGCCTACTAACGGTGTCTGCCGCTCTAAGGTGTTCTCCAGGTTTACTTGCAGGAGCTTCAATCTTCAGGCTCTCATTAAGTTGCTGTAAATATAACACAGCATTAGGCCTACTAGTTTGGTTGGGGCCTGCTAACGGTGTCTGCCGCTCAAAAGTATTCTCCAGGTTTACTTACCTGAGCTTCAATCTTCAGGCTTTCATTAAGCAGTTATTAATATAACACTGCAGTTGGCCTACTAGATTGGTTGGGGCCTACTAAAGGTGTCTGCCACTCCAAGGTGTTCTATAGGTTTACTTTCCTGAGCTTCAATCTTCAGCCTCTCATTAAGTTATTGTAAATATAACACGGCATTAGGCCTACTAGTTTGGTTGGGGCCAACTAACGGTGTCTGCCGCTCCAAGGTGTTCTCCAGGTTTACTTGCCTGAGCTTCAATCTTCAGGCTCTCATTAAGTTGTTGTAAGTATAACACTGCATTAGGCCTACTAGTTTGGTTGGGGCCTACTAACGGTGTCTGCCGCTCCAAGGTGTTCTCCAGGTTTATTTTCCTGAGCTTCAATCTTCAGGCTCTCATTAAGTAGTTGTTAATATAACACTGCAGTTGGCCTACTAGTTTGGTTGGGGCCTACTAACGGTGTCTGCCGCTCCAAGGTGTTCTCCAGGTTTACTTGCCTGAGCTTCAATCTTCAGGCTCGCATTAAGTAGTTGTTAATATAACACTGCAGTTGGCCTACTAGTTTGGTTGGGCCCTACTAACGGTGTGTGCCGCTCCAAGGTGTTCTCCAGGTTTACTTGCCTAAGCTTCAATCTTCAGGCTCTCATTAAGTTGTAGTAAATATAACACGGCATTAGGCCTACTAGTTTGGTTGGGGCCTATTAACGGTGTCTGTCGCTCCAAGGTGTTCTCCAGGTTTACTTGCCTGAGCTTCAATCTTCAGGCTCTCATTAAGTTGTTGTAAATATAACACGGCATTAGGCCTACTAGTTTGGTTGGGGCCTACTAACGGTGTCTGCCGCTCCAAGGTGTTCTCCAGGTTTACTTACCTGAGCTTCAATCTTCAGGCACTCATTAAGCAGTTGTTAATATAACACTGCAGTTGGCCTACTAGTTTGGTTGGGGCCTACTAACGGTGTCTGCTGCTCCAAGGTGTTCTCCAGGTTTACTTGCCTGAGCTTCAATCTTCAGGCTCTCATTAAGTTGTTGTAAATATAAAACGGCACTAGGTCTACTAGTTTGGTTGGGGCCTGCTAACGGTGTCTGCCGCTCCAAGGTGTTCTCCAGTTTTACTTGCCTGAGCTTCAATCTTCAGGCTCTCATTAAGTTGTTGTAAATATAATACGGCATTAAGCCTACTAGTTTGGTTGGGGCCTACTATCGGTGTCTGTCGCTCCAAGGTGTTCTCCAGGTTTACTTGCCTGAGCTTCAATCTTCAGGCTCTCATTAAATTGTTGTAAATATAACACGGCATTAGGCCTACTAGTTTGGTTGGGGCCTACTAATGGTGTCTGCCACTCCAAGGTGTTCTCCAGGTTTACTTGCCTGAGCTTCAATCTTCAGGCTCTCATTAAGTAGTTGTTAATATAACACTGCAGCTGGCCTACTAGTTTGGTTGGGGCCTACTAACAATGTCTGCCGCTCCAAGGTGTTCTCCAGGTTTTCTTGCCTGAGCTTCAATCTTCAGGCTCTCATTAAGCAGTTGTTAATATAACACTGCAGTTGGCCTACCAGTTTGGTTGGGGCCTACTAACGGTGTCTGTCGCTCCAAGGTGTTCTCCAGGTTTACTTGCCTGAGCTTCAATCTTCAGGCTCTCATTAAGTTGTTGTAAATATAACACTGCATTAGGCCTACTAGGTTGGTTGGGGCCTACTAACGGTGTCTGCTGCTCCAAGGTGTTCTCCAGGTTTACTTGCCTGAGCTTCAATCTTCAGGCTCTCATTAAGTTGTTGTAAATATAACACAACAGTAGGTCTACTAGTTTGGTTGGGGCCTGCTAACGGTGTCTGCCGCTCCAAGGTGTTCTCCAGTTTTATTTGCCTGAGCTTCAATCTTCAGGCTCTCATTAACTTGTTGTAAATATAATACGGCATTAGGCCTACTAGTTTGGTTGGGGCCTACTATCGGTGTCTGCCGCTCTAAGGTGTTCTCCAGGTTTACTTGCCTGAGCTTCAATCTTCAGGCTCTCATTAAATTGTTGTAAATATAACACGGCATTAGGCCTACTAGTTTGGTTGGGGCCTACTAACAATGTCTGCCGCTCCAAGGTGTTCTCCAGGTTTACTTGCCTGAGCTTCAATCTTCAGGCTCTCATTAAGCATTTGTTAATATAACACTGCAGTTGGCCTACCAGTTTTGTTGGGGCCTACTAACGGTGTCTGTTGCTCCAAGGTGTTCTCCAGGTTTACTTGCCTGAGCTTCAATCTTCAGGCTCTCATTAAGTTGTTGTAAATATAACACTGCATTAGGCCTACTAGTTTGGTTGGGGCCTACTAACGGTGTCTGCCGCTCCAAGGTGTTCTCTAGGTTTACTTGCCTGAGCTTCAATCTTGAGGCTCTCTTTAAGTTGTTGTAAATATAACACTGCAGTTGGCCTACTAGTTTGGTTGGGGCCTACTAACGGTGTCTACCTCTCCAAGGTGTTCTCCAGGTTTACTTGCCTGAGCTTCAATCTTCAGGCTCTCATTAAGTAGTTGTTAATATAACACTGCAGTTGGCCTACTAGTTTGGTTGGGGCCTACTAACGGTGTCTGCCTCTCCAAGGTGTTCTCCAGGTTTACTTGCCTGAGCTTCAATCTTGAGGCTCTCATTAAGTTGTTGTAAATATAACACTGCAGTTGGCCTACTAGTTTGGTTGGGGCCTACTAACGGTGTCTACCTCTCCAAGGTGTTCTCCAGGTTTACTTGCCTGAGCTTCAATCTTCAGGCTCTCATTAAGTTGTTGTAAATATAACACGGCATTAGGCCTACTAGTTTGGTTGGGGCCTTCTAACGGTGTCTGTCGCTCCAAGGTGTTCTCCAGGTTTACTTGCCTGAGCTTCAATCTTCAGGCTCTCATTAAGTTGTAAATATAACACGGCATTAGGCCTACTAGTTTGGTTGGGGCCTACTAACGGTGTCTGCTGCTCCAAGTTGTTCTCCAGGTTTACTTGCCTGAGCTTCAATCTTCAGGCCCTCATTAAGTTGTTGTAAATATAACACGGCATTAGGCCTACTAGTTTGGTTGGGGCCTACTAACGGTGTCTGCCGCTCCAAGGTGTTCTCCAGTTTTACTTGCCTGAGCTTCAATCTTCAGGCTCTCATTAAGCATTTGTTAATATAACACTGCAGTTGGCCTACCAGTTTTGTTGGGGCCTACTAACGGTGTCTGTTGCTCCAAGGTGTTCTCCAGGTTTACTTGCCTGAGCTTCAATCTTCAGGCTCTCATTAAGTTGTTGTAAATATAACACTGCATTAGGCCTACTAGTTTGGTTGGGGCCTACTAACGGTGTCTGCCGCTCCAAGGTGTTCTCTAGGTTTACTTGCCTGAGCTTCAATCTTGAGGCTCTCTTTAAGTTGTTGTAAATATAACACGGCATTAGGCCTACTAGTTTGGTTGGGGCCTACTAACGGTGTCTGCCGCTCCAAGGTGTTCTCCAGGTTTACTTACCTGAGCTTCAATCTTCAGGCACTCATTAAGCAGTTGTTAATATAACACTGCAGTTGGCCTACTAGTTTGGTTGGGGCCTACTAACGGTGTCTGCTGCTCCAAGGTGTTCTCCAGGTTTACTTGCCTGAGCTTCAATCTTCAGGCTCTCATTAAGTTGTTGTAAATATAAAACGGCACTAGGTCTACTAGTTTGGTTGGGGCCTGCTAACGGTGTCTGCCGCTCCAAGGTGTTCTCCAGTTTTACTTGCCTGAGCTTCAATCTTCAGGCTCTCATTAAGTTGTTGTAAATATAATACGGCATTAAGCCTACTAGTTTGGTTGGGGCCTACTATCGGTGTCTGTCGCTCCAAGGTGTTCTCCAGGTTTACTTGCCTGAGCTTCAATCTTCAGGCTCTCATTAAATTGTTGTAAATATAACACGGCATTAGGCCTACTAGTTTGGTTGGGGCCTACTAATGGTGTCTGCCACTCCAAGGTGTTCTCCAGGTTTACTTGCCTGAGCTTCAATCTTCAGGCTCTCATTAAGTAGTTGTTAATATAACACTGCAGCTGGCCTACTAGTTTGGTTGGGGCCTACTAACAATGTCTGCCGCTCCAAGGTGTTCTCCAGGTTTTCTTGCCTGAGCTTCAATCTTCAGGCTCTCATTAAGCAGTTGTTAATATAACACTGCAGTTGGCCTACCAGTTTGGTTGGGGCCTACTAACGGTGTCTGTCGCTCCAAGGTGTTCTCCAGGTTTACTTGCCTGAGCTTCAATCTTCAGGCTCTCATTAAGTTGTTGTAAATATAACACTGCATTAGGCCTACTAGGTTGGTTGGGGCCTACTAACGGTGTCTGCTGCTCCAAGGTGTTCTCCAGGTTTACTTGCCTGAGCTTCAATCTTCAGGCTCTCATTAAGTTGTTGTAAATATAACACAACAGTAGGTCTACTAGTTTGGTTGGGGCCTGCTAATGGTGTCTGCCGCTCCAAGGTGTTCTCCAGTTTTATTTGCCTGAGCTTCAATCTTCAGGCTCTCATTAACTTGTTGTAAATATAATACGGCATTAGGCCTACTAGTTTGGTTGGGGCCTACTATCGGTGTCTGCCGCTCCAAGGTGTTCTCCAGGTTTACTTGCCTGAGCTTCAATCTTCAGGCTCTCATTAAATTGTTGTAAATATAACACGGCATTAGGCCTACTAGTTTGGTTGGGGCCTACTAACAATGTCTGCCGCTCCAAGGTGTTCTCCAGGTTTACTTGCCTGAGCTTCAATCTTCAGGCTCTCATTAAGCATTTGTTAATATAACACTGCAGTTGGCCTACCAGTTTTGTTGGGGCCTACTAACGGTGTCTGTTGCTCCAAGGTGTTCTCCAGGTTTACTTGCCTGAGCTTCAATCTTCAGGCTCTCATTAAGTTGTTGTAAATATAACACTGCATTAGGCCTACTAGTTTGGTTGGGGCCTACTAACGGTGTCTGCCGCTCCAAGGTGTTCTCTAGGTTTACTTGCCTGAGCTTCAATCTTGAGGCTCTCTTTAAGTTGTTGTAAATATAACACTGCAGTTGGCCTACTAGTTTGGTTGGGGCCTACTAACGGTGTCTACCTCTCCAAGGTGTTCTCCAGGTTTACTTGCCTGAGCTTCAATCTTCAGGCTCTCATTAAGTAGTTGTTAATATAACACTGCAGTTGGCCTACTAGTTTGGTTGGGGCCTACTAACGGTGTCTGCCTCTCCAAGGTGTTCTCCAGGTTTACTTGCCTGAGCTTCAATCTTGAGGCTCTCATTAAGTTGTTGTAAATATAACACTGCAGTTGGCCTACTAGTTTGGTTGGGGCCTACTAACGGTGTCTACCTCTCCAAGGTGTTCTCCAGGTTTACTTGCCTGAGCTTCAATCTTCAGGCTCTCATTAAGTTGTTGTAAATATAACACGGCATTAGGCCTACTAGTTTGGTTGGGGCCTTCTAACGGTGTCTGTCGCTCCAAGGTGTTCTCCAGGTTTACTTGCCTGAGCTTCAATCTTCAGGCTCTCATTAAGTTGTAAATATAACACGGCATTAGGCCTACTAGTTTGGTTGGGGCCTACTAACGGTGTCTGCTGCTCCAAGTTGTTCTCCAGGTTTACTTGCCTGAGCTTCAATCTTCAGGCCCTCATTAAGTTGTTGTAAATATAACACGGCATTAGGCCTACTAGTTTGGTTGGGGCCTACTAACGGTGTCTGCCGCTCCAAGGTGTTCTCCAGGTTTACTTGCCTGAGCTTCAATCTTCAGGCTCTCATTAAGTTGTTGTAAATATAACACGGCATTAGGCCTACTAGTTTGGTTGGGGCCTACTAACGGTGTCTGCTGCTCCAAGGTGTTCTCCAGGTTTACTTGCCTGAGCTTCAATCTTCAGGCTCTCCTTAAGTAGTTGTTAATATAACACTGCATTAGGCCTACTAGTTTGGTTGGGGCATACTAACGGTGTCTGCCTCTCCAAGGTGTTCTCCAGTTTTACTTGCCTGAGCTTCAATCTTCAGGCTCTCATTAAGTAGCTGTTAATATAACACTGCAGTTGGCCTACTAGTTTGGTTGGGGCCTACTAACGGTGTCTGCCGCTCTAAGGTGTTCTCCAGGTTTACTTGCAGGAGCTTCAATCTTCAGGCTCTCATTAAGTTGCTGTAAATATAACACGGCATTAGGCCTACTAGTTTGGTTGGGGCCTGCTAACGGTGTCTGCCGCTCCAAGGTATTCTCCAGGTTTACTTACCTGAGCTTCAATCTTCAGGCTTTCATTAAGCAGTTATTAATATAACACTGCAGTTGGCCTACTAGTTTGGTTGGGGCCTACTAAAGGTGTCTGCCGCTCCAAGGTGTTCTATAGGTTTACTTGCCTGAGCTTCAATCTTCAGCCTCTCATTAAGTTATTGTAAATATAACACGGCATTAGGCCTACTAGTTTGGTTGGGGCCAACTAACGGTGTCTGCCGCTCCAAGGTGTTCTCCAGGTTTACTTGCCTGAGCTTCAATCTTCAGGCTCTCATTAAGTTGTTGTAAGTATAACACTGCATTAGGCCTACTAGTTTGGTTGGGGCCTACTAACGGTGTCTGCCGCTCCAAGGTGTTCTCCAGGTTTATTTTCCTGAGCTTCAATCTTCAGGCTCTCATTAAGTAGTTGGTAATATAACACTGCAGTTGGCCTACTAGTTTGGTTGTGGCCTACTAACAATGTCTGCCGCTCCAAGGTGTTCTCCAGGTTTACTTGCCTGAGCTTCAATCTTCAGGCTCTCAATAAGTTGTTGTAAATATAACACGGCATTAGGCCTACTAGTTTGGTTGGGGTCTTCTAACGGTGTCTGCCGCTCCAAGGTGTTCTCCAGGTTTACTTGCCTAAGCTTCAATCTTCAGGCTCTCATTAAGTTGTAGTAAATATAACACGGCATTAGGCCTACTAGTTTGGTTGGGGCCTGCTAACGGTGTCTGCCGCTCCAAGGTATTCTCCAGGTTTACTTACCTGAGCTTCAATCTTCAGGCTTTCATTAAGCAGTTATTAATATAACACTGCAGTTGGCCTACTAGATTGGTTGGGGCCTACTAAAGGTGTCTGCCGCTCCAAAGTGTTCTATAGGTTTACTTGCCTGAGCTTCAATCTTCAGCCTCTCATTAAGTTATTGTAAATATAACACGGCATTAGGCCTACTAGTTTGGTTTGGGCCAACTAACGGTGTCTGCCGCTCCAAGGTGTTCTCCAGGTTTACTTGCCTGAGCTTCAATCTTCAGGCTCTCATTAAGTTGTTGTAAGTATAACACTGCATTAGGCCTACTAGTTTGGTTGGGGCCTACTAACGGTGTCTGCCGCTCCAAGGTGTTCTCCAGGTTTATTTTCCTGAGCTTCAATCTTCAGGCTCTCATTAAGTAGTTGTTAATATAACACTGCAGTTGGCCTACTAGTTTGGTTGTGGCCTACTAACAATGTCTGCCGCTCCAAGGTGTTCTCCAGGTTTACTTGCCTGAGCTTCAATCTTCAGGCTCTCAATAAGTTGTTGTAAATATAACACGGCATTAGGCCTACTAGTTTGGTTGGGGTCTTCTAACGGTGTCTGCCGCTCCAAGGTGTTCTCCAGGTTTACTTGCCTGAGCTTCAATCTTCAGGCTCTCATTAAGTTGTTGTAAATATAACACGGCATTAGGCCTACTAGTTTGGTTGGGGTCTGCTAATGGTGTCTTCCGCTCCAAGGTGTTCTCCAGGTTTACTTGCCTGAGCTTCAATCTTCAGGCTCTCATTAAGTAGTTGTTAATATAACACGGCAGTTGGCCTACTAGTTTGGTTGGGGCCTACTAACGGTGTCTGCCGCTCCAAGGTGTTCTCCAGTTTTACTTGCCTGAGCTTCAATCTTCAGGCTCTCATTAAGAAGTTGTTAATATAACACGGCATTAGGCCTACTAGTTTGGTTGGGGCCTACTAACGGTGTCTGCCGCTCCAAGGTGTTCTCCAGGTTTACTTGCCTGAGCTTCAATCTTCAGGTTCTCATTAAGTTGTTGTAAATATAACACTGCAGTTGGCCTACTAGTTTGGTTGGGGCCTACTAACGGTGTCTGCCGCTCCAAGGTGTTGTCCAGGTTTACTTGCCGGAGCTTCAATCTTCAGGCTCTCATTAAGAAGTTGTTAATATAACACGGCATTAGGCCTACTAGTTTGGTTGGGGCCTACTAACGGTGTCTGCCGCTCCAAGGTGTTCTCCAGGTTTACTTGCCTGAGCTTCAATCTTCAGGTTCTCATTAAGTTGTTGTAAATATAACACTGCAGTTGGCCTACTAGTTTGGTTGGGGCCTACTAACGGTGTCTGCCGCTCCAAGGTGTTGTCCAGGTTTACTTGCCGGAGCTTCAATCTTCAGGCTCTCATTAAGTTGTTGTAAATATAACACGGCATTAGGCCTACTAGTTTGGTTGGGGCCTACTAACGGTGTCTGTCGCTTCAAGCTGTTTTCCAGGTTTACTTGCCTGAGCTTCAATCTTCAGGCTCTCATTAAGTTGTTGTAAATATAACATGGCATTAGGCCTACTAGATTGGTTGGGGCCTACTAACGGTGTCTGCCGCTCCAAGGTGTTCTCCAGGTTTACTTGCCTGAGCTTCAATCTTCAGGCTCTCATTAAGTAGTTGTTAATATAACACTGCAGTTGGCCTACTAGTTTGGTTGGGGCCTACTAACGGTGTCTGCCTCTCCAAGGTGTTCTCGAGGTTTACTTGCCTGAGCTTCAATCTTCAGGCTCTCATTAACTTGTTGTAAATATAATACGGCATTAGGCCTACTAGTTTGGTTGGGGCCTACTATCGGTGTCTGCCGCTCCAAGGTGTTCTCCAGGTTTACTTGCCTGAGCTTCAATCTTCAGGCTCTCATTAAATTGTTGTAAATATAACACGGCATTAGGCCTACTAGTTGGGTTGGGGCCTACTAACAATGTCTGCCGCTCCAAGGTGTTCTCCAGGTTTACTTGCCTGAGCTTCAATCTTCAGGCTCTCATTAAGCATTTGTTAATATAACACTGCAGTTGGCCTACCAGTTTCGTTGGGGCCTACTAACGGTGTCTGTTGCTCCAAGGTGTTCTCCAGGTTTACTTGCCTGAGCTTCAATCTTCAGGCTCTCATTAAGTTGTTGTAAATATAACACTGCATTAGGCCTACTAGTTTGGTTGGGGCCTACTAACGGTGTCTGCCGCTCCAAGGTGTTCTCTAGGTTTACTTGCCTGAGCTTCAATCTTGAGGCTCTCATTAAGTAGTTGTTAATATAACACTGCAGTTGGCCTACTAGTTTGGTTGGGGCCTACTAACGGTGTCTGCCTCTCCAAGGTGTTCTCCAGGTTTACTTGCCTGAGCTTCAATCTTGAGGCTCTCATTAAGTTGTTGTAAATATAACACTGCAGTTGGCCTACTAGTTTGGTTGGGGCCTGCTAACGGTGTCTACCTCTCCAAGGTGTTCTCCAGGTTTACTTGCCTGAGCTTCAATCTTCAGGCTCTCATTAAGTTGTTGTAAATATAACACTGCATTAGGCCTACTAGTTTGGTTGGGGCCTACTAACGGTGTCTGTTGCTCCAAGGTGTTCTCCAGGTTTACTTGCCTGAGCTTCAATCTTCAGGCTCTCATTAAGTTGTAAATATAACACGGCATTAGGCCTACTAGTTTGGTTGGGGCCTACTAACGGTGTCTGCTGCTCCAAGTTGTTCTCCAGGTTTACTTGCCTGAGCTTCAATCTTCAGGCCCTCATTAAGTTGATGTAAATATAACACGGCATTAGGCCTACTAGTTTGGTTGGGGCCTACTAACGGTGTCTGCCGCTCCAAGGTGTTCTCCAGGTTTACTTGCCTGAGCTTCAATCTTCAGGCTCTCATTAAGTTGTTGTAAATATAACACGGCATTAGGCCTACTAGTTTGGTTGGGGCCTACTAACGGTGTCTGCTGCTCCAAGGTGTTCTCCAGGTTTACTTGCCTGAGCTTCAATCTTCAGGCTCTCCTTAAGTAGTTGTTAATATAACACTGCATTAGGCCTACTAGTTTGGTTGGGGCATACTAACGGTGTCTGCCTCTCCAAGGTGTTCTCCAGTTTTACTTGCCTGAGCTTCAATCTTCAGGCTCTCATTAAGTAGCTGTTAATATAACACTGCAGTTGGCCTACTAGTTTGGTTGGGGCCTACTAACGGTGTCTGCCGCTCTAAGGTGTTCTCCAGGTTTACTTGCAGGAGCTTCAATCTTCAGGCTCTCATTAAGTTGCTGTAAATATAACACAGCATTAGGCCTACTAGTTTGGTTGGGGCCTGCTAACGGTGTCTGCCGCTCAAAAGTATTCTCCAGGTTTACTTACCTGAGCTTCAATCTTCAGGCTTTCATTAAGCAGTTATTAATATAACACTGCAGTTGGCCTACTAGATTGGTTGGGGCCTACTAAAGGTGTCTGCCACTCCAAGGTGTTCTATAGGTTTACTTTCCTGAGCTTCAATCTTCAGCCTCTCATTAAGTTATTGTAAATATAACACGGCATTAGGCCTACTAGTTTGGTTGGGGCCAACTAACGGTGTCTGCCGCTCCAAGGTGTTCTCCAGGTTTACTTGCCTGAGCTTCAATCTTCAGGCTCTCATTAAGTTGTTGTAAGTATAACACTGCATTAGGCCTACTAGTTTGGTTGGGGCCTACTAACGGTGTCTGCCGCTCCAAGGTGTTCTCCAGGTTTATTTTCCTGAGCTTCAATCTTCAGGCTCTCATTAAGTAGTTGTTAATATAACACTGCAGTTGGCCTACTAGTTTGGTTGGGGCCTACTAACGGTGTCTGCCGCTCCAAGGTGTTCTCCAGGTTTACTTGCCTGAGCTTCAATCTTCAGGCTCGCATTAAGTAGTTGTTAATATAACACTGCAGTTGGCCTACTAGTTTGGTTGGGCCCTACTAACGGTGTGTGCCGCTCCAAGGTGTTCTCCAGGTTTACTTGCCTAAGCTTCAATCTTCAGGCTCTCATTAAGTTGTAGTAAATATAACACGGCATTAGGCCTACTAGTTTGGTTGGGGCCTATTAACGGTGTCTGTCGCTCCAAGGTGTTCTCCAGGTTTACTTGCCTGAGCTTCAATCTTCAGGCTCTCATTAAGTTGTTGTAAATATAACACGGCATTAGGCCTACTAGTTTGGTTGGGGCCTACTAACGGTGTCTGCCGCTCCAAGGTGTTCTCCAGGTTTACTTACCTGAGCTTCAATCTTCAGGCACTCATTAAGCAGTTGTTAATATAACACTGCAGTTGGCCTACTAGTTTGGTTGGGGCCTACTAACGGTGTCTGCTGCTCCAAGGTGTTCTCCAGGTTTACTTGCCTGAGCTTCAATCTTCAGGCTCTCATTAAGTTGTTGTAAATATAAAACGGCACTAGGTCTACTAGTTTGGTTGGGGACTGCTAACGGTGTCTGCCGCTCCAAGGTGTTCTCCAGTTTTACTTGCCTGAGCTTCAATCTTCAGGCTCTCATTAAGTTGTTGTAAATATAATACGGCATTAAGCCTACTAGTTTGGTTGGGGCCTACTATCGGTGTCTGTCGCTCCAAGGTGTTCTCCAGGTTTACTTGCCTGAGCTTCAATCTTCAGGCTCTCATTAAATTGTTGTAAATATAACACGGCATTAGGCCTACTAGTTTGGTTGGGGCCTACTAATGGTGTCTGCCACTCCAAGGTGTTCTCCAGGTTTACTTGCCTGAGCTTCAATCTTCAGGCTCTCATTAAGTAGTTGTTAATATAACACTGCAGCTGGCCTACTAGTTTGGTTGGGGCCTACTAACAATGTCTGCCGCTCCAAGGTGTTCTCCAGGTTTTCTTGCCTGAGCTTCAATCTTCAGGCTCTCATTAAGCAGTTGTTAATATAACACTGCAGTTGGCCTACCAGTTTGGTTGGGGCCTACTAACGGTGTCTGTCGCTCCAAGGTGTTCTCCAGGTTTACTTGCCTGAGCTTCAATCTTCAGGCTCTCATTAAGTTGTTGTAAATATAACACTGCATTAGGCCTACTAGGTTGGTTGGGGCCTACTAACGGTGTCTGCTGCTCCAAGGTGTTCTCCAGGTTTACTTGCCTGAGCTTCAATCTTCAGGCTCTCATTAAGTTGTTGTAAATATAACACAACAGTAGGTCTACTAGTTTGGTTGGGGCCTGCTAACGGTGTCTGCCGCTCCAAGGTGTTCTCCAGTTTTATTTGCCTGAGCTTCAATCTTCAGGCTCTCATTAACTTGTTGTAAATATAATACGGCATTAGGCCTACTAGTTTGGTTGGGGCCTACTATCGGTGTCTGCCGCTCCAAGGTGTTCTCCAGGTTTACTTGCCTGAGCTTCAATCTTCAGGCTCTCATTAAATTGTTGTAAATATAACACGGCATTAGGCCTACTAGTTTGGTTGGGGCCTACTAACAATGTCTGCCGCTCCAAGGTGTTCTCCAGGTTTACTTGCCTGAGCTTCAATCTTCAGGCTCTCATTAAGCATTTGTTAATATAACACTGCAGTTGGCCTACCAGTTTTGTTGGGGCCTACTAACGGTGTCTGTTGCTCCAAGGTGTTCTCCAGGTTTACTTGCCTGAGCTTCAATCTTCAGGCTCTCATTAAGTTGTTGTAAATATAACACTGCATTAGGCCTACTAGTTTGGTTGGGGCCTACTAACGGTGTCTGCCGCTCCAAGGTGTTCTCTAGGTTTACTTGCCTGAGCTTCAATCTTGAGGCTCTCTTTAAGTTGTTGTAAATATAACACTGCAGTTGGCCTACTAGTTTGGTTGGGGCCTACTAACGGTGTCTACCTCTCCAAGGTGTTCTCCAGGTTTACTTGCCTGAGCTTCAATCTTCAGGCTCTCATTAAGTAGTTGTTAATATAACACTGCAGTTGGCCTACTAGTTTGGTTGGGGCCTACTAACGGTGTCTGCCTCTCCAAGGTGTTCTCCAGGTTTACTTGCCTGAGCTTCAATCTTGAGGCTCTCATTAAGTTGTTGTAAATATAACACTGCAGTTGGCCTACTAGTTTGGTTGGGGCCTACTAACGGTGTCTACCTCTCCAAGGTGTTCTCCAGGTTTACTTGCCTGAGCTTCAATCTTCAGGCTCTCATTAAGTTGTTGTAAATATAACACGGCATTAGGCCTACTAGTTTGGTTGGGGCCTTCTAACGGTGTCTGTCGCTCCAAGTTGTTCTCCAGGTTTACTTGCCTGAGCTTCAATCTTCAGGCTCTCATTAAGTTGTAAATATAACACGGCATTAGGCCTACTAGTTTGGTTGGGGCCTACTAACGGTGTCTGCTGCTCCAAGTTGTTCTCCAGGTTTACTTGCCTGAGCTTCAATCTTCAGGCCCTCATTAAGTTGTTGTAAATATAACACGGCATTAGGCCTACTAGTTTGGTTGGGGCCTACTAACGGTGTCTGCCGCTCCAAGGTGTTCTCCAGGTTTACTTGCCTGAGCTTCAATCTTCAGGCTCTCATTAAGTTGTTGTAAATATAACACGGCATTAGGCCTACTAGTTTGGTTGGGGCCTACTAACGGTGTCTGCTGCTCCAAGGTGTTCTCCAGGTTTACTTGCCTGAGCTTCAATCTTCAGGCTCTCCTTAAGTAGTTGTTAATATAACACTGCATTAGGCCTACTAGTTTGGTTGGGGCATACTAACGGTGTCTGCCTCTCCAAGGTGTTCTCCAGTTTTACTTGCCTGAGCTTCAATCTTCAGGCTCTCATTAAGTAGCTGTTAATATAACACTGCAGTTGGCCTACTAGTTTGGTTGGGGCCTACTAACGGTGTCTGCCGCTCTAAGGTGTTCTCCAGGTTTACTTGCAGGAGCTTCAATCTTCAGGCTCTCATTAAGTTGCTGTAAATATAACACGGCATTAGGCCTACTAGTTTGGTTGGGGCCTGCTAACGGTGTCTGCCGCTCCAAGGTATTCTCCAGGTTTACTTACCTGAGCTTCAATCTTCAGGCTTTCATTAAGCAGTTATTAATATAACACTGCAGTTGGCCTACTAGTTTGGTTGGGGCCTACTAAAGGTGTCTGCCGCTCCAAGGTGTTCTATAGGTTTACTTGCCTGAGCTTCAATCTTCAGCCTCTCATTAAGTTATTGTAAATATAACACGGCATTAGGCCTACTAGTTTGGTTGGGGCCAACTAACGGTGTCTGCCGCTCCAAGGTGTTCTCCAGGTTTACTTGCCTGAGCTTCAATCTTCAGGCTCTCATTAAGTTGTTGTAAGTATAACACTGCATTAGGCCTACTAGTTTGGTTGGGGCCTACTAACGGTGTCTGCCGCTCCAAGGTGTTCTCCAGGTTTATTTTCCTGAGCTTCAATCTTCAGGCTCTCATTAAGTAGTTGGTAATATAACACTGCAGTTGGCCTACTAGTTTGGTTGTGGCCTACTAACAATGTCTGCCGCTCCAAGGTGTTCTCCAGGTTTACTTGCCTGAGCTTCAATCTTCAGGCTCTCAATAAGTTGTTGTAAATATAACACGGCATTAGGCCTACTAGTTTGGTTGGGGTCTTCTAACGGTGTCTGCCGCTCCAAGGTGTTCTCCAGGTTTACTTGCCTAAGCTTCAATCTTCAGGCTCTCATTAAGTTGTAGTAAATATAACACGGCATTAGGCCTACTAGTTTGGTTGGGGCCTGCTAACGGTGTCTGCCGCTCCAAGGTATTCTCCAGGTTTACTTACCTGAGCTTCAATCTTCAGGCTTTCATTAAGCAGTTATTAATATAACACTGCAGTTGGCCTACTAGATTGGTTGGGGCCTACTAAAGGTGTCTGCCGCTCCAAAGTGTTCTATAGGTTTACTTGCCTGAGCTTCAATCTTCAGCCTCTCATTAAGTTATTGTAAATATAACACGGCATTAGGCCTACTAGTTTGGTTTGGGCCAACTAACGGTGTCTGCCGCTCCAAGGTGTTCTCCAGGTTTACTTGCCTGAGCTTCAATCTTCAGGCTCTCATTAAGTTGTTGTAAGTATAACACTGCATTAGGCCTACTAGTTTGGTTGGGGCCTACTAACGGTGTCTGCCGCTCCAAGGTGTTCTCCAGGTTTATTTTCCTGAGCTTCAATCTTCAGGCTCTCATTAAGTAGTTGTTAATATAACACTGCAGTTGGCCTACTAGTTTGGTTGTGGCCTACTAACAATGTCTGCCGCTCCAAGGTGTTCTCCAGGTTTACTTGCCTGAGCTTCAATCTTCAGGCTCTCAATAAGTTGTTGTAAATATAACACGGCATTAGGCCTACTAGTTTGGTTGGGGTCTTCTAACGGTGTCTGCCGCTCCAAGGTGTTCTCCAGGTTTACTTGCCTGAGCTTCAATCTTCAGGCTCTCATTAAGTTGTTGTAAATATAACACGGCATTAGGCCTACTAGTTTGGTTGGGGTCTGCTAATGGTGTCTTCCGCTCCAAGGTGTTCTCCAGGTTTACTTGCCTGAGCTTCAATCTTCAGGCTCTCATTAAGTAGTTGTTAATATAACACGGCAGTTGGCCTACTAGTTTGGTTGGGGCCTACTAACGGTGTCTGCCGCTCCAAGGTGTTCTCCAGTTTTACTTGCCTGAGCTTCAATCTTCAGGCTCTCATTAAGAAGTTGTTAATATAACACGGCATTAGGCCTACTAGTTTGGTTGGGGCCTACTAACGGTTTCTGCCGCTCCAAGGTGTTCTCCAGGTTTACTTGCCTGAGCTTCAATCTTCAGGTTCTCATTAAGTTGTTGTAAATATAACACTGCAGTTGGCCTACTAGTTTGGTTGGGGCCTACTAACGGTGTCTGCCGCTCCAAGGTGTTGTCCAGGTTTACTTGCCGGAGCTTCAATCTTCAGGCTCTCATTAAGAAGTTGTTAATATAACACGGCATTAGGCCTACTAGTTTGGTTGGGGCCTACTAACGGTGTCTGCCGCTCCAAGGTGTTCTCCAGGTTTACTTGCCTGAGCTTCAATCTTCAGGTTCTCATTAAGTTGTTGTAAATATAACACTGCAGTTGGCCTACTAGTTTGGTTGGGGCCTACTAACGGTGTCTGCCGCTCCAAGGTGTTGTCCAGGTTTACTTGCCGGAGCTTCAATCTTCAGGCTCTCATTAAGTTGTTGTAAATATAACACGGCATTAGGCCTACTAGTTTGGTTGGGGCCTACTAACGGTGTCTGTCGCTTCAAGCTGTTTTCCAGGTTTACTTGCCTGAGCTTCAATCTTCAGGCTCTCATTAAGTTGTTGTAAATATAACATGGCATTAGGCCTACTAGATTGGTTGGGGCCTACTAACGGTGTCTGCCGCTCCAAGGTGTTCTCCAGGTTTACTTGCCTGAGCTTCAATCTTCAGGCTCTCATTAAGTAGTTGTTAATATAACACTGCAGTTGGCCTACTAGTTTGGTTGGGGCCTACTAACGGTGTCTGCCTCTCCAAGGTGTTCTCGAGGTTTACTTGCCTGAGCTTCAATCTTCAGGCTCTCATTAAGTTGTTGTAAATATAACACGGCATTAGGCCTACTAGTTTGGTTGGGGCCTACTAATGGTGTCTGCCGCTCCAAGGTGTTCTCCAGGTTTACTTGCCTGAGCTTCAATCTTCAGGCTCTCATTAAGTAGTTGTTAATATAACACTGCAGTTGGCCTACTAGTTTGGTTGGGGCCTACTAACGGTGTCTGCCGCTCCAAGGTGTTCTCCAGGTTTACTTGCCTGAGCTTCAATCTTCAGGCTCTCATTAAGTAGTTGTTAATATAACACTGCAGCTGGCCTACTAGTTTGGTTGGGGCCTACTAACAATGTCTGCCGCTCCAAGGTGTTCTCCAGGTTTTCTTGCCTGAGCTTCAATCTTCAGGCTCTCATTAAGCAGTTGTTAATATAACACTGCAGTTGGCCTACCAGTTTGGTTGGGGCCTACTAACGGTGTCTGTCGCTCCAAGGTGTTCTCCAGGTTTACTTGCCTGAGCTTCAATCTTCAGGCTCTCATTAAGTTGTTGTAAATATAACACTGCATTAGGCCTACTAGATTGGTTGGGGCCTACTAACGGTGTCTGCTGCTCCAAGGTGTTCTCCAGGTTTACTTGCCTGAGCTTCAATCTTCAGGCTCTCATTAAGTTGTTGTAAATATAACACGACAGTAGGTCTACTAGTTTGGTTGGGGCCTGCTAACGGTGTCTGCCGCTCCAAGGTGTTCTCCAGTTTTATTTGCCTGAGCTTCAATCTTCAGGCTCTCATTAACTTGTTGTAAATATAATACGGCATTAGGCCTACTAGTTTGGTTGGGGCCTACTATCGGTGTCTGCCGCTCCAAGGTGTTCTCTAGGTTTACTTGCCTGAGCTTCAATCTTCAGGCTCTCATTAAGTTGTTGTAAATATAACACTGCATTAGGCCTACTAGTTTGGTTGGGGCCTACTAACGGTGTCTGCCGCTCCAAGGTGTTCTCTAGGTTTACTTGCCTGAGCTTCAATCTTGAGGCTCTCATTAAGTAGTTGTAAATATAACACTGCAGTTGGCCTACTAGTTTGGTTGGGGCCTACTAACGGTGTCTACCTCTCCAAGGTGTTCTCCAGGTTTACTTGCCTGAGCTTCAATCTTCAGGCTCTCATTAAGTAGTTGTTAATATAACACTGCAGTTGGCCTACTAGTTTGGTTGGGGCCTACTAACGGTGTCTGCCTCTCCAAGGTGTTCTCCAGGTTTACTTGCCTGAGCTTCAATCTTGAGGCTCTCATTAAGTTGTTGTAAATATAACACTGCAGTTGGCCTACTAGTTTGGTTGGGGCCTGCTAACGGTGTCTACCTCTCCAAGGTGTTCTCCAGGTTTACTTGCCTGAGCTTCAATCTTCAGGCTCTCATTAAGTTGTTGTAAATATAACACTGCATTAGGCCTACTAGTTTGGTTGGGGCCTACTAACGGTGTCTGTTGCTCCAAGGTGTTCTCCAGGTTTACTTGCCTGAGCTTCAATCTTCAGGCTCTCATTAAGTTGTAAATATAACACGGCATTAGGCCTACTAGTTTGGTTGGGGCCTACTAACGGTGTCTGCTGCTCCAAGTTGTTCTCCAGGTTTACTTGCCTGAGCTTCAATCTTCAGGCCCTCATTAAGTTGATGTAAATATAACACGGCATTAGGCCTACTAGTTTGGTTGGGGCCTACTAACGGTGTCTGCCGCTCCAAGGTGTTCTCCAGGTTTACTTGCCTGAGCTTCAAACTTCAGGCTCTCATTAAGTTGTTGTAAATATAACACGGCATTAGGCCTACTAGTTTGGTTGGGGCCTACTAACGGTGTCTGCTGCTCCAAGGTGTTCTCCAGGTTTACTTGCCTGAGCTTCAATCTTCAGGCTCTCCTTAAGTAGTTGTTAATATAACACTGCATTAGGCCTACTAGTTTGGTTGGGGCATACTAACGGTGTCTGCCTCTCCAAGGTGTTCTCCAGTTTTACTTGCCTGAGCTTCAATCTTCAGGCTCTCATTAAGTAGCTGTTAATATAACACTGCAGTTGGCCTACTAGTTTGGTTGGGGCCTACTAACGGTGTCTGCCGCTCTAAGGTGTTCTCCAGGTTTACTTGCAGGAGCTTCAATCTTCAGGCTCTCATTAAGTTGCTGTAAATATAACACGGCATTAGGCCTACTAGTTTGGTTGGGGCCTGCTAACGGTGTCTGCCGCTCCAAGGTATTCTCCAGGTTTACTTACCTGAGCTTCAATCTTCAGGCTTTCATTAAGCAGTTATTAATATAACACTGCAGTTGGCCTACTAGATTGGTTGGGGCCTACTAAAGGTGTCTGCCACTCCAAGGTGTTCTATAGGTTTACTTTCCTGAGCTTCAATCTTCAGCCTCTCATTAAGTTATTGTAAATATAACACGGCATTAGGCCTACTAGTTTGGTTGGGGCCAACTAACGGTGTCTGCCGCTCCAAGGTGTTCTCCAGGTTTACTTGCCTGAGCTTCAATCTTCAGGCTCTCATTAAGTTGTTGTAAGTATAACACTGCATTAGGCCTACTAGTTTGGTTGGGGCCTACTAACGGTGTCTGCCGCTCCAAGGTGTTCTCCAGGTTTACTTGCCTGAGCTTCAATCTTCAGGTTCTCATTAAGTTGTTGTAAATATAACACTGCAGTTGGCCTACTAGTTTGGTTGGGGCCTACTAACGGTGTCTGCCGCTCCAAGGTGTTGTCCAGGTTTACTTGCCGGAGCTTCAATCTTCAGGCTCTCATTAAGAAGTTGTTAATATAACACGGCATTAGGCCTACTAGTTTGGTTGGGGCCTACTAACGGTGTCTGCCGCTCCAAGGTGTTCTCCAGGTTTACTTGCCTGAGCTTCAATCTTCAGGTTCTCATTAAGTTGTTGTAAATATAACACTGCAGTTGGCCTACTAGTTTGGTTGGGGCCTACTAACGGTGTCTGCCGCTCCAAGGTGTTGTCCAGGTTTACTTGCCGGAGCTTCAATCTTCAGGCTCTCATTAAGTTGTAGTAAATATAACACGGCATTAGGCCTACTAGTTTGGTTGGGGCCTACTAACGGTGTCTGTCGCTTCAAGCTGTTTTCCAGGTTTACTTGCCTGAGCTTCAATCTTCAGGCTCTCATTAAGTTGTTGTAAATATAACACGGCATTAGGCCTACTAGTTTGGTTGGGGCCTACTAATGGTGTCTGCCGCTCCAAGGTGTTCTCCAGGTTTACTTGCCTGAGCTTCAATCTTCAGGCTCTCATTATGTAGTTGTTAATATAACACTGCAGTTGGCCTACTAGTTTGGTTGGGGCCTACTAATGGTGTCTGCCACTCCAAGGTGTTCTCCAGGTTTACTTGCCTGAGCTTCAATCTTCAGGCTCTCATTAAGCATTTGTTAATATAACACTGCAGCTGGCCTACTAGTTTGGTTGGGGCCTACTAACAATGTCTGCCGCTCCAAGGTGTTCTCCAGGTTTTCTTGCCTGAGCTTCAATCTTCAGGCTCTCATTAAGCAGTTGTTAATATAACACTGCAGTTGGCCTACCAGTTTGGTTGGGGCCTACTAACGGTGTCTGTCGCTCCAAGGTGTTCTCCAGGTTTACTTGCCTGAGCTTCAATCTTCAGGCTCTCATTAAGTTGTTGTAAATATAACACTGCATTAGGCCTACTAGATTGGTTGGGGCCTACTAACGGTTTCTGCTGCTCCAAGGTGTTCTCCAGGTTTACTTGCCTGAGCTTCAATCTTCAGGCTCTCATTAAGTTGTTGTAAATATAACACGACAGTAGGTCTACTAGTTTGGTTGGGGCCTGCTAACGGTGTCTGCCGCTCCAAGGTGTTCTCCAGTTTTATTTGCCTGAGCTTCAATCTTCAGGCTCTCATTAACTTGTTGTAAATATAATACGGCATTAGGCCTACTAGTTTGGTTGGGGCCTACTATCGGTGTCTGCCGCTCCAAGGTGTTCTCCAGGTTTACTTGCCTGAGCTTCAATCTTCAGGCTCTCATTAAATTGTTGTAAATATAACACGGCATTAGGCCTACTAGTTGGGTTGGGGCCTACTAACAATGTCTGCCGCTCCAAGGTGTTCTCCAGGTTTACTTGCCTGAGCTTCAATCTTCAGGCTCTCATTAAGCATTTGTTAATATAACACTGCAGTTGGCCTACCAGTTTGGTTGGGGCCTACTAACGGTGTCTGTTGCTCCAAGGTGTTCTCCAGGTTTACTTGCCTGAGCTTCAATCTTCAGGCTCTCATTAAGTTGTTGTAAATATAACACTGCATTAGGCCTACTAGTTTGGTTGGGGCCTACTAACGGTGTCTGCCGCTCCAAGGTGTTCTCTAGGTTTACTTGCCTGAGCTTCAATCTTGAGGCTCTCATTAAGTAGTTGTTAATATAACACTGCAGTTGGCCTACTAGTTTGGTTGGGGCCTACTAACGGTGTCTGCCTCTCCAAGGTGTTCTCCAGGTTTACTTGCCTGAGCTTCAATCTTGAGGCTCTCATTAAGTTGTTGTAAATATAACACTGCAGTTGGCCTACTAGTTTGGTTGGGGCCTGCTAACGGTGTCTACCTCTCCAAGGTGTTCTCCAGGTTTACTTGCCTGAGCTTCAATCTTCAGGCTCTCATTAAGTTGTTGTAAATATAACACTGCATTAGGCCTACTAGTTTGGTTGGGGCCTACTAACGGTGTCTGTTGCTCCAAGGTGTTCTCCAGGTTTACTTGCCTGAGCTTCAATCTTCAGGCTCTCATTAAGTTGTAAATATAACACGGCATTAGGCCTACTAGTTTGGTTGGGGCCTACTAACGGTGTCTGCTGCTCCAAGTTGTTCTCCAGGTTTACTTGCCTGAGCTTCAATCTTCAGGCCCTCATTAAGTTGATGTAAATATAACACGGCATTAGGCCTACTAGTTTGGTTGGGGCCTACTAACGGTGTCTGCCGCTCCAAGGTGTTCTCCAGGTTTACTTGCCTGAGCTTCAATCTTCAGGCTCTCATTAAGTTGTTGTAAATATAACACGGCATTAGGCCTACTAGTTTGGTTGGGGCCTACTAACGGTGTCTGCTGCTCCAAGGTGTTCTCCAGGTTTACTTGCCTGAGCTTCAATCTTCAGGCTCTCCTTAAGTAATTGTTAATATAACACTGCATTAGGCCTACTAGTTTGGTTGGGGCATACTAACGGTGTCTGCCTCTCCAAGGTGTTCTCCAGTTTTACTTGCCTGAGCTTCAATCTTCAGGCTCTCATTAAGTTGCTGTAAATATAACACGGCATTAGGCCTACTAGTTTGGTTGGGGCCTACTAACGGTGTCTGCTGCTCCAAGGTGTTCTCCAGGTTTACTTGCCTGAGCTTCAATCTTCAGGCTCTCCTTAAGTAGTTGTTAATATAACACTGCATTAGGCCTACTAGTTTGGTTGGGGCATACTAACGGTGTCTGCCTCTCCAAGGTGTTCTCCAGTTTTACTTGCCTGAGCTTCAATCTTCAGGCTCTCATTAAGTTGCTGTAAATATAACACGGCATTAGGCCTACTAGTTTGGTTGGGGCCTGCTAACGGTGTCTGCCGCTCAAAAGTATTCTCCAGGTTTACTTACCTGAGCTTCAATCTTCAGGCTTTCATTAAGCAGTTATTAATATAACACTGCAGTTGGCCTACTAGATTGGTTGGGGCCTACTAAAGGTGTCTGCCACTCCAAGGTGTTCTATAGGTTTACTTTCCTGAGCTTCAATCTTCAGCCTCTCATTAAGTTATTGTAAATATAACACGGCATTAGGCCTACTAGTTTGGTTGGGGCCAACTAACGGTGTCTGCCGCTCCAAGGTGTTCTCCAGGTTTACTTGCCTGAGCTTCAATCTTCAGGCTCTCATTAAGTTGTTGTAAGTATAACACTGCATTAGGCCTACTAGTTTGGTTGGGGCCTACTAACGGTGTCTGCCGCTCCAAGGTGTTCTCCAGGTTTATTTTCCTGAGCTTCAATCTTCAGGCTCTCATTAAGTAGTTGTTAATATAACACTGCAGTTGGCCTACTAGTTTGGTTGGGGCCTACTAACGGTGTCTGCCGCTCCAAGGTGTTCTCCAGGTTTACTTGCCTGAGCTTCAATCTTCAGGCTCGCATTAAGTAGTTGTTAATATAACACTGCAGTTGGCCTACTAGTTTGGTTGGGCCCTACTAACGGTGTGTGCCGCTCCAAGGTGTTCTCCAGGTTTACTTGCCTAAGCTTCAATCTTCGGGCTCTCATTAAGTTGTAGTAAATATAACACGGCATTAGGCCTACTAGTTTGGTTGGGGCCTATTAACGGTGTCTGTCGCTCCAAGGTGTTCTCCAGGTTTACTTGCCTGAGCTTCAATCTTCAGGCTCTCATTAAGTTGTTGTAAATATAACACGGCATTAGGCCTACTAGTTTGGTTGGGGCCTACTAACGGTGTCTGCCGCTCCAAGGTGTTCTCCAGGTTTACTTACCTGAGCTTCAATCTTCAGGCTCTCATTAAGTTGTTGTAAATATAAAACGGCACTAGGTCTACTAGTTTGGTTGGGGCCTGCTAACGGTGTCTGCCGCTCCAAGGTGTTCTCCAGTTTTACTTGCCTGAGCTTCAATCTTCAGGCTCTCATTAAGTTGTTGTAAATATAATACGGCATTAAGCCTACTAGTTTGGTTGGGGCCTACTATCGGTGTCTGTCGCTCCAAGGTGTTCTCCAGGTTTACTTGCCTGAGCTTCAATCTTCAGGCTCTCATTAAATTGTTGTAAATATAACACGGCATTAGGCCTACTAGTTTGGTTGGGGCCTACTAATGGTGTCTGCCACTCCAAGGTGTTCTCCAGGTTTACTTGCCTGAGCTTCAATCTTCAGGCTCTCATTAAGTAGTTGTTAATATAACACTGCAGCTGGCCTACTAGTTTGGTTGGGGCCTACTAACAATGTCTGCCGCTCCAAGGTGTTCTCCAGGTTTTCTTGCCTGAGCTTCAATCTTCAGGCTCTCATTAAGCAGTTGTTAATATAACACTGCAGTTGGCCTACCAGTTTGGTTGGGGCCTACTAACGGTGTCTGTCGCTCCAAGGTGTTCTCCAGGTTTACTTGCCTGAGCTTCAATCTTCAGGCTCTCATTAAGTTGTTGTAAATATAACACTGCATTAGGCCTACTAGGTTGGTTGGGGCCTACTAACGGTGTCTGCTGCTCCAAGGTGTTCTCCAGGTTTACTTGCCTGAGCTTCAATCTTCAGGCTCTCATTAAGTTGTTGTAAATATAACACAACAGTAGGTCTACTAGTTTGGTTGGGGCCTGCTAACGGTGTCTGCCGCTCCAAGGTGTTCTCCAGTTTTATTTGCCTGAGCTTCAATCTTCAGGCTCTCATTAACTTGTTGTAAATATAATACGGCATTAGGCCTACTAGTTTGGTTGGGGCCTACTATCGGTGTCTGCCGCTCCAAGGTGTTCTCCAGGTTTACTTGCCTGAGCTTCAATCTTCAGGCTCTCATTAAATTGTTGTAAATATAACACGGCATTAGGCCTACTAGTTTGGTTGGGGCCTACTAACAATGTCTGCCGCTCCAAGGTGTTCTCCAGGTTTACTTGCCTGAGCTTCAATCTTCAGGCTCTCATTAAGCATTTGTTAATATAACACTGCAGTTGGCCTACCAGTTTTGTTGGGGCCTACTAACGGTGTCTGTTGCTCCAAGGTGTTCTCCAGGTTTACTTGCCTGAGCTTCAATCTTCAGGCTCTCATTAAGTTGTTGTAAATATAACACTGCATTAGGCCTACTAGTTTGGTTGGGGCCTACTAACGGTGTCTGCCGCTCCAAGGTGTTCTCTAGGTTTACTTGCCTGAGCTTCAATCTTGAGGCTCTCATTAAGTTGTTGTAAATATAACACTGCAGTTGGCCTACTAGTTTGGTTGGGGCCTACTAACGGTGTCTACCTCTCCAAGGTGTTCTCCAGGTTTACTTGCCTGAGCTTCAATCTTCAGGCTCTCATTAAGTAGTTGTTAATATAACACTGCAGTTGGCCTACTAGTTTGGTTGGGGCCTACTAACGGTGTCTGCCTCTCCAAGGTGTTCTCCAGGTTTACTTGCCTGAGCTTCAATCTTGAGGCTCTCATTAAGTTGTTGGAAATATAACACTGCAGTTGGCCTACTAGTTTGGTTGGGGCCTACTAACGGTGTCTACCTCTCCAAGGTGTTCTCCAGGTTTACTTGCCTGAGCTTCAATCTTCAGGCTCTCATTAAGTTGTTGTAAATATAACACGGCATTAGGCCTACTAGTTTGGTTGGGGCCTTCTAACGGTGTCTGTCGCTCCAAGGTGTTCTCCAGGTTTACTTGCCTGAGCTTCAATCTTCAGGCTCTCATTAAGTTGTAAATATAACACGGCATTAGGCCTACTAGTTTGGTTGGGGCCTACTAACGGTGTCTGCTGCTCCAAGTTGTTCTCCAGGTTTACTTGCCTGAGCTTCAATCTTCAGGCCCTCATTAAGTTGTTGTAAATATAACACGGCATTAGGCCTACTAGTTTGGTTGGGGCCTACTAACGGTGTCTGCCGCTCCAAGGTGTTCTCCAGGTTTACTTGCCTGAGCTTCAATCTTCAGGCTCTCATTAAGTTGTTGTAAATATAACACGGCATTAGGCCTACTAGTTTGGTTGGGGCCTACTAACGGTGTCTGCTGCTCCAAGGTGTTCTCCAGGTTTACTTGCCTGAGCTTCAATCTTCAGGCTCTCATTAAGTAGCTGTTAATATAACACTGCAGTTGGCCTACTAGTTTGGTTGGGGCCTACTAACGGTGTCTGCCGCTCTAAGGTGTTCTCCAGGTTTACTTGCAGGAGCTTCAATCTTCAGGCTCTCATTAAGTTGCTGTAAATATAACACGGCATTAGGCCTACTAGTTTGGTTGGGGCCTGCTAACGGTGTCTGCCGCTCCAAGGTATTCTCCAGGTTTACTTACCTGAGCTTCAATCTTCAGGCTTTCATTAAGCAGTTATTAATATAACACTGCAGTTGGCCTACTAGTTTGGTTGGGGCCTACTAAAGGTGTCTGCCGCTCCAAGGTGTTCTATAGGTTTACTTGCCTGAGCTTCAATCTTCAGCCTCTCATTAAGTTATTGTAAATATAACACGGCATTAGGCCTACTAGTTTGGTTGGGGCCAACTAACGGTGTCTGCCGCTCCAAGGTGTTCTCCAGGTTTACTTGCCTGAGCTTCAATCTTCAGGCTCTCATTAAGTTGTTGTAAGTATAACACTGCATTAGGCCTACTAGTTTGGTTGGGGCCTACTAACGGTGTCTGCCGCTCCAAGGTGTTCTCCAGGTTTATTTTCTTGAGCTTCAATCTTCAGGCTCTCATTAAGTAGTTGGTAATATAACACTGCAGTTGGCCTACTAGTTTGGTTGTGGCCTACTAACAATGTCTGCCGCTCCAAGGTGTTCTCCAGGTTTACTTGCCTGAGCTTCAATCTTCAGGCTCTCAATAAGTTGTTGTAAATATAACACGGCATTAGGCCTACTAGTTTGGTTGGGGTCTTCTAACGGTGTCTGCCGCTCCAAGGTGTTCTCCAGGTTTACTTGCCTAAGCTTCAATCTTCAGGCTCTCATTAAGTTGTAGTAAATATAACACGGCATTAGGCCTACTAGTTTGGTTGGGGCCTGCTAACGGTGTCTGCCGCTCCAAGGTATTCTCCAGGTTTACTTACCTGAGCTTCAATCTTCAGGCTTTCATTAAGCAGTTATTAATATAACACTGCAGTTGGCCTACTAGATTGGTTGGGGCCTACTAAAGGTGTCTGCCGCTCCAAAGTGTTCTATAGGTTTACTTGCCTGAGCTTCAATCTTCAGCCTCTCATTAAGTTATTGTAAATATAACACGGCATTAGGCCTACTAGTTTGGTTTGGGCCAACTAACGGTGTCTGCCGCTCCAAGGTGTTCTCCAGGTTTACTTGCCTGAGCTTCAATCTTCAGGCTCTCATTAAGTTGTTGTAAGTATAACACTGCATTAGGCCTACTAGTTTGGTTGGGGCCTACTAACGGTGTCTGCCGCTCCAAGGTGTTCTCCAGGTTTATTTTCCTGAGCTTCAATCTTCAGGCTCTCATTAAGTAGTTGTTAATATAACACTGCAGTTGGCCTACTAGTTTGGTTGTGGCCTACTAACAATGTCTGCCGCTCCAAGGTGTTCTCCAGGTTTACTTGCCTGAGCTTCAATCTTCAGGCTCTCAATAAGTTGTTGTAAATATAACACGGCATTAGGCCTACTAGTTTGGTTGGGGTCTTCTAACGGTGTCTGCCGCTCCAAGGTGTTCTCCAGGTTTACTTGCCTGAGCTTCAATCTTCAGGCTCTCATTAAGTTGTTGTAAATATAACACGGCATTAGGCCTACTAGTTTGGTTGGGGTCTGCTAATGGTGTCTTCCGCTCCAAGGTGTTCTCCAGGTTTACTTGCCTGAGCTTCAATCTTCAGGCTCTCATTAAGTAGTTGTTAATATAACACGGCAGTTGGCCTACTAGTTTGGTTGGGGCCTACTAACGGTGTCTGCCGCTCCAAGGTGTTCTCCAGTTTTACTTGCCTGAGCTTCAATCTTCAGGCTCTCATTAAGAAGTTGTTAATATAACACGGCATTAGGCCTACTAGTTTGGTTGGGGCCTACTAACGGTGTCTGCCGCTCCAAGGTGTTCTCCAGGTTTACTTGCCTGAGCTTCAATCTTCAGGTTCTCATTAAGTTGTTGTAAATATAACACTGCAGTTGGCCTACTAGTTTGGTTGGGGCCTACTAACGGTGTCTGCCGCTCCAAGGTGTTGTCCAGGTTTACTTGCCGGAGCTTCAATCTTCAGGCTCTCATTAAGAAGTTGTTAATATAACACGGCATTAGGCCTACTAGTTTGGTTGGGGCCTACTAACGGTGTCTGCCGCTCCAAGGTGTTCTCCAGGTTTACTTGCCTGAGCTTCAATCTTCAGGTTCTCATTAAGTTGTTGTAAATATAACACTGCAGTTGGCCTACTAGTTTGGTTGGGGCCTACTAACGGTGTCTGCCGCTCCAAGGTGTTGTCCAGGTTTACTTGCCGGAGCTTCAATCTTCAGGCTCTCATTAAGTTGTTGTAAATATAACACGGCATTAGGCCTACTAGTTTGGTTGGGGCCTACTAACGGTGTCTGTCGCTTCAAGCTGTTTTCCAGGTTTACTTGCCTGAGCTTCAATCTTCAGGCTCTCATTAAGTTGTTGTAAATATAACATGGCATTAGGCCTACTAGATTGGTTGGGGCCTACTAACGGTGTCTGCCGCTCCAAGGTGTTCTCCAGGTTTACTTGCCTGAGCTTCAATCTTCAGGCTCTCATTAAGTAGTTGTTAATATAACACTGCAGTTGGCCTACTAGTTTGGTTGGGGCCTACTAACGGTGTCTGCCTCTCCAAGGTGTTCTCGAGGTTTACTTGCCTGAGCTTCAATCTTCAGGCTCTCATTAAGTTGTTGTAAATATAACACGGCATTAGGCCTACTAGTTTGGTTGGGGCCTACTAATGGTGTCTGCCGCTCCAAGGTGTTCTCCAGGTTTACTTGCCTGAGCTTCAATCTTCAGGCTCTCATTAAGTAGTTGTTAATATAACACTGCAGTTGGCCTACTAGTTTGGTTGGGGCCTACTAACGGTGTCTGCCGCTCCAAGGTGTTCTCCAGGTTTACTTGCCTGAGCTTCAATCTTCAGGCTCTCATTAAGTAGTTGTTAATATAACACTGCAGCTGGCCTACTAGTTTGGTTGGGGCCTACTAACAATGTCTGCCGCTCCAAGGTGTTCTCCAGGTTTTCTTGCCTGAGCTTCAATCTTCAGGCTCTCATTAAGCAGTTGTTAATATAACACTGCAGTTGGCCTACCAGTTTGGTTGGGGCCTACTAACGGTGTCTGTCGCTCCAAGGTGTTCTCCAGGTTTACTTGCCTGAGCTTCAATCTTCAGGCTCTCATTAAGTTGTTGTAAATATAACACTGCATTAGGCCTACTAGATTGGTTGGGGCCTACTAACGGTGTCTGCTGCTCCAAGGTGTTCTCCAGGTTTACTTGCCTGAGCTTCAATCTTCAGGCTCTCATTAAGTTGTTGTAAATATAACACGACAGTAGGTCTACTAGTTTGGTTGGGGCCTGCTAACGGTGTCTGCCGCTCCAAGGTGTTCTCCAGTTTTATTTGCCTGAGCTTCAATCTTCAGGCTCTCATTAACTTGTTGTAAATATAATACGGCATTAGGCCTACTAGTTTGGTTGGGGCCTACTATCGGTGTCTGCCGCTCCAAGGTGTTCTCTAGGTTTACTTGCCTGAGCTTCAATCTTCAGGCTCTCATTAAGTTGTTGTAAATATAACACTGCATTAGGCCTACTAGTTTGGTTGGGGCCTACTAACGGTGTCTGCCGCTCCAAGGTGTTCTCTAGGTTTACTTGCCTGAGCTTCAATCTTGAGGCTCTCATTAAGTAGTTGTAAATATAACACTGCAGTTGGCCTACTAGTTTGGTTGGGGCCTACTAACGGTGTCTACCTCTCCAAGGTGTTCTCCAGGTTTACTTGCCTGAGCTTCAATCTTCAGGCTCTCATTAAGTAGTTGTTAATATAACACTGCAGTTGGCCTACTAGTTTGGTTGGGGCCTACTAACGGTGTCTGCCTCTCCAAGGTGTTCTCCAGGTTTACTTGCCTGAGCTTCAATCTTGAGGCTCTCATTAAGTTGTTGTAAATATAACACTGCAGTTGGCCTACTAGTTTGGTTGGGGCCTGCTAACGGTGTCTACCTCTCCAAGGTGTTCTCCAGGTTTACTTGCCTGAGCTTCAATCTTCAGGCTCTCATTAAGTTGTTGTAAATATAACACTGCATTAGGCCTACTAGTTTGGTTGGGGCCTACTAACGGTGTCTGTTGCTCCAAGGTGTTCTCCAGGTTTACTTGCCTGAGCTTCAATCTTCAGGCTCTCATTAAGTTGTAAATATAACACGGCATTAGGCCTACTAGATTGGTTGGGGCCTACTAACGGTGTCTGCTGCTCCAAGTTGTTCTCCAGGTTTACTTGCCTGAGCTTCAATCTTCAGGCCCTCATTAAGTTGATGTAAATATAACACGGCATTAGGCCTACTAGTTTGGTTGGGGCCTACTAACGGTGTCTGCCGCTCCAAGGTGTTCTCCAGGTTTACTTGCCTGAGCTTCAAACTTCAGGCTCTCATTAAGTTGTTGTAAATATAACACGGCATTAGGCCTACTAGTTTGGTTGGGGCCTACTAACGGTGTCTGCTGCTCCAAGGTGTTCTCCAGGTTTACTTGCCTGAGCTTCAATCTTCAGGCTCTCCTTAAGTAGTTGTTAATATAACACTGCATTAGGCCTACTAGTTTGGTTGGGGCATACTAACGGTGTCTGCCTCTCCAAGGTGTTCTCCAGTTTTACTTGCCTGAGCTTCAATCTTCAGGCTCTCATTAAGTAGCTGTTAATATAACACTGCAGTTGGCCTACTAGTTTGGTTGGGGCCTACTAACGGTGTCTGCCGCTCTAAGGTGTTCTCCAGGTTTACTTGCAGGAGCTTCAATCTTCAGGCTCTCATTAAGTTGCTGTAAATATAACACGGCATTAGGCCTACTAGTTTGGTTGGGGCCTGCTAACGGTGTCTGCCGCTCCAAGGTATTCTCCAGGTTTACTTACCTGAGCTTCAATCTTCAGGCTTTCATTAAGCAGTTATTAATATAACACTGCAGTTGGCCTACTAGATTGGTTGGGGCCTACTAAAGGTGTCTGCCACTCCAAGGTGTTCTATAGGTTTACTTTCCTGAGCTTCAATCTTCAGCCTCTCATTAAGTTATTGTAAATATAACACGGCATTAGGCCTACTAGTTTGGTTGGGGCCAACTAACGGTGTCTGCCGCTCCAAGGTGTTCTCCAGGTTTACTTGCCTGAGCTTCAATCTTCAGGCTCTCATTAAGTTGTTGTAAGTATAACACTGCATTAGGCCTACTAGTTTGGTTGGGGCCTACTAACGGTGTCTGCCGCTCCAAGGTGTTCTCCAGGTTTATTTTCCTGAGCTTCAATCTTCAGGCTCTCATTAAGTAGTTGGTAATATAACACTGCAGTTGGCCTACTAGTTTGGTTGTGGCCTACTAACAATGTCTGCCGCTCCAAGGTGTTCTCCAGGTTTACTTGCCTGAGCTTCAATCTTCAGGCTCTCAATAAGTTGTTGTAAATATAACACGGCATTAGGCCTACTAGTTTGGTTGGGGTCTTCTAACGGTGTCTGCCGCTCCAAGGTGTTCTCAAGGTTTACTTGCCTGAGCTTCAATCTTCAGGCTCTCATTAAGTTGTTGTAAATATAACACAGCATTAGGCCTACTAGTTTGGTTGGGGTCTGCTAATGGTGTCTTCCGCTCCAAGGTGTTCTCCAGGTTTACTTGCCTGAGCTTCAATCTTCAGGCTCTCATTAAGTAGTTGTTAATATAACACGGCAGTTGGCCTACTAGTTTGGTTGGGGCCTACTAACGGTGTCTGCCGCTCCAAGGTGTTCTCCAGTTTTACTTGCCTGAGCTTCAATCTTCAGGCTCTCATTAAGAAGTTGTTAATATAACATGGCATTAGGCCTACTAGTTTGGTTGGGGCCTACTAACGGTGTCTGCCGCTCCAAGGTGTTCTCCAGGTTTACTTGCCTGAGCTTCAATCTTCAGGTTCTCATTAAGTTGTTGTAAATATAACACTGCAGTTGGCCTACTAGTTTGGTTGGGGCCTACTAACGGTGTCTGCCGCTCCAAGGTGTTGTCCAGGTTTACTTGCCGGAGCTTCAATCTTCAGGCTCTCATTAAGTTGTAGTAAATATAACACGGCATTAGGCCTACTAGTTTGGTTGGGGCCTACTAACGGTGTCTGTCGCTTCAAGCTGTTTTCCAGGTTTACTTGCCTGAGCTTCAATCTTCAGGCTCTCATTAAGTTGTTGTAAATATAACATGGCATTAGGCCTACTAGTTTGGTTGGGGCCTACTAACGGTGTCTGCCGCTCCAAGGTGTTCTCCAGGTTTACTTGCCTGAGCTTCAATCTTCAGGCTCTCATTAAGTAGTTGTTAATATAACACTGCAGTTGGCCTACTAGTTTGGTTGGGGCCTACTAACGGTGTCTGCCTCTCCAAGGTGTTCTCGAGGTTTACTTGCCTGAGCTTCAATCTTCAGGCTCTCATTAAGTTGTTGTAAATATAACACTGCAGTTGGCCTACTAGTTTGGTTGGGGCCTACTAACGGTGTCTACCTCTCCAAGGTGTTCTCCAGGTTTACTTGCCTGAGCTTCAATCTTCAGGCTCTCATTAAGTTGTTGTAATTATAACACTGCATTAGGCCTACTAGTTTGGTTGGGGCCTACTAACGGTGTCTGTCGCTCCAAGGTGTTCTCCAGGTTTACTTGCCTGAGCTTCAATCTTCAGGCTCTCATTAAGTTGTTGTAAATATAACACGGCATTAGGCCTACTAGTTTGGTTGGGGCCTACTAATGGTGTCTGCCGCTCCAAGGTGTTCTCCAGGTTTACTTGCCTGAGCTTCAATCTTCAGGCTCTCATTAAGTAGTTGTTAATATAACACTGCAGTTGGCCTACTAGTTTGGTTGGGGCCTACTAACGGTGTCTGCCGCTCCAAGGTGTTCTCCAGGTTTACTTGCCTGAGCTTCAATCTTCAGGCTCGCATTAAGTAGTTGTTAATATAACACTGCAGTTGGCCTACTAGTTTGGTTGGGGCCTACTAACGGTGTCTGCCGCTCCAAGGTGTTCTCCAGGTTTACTTGCCTAAGCTTCAATCTTCAGGCTCTCATTAAGTTGTAGTAAATATAACACGGCATTAGGCCTACTAGTTTGGTTGGGGCCTATTATCGGTGTCTGTCGCTCCAAGGTGTTCTCCAGGTTTACTTGCCTGAGCTTCAATCTTCAGGCTCTCATTAAGTTGTTGTAAATATAACACGGCATTAGGCCTACTAGTTTGGTTGGGGCCTACTAACGGTGTCTGCCGCTCCAAGGTGTTCTCCGGGTTTACTTACCTGAGCTTCAATCTTCAGGCACTCATTAAGCAGTTGTTAATATAACACTGCAGTTGGCCTACTAGTTTGGTTGGGGCCTACTAACGGTGTCTGCTGCTCCAAGGTGTTCTCCAGGTTTACTTGCCTGAGCTTCAATCTTCAGGCTCTCATTAAGTTGTTGTAAATATAACACTGCATTAGGCCTACTAGTTTGGTTGGGGCCTACTAACGGTGTCTGCTGCTCCAAGGTGTTCTCCAGGTTTACTTGCCTGAGCTTCAATCTTCAGGCTCTCATTAAGTTTTTGTAAATATAACATGGCACTAGGTCTACTAGTTTGGTTGGGGCCTGCTAACGGTGTCTGCCGCTCCAAGGTGTTCTCCAGTTTTATTTGCCTGAGCTTCAATCTTCAGGCTCTCATTAAGTTGTTGTAAATATAATACGGCATTAGGCCTACTAGTTTGGTTGGGGCCTACTATCGGTGTCTGCCGCTCCAAGGTGTTCTCCAGGTTTACTTGCCTGAGCTTCAATCTTCAGGCTCTCATTAAATTGTTGTAAATATAACACGGCATTAGGCCTACTAGTTTGGTTGGGGCCTACTAACGGTGTCTGCCGCTCCAAGGTGTTCTCCAGGTTTACTTGCCTGAGCTTCAATCTTCAGGCTCTCATTAAGTAGTTGTTAATATAACACTGCAGCTGGCCTACTAGTTTGGTTGGGGCCTACTAACAATGTCTGCCGCTCCAAGGTGTTCTCCAGGTTTACTTGCCTGAGCTTCAATCTTCAGGCTCTCATTAAGCAGTTGTTAATATAACACTGCAGTTGGCCTACCAGTTTGGTTGGGGCCTACTAACGGTGTCTGTTGCTCCAAGGTGTTCTTCAGGTTTACTTGCCTGAGCTTCAATCTTCAGGCTCTCATTAAGTTGTTGTAAATATAACACTGCATTAGACCTACTAGTTTGGTTGGGGCCTACTAATGGTGTCTGCCGCTCCAAGGTGTTCTCCAGGTTTACTTGCCTGAGCTTCAATCTTCAGGCTCTCAATAAGTAGTTGTTAATATAACACTGCAGTTGGCCTACTAGTTTGGTTGGGGCCTACTAACGGTGTCTGTTGCTCCAAGGTGTTCTTCAGGTTTACTTGCCTGAGCTTCAATCTTCAGGCTCTCATTAAGTTGTAAATATAACACGGCATTAGGCCTACTAGTTTGGTTGGGGCCTACTAACGGTGTCTGCTGCTCCAAGTTGTTCTCCAGGTTTACTTGCCTGAGCTTCAATCTTCAGGCTCTCATTAAGTTGTTGTAAATATAACACGGCATTAGGCCTACTAGTTTGGTTGGGGCCTACTAACGGTGTCTGCCGCTCCAAGGTGTTCTCCAGGTTTACTTGCCTGAGCTTCAATCTTCAGGCTCTCATTAAGTTGTTGTAAATATAACACGGCATTAGGCCTACTAGTTTGGTTGGGGCCTACTAACGGTGTCTGCTGCTCCAAGGTGTTCTCCAGGTTTACTTGCCTGAGCTTCAATCTTCAGGCTCTCCTTAAGTAGTTGTTAATATAACACTGCATTAGGCCTACTAGTTTGGTTGGGGCATACTAACGGTGTCTGCCTCTCCAAGGTGTTCTCCAGTTTCACTTGCCTGAGCTTCAATCTTCAGGCTCTCATTAAGTAGCTGTTAATATAACACTGCAGTTGGCCTACTAGTTTGGTTGGGGCCTACTAACAATGTCTGCCGCTCCAAGGTGTTCTCCAGGTTTACATGCAGGAGCTTCAATCTTCAGGCTCTCATTAAGTTGCTGTAAATATAACACTGCATTAGGCCTACTAGTTTGGTTGGGGCCTGCAAACGGTGTCTGCCACTCCAAGGTATTCTCCAGGTTTACTTACCTGAGCTTCAATCTTCAGGCTTTCATTAAGCAGTTATTAATATAACACTGCAGTTGGCCTACTAGATTGGTTGGGGCCTACTAAAGGTGTCTGCCGCTCCAAGGTGTTCTATAGGTTTACTTGCCTGAGCTTCAATCTTCAGCCTCTCATTAAGTTATGGTAAATATAACACGGCATTAGGCCTACTAGTTTGGTTGGGGCCAACTAACGGTGTCTGCCGCTCCAAGGTGTTCTCCAGGTTTACTTGCCTGAGCTTCAATCTTCAGGCTCTCATTAAGTTGTTGTAAGTATAACACTGCATTAGGCCTACTAGATTGGTTGGGGCCTACTAACGGTGTCTGCCGCTCCAAGGTGTTCTCCAGGTTTATTTTCCTGAGCTTCAATCTTCAGGCTCTCATTAAGTAGTTGTTAATATAACACTGCAGTTGGCCTACTAGTTTGGTTGTGGCCTACTAACAATGTCTGCCGCTCCAAGGTGTTCTCCAGGTTTACTTGCCTGAGCTTCAATCTTCAGGCTCTCAATAAGTTGTTGTAAATATAACACGGCATTAGGCCTACTAGTTTGGTTGGGGTCTACTAACGGTGTCTGCCGCTCCAAGGTGTTCTCCAGGTTTACTTGCCTGAGCTTCAATCTTCAGGCTCTCATTAAGTTGTTGTAAATATAACACGGCATTAGGCCTACTAGTTTGGTTGGGGCCTACTAACGGTGTCTGCTGCTCCAAGGTGTTCTCCAGGTTTACTTGCCTGAGCTTCAATCTTCAGGCTCTCCTTAAGTAGTTGTTAATATAACACTGCATTAGGCCTACTAGTTTGGTTGGGGCATACTAACGGTGTCTGCCTCTCCAAGGTGTTCTCCAGTTTTACTTGCCTGAGCTTCAATCTTCAGCCTCTCATTAAGTAGTTGGTAATATAACACGGCAGTTGGCCTACTAGTTTGGTTGGGGCCTACTAACGGTGTCTGCCGCTCCAAGGTGTTCTCCAGGTTTACTTGCCTAAGCTTCAATCTTCAGGCTCTCATTAAGTTGTAGTAAATATAACACGGCATTAGGCCTACTAGTTTGGTTGGGGCCTATTAACGGTGTCTGTCGCTCCAAGGTGTTCTCCAGGTTTACTTGCCTGAGCTTCAATCTTCTGGCTCTCATTAAGTTGTTGTAAATATAACACGGCATTAGGCCTACTAGTTTGGTTGGGGCCTTCTAACGGTGTCTGCCGCTCCAAGGTGTTCTCCAGGTTTACTTACCTGAGCTTCAATCTTCAGGCACTCATTAAGCAGTTGTTAATATAACACTGCAGTTGGCCTACTAGTTTGGTTGGGGCCTACTAACGGTGTCTGCTGCTCCAAGGTGTACTCCAGGTTTACTTGCCTGAGCTTCAATCTTCAGGCTCTCATTAAGTTATTGTAAATATAACACTGCATTAGGCCTACTAGTTTGGATGGGGCCTACTAACGGTGTCTGCTGCTCCAAGGTGTTCTCCAGGTTTACTTGCCTGAGCTTCAATCTTCAGGCTCTCATTAAGTTGTTGTAAATATAACACAGCACTAGGTCTACTAGTTTGGTTGGGGCCTGCTAACGGTGTCTGCCGCTCCAAGGTGTTCTCCAGTTTTATTTGCCTGAGCTTCAATCTTCAGGCTCTCATTAAGTTGTTGTAAATATAATACGGCATTAGGCCTACTAGTTTGGTTGGGGCCTACTATCGGTGTCTGCCGCTCCAAGGTGTTCTCCAGGTTTACTTGCCTGAGCTTCAATCTTCAGGCTCTCATTAAATTGTTGTAAATATAACACGGCATTAGGCCTACTAGTTTGGTTGGGGCCTACTAACGGTGTCTGCCGCTCCAAGGTGTTCTCCAGGTTTACTTGCCTGAGCTTCAATCTTCAGGCTCTCATTAAGTAGTTGTTAATATAACAATGCAGCTGGCCTACTAGTTTGGTTGGGGCCTACTAACAATGTCTGCCGCTCCAAAGTGTTCTCCAGGTTTACTTGCCTGAGCTTCAATCTTCAGGCTCTCATTAAGCAGTTGTTAATATAACACTGCAGTTGGCCTACCAGTTTGTTTGGGGCCTACTAACGGTGTCTGTTGCTCCAAGGTGTTCTCCAGGTTTTCTTGCCTGAGCTTCAATCTTCAGGCTCTCATTAAGTTGCTGTGAATATAACACTGCATTAGGCCTACTAGTTTGGTTGGGGCCTACTAACGGTGTCTGCCGCTCCAAGGTGTTCTCCAGGTTTACTTGCCTGAGCTTCAATCTTCAGGCTCTCATTAAGTAGTTGTTAATATAACACTGCAGTTGGCCTACTAGTTTGGTTGGGGCCTACTAACGGTGTCTGCCTCTCCAAGGTGTTCTCCAGGTTTACTTGCCTGAGCTTCAATCTTGAGGCTCTCATTAAGTTGTTGTAAATATAACACTGCAGTTGGCCTACTAGTTTGGTTGGGGCCTACTAACGGTGTCTACCTCTCCAAGGTGTTCTCCAGGTTTACTTGCCTGAGCTTCAATCTTCAGGCTCTCATTAAGTTGTTGTAAATATAACACTGCATTAGGCCTACTTGATTGGTTGGGGCCTACTAACGGTGTCTGTCGCTCCAAGGTGTTCTCCAGGTTTACTTGCCTGAGCTTCAATCTTCAGGCTCTCATTAAGTTGTAAATATAACACGGCATTAGGCCTACTAGTTTGGTTGGGGCCTACTAACGGTGTCTGCTGCTCCAAGTTGTTCTCCAGGTTTACTTGCCTGAGCTTCAATCTTCAGGCTCTCATTAAGTTGTTGTAAATATAACATGGCATTAGGCCTACTAGTTTGGTTGGGGCCTACTAACGGTGTCTGCCGCTCCAAGGTGTTCTCCAGGTTTACTTGCCTGAGCTTCAATCTTCAGGCTCTCATTATGTTGTTGTAAATATAACACGGCATTAGGCCTACTAGTTTGGTTGGGGCCTACTAACGGTGTCTGCTGCTCCAAGGTGTTCTCCAGGTTTACTTGCCTGAGCTTCAATCTTCAGGCTCTCCTTAAGTAGTTGTTAATATAACACTGCATTAGGCCTACTAGTTTGGTTGGGGCATACTAACAGTGTCTGCCTCTCCAAGGTGTTCTCCAGTTTTACTTGCCTGAGCTTCAATCTTCAGCCTCTCATTAAGTTATTGTAAATATAACACGGCATTAGGCCTACTAGATTGGTTGGGGCCAACTAACGGTGTCTGCCGCTCCAAGGTGTTCTCCAGGTTTACTTGCCTGAGCTTCAATCTTCAGGCTCTCATTAAGTTGTTGTAAGTATAACACTGCATTAGGCCTACTAGATTGGTTGGGGCCTACTAACGGTGTCTGCCGCTCCAAGGTGTTCTCCAGGTTTATTTTCCTGAGCTTCAATCTTCAGGCTCTCATTAAGTAGTTGTTAATATAACACTGCAGTTGGCCTACTAGTTTGGTTGTGGCCTACTAACAATGTCTGCCGCTCCAAGGTGTTCTCCAGGTTTACTTGCCTGAGCTTCAATTTTCAGGCTCTCAATAAGTTGTTGTAAATATAACACGGCATTAGGCCTACTAGTTTGGTTGGGGCCTACTAACGGTGTCTGCCGCTCCAAGGTGTTCTCCAGGTTTACTTGCCTGAGCTTCAATCTTCAGGTTCTCATGAAGTTGTTGTAAATATAACACGGCATTAGGCCTACTAGTTTGGTTGGGGCCTACTAACGGTGTCTGCCACTCCAAGGTGTTCTCCAGGTTTACTTGCCTGAGCTTCAATCTTCAGGCTCTCATTAAGTAGTTGTTAATATAACACTACAGTTGGCCTACTAGTTTGGTTGGGGCCTACTAACGGTGTCTGCCGCTCCAAGGTGTTCTCCAGGTTTACTTGCCTGAGCTTCAATCTTCAGGCTCGCATTAAGTAGTTGTTAATATAACACTGCAGTTGGCCTACTAGTTTGGTTGGGGCCTACTAACGGTGTCTGCCGCTCCAAGGTGTTCTCCAGGTTTACTTGCCTGAGCTTCAATCTTCAGGCTCTCATTAAGTTGTAGTAAATATAACACGGCATTAGGCCTACTAGTTTGGTTGGGGCCTACTAACGGTGTCTGTCGCTTCAAGGTGTTCTCCAGGTTTACTTGCCTGAGCTTCAATCTTCAGGCTCTCATTAAGTTGTAGTAAATATAACACGGCATTAGGCCTACTAGTTTGGTTGGGGCCTACTAACGGTGTCTGCCGCTCCAAGGTGTTCTCCAGGTTTACTTACCTGAGCTTCAATCTTCAGGCTCTCATTAAGCAGTTGTTAATATAACACTGCAGTTGGCCTACCAGTTTGGTTGGGGCCTACTAACGGTGTCTACCTCTCCAAGGTGTTCTCCAGGTTTACTTGCCTGAGCTTCAATCTTCAGGCTCTCATTAAGCAGTTGTTAATATAACACTGCAGTTGGCCTACCAGTTTGTTTGGGGCCTACTAACGGTGTCTGTTGCTCCAAGGTGTTCTCCAGGTTTACTTGCCTGAGCTTCAATCTTCAGGCTCTCATTAAGTTGCTGTAAATATAACACTGCATTAGGCCTACTAGTTTGGTTGGGGCCTACTAACGGTGTCTGCCGCTCCAAGGTGTTCTCCAGGTTTACTTGCCTGAGCTTCAATCTTCAGGCTCTCATTAAGTAGTTGTTAATATAACACTGCAGTTGGCCTACTAGTTTGGTTGGGGCCTACTAACGGTGTCTGCCTCTCCAAGGTGTTCTCCAGGTTTACTTGCCTGAGCTTCAATCTTGAGGCTCTCATTAAGTTGTTGTAAATATAACACTGCAGTTGGCCTACTAGTTTGGTTGGGGCCTACTAACGGTGTCTACCTCTCCAAGGTGTTCTCCAGGTTTACTTGCCTGAGCTTCAATCTTCAGGCTCTCATTAAGTTGTTGTAAATATAACACTGCATTAGGCCTACTTGATTGGTTGGGGCCTACTAACGGTGTCTGTCGCTCCAAGGTGTTCTCCAGGTTTACTTGCCTGAGCTTCAATCTTCAGGCTCTCATTAAGTTGTAAATATAACACGGCATTAGGCCTACTAGTTTGGTTGGGGCCTACTAACGGTGTCTGCTGCTCCAAGGTGTTCTCCAGGTTTACTTGCCTGAGCTTCAATCTTCAGGCTCTCATTAAGTTGTTGTAAATATAACACTGCATTAGGCCTACTAGTTTGGATGGGGCCTACTAACGGTGTCTGCTGCTCCAAGGTGTTCTCCAGGTTTACTTGCCTGAGCTTCAATCTTCAGGCTCTCATTAAGTTGTTGTAAATATAACACGGCACTAGGTCTACTAGTTTGGTTGGGGCCTGCTAACGGTGTCTGCCGCTCCAAGGTGTTCTCCAGTTTTATTTGCCTGAGCTTCAATCTTCAGGCTCTCATTAAGTTGTTGTAAATATAATACGGCATTAGGCCTACTAGTTTGGTTGGGGCATACTATCGGTGTCTGCCGCTCCAAGGTGTTCTCCAGGTTTACTTGCCTGAGCTTCAATCTTCAGGCTCTCATTAAATTGTTGTAAATATAACACGGCATTAGGCCTACTAGTTTGGTTGGGGCCTACTAACGGTGTCTGCCGCTCCAAGGTGTTCTCCAGGTTTACTTGCCTGAGCTTCAATCTTCAGGCTCTCATTAAGTAGTTGTTAATATAACACTGCAGCTGGCCTACTAGTTTGGTTGGGGCCTACTAACAATGTCTGCCGCTCCAAAGTGTTCTCCAGGTTTACTTGCCTGAGCTTCAATCTTCAGGCTCTCATTAAGCAGTTGTTAATATAACACTGCAGTTGGCCTACCAGTTTGTTTGGGGCCTACTAACGGTGTCTGTTGCTCCAAGGTGTTCTCCAGGTTTTCTTGCCTGAGCTTCAATCTTCAGGCTCTCATTAAGTTGCTGTAAATATAACACTGCATTAGGCCTACTAGTTTGGTTGGGGCCTACTAACGGTGTCTGCCGCTCCAAGGTGTTCTCCAGGTTTACTTGCCTGAGCTTCAATCTTCAGGCTCTCATTAAGTAGTTGTTAATATAACACTGCAGTTGGCCTACTAGTTTGGTTGGGGCCTACTAACGGTGTCTGCCTCTCCAAGGTGTTCTCCAGGTTTACTTGCCTGAGCTTCAATCTTCAGGCTCTCATTAAGTTGTTGTAAATATAACACTGCAGTTGGCCTACTAGTTTGGTTGGGGCCTACTAACGGTGTCTACCTCTCCAAGGTGTTCTCCAGGTTTACTTGCCTGAGCTTCAATCTTCAGGCTCTCATTAAGTTGTAAATATAACACGGCATTAGGCCTACTAGTTTGGTTGGGGCCTACTAACGGTGTCTGCTGCTCCAAGTTGTTCTCCAGGTTTACTTGCCTGAGCTTCAATCTTCAGGCTCTCATTAAGTTGTTGTAAATATAACATGGCATTAGGCCTACTAGTTTGGTTGGGGCCTACTAACGGTGTCTGCCGCTCCAAGGTGTTCTCCAGGTTTACTTGCCTGAGCTTCAATCTTCAGGCTCTCATTAAGTTGTTGTAAATATAACATGGCATTAGGCCTACTAGTTTGGTTGGGGCCTACTAACGGTGTCTGCTGCTCCAAGGTGTTCTCCAGGTTTACTTGCCTGAGCTTCAATCTTCAGGCTCTCCTTAAGTAGTTGTTAATATAACACTGCATTAGGCCTACTAGTTTGGTTGGGGCATACTAACGGTGTCTGCCTCTCCAAGGTGTTCTCCAGTTTTACTTGCCTGAGCTTCAATCTTCAGCCTCTCATTAAGTTATTGTAAATATAACACGGCATTAGGCCTACTAGATTGGTTGGGGCCAACAAACGGTGTCTCCCGCTCCAAGGTGTTCTCCAGGTTTACTTGCCTGAGCTTCAATCTTCAGGCTCTCATTAAGTTGTTGTAAGTATAACACTGCATTAGGCCTACTAGATTGGTTGGGGCCTACTAACGGTGTCTGCCGCTCCAAGGTGTTCTCCAGGTTTATTTTCCTGAGCTTCAATCTTCAGGCTCTCATTAAGTAGTTGTTAATATAACACTGCAGTTGGCCTACTAGTTTGGTTGTGGCCTACTAACAATGTCTGCCGCTCCAAGGTGTTCTCCAGGTTTACTTGCCTGAGCTTCAATTTTCAGGCTCTCAATAAGTTGTTGTAAATATAACACGGCATTAGGCCTACTAGTTTGGTTGGGGCCTACTAACGGTGTCTGCCGCTCCAAGGTGTTCTCCAGGTTTACTTGCCTGAGCTTCAATCTTCAGGTTCTCATGAAGTTGTTGCAAATATAACACGGCATTAGGCCTACTAGTTTGGTTGGGGCCTACTAACGGTGTCTGCCACTCCAAGGTGTTCTCCAGGTTTACTTGCCTGAGCTTCAATCTTCAGGCTCTCATTAAGTAGTTGTTAATATAACACTACAGTTGGCCTACTAGTTTGGTTGGGGCCTACTAACGGTGTCTGCCGCTCCAAGGTGTTCTCCAGGTTTACTTGCCTGAGCTTCAATCTTCAGGCTCGCATTAAGTAGTTGTTAATATAACACTGCAGTTGGCCTACTAGTTTGGTTGGGGCCTACTAACGGTGTCTGCCGCTCCAAGGTGTTCTCCAGGTTTACTTGCCTGAGCTTCAATCTTCAGGCTCTCATTAAGTTGTAGTAAATATAACACGGCATTAGGCCTACTAGTTTGGTTGGGGCCTACTAACGGTGTCTGTCGCTTCAAGGTGTTCTCCAGGTTTACTTGCCTGAGCTTCAATCTTCAGGCTCTCATTAAGTTGTAGTAAATATAACACGGCATTAGGCCTACTAGTTTGGTTGGGGCCTACTAACGGTGTCTGCCGCTCCAAGGTGTTCTCCAGGTTTACTTACCTGAGCTTCAATCTTCAGGCTCTCATTAAGCAGTTGTTAATATAACACTGCAGTTGGCCTACCAGTTTGGTTGGGGCCTACTAACGGTGTCTACCTCTCCAAGGTGTTCTCCAGGTTTACTTGCCTGAGCTTCAATCTTCAGGCTCTCATTAAGCAGTTGTTAATATAACACTGCAGTTGGCCTACCAGTTTGTTTGGGGCCTACTAACGGTGTCTGTTGCTCCAAGGTGTTCTCCAGGTTTACTTGCCTGAGCTTCAATCTTCAGGCTCTCATTAAGTTGCTGTAAATATAACACTGCATTAGGCCTACTAGTTTGGTTGGGGCCTACTAACGGTGTCTGCCGCTCCAAGGTGTTCTCCAGGTTTACTTGCCTGAGCTTCAATCTTCAGGCTCTCATTAAGTAGTTGTTAATATAACACTGCAGTTGGCCTACTAGTTTGGTTGGGGCCTACTAACGGTGTCTGCCTCTCCAAGGTGTTCTCCAGGTTTACTTGCCTGAGCTTCAATCTTGAGGCTCTCATTAAGTTGTTGTAAATATAACACTGCAGTTGGCCTACTAGTTTGGTTGGGGCCTACTAACGGTGTCTACCTCTCCAAGGTGTTCTCCAGGTTTACTTGCCTGAGCTTCAATCTTCAGGCTCTCATTAAGTTGTTGTAAATATAACACTGCATTAGGCCTACTTGATTGGTTGGGGCCTACTAACGGTGTCTGTCGCTCCAAGGTGTTCTCCAGGTTTACTTGCCTGAGCTTCAATCTTCAGGCTCTCATTAAGTTGTAAATATAACACGGCATTAGGCCTACTAGTTTGGTTGGGGCCTACTAACGGTGTCTGCTGCTCCAAGGTGTTCTCCAGGTTTACTTGCCTGAGCTTCAATCTTCAGGCTCTCATTAAGTTGTTGTAAATATAACACTGCATTAGGCCTACTAGTTTGGATGGGGCCTACTAACGGTGTCTGCTGCTCCAAGGTGTTCTCCAGGTTTACTTGCCTGAGCTTCAATCTTCAGGCTCTCATTAAGTTGTTGTAAATATAACACGGCACTAGGTCTACTAGTTTGGTTGGGGCCTGCTAACGGTGTCTGCCGCTCCAAGGTGTTCTCCAGTTTTATTTGCCTGAGCTTCAATCTTCAGGCTCTCATTAAGTTGTTGTAAATATAATACGGCATTAGGCCTACTAGTTTGGTTGGGGCATACTATCGGTGTCTGCCGCTCCAAGGTGTTCTCCAGGTTTACTTGCCTGAGCTTCAATCTTCAGGCTCTCATTAAATTGTTGTAAATATAACACGGCATTAGGCCTACTAGTTTGGTTGGGGCCTACTAACGGTGTCTGCCGCTCCAAGGTGTTCTCCAGGTTTACTTGCCTGAGCTTCAATCTTCAGGCTCTCATTAAGTAGTTGTTAATATAACACTGCAGCTGGCCTACTAGTTTGGTTGGGGCCTACTAACAATGTCTGCCGCTCCAAAGTGTTCTCCAGGTTTACTTGCCTGAGCTTCAATCTTCAGGCTCTCATTAAGCAGTTGTTAATATAACACTGCAGTTGGCCTACCAGTTTGTTTGGGGCCTACTAACGGTGTCTGTTGCTCCAAGGTGTTCTCCAGGTTTTCTTGCCTGAGCTTCAATCTTCAGGCTCTCATTAAGTTGCTGTAAATATAACACTGCATTAGGCCTACTAGTTTGGTTGGGGCCTACTAACGGTGTCTGCCGCTCCAAGGTGTTCTCCAGGTTTACTTGCCTGAGCTTCAATCTTCAGGCTCTCATTAAGTAGTTGTTAATATAACACTGCAGTTGGCCTACTAGTTTGGTTGGGGCCTACTAACGGTGTCTGCCTCTCCAAGGTGTTCTCCAGGTTTACTTGCCTGAGCTTCAATCTTCAGGCTCTCATTAAGTTGTTGTAAATATAACACTGCAGTTGGCCTACTAGTTTGGTTGGGGCCTACTAACGGTGTCTACCTCTCCAAGGTGTTCTCCAGGTTTACTTGCCTGAGCTTCAATCTTCAGGCTCTCATTAAGTTGTAAATATAACACGGCATTAGGCCTACTAGTTTGGTTGGGGCCTACTAACGGTGTCTGCTGCTCCAAGTTGTTCTCCAGGTTTACTTGCCTGAGCTTCAATCTTCAGGCTCTCATTAAGTTGTTGTAAATATAACATGGCATTAGGCCTACTAGTTTGGTTGGGGCCTACTAACGGTGTCTGCCGCTCCAAGGTGTTCTCCAGGTTTACTTGCCTGAGCTTCAATCTTCAGGCTCTCATTAAGTTGTTGTAAATATAACATGGCATTAGGCCTACTAGTTTGGTTGGGGCCTACTAACGGTGTCTGCTGCTCCAAGGTGTTCTCCAGGTTTACTTGCCTGAGCTTCAATCTTCAGGCTCTCCTTAAGTAGTTGTTAATATAACACTGCATTAGGCCTACTAGTTTGGTTGGGGCATACTAACGGTGTCTGCCTCTCCAAGGTGTTCTCCAGTTTTACTTGCCTGAGCTTCAATCTTCAGCCTCTCATTAAGTTATTGTAAATATAACACGGCATTAGGCCTACTAGATTGGTTGGGGCCAACAAACGGTGTCTCCCGCTCCAAGGTGTTCTCCAGGTTTACTTGCCTGAGCTTCAATCTTCAGGCTCTCATTAAGTTGTTGTAAGTATAACACTGCATTAGGCCTACTAGATTGGTTGGGGCCTACTAACGGTGTCTGCCGCTCCAAGGTGTTCTCCAGGTTTATTTTCCTGAGCTTCAATCTTCAGGCTCTCATTAAGTAGTTGTTAATATAACACTGCAGTTGGCCTACTAGTTTGGTTGTGGCCTACTAACAATGTCTGCCGCTCCAAGGTGTTCTCCAGGTTTACTTGCCTGAGCTTCAATTTTCAGGCTCTCAATAAGTTGTTGTAAATATAACACGGCATTAGGCCTACTAGTTTGGTTGGGGCCTACTAACGGTGTCTGCCGCTCCAAGGTGTTCTCCAGGTTTACTTGCCTGAGCTTCAATCTTCAGGTTCTCATGAAGTTGTTGCAAATATAACACGGCATTAGGCCTACTAGTTTGGTTGGGGCCTACTAACGGTGTCTGCCACTCCAAGGTGTTCTCCAGGTTTACTTGCCTGAGCTTCAATCTTCAGGCTCTCATTAAGTAGTTGTTAATATAACACTACAGTTGGCCTACTAGTTTGGTTGGGGCCTACTAACGGTGTCTGCCGCTCCAAGGTGTTCTCCAGGTTTACTTGCCTGAGCTTCAATCTTCAGGCTCGCATTAAGTAGTTGTTAATATAACACTGCAGTTGGCCTACTAGTTTGGTTGGGGCCTACTAACGGTGTCTGCCGCTCCAAGGTGTTCTCCAGGTTTACTTGCCTGAGCTTCAATCTTCAGGCTCTCATTAAGTTGTAGTAAATATAACACGGCATTAGGCCTACTAGTTTGGTTGGGGCCTACTAACGGTGTCTGTCGCTTCAAGGTGTTCTCCAGGTTTACTTGCCTGAGCTTCAATCTTCAGGCTCTCATTAAGTTGTTGTAAATATAACACGGCATTAGGCCTACTAGTTTGGTTGGGGCCTACTAACGGTGTCTGCCGCTCCAAGGTGTTCTCCAGGTTTACTTACCTGAGCTTCAATCTTCAGGCTCTCATTAAGCAGTTGTTAATATAACACTGCAGTTGGCCTACCAGTTTGGTTGGGGCCTACTAACGGTGTCTACCTCTCCAAGGTGTTCTCCAGGTTTACTTGCCTGAGCTTCAATCTTCAGGCTCTCATTAAGCAGTTGTTAATATAACACTGCAGTTGGCCTACCAGTTTGTTTGGGGCCTACTAACGGTGTCTGTTGCTCCAAGGTGTTCTCCAGGTTTACTTGCCTGAGCTTCAATCTTCAGGCTCTCATTAAGTTGCTGTAAATATAACACTGCATTAGGCCTACTAGTTTGGTTGGGGCCTACTAACGGTGTCTGCCGCTCCAAGGTGTTCTCCAGGTTTACTTGCCTGAGCTTCAATCTTCAGGCTCTCATTAAGTTGTTGTAAATATAACACTGCAGTTGGCCTACTAGTTTGGTTGGGGCCTACTAACGGTGTCTACCTCTCCAAGGTGTTCTCCAGGTTTACTTGCCTGAGCTTCAATCTTCAGGCTCTCATTAAGTTGTTGTAAATATAACACTGCATTAGGCCTACTTGATTGGTTGGGGCCTACTAACGGTGTCTGTCGCTCCAAGGTGTTCTCCAGGTTTACTTGCCTGAGCTTCAATCTTCAGGCTCTCATTAAGTTGGAAATATAACACGGCATTAGGCCTACTAGTTTGGTTGGGGCCTACTAACGGTGTCTGCTGCTCCAAGTTGTTCTCCAGGTTTACTTGCCTGAGCTTCAATCTTCAGGCTCTCATTAAGTTGTTGTAAATATAACATGGCATTAGGCCTACTAGTTTGGTTGGGGCCTACTAACGGTGTCTGCCGCTCCAAGGTGTTCTCCAGGTTTACTTGCCTGAGCTTCAATCTTCAGGCTCTCATTATGTTGTTGTAAATATAACACGGCATTAGGCCTACTAGTTTGGTTGGGGCCTACTAACGGTGTCTGCTGCTCCAAGGTGTTCTCCAGGTTTACTTGCCTGAGCTTCAATCTTCAGGCTCTCCTTAAGTAGTTGTTAATATAACACTGCATTAGGCCTACTAGTTTGGTTGGGGCATACTAACGGTGTCTGCCTCTCCAAGGTGTTCTCCAGTTTTACTTGCCTGAGCTTCAATCTTCAGCCTCTCATTAAGTTATTGTAAATATAACACGGCATTAGGCCTACTAGATTGGTTGGGGCCAACTAACGGTGTCTGCCGCTCCAAGGTGTTCTCCAGGTTTACTTGTCTGAGCTTCAATCTTCAGGCTCTCATTAAGTTGTTGTAAGTATAACACTGCATTAGGCCTACTAGATTGGTTGGGGCCTACTAACGGTGTCTGCCGCTCCAAGGTGTTCTCCAGGTTTATTTTCCTGAGCTTCAATCTTCAGGCTCTCATTAAGTAGTTGTTAATATAACACTGCAGTTGGCCTACTAGTTTGGTTGTGGCCTACTAACAATGTCTGCCGCTCCAAGGTGTTCTCCAGGTTTACTTGCCTGAGCTTCAATTTTCAGGCTCTCAATAAGTTGTTGTAAATATAACACGGCATTATGCCTACTAGTTTGGTTGGGGCCTACTAACGGTGTCTGCCGCTCCAAGGTGTTCTCCAGGTTTACTTGCCTGAGCTTCAATCTTCAGGTTCTCATGAAGTTGTTGTAAATATAACACGGCATTAGGCCTACTAGTTTGGTTGGGGCCTACTAATGCTGTCTGCCACTCCAAGGTGTTCTCCAGGTTTACTTGCCTGAGCTTCAATCTTCAGGCTCTCATTAAGTAGTTGTTAATATAACACTACAGTTGGCCTACTAGTTTGGTTGGGGCCTACTAACGGTGTCTGCCGCTCCAAGGTGTTCTCCAGGTTTACTTGCCTGAGCTTCAATCTTCAGGCTCGCATTAAGTAGTTGTTAATATAACACTGCAGTTGGCCTACTAGTTTGGTTGGGGCCTACTAACGGTGTCTGCCGCTCCAAGGTGTTCTCCAGGTTTACTTGCCTGAGCTTCAATCTTCAGGCTCTCATTAAGTTGTAGTAAATATAACACGGCATTAGGCCTACTAGTTTGGTTGGGGCCTACTAACGGTGTCTGTCGCTCCAAGGTGTTCTCCAGGTTTACTTGCCTGAGCTTCAATCTTCAGGCTCTCATTAAGTTGTTGTAAATATAACACGGCATTAGTCCTACTAGTTTGGTTGGGGCCTACTAATGGTGTCTGCCGCTCCAAGGTATTCTCCAGGTTTACTTGCCTGAGCTTCAATCTTCAGGCTCTCATTAAGTAGTTGTTAATATAACACTGCAGTTGGCCTACTAGTTTGGTTGGGGCCTACTAACGGTGTCTGCCGCTCCAAGGTGTTCTCCAGGTTTACTTGCCTGAGCTTCAATCTTCAGGCTCTCATTAAGTTGTAGTAAATATAACATGGCATTAGGCCTACTAGTTTGGTTGGGGCCTATTAACAGTGTCTGTCGCTCCAAGGTGTTCTCCAGGTTTACTTGCCTGAGCTTCAATCTTCAGGCTCGCATTAAGTAGTTGTTAATATAACACTGCAGTTGGCCTACTAGTTTGGTTGGGGCCTACTAACGGTGTCTGCCGCTCCAAGGTGTTCTCCAGGTTTACTTGCCTGAGCTTCAATCTTCAGGCTCTCATTAAGTTGTAGTAAATATAACACGGCATTAGGCCTACTAGTTTGGTTGGGGCCTACTAACGGTGTCTGTCGCTTCAAGGTGTTCTCCAGGTTTACTTGCCTGAGCTTCAATCTTCAGGCTCTCATTAAGTTGTTGTAAATATAACACGGCATTAGGCCTACTAGTTTGGTTGGGGCCTACTAACGGTGTCTGCCGCTCCAAGGTGTTCTCCAGGTTTACTTACCTGAGCTTCAATCTTCAGGCTCTCATTAAGCAGTTGTTAATATAACACTGCAGTTGGCCTACCAGTTTGGTTGGGGCCTACTAACGGTGTCTGTCGCTCCAAGGTGTTCTCCAGGTTTACTTGCCTGAGCTTCAATCTTCAGGCTCTCATTAAGTTGTTGTAAATATAACACTGCATTAGGCCTACTAGTTTGGTTGGGGCTACTAACGGTGTCTGCCGCTCCAAGGTGTTCTCCAGGTTTACTTGCCTGAGCTTCAATCTTCAGGCTCTCATTAAGTAGTTGTTAATATAACACTGCAGTTGGCCTACTAGTTTGGTTGGGGCCTACTTACGGTGTCTGCCTCTCCAGGGTGTTCTCCAGGTTTACTTGCCTGAGCTTCAATCTTCAGGCTCGCATTAAGTAGTTGTTAATATAACACTGCAGTTGGCCTACTAGTTTGGTTGGGGCCTACTAACGGTGTCTGCCGCTCCAAGGTGTTCTCCAGGTTTACTTGCCTGAGCTTCAATCTTCAGGCTCGCATTAAGTAGTTGTTAATATAACACTACAGTTGGCCTACTAGTTTGGTTGGGGCCTACTAACGGTGTCTGCCGCTCCAAGGTGTTCTCCAGGTTTACTTGCCTGAGCTTCAATCTTCAGGCTCTCATTAAGTTGTAAATATAACACGGCATTAGGCCTAGTTTGGTTGGGGCCTACTAACGGTGTCTGCCGCTCCAAGGTGTTCTCCAGGTTTACTTGCCTGAGCTTCAATCTACAGGCTCTCCTTAAGTAGTTGTTAATATAACACTGCAGTTGGCCTAGTAGTTTGGTTGGGGCCTACTAACGGTGTCTGCCGCTCCAAGGTGTTCTCCAGGTTTACTTGCCTGAGCTTCAATCTTCAGGCTCTCATTAAGTTGTTGTAAATATAACACGGCATTAAGCCTACTAGTTTGGTTGGGGCCTACTAACGGTGTCTGCCACTCCAAGGTGTTCTCCAGGTTTACTTACCTGAGCTTCAATCTTCAGGCACTCATTAAGCAGTTGTTAATATAACACTGCAGTTGGCCTACTAGTTTGATTGGGGCCTACTAACGGTGTCTGCCGCTCCAAGGTGTTCTCCAGGTTTACTTACCTGAGCTTCAATCTTCAGGCTCTCATTAAGCAGTTGTTAATATAACACTGCAGTTGGCCTACCAGTTTGGTTGGGGCCTACTAACGGTGTCTGTCGCTCCAAGGTGTTCTCCAGGTTTACTTGCCTGAGCTTCAATCTTCAGGCTCTCATTAAGTTGTTGTAAATATAACACTGCATTAGGCCTACTAGTTTGGTTGGGGCTACTAACGGTGTCTGCCGCTCCAAGGTGTTCTCCAGGTTTACTTGCCTGAGCTTCAATCTTCAGGCTCGCATTAAGTAGTTGTTAATATAACACTGCAGTTGGCCTACTAGTTTGGTTGGGGCCTACTAACGGTGTCTGCCGCTCCAAGGTGTTCTCCAGGTTTACTTGCCTAAGCTTCAATCTTCAGGCTCTCATTAAGTTGTAGTAAATATAACACGGCATTAGGCCTACTAGTTTGGTTGGGGCCTATTAACTGTTGTGATTCGGTTCGTGGGCTCCCCCGGTGGTCTCTTGTGGTATTGGTGTCCTGCAAGCTTTGCCTTCTCAGTTCACCTGTTCCTATCAGGATGTGGGAGTATCCTATTTAACCTTGCTCCTCAGTCATTCTAATGCTGGCCATCAATGTATCCAGAGTGATTCTGTTGCATGTTCCTGCTCCCAGTTTTCTGCTCAGCTAAGTTGGACACTTTAGTCCTTAAGTCTATTTTTGTATGTTTTGTCCAGTTTGCACTTATGTGAATCTCTGCAGCTGGAAGCTCTTGTTGGGCTGAAATTACCACTCCAGTGGCATGAGTTGTCACATGAGTTAAGGTAATTTCAGGATGGTGTTTTGAAGGGTTTTGCAGCTGACCGCGAAGTCCTCTGTTGTATCTTTCTGCTATTTAGTTAGCGGGCCTCTCTGTGCTAAATCTGCTTTCATACTACGTGTGTCTTTTCATCTGCTCTCACCGTTATTATATGTGGGGGGCTGCTATCTCCTTTGGGGACATTCTCTGGAGGCAAGCCAGGACTGTGTTTTCTTCTACCAGGGGTAGTTAGTTCTCCGGCTGGCGCGCGGCATCTAGAGACAACGCAGGAATGCCCCCTGGCTACTTCTAGTGTGGTGTGTAGGTTTAGCATCGCGGTCAGCTCTAGTTTCCATCACCCGAGAGCTTGTCCGTTTATTCTATGCTTCTGATGTTTCCTTGCCATTGGAAACCATAACAGTATGGCCAGCCAAAATGTTTAATCTATAGGCTGAAGCAGGAGAGAAAAGGAACTGTGTGAAACCTTTTTTTTTTTTTTTCCTTCCTCTGAAGTTGCACTCCAGCTCTAATTGCAGTCTCCTGTTTTCCTCTCCTCTTAACCCCTGAATGGCTCAGACTTTATCTGTTGAAATATGGATCCCCAGAGTCTGGCTACCAATTTGAATAATCTTGCCTCTAAAGTTCAGAATATACAAGATTTTTTGTTACATGCTCCTCGGTCTGAACCTAAAATTCCTATACCGGAGTTTTTTTTCTGGAGATCGATCTTGTTTTCTAAATTTTAAATACAATTGTAAATTGTTTCTTTCGCTGAGATCTCATTCTCCTGGAGATCCTGCCCAGCAAGTAAAAATTGTTATTTCTTTACTGCGGGGTGACCCCCAAAATTGGGCATTTTCATTGGCACCAGGGGATCCTGCGTTGCTCAATGTGGATGCGTTTTTTCTGGCTTTGGGGTTGCTTTATGAGGAACCAAATTTGGAGATTCAGGCTGAGAAAGCCCTAATAGCCCTCTCTCAGGGGCAAGATGAAGCCAAAATATATTGCCAAAAATTTCGAAAATGGTCTGTGCTTACTCAGTGGAATGAGTGCGCTCTGGCGGCAATTTTCAGAGAAGGTCTCTCTGATGCTGTAAAAGACGTCATGGTGGGGTTTCCTGCGCCTACTGGTCTGAATGAGTCCATGACAATGGCAATTCAGATTGATCGGCGTTTACGGGAACGCAAACCTGTGCACCAGTTGGCGGTGTCTTCTGAAGAGGCACCACAGAGTATGCAATGTGATAGCTTTCTGTCCAGAAGCGAACGACAGATTTATAGGCGCAAAAATCATTTGTGCTTCTATTGTGGAAATTCTACTCATGTTATATCAGCATGCTCTAAACGAACAAAGAAAGTTGATAAATCCTCTGCTATTGGCACTTTGCAGTCCAAGTTTATTTTGTCTGTAACTCTAATTTGTTCGTTATCTTCTATTGCTGCGGATGCGTATGTGGATTCTGGCGCCGCTTTGAGTCTTATGGATTGGTCCTTTGCCAGGCGCTGTGGGTTTGATCTAGAGCCTCTGGAAGTTCCTATACCTTTAAAGGGTATTGATTCTACACCATTGGCTAGTAATAAACCACAATACTGGACACAAGTGACTATGCGTATGACTCCAGACCATCAAGAAGTGATTCGCTTCCTTGTACTGTATAATCTACATGATGTGTTGGTGCTGGGATTGCCATGGTTGCAAACTCATAACCCAGTCCTTGACTGGAAAACAATGTCTGTACTAAGCTGGGGATGTCAGGGAAATCATGGGGACACATCTTTGGTCTCCATTGCTTCATCTATTCCCTCTGAAATTCCTGAGTTTTTGTCTGATTATCGTGAGGTTTTTGAGGAATCTACTCTTAATTCTCTTCCTCCTCACAGAGATTGCGATTGCGCCATAGATTTGATCCCTGGCAGTAAATTTCCTAAGGGTCGTCTATTCAATCTGTCTGTACCTGAACATGCTGCCATGCGAGAGTATATTAGGGAGTCCTTGGAAAAGGGACATATTCGTCCTTCTTCGTCTCCTCTTGGAGCGGGGTTCTTTTTCGTGGCTAAAAGCGATGGTTCTTTGAGACCTTGTATTGATTATAGACTCTTGAATAAGATCACAGTCAAGTATCAGTATCCTTTGCCATTGCTGACAGATTTATTTGCTTGCATTGAGGGGGCGAAGTGGTTCTCTAAGATTGATCTTCGCGGTGCGTATAATTTGGTGCGAATTAAGCAGGGGGATGAGTGGAAAACCGCATTTAATACGCCCGAGGGCCATTTTGAGTATTTGGTGATGCCTTTTGGTCTGTCAAATGCCCCTTCGGTCTTTCAGTCTTTTATGCACAATATTTTCCGTGAATATCTGGATAAATTTATGATTGTGTATTTGGACGATATCTTGATTTTTTCGGATGACTGGGAATCTCATGTTCAACAAGTTAGGAGGGTTTTTCAGGTTTTGCGGACCAATTCTCTGTTTGTAAAAGGTTCAAAGTGTGTTTTTGGGGTTCAGAAGATTTCTTTTTTGGGGTACATTTTTCCCCCTCTTCTATTGAGATGGATCCTGTGAAGGTTCGGGCTATTTGTGACTGGACGCAACCGACTTCTCTTAAGGGTCTTCAGAAATTTTTGGGCTTTGCTAACTTTTATCGTCGATTCATAACTGGTTTTTCTAGCGTTGTCAGGCCTTTGACTGATTTGACTAAAAAGGGTGCTGATGTTGCAGATTGGTCTCCTGCTGCTGTGGAGGCCTTTCGGGAGCTTAAGCGCCGTTTTTCTTCTGCTCCGGTGTTTTGCCAGCCTGATGTTTCACTTCCTTTTCAGGTGGAAGTTGATGCTTCCGAGATCGGAGCGGGGGCGGTTTTGTCGCAGAAAAGTTCAGATTGTTCAGTGATGAGACCTTGTGCGTTCTTTTCTCGAAAATTTTCGCCCGCCGAGCGAAATTATGACGTCGGTAATCGGGAGCTTTTGGCGATGAAGTGGGCATTTGAGGAGTGGCGTCATTGGCTTGAGGGTGCTAAACATCAGGTGGTGGTCTTGACTGATCACAAAAATTTGATTTATCTTGAGTCGGCCAGACGTCTGAATCCTAGACAGGCGCGCTGGTCGTTGTTTTTCTCCCGGTTTAATTTTGTGGTTTCGTATCTGCCAGGTACTAAGAATGTGAAGGCGGATGCCCTTTCTAGGAGTTTTGAACCTGATTCCCCTGGTGATTCTAAACCTACGGGTATACTTAAGGATGGGGTGATATTGTCTGCTGTCTTCCCAGACCTGCGACGTGCTTTACAAGAGTTTCAGGCGGATCGGCCTGATCGTTGTCCGCCTGGTAGATTGTTTGTGCCGGATGAGTGGACCAATAGAGTCATCTCAGAGGTTCATTCTTCTGCTTTGGCAGGTCATCCGGAAATTTTTGGTACCAGAGATTTGGTGGCTAGGTCCTTCTGGTGGCCTTCCCTGTCTCGGGACGTGCGTACTTTTGTGCAGTCTTGCGATGTTTGTGCTCGGGCCAAGCCTTGTTGTTCTCGGGCTAGTGGGTTGTTGTTGCCCTTGCCTGTTCCTAAGAGGCCTTGGACACACATCTCTATGGATTTTATTTCTGATCTCCCTGTTTCTCAGAAGATGTCCGTCATTTGGGTGGTGTGTGACCGCTTTTTTAAGATGGTTCATTTGGTGCCCTTGCCCAAGCTGCCTTCCTCATCTGAGTTGGTGCCCCTGTTTTTTCAGAATGTGGTTCGGCTGCATGGTATTCCGGAGAATATCGTTTCCGACAGGGGATCCCAGTTTGTGTCCAGATTTTGGCGGGCGTTTTGTGCCAGGATGGGCATTGATTTGTCTTTTTCGTCTGCATTTCATCCCCAGACAAATGGCCAGACGGAACGTACTAATCAGACCTTGGAGACTTATTTGAGGTGTTTCGTGTCTGCTGATCAGGATGACTGGGTCTCCTTTTTGCCGTTGGCTGAGTTTGCCCTTAATAATCGGGCCAGTTCTGCCACTTTGGTCTCCCCTTTCTTTTGCAATTCAGGGTTCCATCCTCGTTTTTCATCTGGTCAGGTGGAGTCTTCGGATTGTCCTGGAGTGGATACTATGGTGGATAGGTTGCATCGTATTTGGGGGCAGGTGGTGGACAATTTGGAGTTGTCCCAGGAGAAGACTCAACGTTTTGCTAATCGCCATCGTCGTGTTGGTCCTCGTCTTCGTGTTGGGGACTTGGTGTGGATGTCCTCCCGTTTTGTCCCTATGAGGGTCTCTTCTCCTAAGTTTAAGCCTCGGTTCATCGGTCCTTATAAGATTTTGGAAATTCTTAACCCTGTGTCTTTTCGTTTGGACCTCCCAGCATTCTTTGCTATCCATAATGTCTTCCATCGGTCATTATTGCGGAGGTATGAGGTACCACTTGTGCCTTCTGTTGAGCCTCCTGCTCCTGTGCTGGTTGAGGGTGAATTGGAGTACGTGGTGGAGAAAATCTTGGACTCCCGTGTTTCCAGACGGAGACTTCAATATCTGGTGAAATGGAAGGGCTACGGTCAAGAGGATAATTCTTGGGTTACAGCTTCTGATGTTCATGCTTCTGATTTGGTCCGTGCCTTTCATAGGGCTCATCCAGATCGCCCTGGGGGTTCTTGTGAGGGTTCGGTGCCCCCTCCTTAAGGGGGGGGGGTACTGTTGTGATTCGGTTCGTGGGCTCCCCCGGTGGTCTCTTGTGGTATTGGTGTCCTGCAAGCTTTGCCTTCTCAGTTCACCTGTTCCTATCAGGATGTGGGAGTATCCTATTTAACCTTGCTCCTCAGTCATTCTAATGCTGGCCACCAATGTATCCAGAGTGATTCTGTTGCATGTTCCTGCTCCCAGTTTTCTGCTCAGCTAAGTTGGACACTTTAGTCCTTAAGTCTATTTTTGTATGTTTTGTCCAGTTTGCACTTATGTGAATCTCTGCAGCTGGAAGCTCTTGTTGGGCTGAAATTACCACTCCAGTGGCATGAGTTGTCACATGAGTTAAGGTAATTTCAGGATGGTGTTTTGAAGGGTTTTGCAGCTGACCGCGAAGTCCTCTGTTGTATCTTTCTGCTATTTAGTTAGCGGGCCTCTCTGTGCTAAATCTGCTTTCATACTACGTGTGTCTTTTCATCTGCTCTCACCATTATTATATGTGGGGGGCTGCTATCTCCTGTGGGGACATTCTCTGGAGGCAAGCCAGGACTGTGTTTTCTTCTACCAGGGGTAGTTAGTTCTCCGGCTGGCGCGCGGCATCTAGAGACAACGCAGGAATGCCCCCTGGCTACTTCTAGTGTGGTGTGTAGGTTTAGCATCGCGGTCAGCTCTAGTTTCCATCACCCGAGAGCTTGTCCGTTTATTCTATGCTTCTGATGTTTCCTTGCCATTGGAAACCATAACAATTAACGGTGTCTGTCGCTCCAAGGTGTTCTCCAGGTTTACTTGCCTGAGCTTCAATCTTCAGGCTCTCATTAAGTTGTTGTAAATATAACACGGCATTAGGCCTACTAGTTTGGTTGGGGCCTACTAACGGTGTCTGCCACTCCAAGGTGTTCTCCAGGTTTACTTACCTGAGCTTCAATCTTCAGGCACTCATTAAGCAGTTGTTAATATAACACTGCAGTTGGCCTACTAGTTTGGTTGGGGCCTACTAACGGTGTCTGCCGCTCCAAGGTGTTCTCCAGGTTTACTTACCTGAGCTTCAATCTTCAGGCTCTCATTAAGCAGTTGTTAATATAACACTGCAGTTGGCCTACCAGTTTGGTTGGGGCCTACTAACGGTGTCTGTCACTCCAAGGTGTTCTCCAGGTTTACTTGCCTGAGCTTCAATCTTCAGGCTCTCATTAAGTTGTTGTAAATATAACACTGCATTAGGCCTACTAGTTTGGTTGGGGCTACTAACGGTGTCTGCCGCTCCAAGGTGTTCTCCAGGTTTACTTGCCTGAGCTTCAATCTTCAGGCTCTCATTAAGTAGTTGTTAATATAACACTGCAGTTGGCCTACTAGTTTGGTTGGGGCCTACTTACGGTGTCTGCCTCTCCAGGGTGTTCTCCAGGTTTACTTGCCTGAGCTTCAATCTTCAGGCTCGCATTAAGTAGTTGTTAATATAACACTGCAGTTGGCCTACTAGTTTGGTTGGGGCCTACTAACGGTGTCTGCCGCTCCAAGGTGTTCTCCAGGTTTACTTGCCTGAGCTTCAATCTTCAGGCTCGCATTAAGTAGTTGTTAATATAACACTGCAGTTGGCCTACTAGTTTGGTTGGGGCCTACTAATGGTGTCTGCCGCTCCAAGGTGTTCTCCAGGTTTACTTGCCTAAGCTTCAATCTTCAGGCTCTCATTAAGTTGTAGTAAATATAACACGGCATTAGGCCTACTAGTTTGGTTGGGGCCTATTAACGGTGTCTGTCGCTCCAAGGTGTTCTCCAGGTTTACTTGCCTGAGCTTCAATCTTCAGGCTCTCATTAAGTTGTTGTAAATATAACACGACATTAGGCCTACTAGTTTGGTTGGGGCCTACTAACGGTGTCTGCCACTCCAAGGTGTTCTCCAGGTTTACTTACCTGAGCTTCAATCTTCAGGCACTCATTAAGCAGTTGTTAATATAACACTGCAGTTGGCCTACTAGTTTGGTTGGGGCCTACTAACGGTGTCTGCTGCTCCAAGGTGTTCTCCAGGTTTACTTGCCTGAGCTTCAATCTTCAGGCTCTCATTAAGTTGTTGTAAATATAACACTGCATTAGGCCTAGTAGTTTGGTTGGGGCCTACTAACGGTGTCTGCTGCTCCAAGGTGTTCTCCACTTTTATTTGCCTGAGCTTCAATCTTCAGGCTCTCATTAAGTTGTTGTAAATATAATACGGCATTAGGCCTACTAGTTTGGTTGGGGCCTACTATCGGTGTCTGCCGCTCCAAGGTGTTCTCCAGGTTTACTTGCCTGAGCTTCAATCTTCAGGCTCTCATTAAATTGTTGTAAATATAACACGGCATTAGGCCTACTAGTTTGGTTGGGGCCTACTAACGGTGTCTGCCGCTCCAAGGTGTTCTCCAGGTTTACTTGCCTGAGCTTCAATCTTCAGGCTCTCATTAAGTAGTTGTTAATATAACACTGCAGCTGGCCTACTAGTTTGGTTGGGGCCTACTAACAATGTCTGCCGCTCCAAGGTGTTCTCCAGGTTTACTTGCCTGAGCTTCAATCTTCAGGCTCTCATTAAGCAGTTGTTAATATAACACTGCAGTTGGCCTACCAGTTTGGTTGGGGCCTACTAACGGTGTCTGTTGCTCCAAGGTGTTCTCCAGGTTTACTTGCCTGAGCTTCAATCTTCAGGCTCTCATTAAGTTGTAAATATAACACTGCATTAGGCCTACTAGTTTGGTTGGGGCCTACTAACGGTGTCTGCCGCTCCAAGGTGTTCTCCAGGTTTACTTGCCTGAGCTTTAATCTTCAGGCTCTCATTAAGTAGTTGTTAATATAACACTGCAGATGGCCTACTAGTTTGGTTGGGGCCTACTAACGGTGTCTGCCTCTCCAAGGTGTTCTCCAGGTTTACTTGCCTGAGCTTCAATCTTGAGGCTCTCATTAAGTTGTTGTAAATATAACACTGCAGTTGGCCTACTAGTTTGGTTGGGGCCTACTAACGGTGTCTACCTCTCCAAGGTGTTCTCCAGGTTTACTTGCCTGAGCTTCAATCTTCAGGCTCTCATTAAGTTGTTGTAAATATAACACTGCATTAGGCCTACTAGTTTGGTTGGGGCCTACTAACGGTGTCTGCCGCTCCAAGGTGTTCTCCAGGTTTACTTGCCTGAGCTTCAATCTTGAGGCTCTCATTAAGTTGTTGTAAATATAACACTGCATTAGGCCTACTAGTTTGGTTGGGGCCTACTAACGGTGTCTGCCGCTCCAAGGTGTTCTCCAGGTTTACTTGCCTGAGCTTCAATCTTCAGGCTCTCATTAAGTAGTTGTTAATATAACACTGCAGTTGGCCTACTAGTTTGGTTGGGGCCTACTAACGGTGTCTGCCGCTCCAAGGTGTTCTCCAGGTTTACTTGCCTGAGCTTCAATCTTGAGGCTCTCATTAAGTTGTTGTAAATATAACACTGCATTAGGCCTACTAGTTTGGTTGGGGCCTACTAACGGTGTCTGCCGCTCCAAGGTGTTCCCCAGGTTTACTTGCCTGAGCTTCAATCTTCAGGCTCTCATTAAGTAGTTGTTAATATAACACTGCAGTTGGCCTACTAGTTTGGTTGGGGCCTACTAACGGTGTCTGCCACTCCAAGGTGTTCTCCAGGTTTACTTGCCTGAGCTTCAATCTTCAGGCTCTCATTAAGTTGTAGTAAATATAACATGGCATTAGGCCTACTAGTTTGGTTGGGGCCTATTAACGGTGTCTGTCGCTCCAAGGTGTTCTCCAGGTTTACTTGCCTGAGCTTCAATCTTCAGGCTCGCATTAAGTAGTTGTTAATATAACACTGCAGTTGGCCTACTAGTTTGGTTGGGGCCTACTAACGGTGTCTGCCGCTCCAAGGTGTTCTCCAGGTTTACTTGCCTGAGCTTCAATCTTCAGGCTCTCATTAAGTTGTAGTAAATATAACACGGCATGAGGCCTACTAGTTTGGTTGGGGCCTACTAACGGTGTCTGTCGCTTCAAGGTGTTCTCCAGGTTTACTTGCCTGAGCTTCAATCTTCAGGCTCTCATTAAGTTGTTGTAAATATAACACGGCATTAGGCCTACTAGTTTGGTTGGGGTCTACTAACGGTGTCTGCCGCTCCAAGGTGTTCTCCAGGTTTACTTACCTGAGCTTCAATCTTCAGGCTCTCATTAAGCAGTTGTTAATATAACACTGCAGTTGGCCTACCAGTTTGGTTGGGGCCTACTAACGGTGTCTGTCGCTCCAAGGTGTTCTCCAGGTTTACTTGCCTGAGCTTCAATCTTCAGGCTCTCATTAAGTTGTTGTAAATATAACACTGCATTAGGCCTACTAGTTTGGTTGGGGCTACTAACGGTGTCTGCCGCTCCAAGGTGTTCTCCAGGTTTACTTGCCTGAGCTTCAGTCTTCAGGCTCTCATTAAGTAGTTGTTAATATAACACTGCAGTTGGCCTACTAGTTTGGTTGGGGCCTACTTACGGTGTCTGCCTCTCCAGGGTGTTCTCCAGGTTTACTTGCCTGAGCTTCAATCTTCAGGCTCTCATTAAGTTGTTGTAAATATAACACTGCAGTTGGCCTACTAGTTTGGTTGGGGCCTACTAACGGTGTCTACCTCTCCAAGGTGTTCTCCAGGTTTACTTGCCTGAGCTTCAATCTTCAGGCTCTCATTAAGCAGTTGTTAATATAACACTGCAGTTGGCCTACTAGTTTGGTTGGGGCCTACTAACGGTGTCTGCCGCTCCAAGGTGTTCTCCAGGTTTACTTGCCTGAGCTTCAATCTTCAGGCTCTCATTAAGTTGTTGTAAATATAACACGGCATTAGGCCTACTAGTTTGGTTGGGGCCTACTAACGGTGTCTGCCACTCCAAGGTGTTCTCCAGGTTTACTTGCCTGAGCTTCAATCTTCAGGCTCTCCTTAAGTAGTTGTTAATATAACACTGCAGTTGGCCTACTAGTTTGGTTGGGGCCTACTAACGGTGTCTGCTGCTCCAAGGTGTTCTCCAGGTTTACTTGCCTGAGCTTCAATCTTCGGGCTCTCATTAAGTTGTTGTAAATATAACACGGCATTAGGATTAGGCCTACTAGTTTGGTTGGGGCCTACTAACGGTGTCTGCCGCTCCAAGGTGTTCTCCAGGTTTACTTGCCTGAGCTTCAATCTTCAGGCTCTCATTAAGTTGTTGTAAATATAACACGGCATTAGGCCTACTAGTTTGGTTGGGGCCTACTAACGGTGTCTGTCGCTCCAAGGTGTTCTCCAGGTTTACTTGCCTGAGCTTCAATCTTCAGGCTCTCATTAAGTTGTTGTAAATATAACACGGCATTAGGCCTACTAGTTTGGTTGGGGCCTACTAACGGTGTCTGCCGCTCCAAGGTGTTCTCCAGGTTTACTTGCCTGAGCTTCAATCTTCAGGCTCTCATTAATTAGTTGTTAATATAACACTGCAGTTGGCCTACTAGTTTGGTTGGGGCCTACTAGCGATGTCTGCCGCTCCAAGGTGTTCTCCTCCACTGAACAAAGCAGTGCCGCCTGTTTACTCCTGTTACCAATTTTGAACTTTATTTTGCCCACTTTATTATTTGGGCCTACTAACTGTGTCTGCCTCTCATTACAGTTGTCCTCCACTGAACTAAGCAATGCCGCCTGGTTAGTCCTGTTACAAATTTTGAACTGCATTGAGCCCACTTTATTATTTGGGCCTATATCTGTGTTTCCTCCTCATCCTGCCCATTGCCCAGCCAGTGCTAGATGACTCTTGTGGTACATTGACCCAGACCACTACATTCCCCTTGCACGCTACACAGCCACAATTTGACCCTGCTGAAAGTCAGGTTCCCCTTCCCGCATACTATACCACCTTACACAGGGACAAAGAGGAAGGTGCAGATGAAAGTGCAGATTCCTTCTTCAGGTGGGGGGGCATACTCGTTGGCGACGTCACTGGCTCAGGGCCCCTCATAGTACGCAAAAGTGTCGCTGCCGGTGGGAGGCGCCCCCGCCGTGCAAACTCACTGCCGTACTTTGAGGGGCCCTGTGCCAGTGCCAATGCGAACGAGTGGGCCCCCCCTGCTTGCTCAGCATCACAGCACTTGCAAAGTTGAAATACTTACCTCTCACTGCTCCACCGCCGTGACGTAGTCCACGTTTCTTGGGCCCACTAAAAACTTGAACCAGCCCTACCCCCCACAACTTTAGCCAAATGACCCCCAATTTCCAATGCCTAACTATTATTATAAAGTAAATTAAGATTGACAAGCTTCAGTAACAAGAATGGATGTTTTTGCCATTAAAATGGGCACTGTAGGTGTTTTCCTTGCCTCCACTCACTGACGACTATGCTTCCCCATTGACTTGCAATGGGTTTCATGTTTCGGTCGATCCCCGACGTTTGGCGATAATCGGACCATTTCACTCGACTCGACTTTTGACAAAGTCGGGTTTCGCGAAACCCGACTCGATCCTAAAAAAGTGAAAGTCGCTCAACCCTAATCTCCATATATTGAGAGCTATAAAAAAATTTATTTATTTATTATTTTGCCGATAAAGTGTAGATGGTTTGTTTTCTTTTCAGTATGAGTTTACATTTTCACTATTATTGTTTTTATACAACTTTTTAATCACTTTTCCTCCATTTTTTGTGCGTCAGTATGAAGTATGATGACCAGCAATTTAACTATATTAATATGTATAGGTGATTACAGCAAAATATGGGAATAACCTCCTGAGTTTCATACTTTCATAGCTTCAAGGTTGAAAGAAGACAAAATTCTATCTAGTTTAACCTATAATCCTAATGTGCTGTTCCATAGGAAGGCAAAAACTCCATGAGGCCAATCAGAGTCTTAGCTAGGGTTTAGGTTCTGAGTGGGCCCCTTACCAGGTAACCTTGATTATAACTGGGTGACACCCCCTAATAGTGGAGGAGAATCTCAGCAGATGACCGCGCTGTTACTGAAGATAATTTCTATATAAAGACTAACATGGATATTACCGCCATTTGGTCAGTGGTAGATACCAGTCCTACAGAACATATAAGAGATCACAGCACAGTTACAGATAGTGACTTAGCGCTGACATCCTTTCTGATGGAATCATTCACTTTCCCCGTCTTTTCCATCTGGCCCAGACCGACATGACAACTTCTTCCACCCAGGAAGGGAATACAGGGAATACAAGAAAGACACATGTCACTTCTCACATTTCAGGCATCCCCATCTATTCCCAACCTACACAAACTCCTCATCCTGCTGATATCCCAATACTGAGCCGCTGCTGCCGTATGTGTCCCTATTACTGCACCTGATACCCCAATACTGAGCTGCTGCTGCCGTATGTGTCCCTATTACCGCACCTGATACCCCAATACTGAGCCGCTGCTGCCTTATGGGTCCCTATTACTGCACCTGATACCCCAATACTGATTCGCTGCTGCCGTATGTGTCCCTATGTGTGTGTCACAGCACCTGCTGTGTGGTTCTCTGTGCCTTCTAAATTCTAAAGCAACCCTCTATAATATAGTAATGCTGGCAACAAGTGCCCTAGAAAACACTGCCCATATTTTGCCGCCTAGAAAGTAATATTGCCCTGTGTGCCCCTTTGATAGTCACAGTAACCTGAGTTCCCCTATAACAATAAGTGCCCACTTTACATTTAATAATGTCCCGAATTTCCCCCTGTACAGCTCCCCTATACACAGTATGTGCTCTCTTATATACAGTATAATGCTCCCTCACTGTATAGTACCACCCGCACAGTATACTGACCCCTTAGTAGCCTCCAACCTGTTTGATGGCTCCAGCAATGTATGATGGCCCCTTCACTGTAATCCCAACACTGTATGATGGCCCCATAGATAACCTCCATATAGTATAATGCACCAGATAGTCCTCAATATAGTATAATGCGCCAGATAGTCCTCAATATAGCACAAGGCAGCACCCCCATAGGCAGACCCTGTAGTATAAGGCAACACCCCTATAGGCAGACCCTGTAGTATAAGGCAGCACCCCCATAGGCAGACCCTTTAGTATAAGACAGTACCCCCATAGGCAGACACTGTAGTATAAAGCAGCAACCCCCATAGGCAGACCCTGTAGTAGAAGGCAGCTCCCCATAGGCAGACCCTGTAGTATAAGGCAGCCCCATAAAAAAACATAATAAATAAATAATCACCTCTCTTCCTCCTTGTTCCAGCGGTGCTCCGAGCTCCCTGCTCCAGCTCATCTCCTGCCAGCGGGTGCCGAGCAGTGACATCATCGCACCCGCTGTCAGTGTCGGCGACGCCAGATGCTGACAAGGGGATGATGGGAGAGGAAGCGTAACGCTCCTTTTCTCATCAATGTGGTGAGATATATCGGCTAGATGCCGATACAGCTGACCTCGTGATGACAGGCGAGGGCCCACTGCTGGCACCAGGCCCCCCTGTCTGCTCAGGGGCCCCATAGTGGCAGAGCAGGGAGATCGATTCTCCCTGCTCTGCCACAGAAACTAACTGTATCAAAGGAGCTCGACTCGAGGAGCGAGCATAATGGAAGTCAATGAGAAACTTTCTGGAGGACGACAACTTATTCTCTCTCTCACAATAAAATGATCTAATCCGTTCATTTTCACAACTCGAGTTCCGTCCACTTTTGTGGATAAGTTATAACATCCGATTGCACTTCCCCTTTTACTTGAGTTCGTGCAGTTCACAATAAGATCACATAAAGTGTCACCTCTGGCAGAATCTTCCACCTGGATAGAATCCAGCTCTCCATTCCCCAGCAATCTTTTGCCCTGCGGAATGTTGTGAATCTTTCCCGTCTGTGAAGCTACATGTGTATTGGCACGGCTATTAACCTTAAGGCCCCTGCCCTGCCAAGGCTTCACATCAGTGTTCCCAGGCATGTGCTTATCATTACTACTACATGGTGGCCCGATTCTAACGCATCGGGTATTCTAGACTATGTATGTATGTATGTATGTATGTATGTATATAGCAGCCACATAGTATATAGCACAGGCCACATAGTATATAGGAGCCATGTAGTATATAGCAGACAAATACTACGTGGCCTGTGCTATATACTATGTGGCTGCTATATACATACATACATACATATTGTAAAATACCCGATGCGTTAATACAGGCCATGCAATAAATAACAGTACATAACACAGCCCACATAGTATCTAACACTGGCCACGTAGTATATAGCAGCCACGCAGTATATAACGCAGCCCATACGGTATATAACACTGCTCATGCGGTATATAACACTGTCCACGTGGTATATAATACTGGCCATGTAGTATATAGCAGCCACGTGGTATATAACACTGCCCACGTAGTATATAGCAGCCCACGCGGTATATAACGCAGCCCACGCGGTATATAACGCTGCCCACGCGGTATATAACACTGCCCACGTGGTATATAACGCAGCCCATGCGCTATATAACACTGCCGACGTAGTATATAGCAGTGTGGGCACATATCGGTGTTAAAAAAAGATAATTAAAACAAAAAATAGTTATATACTCACCCCCTGGGATCCAGCGAAGCTGTCCCTATGCTCGTGGCTGCTGCCATCTTCTGTTTCCAGGATGCATTGCGAAATTACCCAGATGACGTAGCGGTCTCGCGAGACCGCTAAGTCTTCTGGGTAATTTCGCAAAGCATCTCTGGTCGGCAGCCGCGAGCGCATCGTCGGACTACGGAGGGTGAGTATAGCAGGTTTTTTGTTTTTGTATTACTTTTAACATTAGATCTTTTCACTATTGATGCCGCATAGGCAGCATCAATAGTAAAAAGTTGGGGACACACAGGGTTAATAGCAGCGGTAACGTTACCCGCGTCATAGCGCGGCACGTTACCGCTGGCATTAACCCTGTGTGAGCAGTGAGTGGAGGGGAGTATGCGGGCGCCGGGCACTGACTGCTGGGAGTATGGAGCGGGCGCCGGACACTGACTGCAGGGGAGTAGAGAGGGACTAATCGGACTGTGCCCGTCGCTGGGCTTTTTGCCACGACCAATCAGCGACTTGCATTTCCATGACAGACAGAGGCCGCGACCTATGAATATCCGGGACAGACAGACAGACAGACGGAAGTACCCCTTAGACAATTATATAGTAGATTCTTTCCTAGACTTCAGCTCATGCTATGCAGAGGTCCATTACTTTCCAGACTGTCACAACAAGGAGTCATAAGGATTTAGGTGTGTTGTACATTGCAGGACCTCGGTGCACTGTATTGACTAATTCATCCTTCACTGCTCTTTACTATGAGCAACAGAAAAAACTTACAAGAGATCTATTCCCTGTGGCATGAACCATTAAACTATAGAATAACTCTAGAATATCAGCTTTCAGCAAATATGGCAAAACACTAACCACTTCAAAGGGATTTCCAGGACTAAAAAAGGTTCTATTATTTTGCCTCAAAATTGCGCCACTCTTGCTTATGGGCTGTGTTTTGTTTAGGACCTCAACTCCATTCAGTTCCTCTGTAGACACAGACTGTTCTCAGAGACCAGAAAATGACAAACACCCTTTATTTTCAAATAATGATAATGTCCTTCTGTCATTCCAACTGGCTACTGACACACTACACAGTCAATGAGGTGCATCACTACACAGTCAATAAGGTGCGTTACTACACAGTCAATAAGGTGCGTCACTACACAGTCAATGAGGTGTGTCACTGCACAGTCAATGAGGTGTGTCACTGCACAGTCAATGAGGTGTGTCACTATACAGTCAATGAGGTGTGTCACTGCACAGTCAGTGAGGTGTGTCACTGTACAGTCAATAAGGCGTGTCACTGCACAGTCAATGAGGCGTGTCACTGCACAGTCAATGAAGTGTGTCACTGCACAGTCAATGAGGTGTGTCACTGCACAGTCAATGAGGTGTGTCACTACACAGTCAATAAGGTGTGTCACTACACAGTCAATGGTGTGTCACTATACAGTCAATGAGGTGTGACACTACACAGTCAATGAGGTGTGTCACTTCACAGTCAATGAGGTGTGCCACTGCACAATCAATGGTGTGTCACTATACAGTCAATGAGGTGTGTCACTGCACAGTCAATGAGGTGTGTCACTGTACAGTCAATAAGGCGTGTCACTGCACAGTCAATGAGGTGTGTCACTGCACAGTCAATGAGGTGTGTTACTGCACAGTCAATGAGGTGTGTCACTACACAGTCAATAAGGTGTGTCACTACACAGTCAATGGTGTGTCACTATACAGTCAATGAGGTGTGTCACTACACAGTCAATGAGGTGTGTCACTGCACAGTCAATGAGGTGTGCCACTGCACAATCAATGGTGTGTCACTATACAGTAAATGAGGTGTGTCACTGCACAGTCAATGAGGTGTGTCACTACACAGTCAATAAGGTGTGTCACTACAAAGTCAATGAGGTGTGTCACTGCACAGTCAATGAGGTGTGTCACTATACAGTCAATGAGGTGTGTCACTATACAGTCAATGAAGTGTGCAACTACACAGTCAATAAGGTGTGTCACTACACAGTCAATAAGGTGTGTCACTACACAGTTAATGAGGTGTGTCACTGCACAGTCAATGAGGTGTGTTACTACACAGTCAATGGTGTGTCACTATACAGTCAATGAGGTGTGTCACTACACAGTCAAATAGGTGTGTCACTACAGTCAATGGTGTGTCACTATACAGGTCCTTCTCAAAAAATTAGCATATAGTGTTAAATTTCATTATTTACCATAATGTAATGATTACAATTAAACTTTCATATATTATAGATTCATTATCCACCAACTGAAATTTGTCAGGTCTTTTATTGTTTTAATAGTGATGATTTTGGCCTACAACTCCTGATAACCCAAAAAACCTGTCTCAATAAATTAGCATATTTCAACCGTCCAATCAAATAAAAGTGTTTTTTAATAACAAACAAAAAAAACATCAAATAATAATGTTCAGTTATGCACTCAATACTTGGTCGGGAATCCTTTGGCAGAAATGACTGCTTCAATGCGGCGTGGCATGGAGGCAATCAGCCTGTGACACTGCTGAGATGTTATGGAGGCCCAGGATGCTTCAATAGCGGCCTTAAGCTCATCCAGAGTGTTGGGTCTTGCGTCTCTCAACTTTCTCTTCACAACATCCCACAGATTCTCTATGGGGTTCAGGTCAGAAGAGTTGGCAGGCCAATTGAGCACAGTAATACCATGGTCAGTAAACCATTTACCAGTGGTTTTGGCACTGTGAGCAGGTGCCAGGAAGCATGAAGTGCTCCAAAATCTCCCATAGCCCATTTCCTGCACACGCCTGTGGACGGTGGCTCTGGATGTTTCCACACCAGACTCAGTCCACTGCTTCCTCAGGTTCCCCAAGGTCTGGAATCGGTCCTTCTCCACAATCTTCCTCAGGGTCCGGTCACCTCTTCTCGTTGTACAGCGTTTTCTGCCACATTGTTTCCTTCCAACAGACTTACCATTGAGGTGCCTTGATACAGCACTCTGGGAACAGCCTATTTGTTGAGAAATTTCTTTCTGGGTCTTACCCTCTTGCTTGAGGGTGTCAATGATGGCCTTCTTGACATCTGTCAGGTCGCTAGTCTTACCCATGATGGGGGTTTTGAGTAATGAACCAGGCAGGGAGTTTTTAAAAGCCTCAGGTATCTTTTGCATGTGTTTAGAGTTAATTAGTTGATTCAGAAGATTAGGGTAATAGGTCGTTTAGAGAACCTTTTCTTGATATGCTAATTTATTGAGACAGGTTTTTTGGGTTATCAGGAGTTGTAGGCCAAAATCATCAGTATTAAAACAATAAAAGACCTGACAAATTTCAGTTGGTGGATAATGAATCTATAATATATGAAAGTTTAATTGTAATCATTACATTATGGTAAATAATGAAATTTAACACTATATCCTAATTTTTTGAGAAGGACCTGTACAGTCAATGAGGTGTGTCGCTACACAGTCAATGGTGTGTCACTATACAGTCAATGAGGTGTGCCCCTACACAGTCAAAAAGGTCTGTCACTGCACAGCCAATGAGGTGTGTCACTGCACAGTCAATGAGGTGTGTCACTGCACAGTCCATGAGGTGTGTCACTACACAGTCAATCAGGTGTGTCGCTGCTCAGTCAATGAGGTGTGTCACTGCACAGTCAATAAGGTGTGTGACTGCACAGTCAATGGTGTGTCACTATACAGTCAATGAGGTGTGTCACTACAGTCAATGGTGTGTCACTATACAGTCAATGAGGTGTGTCACTACAAAGTCAATGAGGTGTGTCACTGCACAGTCAATGAGGTGTGCCACTACACAGTCAATGGTGTGTCACTATACAGTCAATGAGGTGTGTCACCACACAGTCAATGAGGTGTGTCACTGCACAGTCAATGAGGTGTGTCACTATACAGTCAATGAAGTGTGCCACTACACAGTCAATAAGGTGTGTCACTACACCGTTAATGAGGTGTGTTACTGCACAGTCAATGAGGTGTGTTACTACACAGTCAATGGTGTGTCACTATACAGTCAATGAGGTGTGTCACTACACAGTCAAATAGGTGTGTCACTACAGTCAATGGTGTGTCACTATACAGTCAATGAGGTGTGTCGCTACACAGTCAATGGTGTGTCACTATACAGTCAATGAGGTGTGCCCCTACACAGTCAATAAGGTCTGTCACTGCACAGCCAATGAGGTGTGTCACTGCACAGTCAATGAGGTGTGTCACTGCACAGTCCATGAGGTGTGTCACTACACAGTCATTTAGGTGTGTCGCTGCTCAGTCAATGAGGTGTGTCACTGCACAGTCAATAAGGTGTGTGACTGCACAGTCACTGGTGTGTCACTATACAGTCAATGAGGTGTGTCACTACAGTCAATGGTGTGTCACTATACAGTCAATGAGGTGTGTCACTACAAAGTCAATGAGGTGTGTCACTGCACAGTCAATGAGGTGTGCCACTACACAGTCAATGGTGTGTCACTATACAGTCAATGAGGTGTGTCACCACACAGTCAATGAGGTGTGTCACTGCACAGTCAATGAGGTGTGTCACTATACAGTCAATGAAGTGTGCCACTACACAGTCAATAAGGTGTGTCACTACACCGTTAATGAGGTGTGTCACTGCACAGTCAATGAGGTGTGTTACTACACAGTCAATGGTGTGTCACTATACAGTCAATGAGGTGTGTCACTACACAGTCAAATAGGTGTGTCACTACACAGTCAATGGTGTGTCACTATACAGTCAATGAGGTGTGCCACTACACAGTTAATAAGGTGTGTCACTGCACAGTCAATGAGGTGTGTCACTGCACAGTCAATGAGGTGTGTCACTACACAGTCAATGAGGTGTGTCACTGCACAGTCAATGAGGTTTGTCACTGCACAGTCAATGAGGTGTGTCACTGCACAGTCAATGAGGTGTGTCACTACACAGTCAATAAGGTGTGTCACTACACAGTCAATGGTGTGTCACTATACAGTCAATGAGGTGTGCCACTACACAGTCAATGAGGTGTGTCACTTCACAGTCAATGAGGTGTGCCACTGCACAATCAATGGTGTGTCAGTATACAGTCAATGAGGTGTGTCACTGTACAGTCAATGAGGTGTGTCACTGCACAGTCAATGAGGTGTGTCACTGTACAGTCAATAAGGCGTGTCACTGCACAGTCAATGAGGTGTGTCACTGCACAATGAAATGTGTCACTGCACAGTCAATGAGGTGTGTCACTGCACAGTCAATGAGGTGTGTCACTACACAGTCAATAAGGTGTGTCACTACACAGTCAATGGTGTGTCACTATACAGTCAATGAGGTGTGTCACTACACAGTCAATGAGGTGTGTCACTGCACAGTCAATGAGGTGTGTGTTGTGAAATTGGATTCTGGGCTCCCCCGGTGGCCACTTGTGGAATTGAACTTGTGTGCATCATCCCCTCTGTTCACCTGCTCCTATCAGGATGTGGGAGTTGCTATATAACCTTGCTCCTCTGTCAGTTTCATGCCGGTCAATCAATGTAATCAGAAGCCTTCTGTGCTTGTTCCTGCTACTAGACAACCCCCAGCTAAGTTGGACTTTTGTCCTTGTGTGTTTTTGCATTTTGTTCCTGTTCACAGCTGCTGTTTCGTTACTGTGTCTGGAAAGCTCTAGTGATCGGAAATTGCCACTCTGGTGTTATGAGTTAATGCTAGAGTCTTAAAGGAATTTCTGGATGGTGTTTTGATAGGGTTTTCTGCTGACCATGAAAGTGCCCTTTCTGTCTTCCTGCTATCTAGTAAGCGGACCTCGATTTTGCTAAACCTATTTTCATACTACGTTTGTCATTTCATCTAAAATCACCGCCAATATATGTGGGGGCCTCTGTCTGCCTTTTGGGAAAATTTCTCTAGAGGTGAGCCAGGACTGTCTTTTCCTCTGCTAGGATTAGGTAGTTCTCCGGCTGGCGCTGGGCATCTAGGGATAAAAAAACGTAGGCATGCTACCCGGCCACTTCTAGTTGTGCGGCAGGTTTAGTTCATGGTCAGTATAGTTTCCATCTTCCTAAGAGCTAGTTCTCATATATGCTGGGCTATGTTCTCTCGCCATTGAGAATCATGACAGTTTGACCGGCCCAAAAAAGGGTTAATTACTGGCTGAGAAAGGAGAGAAAAAAGAAGTCTGCTACAATTTTTTTTTTTTTTTTTTCCTCTAGTTCTGAGTGTGCTCTTAATTGAATCACTTGCTAGTCTGCCTATACTGCAGCCTTCCTCTCTTTCTCTCCTTCTAATCCTTGAATGGCTCTGTGTTCACCTGTTTCAAATGGATCTTCAGAGTGTAGCTACAGGTTTGAATAATCTCGCCACAAAGGTACAAAATTTGCAAGATTTTGTTGTTCATGCACCTATGTCTGAGCCTAGAATTCCTTTGCCTGAGTTCTTCTCGGGGAATAGATCTCACTTTCAAAATTTTAAAAATAATTGCAAATTGTTTTTGTCCCTGAAGTCTCGCTCTGCCGGAGACCCTGCACAGCAGGTCAGGATTGTAATTTCCTTGCTCCGGGGCGACCCTCAAGACTGGGCTTTTGCATTGGCACCAGGGGATCCTGCGTTGCTCAATGTGGATGCGTTTTTTCTGGCCTTGGGGTTGCTTTATGAGGAACCTCATTTTGAGCTTCAGGCGGAAAAGGCCTTGATGTCCTTGTCTCAGGGGCAAGATGAAGCTGAAATATACTGCCAAAAATTCCGCAAATGGTCTGTGCTTACTCAGTGGAATGAGTGCGCCCTGGCGGCGATTTTCAGAGAAGGTCTCTCTGATGCCATTAAGGATGTTATGGTGGGGTTCCCTGTGCCTGCTAGTCTGAATGAGTCCATGACGATGGCTATTCAGATCGATAGGCGTCTGCGGGAGCGCAAACCTGTGCACCATTTGGCGGTGTCTACTGAGAAAACGCCAGAAAATATGCAATGTGATAGAATTCTGTCCAGAAGCGAGCGGCAGAATTTTAGACGAAAAAATGGGTTGTGCTTCTATTGTGGTGATTCAACTCATGTTATATCAGCATGCTTTAAGCGTACTAAGAAGCCTGACAAGTCTGTTTCAATTAGCACTTTACAGTCTAAGTTTATTCTATCTGTGACCCTGATTTGTTCTTTGTCATCTATTACCGCGGACGCCTATGTCGACTCTGGCGCTGCTTTGAGTCTTATGGATTGGTCCTTTGCCAAACGCTGTGGGTATGATTTGGAGCCATTGGAGGCTCCGATACCTCTGAAAGGGATTGACTCCACCCCATTGGCTAGTAATAAACCACAATACTGGACACAAGTGACTATGCGTGTTAATCCGGATCACCAGGAGGTTATTCGCTTTCTGGTGCTGTATAATCTACATGATGTTTTGGTGCTGGGATTGCCATGGCTGCAATCTCATAACCCAGTCCTCGACTGGAGAGCTATGTCTGTGTTAAGCTGGGGATGTAAAGGAACTCATGGGGACGTACCTTTGGTTTCCATTTCATCATCTATTCCCTCTGAGATTCCTGAATTCTTGTCTGACTTTCGTGACGTTTTTGAAGAACCCAAGGTTGGTTCACTACCTCCGCACCGGGAGTGCGATTGTGCCATAGACTTGATCCCGGGTAGTAAATACCCTAAGGGGCGTTTATTTAATCTGTCTGTGCCTGAACACGCTGCTATGCGAGAATATATAAAGGAGTCCTTGGAAAAGGGACATATTCGTCCTTCGTCATCTCCCTTAGGAGCCGGTTTTTTCTTTGTGTCTAAGAAAGACGGCTCTTTGAGGCCGTGTATTGATTATCGACTTTTGAATAAAATCACGGTTAAATATCAATATCCGTTACCACTGCTTACTGATTTGTTTGCTCGTATAAAGGGGGCCAAGTGGTTCTCTAAGATTGATATCCGTGGGGCGTATAATTTGGTGCGAATCAAGCAGGGGGATGAGTGGAAAACCGCATTTAATACGCCCGAGGGCCATTTTGAGTATTTGGTGATGCCTTTTGGTCTTTCTAAGGCTACGTTCACATTTGCGGTCCTCGCCGCAGCGTCGGGCGCCGCAGCGGCGCCGCATGCGTCATGCGCCCCTATATTTAACATGGGGGCGCATGGACATGCGGCGCACTTGCGTTTTGCGCCGCATGCGTCGCTGCGGCGCCCGCGTCGGTGCGCAGAGGACGCAGCAAGTTGCATTTTTGCTGCGTCCAAATTCAATGAAAAAAACGACGCATGCGGCGCAAAACGCAGCGTTGTGCATGCGTTTTGCTGCGTTTTTATTTGCGTTGTGCGTTGCGGCGCCGACGCTGCGGCGCACAACGCAAATGTGAACGTAGCCTAATGCCCCTTCAGTCTTCCAGTCCTTTATGCATGACATTTTCCGCGATTATTTGGATAAATTTATGATTGTGTATCTGGATGATATTCTGATTTTTTCGGATGACTGGGACTCTCATGTCCAGCAGGTCAGGAGGGTTTTTCAGGTTTTGCGGTCTAATTCCTTGTGTGTGAAGGGTTCTAAGTGTGTTTTTGGGGTTCAGAAGATTTCCTTCTTGGGATACATTTTTTCCCCCTCTTCCATCGAGATGGATCCTGTCAAGGTTCAGGCTATTGGTGATTGGACGCAACCCTCTTCTCTTAAGAGTCTTCAGAAATTTTTGGGCTTTGCTAACTTTTATCGTCGATTTATTGCTGGTTTTTCTGATGTTGTAAAACCATTGACTGATTTGACTAAGAAGGGTGCTGATGTTGCTGATTGGTCCCCTGATGCTGTGGAGGCCTTTCGGGAGCTCAAGCGCCGCTTTTCTTCCGCCCCAGTGTTGCGTCAGCCTGATGTTGCTCTTCCTTTTCAGGTTGAGGTCGACGCTTCTGAAATCGGAGCTGGGGCGGTGTTGTCGCAGAGAAGTTCCGACTGCTCCGTGATGAGACCTTGTGCTTTTTTTTCCCGTAAATTTTCGCCCGCCGAGCGGAATTATGATATTGGGAATCGGGAGCTTTTGGCCATGAAGTGGGCTTTTGAGGAGTGGCGTCACTGGCTTGAGGGGGCCAGACATCAGGTGGTGGTATTGACTGACCACAAAAATTTAATTTACCTTGAGTCTGCCAGGCGCCTGAATCCTAGACAGGCGCGATGGTCGTTGTTTTTCTCTCGGTTTAATTTTGTGGTGTCTTACCTACCGGGTTCTAAGAATGTTAAGGCGGATGCCCTTTCTAGGAGTTTTGAGCCTGACTCCCCTGGTAATTCTGAGCCCACAGGTATCCTTAAAGATGGAGTGATATTGTCTGCCGTTTCTCCAGACCTGCGGCGGGCCTTGCAGGAGTTTCAGGCGGATAGACCTGATCGTTGCCCACCTGGTAGACTGTTTGTTCCTGATGATTGGACCAGTAGAGTCATCTCTGAGGTTCATTCTTCTGCGTTGGCAGGTCATCCTGGAATCTTTGGTACCAGGGATTTGGTGGCAAGGTCCTTCTGGTGGCCTTCCCTGTCACGAGATGTGCGAGGCTTTGTGCAGTCTTGTGACGTTTGTGCTCGGGCCAAGCCTTGTTGCTCTCGGGCTAGTGGATTGTTGTTACCCTTGCCTATCCCGAAGAGGCCTTGGACGCACATCTCGATGGATTTTATTTCGGATCTGCCTGTTTCTCAGAAGATGTCTGTCATCTGGGTGGTGTGTGACCGTTTCTCTAAGATGGTCCATCTGGTTCCCTTGCCTAAGTTGCCTTCTTCTTCCGAGTTGGTTCCTCTGTTTTTTCAAAATGTTGTTCGTTTGCATGGTATTCCGGAGAATATCGTTTCTGACAGAGGGACCCAATTCGTGTCTAGATTTTGGCGGGCATTCTGTGCTAGGATGGGCATAGATTTGTCTTTTTCGTCTGCTTTCCATCCTCAGACTAATGGCCAGACCGAGCGGACTAATCAGACCTTGGAGACATATTTGAGGTGTTTTGTGTCTGCGGATCAGGATGATTGGGTTGCTTTTTTGCCTTTGGCGGAGTTCGCCCTCAATAATCGGGCCAGCTCTGCCACCTTGGTGTCCCCGTTTTTCTGTAATTCGGGGTTTCATCCTCGATTTTCCTCCGGTCAAGTGGAATCTTCGGATTGTCCTGGAGTGGATGCTGTGGTGGAGAGGTTGCATCAGATTTGGGGGCAGGTGGTGGACAATTTGAAGTTGTCCCAGGAGAAGACTCAGCTTTTTGCCAACCGCCGTCGTCGTGTTGGTCCTCGGCTTTGTGTTGGGGACTTGGTGTGGTTGTCTTCTCGTTTTGTCCCTATGAGGGTTTCTTCTCCTAAATTTAAGCCTTGGTTCATCGGCCCGTACAAGATATTGGAGATTCTTAACCCTGTGTCCTTCCGTTTGGACCTCCCTGCATCCTTTTCGATTCATAATGTTTTTCATCGGTCATTGTTGCGCAGGTATGAGGTACCGGCTGTGCCTTCCGTTGAGCCTCCTGCTCCGGTGTTGGTTGAGGGTGAGTTGGAGTACGTTGTGGAAAAGATCTTAGACTCTCGTGTTTCCAGACGGAAACTCCAGTATCTGGTCAAATGGAAGGGATACGGTCAGGAGGATAATTCTTGGGTCACTGCCTCTGATGTTCATGCCTCCGATCTTGTCCGTGCCTTTCATAGGGCTCATCCTGATCGCCCTGGTGGTTCTGGTGAGGGTTCGGTGCCCCCTCCTTGAGGGGGGGGTACTGTTGTGAAATTGGATTCTGGGCTCCCCCGGTGGCCACTTGTGGAATTGAACTTGTGTGCATCATCCCCTCTGTTCACCTGCTCCTATCAGGATGTGGGAGTCGCTATATAACCTTGCTCCTCTGTCAGTTTCATGCCGGTCAATCAATGTAATCAGAAGCCTTCTGTGCTTGTTCCTGCTACTAGACAACCCCCAGCTAAGTTGGACTTTTGTCCTTGTGTGTTTTTGCATTTTGTTCCTGTTCACAGCTGCTGTTTCGTTACTGTGTCTGGAAAGCTCTAGTGATCGGAAATTGCCACTCTGGTGTTATGAGTTAATGCTAGAGTCTTAAAGGAATTTCTGGATGGTGTTTTGATAGGGTTTTCTGCTGACCATGAAAGTGCCCTTTCTGTCTTCCTGCTATCTAGTAAGCGGACCTCGATTTTGCTAAACCTATTTTCATACTACGTTTGTCATTTCATCTAAAATCACCGCCAATATATGTGGGGGCCTCTGTCTGCCTTTTGGGAAAATTTCTCTAGAGGTGAGCCAGGACTGTCTTTTCCTCTGCTAGGATTAGGTAGTTCTCCGGCTGGCGCTGGGCATCTAGGGATAAAATAACGTAGGCATGCTACCCGGCCACTTCTAGTTGTGCGGCAGGTTTAGTTCATGGTCAGTATAGTTTCCATCTTCCTAAGAGCTAGTTCTCATATATGCTGGGCTATGTTCTCTCGCCATTGAGAATCATGACAGGTGTGCCACTGCACAATCAATGGTGTGTCACTATACAGTAAATGAGGTGTGTCACTGCACAGTCAATGAGGTGTGTCACTACACAGTCAATAAGGTGTGTCACTAGAAAGTCAATGAGGTGTGTCACTATACAGTCAATGAGGTGTGTCACTATACAGTCAATGAAGTGTGCCACTACACAGTCAATAAGGTGTGTCACTACACAGTCAATAAGGTGTGTCACTACACAGTTAATGAGGTGTGTCACTGCACAGTCAATGAGGTGTGTTACTACACAGTCAATGGTGTGTCACTACAGTCAATGGTGTGTCACTATACAGTCAATGAGGTGTGTCAGTACACAGTCAATGGTGTGTCACTATACAGTCAATGAGGTGTGCCCCTACACAGTCAATAAGGTCTGTCACTGCACAGTCAATGAGGTGTGTCACTGCACAGTCAATGAGGTGTGTCACTGCACAGTCAATAAGGTGTGTCACTACACAGTCAATCAGGTGTGTCGCTGCTCAGTCAATGAGGTGTGTCACTGCACAGTCAATAAGGTGTGTGACTGCACAGTCAATGGTGTGTCACTATACAGTCAATGAGGTGTGTCACTACAGTCAATGGTGTGTCACTATACAGTCAATGAGGTGTGTCACTACAAAGTCAATGAGGTGTGTCACTGCACAGTCAATGAGGTGTGCCACTACACAGTCAATGGTGTGTCACTATACAGTCAATGAGGTGTGTCACCACACAGTCAATGAGGTGTGTCACTGCACAGTCAATGAGGTGTGTCACTATACAGTCAATGAAGTGTGCCACTACACAGTCAATAAGGTGTGTCACTACACCGTTAATGAGGTGTGTTACTGCACAGTCAATGAGGTGTGTTACTACACAGTCAATGGTGTGTCACTATACAGTCAATGAGGTGTGTCACTACACAGTCAAATAGGTGTGTCACTACAGTCAATGGTGTGTCACTATACAGTCAATGAGGTGTGTCGCTACACAGTCAATGGTGTGTCACTATACAGTCAATGAGGTGTGTCACTATACAGTCAATGAGGTGTGTCACTATACAGTCAATGAAGTGTGCCACTACACAGTCAATAAGGTGTGTCACTACACAGTCAATAAGGTGTGTCACTACACAGTTAATGAGGTGTGTTACTGCACAGTCAATGAGGTGTGTTACTACACAGTCAATGGTGTGTCACTATACAGTCAATGAGGTGTGTCACTACAGAGTCAAATAGGTGTGTCACTACAGTCAATGGTGTGTCACTATACAGTCAATGAGGTGTGCCCCTACACAGTCAATAAGGTCTGTCACTGCACAGTCAGTGAGGTGTGTCACTGCACAGTCAATGAGGTGTGTCACTGCACAGTCCATGAGGTGTGTCACTACACAGTCAATCAGGTGTGTCGCTGCTCAGTCAATGAGGTGTGTCACTGCACAGTCAATAAGGTGTGTGACTGCACAGTCAATGGTGTGTCACTATACAGTCAATGAGGTGTGTCACTACAGTCAATGGTGTGTCACTATACAGTCAATGAGGTGTGTCACTACAAAGTCAATGAGGTGTGTCACTGCACAGTCAATGAGGTGTGCCACTACACAGTCAATGGTGTGTCACTATACAGTCAATGAGGTGTGTCACTGCACAGTCAATGAGGTGTGTCACTGCACAGTCAATGAGGTGTGTCACTATACAGTCAATGAAGTGTGCCACTACACAGTCAATAAGGTGTGTCACTACACCGTTAATGAGGTGTGTCACTGCACAGTCAATGAGGTGTGTTACTACACAGTCAAATAGGTGTGTCACTACACAGTCAATGAGGTGTGCCACTACACAGTTAATAAGGTGTGTCACTGCACAGTCAATGAGGTGTGTCACTGCACAGTCAATGAGGTGTGTCACTACACAGTCAATGAGGTGTGTCACTGCACAGTCAATGAGGTGTGTTACTGCACAGTCAATGAGGTGTGTCACTGCACAGTCAATTAGGTGTGTCATTACACAGTGAATGAGGTGTGTCACTGCACAGTCAATGAGGTGTGTCACTACACAGTCAATGAGGTGTGTCATTGCACAGTCAATGAGGTGTGTCACTACAGTCAATGAGGTGTGTCACTACACAGTCAATGAGGTGTGTCACTGCACAGTCAATGAGGTGTGTCACTGCGCAGTCAATGAGGTGTGTCACTGCACAGTCAATGAGGTGTGTCACTGCGCAGTCAATGAGGTGTGTCAAGGCAAAGGCATTAAGGTGTGTCACTGCACTGAATGAGGTGTGTCACTGCACTGTCAATGAGGTGTGTCACTGCACAGTCAATGAGGTGTGTCACAACACAGTCAATGAGGTGTGTCACTGCACAGTCAATGAGGTGTGTCACTGCAAAGGCAATAAGGTGTGTCAGTGCACAGTTGATAAAGAAAATCAAATCATTTGAAAAACAATATAGCTATGGTTTTCAGAATATATCAACTGAGAATAATATTTTTTGCAAGTTTTTTTTTTATTTGCAAAATAAATATAAACATATCTAATTTTGGTTTCTCCTTAGCTGTACTGACCTTTAAACAAACTTGCTAGTTCATTTTAAAGCAAAATAAACATCATAAGAACAAAACCCAATGTTCAACAACAGAATTGCTGCTTTTTTTCCAATTTTGAATTTTTTTTGTATTTTTCTGTACACGATATGGTAAAATGAACTGTGTTATTCAAAACTACAACTTGTCATGTAAAAAAAAAGTTATTTCGACAGTGAAAAACTAAAGCAAAAAATAAAATAAAATTGCCTTATTTGTTAGTGGTGAAGGCTATAGAACAACACAATACTGGGTGAAAAAAATTAACTTCTGGACCAAGTCATACACAGTAAGGCCAGTCTCACACGTCCAGATAATTCCGGTACAGGAATAATCGGTACCGGAGTTATCCGTGTCCGTGTGCCCATGCGTTTCTGTGGCACATCAGTGTGGCACACGTGCGGCACACGCGTGCTGCCCGTGTGCCGACTGGGTACCACACGCACCGTGCAGGAGACAGCGCTAGAGATAAGCGCTGTCCCCCCCACGTGGTGCTGAAGCTGCCATTCATATCTTCTCTGCAGCAGCGTTTGCTGTAGAGAAGATATGAATAATCCTTTTTTTTTTTGTTTCTCGTGTTTAACATAAAGATCCATGTCCCCACCCCCTGTGCGCCCGCCCGCTGTTATTAAAATACTCACCCGCCTCCCTCGCTGGCGCTGCTTCCTGTCCTGGCCGCACCTTCTACTGTATGAGCGGTCACGTGGGGCCGCCGATTACAGTCATGAATATGCGGCTCCACCTCCTATAGGGGTGGAGCCGCATACTCATGACTGTAATGGGCGGCCCCACGTGACCGCATACAGGAGAAGCTGCGGCCAGAACAGGACACTGCGAGGGAGGCAGGTGAGTATTTTAATAACAGCGGGTGGGCGCACAGGGGGTGGGAGGGGGGTGGGGACATGGATCTTTATGTTAAACACGAGAAACAAACAAAAAAAAGGATTATTCATATCTTCTCTACAGCAAACGCTGCTGCAGAGAAGATATGAATGGCGGCTTCAACACCATGTGGGGGGGACAGCGCTTACTGTAGCGCTGTCTCCTGCATGGCACACGGACTGCACACGGACAACGTCCGTGTGCGGTACGTGTTTTACACGGACCCATTGACTTTAATGGATCCGTGTAATCCGTGCGCTCCCACGAACACTGACATGTCTCCGTGTTTGGCACGCGGAGACACGGTCCGCAAAAAATCAATGACATCTGCACAGATGCATTGATTTCAATGTGTCTACGTGTCAGTGGCTCCGGTACGTGAGGAAACTGTCACCTCACGTACTGGAGCCACTGATGTGTGAAACCGGCCTAAGGCCTGTTTCACATGTCAGTGGCTCCGGTACGTGTGGTGACAGTTTCCTCACGTACCGGAGACACTGACTCACGTAGGCACATTAAAATAAATGTGTCTCTGCACATGTCAGCGTGTTTTCACAGACCGTGTGTCCGTTTGCAAAACACGGAGACATGTCAGTGTTCGTGGGAGCGCACGGATCACACGGACCCATTAAAGTCAATGGATGCTGTCCATGTGCCATCCGTGTGCTGTCCGTGCATTTTTTCCTGTCATAGGGTTAAAATTGAAAAAATTGTTTGCAATACACGGACAGGCCACAGGCCCTAAAAACGTACTCACGGACATCACACGGATCCCACACGGATGGCCTACGTGAGCACACGGACACACGGGCACGGATAACTCCGGTACCGATTTTTCCGGTACCGGAATTATCTGGACGTGTGAGACTGGCCTAACGAGACCTTTCTGTGCTTGTTTTTGTGCTGGAGATACAGCTTTTCAAGGTGTTTAGGTGTCTTTCTTTATCATGTCTGTTCCTCTATGTTGACTTATAATAACCTTTTCAATGCCAAAAATGGGAATTCTCAAGAAAGCAAACATGTAAGAACAGCGAAACTCAATCCTAAATTGTAGGTTTTCATGTTGTCATGTTCCCTTGTACATTTGGTATGTACATTGTTTTACATTCATACAACTGCAATTAAAGGAGCATTGTGGATACTAGTCACAATAGAATGGGGTCTTTTTTCTGCCACTATGATAGACACTTCTCTCAAATGGCCAAGTATTTGCCAAGCAATGCTTGCACAAGAAATCTCCTGCTGTTCACTGAGAAACCTAATCCTGGATTATGATCCTCCTGCCTGTGCTGTGAGCTGGAATGCTGTTTTTCTTTCAATGCATTAATTATATATATGATAAGACATTTGCAATTAGTTTTCAACATGTAGTGGATAAAACAATGATCCCTAGAGATTGTAAGCACAAACCCACACACATTGTCAGAGGAACATTTGTTGGAACCAGTAAAATTGTCAGGTCTGCCATAGAACGAATGAAATGTGCAGATGGCGTCACGGCTAAGACAGTTAGGATATTACACCGCATCAAATCTTCTAGGTTGTTCAACATCAGGAACACAGACCATAATGGAGCGGCCCCCAGACGCAGGACAACGGGGTACTCGGATCCGGGTCTCTCGGTTCTGAGGATGTCACGGTGGCCCGACCCAGTCCGTGGTCCTGCTAAGGGGCGCCCAATAAAAGGTGTAGGTGACGGTGTGGATCGCAGTAAATAACGAGAACACAGGGTTGCAGTCTCTTTACCTCTTTACTGAAGGCTTCGGCATCCGCAATCCAGAGCACTGCTAACAGGGCTGGCTGAGACCGGCCAGTCCAAAGGCACATTCAGAGTTCCCTTTACAGGTGGAAATCAGTGTCCTTCCTACCAGCGCCTGTATGTTGTAGTATCTCCCTGCTGAGCACCACGGGATAGTCCTCACAACTGTTGTGTATGTTTCTGTTCTTTCTCTCCGTCCTCCAGATGATATGGATAGGACGCACCCGTATGACGGGGTAGGCCTGGAGTTATTTTATAGGGACCCTAGAGACGCCCCTCTCCCACAATTGCCTCCGTTGTCTTCGTTAGGTGTAAAGGTGAGACAGCCAACCTAAAGTTAACTGCCCGGCCGTAGTTCAAAGTAATGCGTAGAGTCTCTTACTTCCTCGGCGTTCCGGCCGCCGGCTACGCGCCTCAGAAGGATGTTGCTGATCTTGAGGAACGACTCCTTCTGGTTCTATCTCCTTTGTGCTGTGATCCAGTTTCTCACTTCTCCACAATATGCTTCGCTTCGTGTCCTTTCTTAGGAGTCTGCCGCTATAAGGCACTGGCACGGCTCCGTAACGATCTGTCCTTTTTTAGGCCTCTGTCAGGATCCCACCCCTGACAGGTCCTCTCTCGAGCTCTCCCCAGCTACTTTCTCTCTGGCTTCCTATCCAACCCCCAGTTTTACCCATGTGTGAGGAGTGGCCTAGTAGATAGGACCTTTTGCTCCCCCTGGCGGCCGGTGTGTGAAGTGTCATGTGTGTCTGTGATACCTGCAAGGTGAACTCTTTTAGTGCAATCAGACGTACCATCACTCCCCTTAGTGGCGGGGCGACAGTACTGCAACGACCAGGACTCTGGGGCATTGCACTCCCCCCCCCCGGTTAAATCCAGTACTCCCGGACTGGGAAAGAAGAACAACAATACATGTTAGCAAAAGACATACAAGATTTTGAAATGCAATAAACAAGTAAATTTAACAGTGCTTCCCTTTATGGGAGGTGAGGACACTTAAACGTTGCGAAAGTTTGGCCATGCACAGTTCATGACTCCCAGTTCAGCGGGTGCAACCTTGAAACAGCAGGGACCCCGGGTAAACAAATGGGTCCCTGTGAAAGTTTTGGAGCAATTCACTGTCCATTACTCCATTATCCTTTTTTTTTTAAACCTGTAGCAAAGATATTTACACAAACATTTTCAACCAAATAGCAACTGTCGTTAATATCTCCAAGTTTTGTAGCGAAGTGGAGTCTGATTCTTGGTGCTACGTGTAGACCTCCGCAGTGCAGGGGTTGCTATTGGCCTAACAGGGCCTGCTATGCCTGCTATCGCTGGTGTAGTGCACTGTCTTCTAGCTACACTTCTAGTGAGTCTGGGTAGCACCGGCATGCTGGAGCTCTCAGGGCTGCTGCTACTAATGGTGGGTATGGCAGATTCACCGATAGCAGAGGGAGGACTTGGCATCCTCTGGTGGGGTCTGCTGCGATTGCAGGTCCGGATGATCTGGCACCACATTTAGTTCTGGCGGTTGCAGTAGACGAAACATTAAGACAGGTACCACGATGGCCTGATTTATTTGAGTCCAAGACTGGGGAAAATCGCCGAGAACAGTGTGTATCATCGTCTCCTCTTCTACAGGTGGAGAGGTTCCTGGATCTGTTTCCCTCTCTCTCAACTTATCAGGGCACATTTTAAGGTGGTCTCTGGATATTGCCATTGAGGTTTCCCCTCCATCTTTGCTGATGAGACAGACCTTTGTGTTGTCGAAATCGGATGGCAGGATGGTACACGGCTCTGCTTCCCATTGGTCGTCAAGCTTGTGTAGCCTCCTCTTCCATTTGAGTACTTGCTCACTGGGTGACAAGGGAATCGCAGGAGCATGCTGGTTGTAGTCCCTTTCTTGTTTTTGTCTGTTTTTGTCTGGCTTGGGCGAGACTTCTTTCCACGCATTCCTGTACCTTTGCTGCCTTTCTGTATCCCAATCTGCATCTGGCGAGGTATCTTCGGGGGTTAGGACCCCAATGTCCAGATCAACAGGCAACTTGCTAGATCTTCCTTGCATCAGGTACGCTGGAGTGCAGTTGGTGAAATTCACTGGGATGTGGTTATACATGTCTACCAAGTCGGGCAACTTTGTTGGCCACAAGTTCCGTTCCTCCAGGTAAGGTCTTCAGTAAGTCGATTACCACTTGGTTCATCTTCTCACACATCCCGTTGGTTTGTGGATGGTACGGTGTGGTTCTGATCTTCTTACACCCGTACAGATTGCAGAACTCCTGGAACATCTCCGCTTCAAATGCTGGCCCCTGATCGCTCAGTACCTTTTCTGGGTACCCATGGGGTCTACAGAAGTACTGCTGGAAGGTTTTGGCGGCCGTCCTGGCCATTAGATCTTTGACGGGCACGACTACCAGGAATCTAGAGTAGTGATCCACGATGGTGAGGGCGTAGGTATAGCCTGACCGGCTAGGTGTTAGCTTCACATGATCTAGCGCGACCAGTTCGAGCGGCCGTTTGGTGATGATGGGCTGCAAGGGAGCCCACTGGCTGACACGGTCCTTCACGGTCCTTCCTTCGTAGGCTACATGGGCCACACTCTCGACACCACTTCTCGATGGCTTTCTTCATGCCAATCCAATAGAACCTTCCACGGAGTAGCCTCTCCAGCTTCCTCCATCCGAAGTGTCCTGCCCCATCGTGGTACGCTCCCAGAACCACTGGCACATCTTGTCTTGGGACCAATATCTGCCATACCAATTCATGAGTGCGTGGGTCGATGCTTCTCCAGAACAGCTTACCGTCGTGAATAAACAGTTTGCCTCTCCCCCTCCACAGCTGTTGTGTCTCTTGTGGGTCATCCGGGCCGGGATGCAAACCTGCCTGCGTCAGAAGCTCTTTCACCCGACGGACCGCGAGGTCACCATCCTGGGTCTCTGCCCACCCGTGATGGGGCAGGGGGCTCAGCGTGGTGCCCTGCTTATTCCTGCGCCTGTTCTCCACCTGATGGGAACACTGGGTGGCCTTGGGGCGATGGAAAGCGGGCAGCTCTACCTCTTCAAGTGCCTCAGGGTCTTCTCCCGTTTCTGGCAAGTTGGGCATCCAGGACAATGCATCGTCATTCGCGTTCTTGTGCCCTGCCCGGTACTTGATGGTGAAGTCATAATTGGACAACTGGGCCATCCACCGCTGCTCCAAGGCACCGAGCTTTGCTGTGTCCAGATGTGTTAGTGGATTGTTATCCGTGAAGACGGTGAATATTGCTGAGGCCAGGTAGTGTTTGAACCTATCCGTCACTGCCCAAACGATGGCGAGGAATTCCAGCTTAAAGGAACTGTAGTTGTCTGGATTCCTTTCAGTGGGACGAAGTTTTCTGCTGGCGTAAGCGATTACCCTCTCCTTGCATTTCTGGACCTGGGACAACACGGCTCCCAGTCCCACGTTGCTGGCATCCGTATACAGCACAAACGGTTGATCATATTCAGGGTAGGCCAGTTCCTCTTCTCCCGTCAGCGCCAACTTTAAGCAAGTGAACGATTCTTCCAGTCCCACGTTCCAATCAAATGGGGTATTCTTACCCTTGGTCTTCATGGATTGGCCCACCAACAGGTCTTGCAATGGTGTGGCCTTCTTGGTGAAGTCCTTGATAAACCTCCTGTAATAGCCTACCAACCCGAGGAACTTCCGGACTTCATGGAGGTTGCCGGGCTTTGGCCAGTCCTTGATCACGTGACTTTGTCGGGGTCTGGGGCCACCCCGTCAGCACTCACTACATGGCCCAGGTACTGCACCTTGGGTTTTAGTAGATGGCATTTGGACGGTTTTACCTTTAGACCAAAGTTGGCAGGGCTTTGAACACCTCAGCCAGGTGCTGCAGATGGTCCTCATAAGTCTTGGAGAAGATGATGACGTCGTCCAGGTATAGCAACACGGTTTCGAAGTTCTTGTGCCCTAGACAGCACTCCATCATCCTCTGGAACGTTCCCGGGGCATTGCACAATCCGAAGGGAATGTAGTTGAATTCGCAGAGACCCATCGGCGTCGTGAAGGCCGTCTTCTCCTTGTCCGCCTCTGCCACGGGAACCTGCCAGTACCCACTGGTGAGATCCAAGGTAGAGAAGTAGTTAGCAGATTTTAAAGCAGCCAGGGACTCCTCTATCCTGGGCAGTGGGTATGCATCCTTATGTGTAATGCGATTTAACTGCCTATAATCAACACACATCCTCATTGTGCCATTTTTCTTCTTAACGAGGACTAATGGAGCTGCCCAGGGGCTACAACTGTCTCTCACTACCCCAGCCTCCTTCATCTCTCGCAACATGTCTTTGGCACACTGATAATGAGCTGGGGGTACAGGACGGTATCTCTCTTTTATGGGTCAATGGTCTCCTGTGGGGATATGATGTTGAATCCCTTTTACCTGCCCAAAATCTAGGGGGTGTTTGCTAAATACCCACTCGTACTCGTGAACCACCCTGTAGGCCCCCTGTTTCTGGTGAGATGGGGTAGAGTCAGTGCCCACGTGCAATTCCCGACACCAATCTTTCAGTTGCCCTGCAGAACCGTTGTTCTCCGCCAGATTGGACGGGACCAAGGGTCCGGGTGCCTGTATCACGCTATTATTAACAGTAAACAGTTTGGCAAGTGTGGCATATTTGGTTAGATGGACTTCCTCCTCCCCACAGTTAAGAACACGTACTGGCACCCTACCCTTGCGGACGTCAACCACCCCCCTGGCTGTCAGGAGGGTAGGCCTATTATCTGAATAAACGGGTTCTACCAGGGCCTGATAGTCTTTACCCCTGAGGCCTATAGGGCTGCCCGACACCATATTAACATTTCACTCCTGGGGGGTATCGCAATGGGGTTTGAATCACTTACTGTGACACGACCAATTTCACCACCAGTCAGCTCCACCTGCTGTCTCTGCATCAGAGCCCTGATTTCTTTTTGCAGGGCGTGTTGTTCACTGTAGCCAGCTGATTCTGCTACCTGCTGTAACAAAACAATAACTTCTGCAAGACAGTTTTCTATGACATTAGTACCAATGGTCAACATGGGATTACATTCGCGGCGGTCAATATCAACAATTACAATCCCTTGGGCCTCCAATTCTACCCGCCCCACTTTGATGGTGACCTCTTTATACCCCACTTGTGGCAATGGCTGACCATTACTGGCTATTATGGTGAAATCATCATCGGGGCCACGGGTAATGTCGGTGTCCTCCCAATAACGTTTATAAAGGATGTAAGGCATGGTCGTCACCTGGGAACCGGTGTCCAGCAAAGCGTTCATGGGGATACCGTCGATCACGATGGGGAGAACTGGTCGCCCCCCGATGTATTTGGCTCTCCAGTTTTGCGTGCCTGATTGTCCTACTCCTTGGGGTTGGCCCTCTGCCCCAGGGGTTGCTCATTTAAATGACAGTACCTTGCAAGATGGCCCACCTGGTGGCAGCGGCGGCAGATAGGTCATCCGTCCCGATGAAAGCGATCGTCGTCCCTGCCTCTGGTCGGCGGAGTCCTCCTCTGTCGCTGCCAGGGGACATCTTCCAGTCTGGAAGCCAGCTGGATCTTCTCCTTGGGGGCCTCCTGTAGAGACTGTACGGTCCAGGCTAGGGCAGCAACGCTCTTGGTCAGCTCCTGCATCTGGAGGCGTAGTCCTGCAGGGGAGTCGTCTTCCAGGATCTGGGGATCGGCCTCGGCGGAAATTGGCGTATCTGGCGCCACCTCCTGGTGGTACGTGAGGGCTTGACGTCTGGGAAGTACGGCATGGCTGGGTTGTCGCTCCGGTAGTGCCTGGATGGCTTTATCTTTGAATTGCGCAAAAGTCAGGTCTGGATTCTGCATGGCCAGGAAGGGTAATTGAGCCCTTTGATGACTGCACAGGAGCCCCTCGATGAACCGCTCTTTCAGGAGTTTATCTTCATCTTGCATGCTGTTTGGGTCACTCTGCTTGATGGCCCGCAGTGCCTCCTGGAGATTAAGGGCATAGTCCTGTAAGCTATCCTGCGGCCTCTGCTTGCACCCATAGAATGTCAATTTAATTTCTGTAGCAGTGCGGGTGTCAAAGGTGGCTTTAAGCTTTGCAAAGACCTGCTGCGCAGTTCTCTTATCCGCGGCGGGCCAGGACTTCACTTCTCTCAGAGCCGCTCCAAAGAGTTGGTCTGTTATCATATGAACTTTCTGGGGCTCTGTCAAGGGATAGAACTCGAGCAGGCTGCAGATCCCTTCTTTGAAGTCAGTTAGTGTATGTGATTCTCCAGAGTATCGTGGGAGCCAGGCAGCTCCAGGTAGGTACGGCATGGAGAAGGGCATTATGGCTGCTGTAGCCGCGGCAGTATCCAGCTGGCTGATGGGGGCGGCAAGCTCTGCGGCAACCGGCAGTGGTACAAGGCCCGCGGCTGCGTCTACTGCGGGGCCCAGAGGCGCCTCTGGGTCTGCGGCTGAGACCGCCGCCTCCGCTCCTCCCAAATCAGACATGGCCGTTCCTCCCCCCTGCTAACCTGCTGGAAGTCGCGGTTCCTCTTCCGGAATCGGCACCTCACCGCATCTTCTTGTTCAGCGCTCTTTTTGGCCGGCTCCGCCCATGAATCTATGGCTCCTCCCCTCGTGCGCGGCGATGGCGGATTTTGGCAACAAATAGCAATACACAGTCTTTGCAATAAATCACGATTCAGCACAATTCAGTCACAGTTCCAAGGCACACATGACCTGATTCTTCAGGCTTAAGTAGATCCTGTTCGTGACGCCAAATTGGAATGGCCCCCAGACGCAGGACAACGGGGTACTCGGATCCGGGTCTCTCGGTTCTGAGGATGTCACGGTGGCCCGATCCGGTCCGTGGTCCTGCTACAGGTGGAAATCAGTGTCCTTCCTACCAGTGCCTGTGTGTTGTAGTACCTCCCTGCTGAGCACCACGGGATAGTCCTCACAACTGTCATGTATGTTTCTGTTCTTTCTCTCCTTCCCCACAATTGCCTCCGTTGTCTTCGTTAGGTGTAAAGGTGAGACAGCCAACCTAAAGTTAACTGCCCGGCCGTAGTTCAAAGTAATGCGTAGAGTCTCTTACTTCCTCGGCGTTCCAGCCGCTGGCTACGCGCCTCAGAAGGATGTTGCTGATCTTGAGGCACGACTCCTTCTGGTTCTATCTCCTTTGTGCTGTGATCCCGTTTCTCACTTCTCCACAATATGCTTCGCTTCGTGTCCTTTCTTAGGAGTCTGCCTCTATAAGGTACTGGCACGGCTCCGTAACGATCTGTCCTTTTCTAGGCCTCTGTCAGGATCCCACCCCTGACAGGTCCTCTCTCAAGCTCTCCTCAGCTACTCTCTGTCTGGCTTCCTATCCAACCCCCAGTTTTACCCATGTGTGAGGAGTGGCCTAGTAGATAGGCCCTTTTGTTCCCCCTGGCGGCCGGAGTGTGAAGTGTCATGTGTGTCTGTGATACCTGCAAGGTGAACTCTTTTAGTGCAATCAGACGTACCATCACTCCCCTTAGTGGCGGGGCGACAGTACTGCAACGACCAGGACTCTGGGGCGCTGCAATAAGGATACACTATCAAAGGAATTTTGGCAGGACCAGCTGAACATCAAGTGCCCTGATTCACCAAGAACAGCGTTCCTCACATTGGTCTTGATGAGGGAGAATGCTGGAGTCCGACACTTCTGATTCATGAAGAGTGGTGTAACACAGGTATTCGAATGCAGTGACACAGATGCACAGAGCAGGGGTTAACAATTACTCATTTTATCTAAACAGATATAACCTCCTCGCAGGGATCAACAGGAAATAAACGAATAAAGGATGAGGGGAAAACAAGGAGGAAATGTCATTCAGAATGGCAGTCTATATGTCAATTCCAGTTAGCGTGAATCCACTGTCCGTTTCCACACCCGAATCAGATGGCTGGCTGAGACCGGTGATGAGTTCTTAGGCTTCCCCCCCAACAAGCTGCTCTCACTTCTGGTGGCAGCAGGTGGACACCGGTCTTACCCGCTGAGCGCCTAGTCCGTTATGCCACAGCTCCACCAAGTGATGTTCTAACGCACGCACGCCGAAACCCCAGGGCCGGCACTTTTCCCGGTCTCTATTGCTACTGCGCATCCTGTCTTTCCCTGCAGTTCAGTGCCGATCTGCTCTGACTCCTTGCTCTGGCTGTGAGCCCCTCTCTTTTCCCACACAAACCCTTTTATACCTTCTTGGTTCACCATGCCCTTTCTGCCCAGGTTCAAGGTTTGCTCTCTTCTCAATATCCTTCCCCCCCTGCAACAGCATTTCAGGACCCGGTTTCCTGTCAGCACCCACAGCCTAGTCTTCTCTCCTACACCAACATGGACCTCTATGTGCGCACCTCACCACAAATTCTACTCTAGTCCCTGCTGAAGTAAGATTTGTGGTGCAGCAAATGCCATTGATCACCATGAATTTAACGCATGGCAGTCGCCATGCCCCCCGTCCTGCCCGCCTCCACCCACTGATTTAACAAAGCGCGAAGCAGCTATTGACTTGTGGACACCATTGCCTCCTGCAGTGCACTGCTTGTTTGTGCCCTGACCTGCATTGATGAGACGATAAAGCTGCAGGCGAGCAAGGTTAGTGTTCTCAAAGTGAAAAACAGGAGTTTTTTTGTTCTTAGTGCAGCGCCCCAGAGTCCTAGTCGTTGCAGTAATGTTGCTCTTCCACCAGGGGGAGTGATATTACGTCTGATGGTACTAAAGGAGTTCACCTTGCCAGGTATCACAAGTCACACACTACACTTCACACTCCAGTCCACCAGGGGGAGCCTTGCTCCTATCTATTAGGGCACGCCTCACATTAGGGTAAAACTGGTGGGATGGATAGGAAGTTAGTCAGAAGCTGACTGGGCTTTGCCCAGGCAACACCTGTCAGGCAGACAGGGGGAAAGGAGGAACATCTGAGCTGCAGACAGAGGGCCCTTGTCAGGGGTGGGATCCTGATAGAGGTCTAGCACGAGACAGAAAGACACGGAGCTGCGCCTGCCCCACGTGCGGCAGCATCCTAAGAAAGGACAAGAAAGGAATTGTATTGTGGAGAGTGAGAAACGAAGTCACAGCACAAGGAGACAACTCCAGAAGGAGTTCTGTCCTGTAGAGGCTGCCTCCTTCTGAGGCGCGTAGCCGGTGGCCGGAACAGCGAGGGAGTAATAGACTCTACGTTTTACTTCAGAGACCAGCAGGACAGTCAATTCCAAGTTGGCTGCCCGACCTTAATACCTAAGAAGACACGGTGGCAAATTGTGGGGGTCGGGGCGTCTCTAGGGTCCCTACAAACAAGCCCCAGGCTATCCCAGTCATACGGGTTGTCCTATTCATACCATCTGGGGGACAGAGAGGAAGAAATAACATCAAGAACATTTACAAAGGTTGTGAGGACTATCCGTGGTGCTCAGCAGGGAGGTACTGCAACACACAGGCGCTAGTAGAAGGCTACTGATTTCCACCTGGATAAGGGAACTCTGGATGTGCCTTCGGACCAGCCAGACTCCGCCTGCCCTGTGATCAGTGCTCTGGACTGTGGATGCTGAAGTCTTCAGTAAAGGTAAAGGGACTGCACCCTTTGTGTCCTCGTTATTCACTGCGCCTTACATCGTCCACCATCACCATCTACACTCCTGGGAAGCCCTGGGGATACACTTCACCTGTGGGAAGGAACACCATCTAGCTGCCATTCCATCACCCCAGCGGACCCCTAAGAAGCGTCCGTCACCATGACCGAATACCACAGGTGGCGTCACGAACAATTCCCTTATATATAAACTCTTTTACTGGACGTCCCTCAAAGGGCCACGGACCGGGTCGGGCCACCGTGACATTCCCTGAACCGAGGGACCCGGTACCGAGTACCCCATTGCCCTTACGTGGGGGCGACACATTCGTTTTTTTTAAATGCTGTTTTTTGGGGGGTTAGGGGACTCAATACTGAGGGGTTATCTGGTGAAATTTGGGAGGTTAATGCTGGTGGGGTTTATGCTTGGGGGTCTGTCTGATGGTATTTGGGATGGGGAGTTATGCTTGGGGGGCTGTCTGGAGTTATGTTTGCTGGGCTATCTGAGAGATTTGATGTGAGGGGTTATGCTTGGGGACTATGGTGGGAGTTTAATTTTGGTGGGACTGTCTGGGAGTTTATGCTTGCCGGGCTGTCTACTGGGATTTGGGTTGGGGGCTTATGCTTGGGGGGGCTATCTGGTGGGGCGGTTAGGTTTGGGGGGCTGTCTGGTGGGGGTTTAGGATGGTGGGCCGTCTAGTGGGGGTTTAAGCCTGGAAGGGCTGTCTGGTGAATTGCAACACAGCTCCAGGGGAGCTCCAATCACCTCTGCTGTGACATGTCAGTGCGATGACATCACCAGCCAGTGTGCGCCAGCATGTATGTGCTAGCCACACGTAGAAGTGGGCCTTGGGGACCAGAGCAGAGCGCCGGAGGAATGGGAGCGAGGTGAGTATGTGGTTTTTTTTATTAGTTTGTGTATGAGTTGTCTGCCTATATATATATAGAGAGAGAGAGATACAGCACAGCAGCACTATGCATGAATCCAGGCCATGTGAAAACACAGAAAAATATTAAAAACATTCCATTTTGATTTTACTACTCCAAAAATTTTTTTACATTTTTTTTTTAAACTTACGGTTATGTATGAAAAATGAAGTCTCTTAGTGCACAAATTGGTCAAATCATGTATGCCCATTAACCACGGTAAGGTGACCTCCCTCTCATGGGTCCCTGCTCTACTGTACATGCCTCTCTTGGGCTATCAACCTATAACTTTTTTATTATTGTTATACATTTTTTATTGCGCCATTTATTCCATGGCGCTTTGCCTGTGAAAAAGGGGGCAAATATAGACAAATACAATAAACATGAGCAAAAAACAAGGCACTAACAGGTACATAAGGAGGGAGGACCCTGCCCGCGAGGGCTCACAGTCTGCAGGGGATGGGTGAGGATACACTAGGAGAGGGTAGAGCTGGTTGTGTGGCAGTTCAGTAGTTTGAGAATCACTGCAGGCTGTAGGCTTGTCGGAAGAGGTGAGTCTTCAGGTTCTTTTTGAAGGTTTCTGTGGTAGGCGAGATGCTGATGTGTTGGGGTAGAGAATTCCAGAGTATGTGGAAAGCACGGGAGAGGTCTTGGAAGCGTTTGTGGGAAGAAGAGATAAGAAGGGAGTAGAGGAGATCTTGTAAGGATCGAAGGTTGCGTGTAGGTAAGTACCGGGAGACCATGTCACAGATGTATTAAGGAGGCTGGTTGTGGATGACTTTGCATGTCATAGTAAGGGTTTTGAACTGGAGTCTCTGGATGATAGGAAGCCAGTGAAGGGCTTGGCATAGGGGAGAGGCTGGGGAATAGCAGGGAGAAATGGTAGATTAGTCAGGCAGCAGAGTGTAGGATGGATTGGAGTGGTGCCAGAGTGCTAGAGGGGAGTCCAGAGAGTAGGAGGTTGCAGTAGTCAAGGCGGGAGATGATAAGGGCACGCACTAGTGGTTTCGTGGTCATGAAATGCACGGATCCGGGAAATATTTTTGAGTTTGAGACGGCAGGAGGAGGCAAGGGCTTGGATATGTGGCTTGAAAGAGAGGGCAGAATTGAGAAAAACCCCGAGGCACCGAGCATGCGGGACTGGGGAAAGTGAGCAGCCATTGAGATTAATGGATAGGTCTAGTGGAGGGGTAGTGTGAGATGGGGGAAAGATGATGAATTCTGTTTTGTTCATGTTCAGTTTTAGAATGCATGCAGAAAAGAAGTTTGAGATAGCAGACAGTTTGGAATTTTGGTGAGTAAGGAAGTGAGGTCAGGTTCGGATACGCAAATCTGCGTGTCATCGGCATAGAGATGATACTGCAAACCATGGGATTCTATGAGCTCTCCCAGGCCGAAAGTGTAGATGGAGGAGAGTAGGGGTCCTAGAACTGAGCCTTGAGGAACACCGACAGACAAGGGGTGAGGTGAGGAGGTGGTGTGGGAGAGAGAGACACTGAATATTTGGTCTGTTATATATGACGAGATCCAGGATAGGGCCAAGTCTGTGATGTCAAGAGATGATAGAATCTGTAGCAGGAGGGAGTAGTGTCACTTGCTCTTGGCGGTTAGTTGGTAACTTTAGTTAGGACAGATTCAGTTGAGTAATGGGGTCGGACGCCAGATTGTAACCGGTCAAACAGGGAGCAGGAGGAGAGGGGGGAGGACAGTTCAAGATGGATATGCTGTTCCAGTAGTTTTGAGGCATAAGGGAGAAGAGATATCGTCCGATAGCTAGACACAGAGGATGGGTCGAGGGAGGGCTGTTTGAGGATGGGTGTGATCTTGGATGTTTGAAGGATGAGGGGAACACCAGTTGTGAGTGAGAAGTTGAAGAGGTGGGAAAGGGTTGGGATAAAGTCTGTGGCGATGTTAGGGGTGAGGTGGGACAGGAGCGGATCAAGCGGGCAAATGGTGAGGTGTGATCTTGACAGGAGGGTGGAGAGCTGATCTTCTGTCATGATGGAGAAGCTGGTTTTGGAGGAACAGGGTTGAGCAGCTAAGAGGGTCATTGGTCGCTGCAGAAATGAGAGGGGAGGGAGAAAGTGCTGGGGGACAGAGTAGCGAATTGAAAGTGTTGAAAAGCTGTTTAGGGTTGTGAGACAGGGAGGATATGAGAGATGAGAAGTAAGTTTGTTTTGTGGGAGTGAGCATTGACTTGAAGCTGGCGAGGGACTGCTTGTATGTGATGAAGTGCTCGGCAGAGTGGGACCTCTTCCAACTCCGCTCAGCAACCCTGGAAGCTCATCTCAGTTCTTTGGTCAGGCTGGTCAGCCAGGGCTGTCTGTTGATTGTACGAGTTTTGCTATGCATGAGGGGGGCGGCCGAATCGAGTGTCGCTGATATGGACATTCATGTCATTCCCAGGCTATGCCTTCAATTTATGGGCAGGTAGAAGTGATTACGGTCACCTGCAGGTCAATGGGAGGAATGCAAGATCAGGCTAGAGGCAGTCAACATCTAATAGTTAAATATACAGTACAGACCAAAAGTTTGGACACACCTTCTCACTTAAGGATTTTTCTGTATTTTCATTACTATGAAAATTGTACATTCACACTGAAGGCATCAAAACTATGAATTAACACATGTGGAATGATATACTTAATAAAAAAAGTGTGAAACAACTGAAATTATGTCTTATATTCTAGGTTCTTTAAAGTAGCCACCTTTTGCTTTGATAACTGCTTTGCACACTCTTGGCATTCTCTTGATGAGCTTCAAGAGGTAGTCACCGGGAATGGTTTTCACTTCACAGGTGTGCCCTGTCAGGTTTAGTAAGTGGGATTTCTTGCCTTATAAATGGGGTTGGGACCATCAGTTGTGTTGTGCAGAAGTCTGGTGAATACACAGCTGATAGTCTTACTGAATAGACTGTTAGAATTTGTATTATGGCAAGAAAAAGCAACTAAGTAAAGAAAAACGAGTGGCCATCATTACTTTAAGAAATTAAGGTCAGTCAGTCCGAAAAATTGGGAAAACTTTGAAAGTGTCCCCAAGTGCAGTTGCAAAAACCAAAAAGTGCTACAAAGAAACTGTCTCACACGAGGACCGCCCCAGGAAAGGAAGACCAAGAGTCACCTCTGCTTCTGAGGATAAGTTTATCCGAGTCACCAACCTCAGAAATTGCAGGTTAACAGCAGCTCAGATTAGAGACCAGGTCAATGTCACACAGAGTTCTAGCAGCAGACATATCTCTACAACAACTGTTAAGAGGAGACTTTGTGCAGCAGCCCTTCATGGTAAAATAGCTGCTAGGTAACCACTGCTAAGGACAGGCAACAAGCAGAAGAGACTTGTTTGGGCTAAAGAACACAAGGAATGGACTTTAGACCAGTTGAAATCTGTGCTTTGGTCTGATGAGTCCAAATTTGAGATCTTTGGTTCCAACCACCTTGTCTTTGTGCGACGCAGAAAAGGTGAACGGATGGACTCTACATGCCTGGTTGCCACCATGAAGTATGGAAGAGGAGGCGTCATGGTGTGGGGGTGCTTTGCTGGTGACACTGTTGGGGATTTATTCAAAATGGAAGGCATACTGAACCAGCATGGCTACCACAGCATCTTGCAGCGGCATGCTATTCCATCCGGTTTGCGTTTAGTTGGACCATCATTTATTTTTCAACAGGACAATGACCCCAAACACACCTCCAGGCTGTGTAAGGGCTATTTGACCAAGAAGGAGAGGGATGGGGTGCTACGCCAGATGACCTGGCCTCCACAGTCACCAGACCTGAACTCAATCGAGATGGTTTGGGGTGAGCTGGACCGCAGAGTGAAGGCAAAAGGGCCAACAAGCACTAAGTGCAGTGCTCCAGAGACCTGGTCATTGCAGTAACATCATTCTGCCGCTAAGGGGGGTGATGGTACGTCTGATGGCACTGAAGGAGTTCACTTGACCAGGTATCACAGACACCAATACACTTCATAGTCTGGCCTCCAGGGGGAGCTAAGGGCGCTATGTATTAGGTCACTCCTCACAATCTGGTAAAACTGGGGTTTAGATAGAAAGTTAGGGAGAAAGCTGACTGGGTTGGAACCAAGCAACATCCTGTGGCAGAGGGTGTTGCAGGGGAAGATTCAGGGGGGTCCCTGTCAGGGGTGGGATCCTGACAGAGGCCTAGCTGTTATGACCCCAATGGCAGAGGGTCTCAAAAGTACATACCAAGTCTGCAAACATAAAAAACCAGCTCATAGGGCAGTGGTAACTGGGCTAACCGTATATCTAATCCTAGCACCACAAATAGCAGCAGCCGGGGAACGTGCCTACGTTGGTTCTAGACGTCTCGCGCCAGCCGGAGAACTAACTAACCCTAGAAGGGAAAAAATAGACCTTTCTTGCCTCCAGAGAAAAGACCCCAAAAGTTGGATACAAGCCCCCCACAAATAATAACGGTGAGGTAAGGAGAAAAGACAAACGTAAGAATGAACTAGATATTTAGCAAAGAGAGGCCCACCGACTAATAGCAGAATATAGTAAGATGACTTATACGGTCAGCAAAAACCCTATCAAAATTTCCACGCTGGATATTCAAGAACCCCCGAACCGTCTAACGGCCCGGGGGGAGAATACCAGCCCCCTAGAGCTTCCAGCAAAATCAGGAATCACATTTAGTACAAGCTGGACAGAAAATAAGAGCAATACAGATAACCAAAAAACAAGGAAGCAGGACTTAGCTTAATTTTGCAAGAACCAAGACAAGCAGACAGGAGCAAACAGAAAGGATCTGATTACAACGATGCCAGGCACTGGACTGAGGATCCAGGAAGTTTATATAACAACACCCCTGGACTAACGACCCAGGTGGGTGCCAAACTGAGGACAGACAATCCCAGAGTCATATCACTAATGACCACAAGAGGGAGCCAAAAAAGTCTAATTCACAACAGTACCCCCCCTTTAAGGAGGGGTCACCGAACCCTCACCAGGACCACCAGGGCGATCAGAATGAGCAGCGTGAAAGGCACGAACTAAATCAGCCGCATGCACATCAGAGGCAACCACCCAGGAATTATCCTCCTGGCCATAGCCCTTCCACTTGACCAGATACTGAAGCCTCCGTCTGGAGAGACGAGAATCCAAGATCTTCTCCACCACGTACTCCAACTCGCCCTCAACCAACACCGGAGCAGGAGGCTCAACAGAAGGAACCACAGGCACAACGTACCGCCGCAACAAAGACCTATGGAACACGTTGTGAATGGCAAACGACACCGGAAGATCCAAGCGAAAGGACACAGGATTAAGGATTTCCAATATCTTGTAAGGACCGATAAAGCGAGGCTTAAATTTAGGAGAGGAGACCTTCATAGGAACAAATCGAGAAGACAGCCATACCAAATCCCCAACACGAAGTCGGGGACCCACACCGCGGCGGTGGTTGGCAAAACGCTGAGCCTTCTCCTGTTGAAATCTGTGCTTTGGTCTGATGAGTCCAAATTTGAGATCTTTGGTTCCAACCACCTTGTCTTTGTGCGACGCAGAAAAGGTGAACGGATGGACTCTACATGCCTGGTTGCCACCATGAAGTATGGAAGAGGAGGCGTCATGGTGTGGGGGTGCTTTGCTGGTGACACTGTTGGGGATTTATTCAAAATGGAAGGCATACTGAACCAGCATGGCTACCACAGCATCTTGCAGCGGCATGCTATTCCATCCGGTTTGCGTTTAGTTGGACCATCATTTATTTTTCAACAGGACAATGACCCCAAACACACCTCCAGGCTGTGTAAGGGCTATTTGACCAAGAAGGAGAGGGATGGGGTGCTACGCCAGATGACCTGGCCTCCACAGTCACCAGACCTGAACTCAATCGAGATGGTTTGGGGTGAGCTGGACCGCAGAGTGAAGGCAAAAGGGCCAACAAGCACTAAGTGCAGTGCCCCAGAGACCTGGTCATTGCAGTAACATCATTCTGCCGCTAAGGGGGGTGATGGTACGTCTGATGGCACTGAAGGAGTTCACTTGACCAGGTATCACAGACACCAATACACTTCATAGTCTGGCCTCCAGGGGGAGCTAAGGGCGCTATGTATTAGGTCACTCCTCACAATCTGGTAAAACTGGGGTTTAGATAGAAAGTTAGGGAGAAAGCTGACTGGGTTGGAACCAAGCAACATCCTGTGGCAGAGGGTGTTGCAGGGGAAGATTCAGGGGGGTCCCTGTCAGGGGTGGGATCCTGACAGAGGCCTAGCTGTTATGACCCCAATGGCAGAGGGTCTCAAAAGTACATACCAAGTCTGCAAACATAAAAAACCAGCTCATAGGGCAGTGGTAACTGGGCTAACCGTATATCTAATCCTAGCACCACAAATAGCAGCAGCCGGGGAACGTGCCTACGTTGGTTCTAGACGTCTCGCGCCAGCCGGAGAACTAACTAACCCTAGAAGGGAAAAAATAGACCTTTCTTGCCTCCAGAGAAAAGACCCCAAAAGTTGGATACAAGCCCCCCACAAATAATAACGGTGAGGTAAGGAGAAAAGACAAACGTAAGAATGAACTAGATATTTAGCAAAGAGAGGCCCACCGACTAATAGCAGAATATAGTAAGATGACTTATACGGTCAGCAAAAACCCTATCAAAATTTCCACGCTGGATATTCAAGAACCCCCGAACCGTCTAACGGCCCGGGGGGAGAATACCAGCCCCCTAGAGCTTCCAGCAAAATCAGGAATCACATTTAGTACAAGCTGGACAGAAAATAAGAGCAATACAGATAACCAAAAAACAAGGAAGCAGGACTTAGCTTAATTTTGCAAGAACCAAGACAAGCAGACAGGAGCAAACAGAAAGGATCTGATTACAACGATGCCAGGCACTGGACTGAGGATCCAGGAAGTTTATATAACAACACCCCTGGACTAACGACCCAGGTGGGTGCCAAACTGAGGACAGACAATCCCAGAGTCATATCACTAATGACCACAAGAGGGAGCCAAAAAAGTCTAATTCACAACAGTACCCCCCCTTTAAGGAGGGGTCACCGAACCCTCACCAGGACCACCAGGGCGATCAGAATGAGCAGCGTGAAAGGCACGAACTAAATCAGCCGCATGCACATCAGAGGCAACCACCCAGGAATTATCCTCCTGGCCATAGCCCTTCCACTTGACCAGATACTGAAGCCTCCGTCTGGAGAGACGAGAATCCAAGATCTTCTCCACCACGTACTCCAACTCGCCCTCAACCAACACCGGAGCAGGAGGCTCAACAGAAGGAACCACAGGCACAACGTACCGCCGCAACAAAGACCTATGGAACACGTTGTGAATGGCAAACGACACCGGAAGATCCAAGCGAAAGGACACAGGATTAAGGATTTCCAATATCTTGTAAGGACCGATAAAGCGAGGCTTAAATTTAGGAGAGGAGACCTTCATAGGAACAAATCGAGAAGACAGCCATACCAAATCCCCAACACGAAGTCGGGGACCCACACCGCGGCGGTGGTTGGCAAAACGCTGAGCCTTCTCCTGTGACAACTTTAAGTTGTCCACCACATGATTCCAGATCTGCTGCAACCTATCCACCACGGAATCTACCCCAGGACAGTCAGAAGGCTCCACATGTCCTGAGGAAAAACGAGGATGGAAACCAGAGTTGCAAAAAAAAGTCGAAACCAAAGTAGCGGAACTAGCCCGATTATTAAGGGCAAACTCAGCCAACGGCAAGAAGGTCACCCAATCATCCTGATCTGCAGAAACAAAACACCTCAAATAAGCCTCCAGAGTCTGATTAGTTCGCTCCGTTTGTCCATTAGTCTGAGGATGAAAGGCAGACGAAAACGACAAATCAATGCCCATCTTAGCACAAAAGGATCGCCAGAACCTGGAAACAAACTGGGATCCTCTGTCAGACACAATATTCTCAGGAATGCCGTGTAAACGAACCACATTCTGAAAGAACAAAGGAACCAGATCGGAAGAGGAAGGCAGCTTAGGCAAAGATACCAAATGGACCATCTTGGAAAAGCGATCACATACCACACAGATGACAGACATGCCCTGAGACACCGGAAGATCTGAAATGAAATCCATGGAAATGTGTGTCCAAGGCCTCTTCGGGACAGGCAAGGGCAAGAGCAACCCGCTGGCATGAGAACAGCAAGGCTTAGCTCGAGCACAAGTCCCACAGGACTGCACAAATGACCGCACATCCCGTGACAAGGAAGGCCACCAAAAGGACCTAGCCACCAGATCTCTGGTGCCAAAAATTCCCGGATGCCCTGCCAACACTGAGGAATGAACCTCGGAAATGACTCTGCTGGTCCACTTATCAGGAACAAACAGTCTGTCAGGTGGACAAGAGTCAGGTCTACCAGCCTGAAATCTCTGCAACACACGTCGCAAATCTGGAGAAATGGCTGACAAGATAACTCCCTCTTTAAGAATACCAACTGGTTCTACGACTCCAGGAGAGTCAGGCACAAAGCTCCTTGAAAGAGCATCAGCCTTCACATTCTTTGAACCTGGTAAATACGAGACAACAAAGTCAAAACGGGAGAAAAACAATGACCAGCGGGCCTGTCTAGGATTCAGGCGTTTAGCAGACTCGAGATACATCAGATTTTTGTGATCAGTCAAGACCACCACACGATGCTTAGCACCCTCGAGCCAATGACGCCACTCCTCAAATGCCCACTTCATGGCCAACAACTCCCGATTGCCAACATCATAATTCCGCTCAGCAGGTGAAAACTTCCTAGAGAAAAAGGCACATGGTCTCATTACAGAGCAACCAGGGCCTCTCTGCGACAAAACGGCCCCTGCCCCAATCTCAGAAGCATCCACTTCAACCTGAAAGGGCAGTGAGACATCAGGCTGGCACAAAACAGGCGCCGAAGTAAACCGGCGCTTCAACTCTTGGAAAGCTTCCACGGCTGCAGGAGCCCAGTTAGCAACATCAGAACCTTTCTTGGTCATATCCGTCAAAGGTTTAACAACGCTAGAAAAATTAGCGATAAAACGACGGTAGAAGTTAGCAAAACCCAAGAACTTCTGAAGACTTTTAACTGACGTGGGCTGAGTCCAATCATGAATAGCTCGGACCTTGACTGGGTCCATCTCCACCGCAGAAGGGGAAAAAATAAAACCCAAAAAGGGAACCTTCTGTACTCCAAAGAGACACTTTGAGCCCTTAACAAACAAAGCATGCTCACGCAAAACCTGAAACACCATCCTGACCTGCTCTACATGCGAGTCCCAATCATCAGAAAAAAACAGAATATCATCCAGATAAACAATCATAAATTTATCCAGATACTTCCGGAAAATATCATGCATAAAGGACTGAAACACTGAAGGAGCATTAGAGAGCCCAAAAGGCATCACCAAGTACTCAAAATGACCTTCGGGCGTATTAAATGCAGTTTTCCATTCATCTCCTTGCTTAATGCGCACAAGGTTGTATGCACCACGAAGATCTATCTTGGTGAACCACTTGGCACCTTTAATCCGGGCAAACAAGTCCGACAACAGAGGCAAAGGATACTGAAATTTAACAGTGATTTTATTCAGAAGCCGATAGTCAATACAAGGTCTCAAAGATCCGTCCTTCTTGGCCACAAAAAAGAATCCCGCACCAAGAGGGGAAGAGGATGGACGGATATGCCCCTTCTCCAGAGACTCCTTGATATACGAACGCATTGCGGTATGCTCAGGTACAGACAGATTAAATAGTCTTCCCTTAGGAAATTTACTACCTGGAATCAAATCTATGGCGCAGTCACAGTCCCTATGAGGAGGCAGAGCACTGGACCTGGACTCGCTGAATACATCCTGATAATCAGACAAATACTCAGGAACTTCCGAAGGAGTAGAGGAAGCAATAGACACCGGCGGGGAATCACCATGAATTCCCTGACAGCCCCAACTTGACACAGACATTGCCTTCCAATCCAAGACTGGATTATGGGTCTGTAACCATGGCAGACCCAAAACGACCAAATCATGCATTTTATGCAGAACAAGAAAACGAATCACCTCCCGATGTTCAGGAGTCATGCACATGGTTACCTGTGTCCAAAACTGCGGTTTATTTTCCGCCAATGGCATAGCATCAATACCTCTAAGAGGGATAGGATTTACCAAAGGCTCAAGAACAAAACCACAGCGCTTGGCAAATGACAGATCCATAAGACTCAGGGCAGCACCTGAATCCACAAACGCCATAACAGGGTAGGAAGACAATGAGCAAATTAAAGTCACAGACAAAATAAATTTAGGTTGCAAATTACCAATGGCGACAGGGCTAACAACCCTTGTTAGGCATTGTGAGCATGCTGATATAACATGTGTAGAATCACCACAGTAAAAACACAACCCATTCTGACGTCTATGATTTTTCCGTTCATTTCTAGTCTGAATTCTATCACATTGCATTAAATCAGGTGTTTGTTCAGACAACACCACCAGAGGATTAGCAGTTTTGCGCTCCCGCAAACGCCGGTCAATTTGAATAGCCAGCGCCATGGAATCATTCAGACTTGTAGGAATGGAGAAACCCACCATCACATTCTTAATGGCTTCAGAAAGGCCATTTCTGAAATTTGCGGCCAGAGCACACTCATTCCACTGAGTAAGCACGGACCATTTCCGAAATTTTTGGCAATACACTTCAGCTTCATCCTGGCCCTGAGAAATAGCCAGCAAGGCTTTTTCTGCCTGAATTTCAAGATTGGGTTCCTCGTAAGACAATCCGAGCGCCAGAAAAAACGCATCAATATTTGCCAATGCCGGATCTCCTGGCGCTAGCGAGAAGGCCCAATCCTGAGGGTCGCCCCGTAAGAAAGAGATAACAATTTTAACTTGCTGAGCTGAGTCTCCAGATGAACGGGGTCTCAGAGATAGAAAAAATTTACAATTATTCCTGAAATTCCTAAACTTGAATCGGTCTCCAGAGAACAGTTCAGGAATAGGTATTTTAGGTTCAGACATAGGACTACTGGTAACAAAATCTTGTATGCCCTGCACACGAGCAGCAAGCCGATCCACACTTGTAATCAAGGTCTGGACATTCATGTCTGCAGCAAGCACAAGCCACTCAGAGGTAAAGGGGAGGAACAAAGAGAGGAAAAAAAAAAAAAAAACTCAGAATTTCCTTTCTTATTATCCAACTTCTGCAATGCATTAAACATTCAACTTGGGCCTGGCATACTGTTATGACCCCAATGGCAGAGGGTCTCAAAAGTACATACCAAGTCTGCAAACATAAAAAACCAGCTCATAGGGCAGTGGTAACTGGGCTAACCGTATATCTAATCCTAGCACCACAAATAGCAGCAGCCGGGGAACGTGCCTACGTTGGTTCTAGACGTCTCGCGCCAGCCGGAGAACTAACTAACCCTAGAAGGGAAAAGATAGACCTTTCTTGCCTCCAGAGAAAAGACCCCAAAAGTTGGATACAAGCCCCCCACAAATAATAACGGTGAGGTAAGGAGAAAAGACAAACGTAAGAATGAACTAGATATTTAGCAAAGAGAGGCCCACTGACTAATAGCAGAATATAGTAAGATGACTTATACGGTCAGCAAAAACCCTATCAAAATTTCCACGCTGGATATTCAAGAACCCCCGAACCGTCTAACGGCCCGGGGGGAGAATACCAGCCCCCTAGAGCTTCCAGCAAAATCAGGAATCACATTTAGTACAAGCTGGACAGAAAATAAGAGCAATACAGATAACCAAAAAACAAGGAAGCAGGACTTAGCTTAATTTTGCAAGAACCAAGACAAGCAGACAGGAGCAAACAGAAAGGATCTGATTACAACGATGCCAGGCACTGGACTGAGGATCCAGGAAGTTTATATAACAACACCCCTGGACTAACGACCCAGGTGGGTGCCAAACTGAGGACAGACAATCCCAGAGTCATATCACTAATGACCACAAGAGGGAGCAAAAAAAGTCTAATTCACAACACCTATCGAACAGAAAAGAACGTTAAGGAACCGCGCCTGCACTACATTGCGGCGGTATCTCAAGAAAGGACAAGAAGCGAGGTTTATTGTGGAGAGTGAGAAACGAGATCAAAGCAAAAAGGAGATAACACCAATAGGAGTCGTGCTGTAAGATCGAGGCAACATCCTATTGAGGCGCATAGCCGGTGGCCAGAACGCCGAGGAAGTATTAGGCTCCAAGCAATACTTCAAACAGAGGCAGGACAGTTGATTTTAGGTTGGCTGTCTCACCAAAATCACCTAAGAAGACATAGGGGGCAACTGTGGGAGAGGGGCGACGCTAGGGTCCCGGAAGAACTCCAGGCCTTCCCGTCATACGGGTGCGTCCTATCCATATCATCTGGGGGACGGAGAAGAACATCAGAACAGAGATAAGTTGTGGGAAATAACATCAGAAACAGACACAACAGTTGTGAGGACTATCCCGTGGTGCTCAGCAGGGAAGTACTACAACACACAGGCGCTAGAAGGTAGGCACAGATTTCCACCTGCAAAGGGAACTCTGGAGGTGCCATCGGACCGGCCGGTCTCTTACAGCCCTGTTAACCGTACTCTGGATTGAGGACCTTGAAGCCTTCAATAAAGAGGTAAAGAGACTGCAACCCTGAGTCCTCGTTATTCACCACGAACTGCACTACGCACCATCACCTACACCTTTCATTGGACGCCCCTTAGCAGGGTCACGGACCGGGTCTAGCCACTGTGACAACCCCAGAACTGAGACAGAGAGGCCCGGTGCCGAGTGTCCTGCGGCCCTGCGTCTGGGGGCGCTCCAAACTTGGCATCATGAACAGGATCTACTTAAGCCTGAAGAATCAGGTAATGTGTGCCTTGGAACTGTGATTTACTGTGCTTGAACTGTGACTTATTGCAAAGACTGTGTATTGCCACTTGTCGCCAAAAGTTCCCGCCAAAACTGCCACCATTGCGGCACAATGTGGCGTGCAGGAAGAGTGGGGCGTGTCGTCGTGGGAGTAGCTTGGAAGAATGGCGCGAAGGTTGAGCGAGCCCCTCACAGGTACTACTATGTTCGGGAGATATGCCCATCAACGAGGAAGGTCCGCCTCCTAGTCTGGGACGGTGGCGGAAAAAGGAAGGGCAAGAGCAACCCGCTGGCACGAGAACAGCAAGGCTTAGCTCGAGCACAAGTCCCACAGGACTGCACAAATGACCGCACATCCCGTGACAAGGAAGGCCACCAAAAGGACCTAGCCACCAGATCTCTGGTGCCAAAAATTCCCGGATGCCCTGCCAACACTGAGGAATGAACCTCGGAAATGACTCTGCTGGTCCACTTATCAGGAACAAACAGTCTGTCAGGTGGACAAGAGTCAGGTCTACCAGCCTGAAATCTCTGCAACACACGTCGCAAATCTGGAGAAATGGCTGACAAGATAACTCCCTCTTTAAGAATACCAACTGGTTCTACGACTCCAGGAGAGTCAGGCACAAAGCTCCTTGAAAGAGCATCAGCCTTCACATTCTTTGAACCTGGTAAATACGAGACAACAAAGTCAAAACGGGAGAAAAACAATGACCAGCGGGCCTGTCTAGGATTCAGGCGTTTAGCAGACTCGAGATACATCAGATTTTTGTGATCAGTCAAGACCACCACACGATGCTTAGCACCCTCGAGCCAATGACGCCACTCCTCAAATGCCCACTTCATGGCCAACAACTCCCGATTGCCAACATCATAATTCCGCTCAGCAGGTGAAAACTTCCTAGAGAAAAAGGCACATGGTCTCATTACAGAGCAACCAGGGCCTCTCTGCGACAAAACGGCCCCTGCCCCAATCTCAGAAGCATCCACTTCAACCTGAAAGGGCAGTGAGACATCAGGCTGGCACAAAACAGGCGCCGAAGTAAACCGGCGCTTCAACTCTTGGAAAGCTTCCACGGCTGCAGGAGCCCAGTTAGCAACATCAGAACCTTTCTTGGTCATATCCGTCAAAGGTTTAACAACGCTAGAAAAATTAGCGATAAAACGACGGTAGAAGTTAGCAAAACCCAAGAACTTCTGAAGACTTTTAACTGACGTGGGCTGAGTCCAATCATGAATAGCTCGGACCTTGACTGGGTCCATCTCCACCGCAGAAGGGGAAAAAATAAAACCCAAAAAGGGAACCTTCTGTACTCCAAAGAGACACTTTGAGCCCTTAACAAACAAAGCATGCTCACGCAAAACCTGAAACACCATCCTGACCTGCTCTACATGCGAGTCCCAATCATCAGAAAAAAACAGAATATCATCCAGATAAACAATCATAAATTTATCCAGATACTTCCGGAAAATATCATGCATAAAGGACTGAAACACTGAAGGAGCATTAGAGAGCCCAAAAGGCATCACCAAGTACTCAAAATGACCTTCGGGCGTATTAAATGCAGTTTTCCATTCATCTCCTTGCTTAATGCGCACAAGGTTGTATGCACCACGAAGATCTATCTTGGTGAACCACTTGGCACCTTTAATCCGGGCAAACAAGTCCGACAACAGAGGCAAAGGATACTGAAATTTAACAGTGATTTTATTCAGAAGCCGATAGTCAATACAAGGTCTCAAAGATCCGTCCTTCTTGGCCACAAAAAAGAATCCCGCACCAAGAGGGGAAGAGGATGGACGGATATGCCCCTTCTCCAGAGACTCCTTGATATACGAACGCATTGCGGTATGCTCAGGTACAGACAGATTAAATAGTCTTCCCTTAGGAAATTTACTACCTGGAATCAAATCTATGGCGCAGTCACAGTCCCTATGAGGAGGCAGAGCACTGGACCTGGACTCGCTGAATACATCCTGATAATCAGACAAATACTCAGGAACTTCCGAAGGAGTAGAGGAAGCAATAGACACCGGCGGGGAATCACCATGAATTCCCTGACAGCCCCAACTTGACACAGACATTGCCTTCCAATCCAAGACTGGATTATGGGTCTGTAACCATGGCAGACCCAAAACGACCAAATCATGCATTTTATGCAGAACAAGAAAACGAATCACCTCCCGATGTTCAGGAGTCATGCACATGGTTACCTGTGTCCAAAACTGCGGTTTATTTTCCGCCAATGGCATAGCATCAATACCTCTAAGAGGGATAGGATTTACCAAAGGCTCAAGAACAAAACCACAGCGCTTGGCAAATGACAGATCCATAAGACTCAGGGCAGCACCTGAATCCACAAACGCCATAACAGGGTAGGAAGACAATGAGCAAATTAAAGTCACAGACAAAATAAATTTAGGTTGCAAATTACCAATGGCGACAGGGCTAACAACCCTTGTTAGGCATTGTGAGCATGCTGATATAACATGTGTAGAATCACCACAGTAAAAACACAACCCATTCTGACGTCTATGATTTTTCCGTTCATTTCTAGTCTGAATTCTATCACATTGCATTAAATCAGGTGTTTGTTCAGACAACACCACCAGAGGATTAGCAGTTTTGCGCTCCCGCAAACGCCGGTCAATTTGAATAGCCAGCGCCATGGAATCATTCAGACTTGTAGGAATGGAGAAACCCACCATCACATTCTTAATGGCTTCAGAAAGGCCATTTCTGAAATTTGCGGCCAGAGCACACTCATTCCACTGAGTAAGCACGGACCATTTCCGAAATTTTTGGCAATACACTTCAGCTTCATCCTGGCCCTGAGAAATAGCCAGCAAGGCTTTTTCTGCCTGAATTTCAAGATTGGGTTCCTCGTAAGACAATCCGAGCGCCAGAAAAAACGCATCAATATTTGCCAATGCCGGATCTCCTGGCGCTAGCGAGAAGGCCCAATCCTGAGGGTCGCCCCGTAAGAAAGAGATAACAATTTTAACTTGCTGAGCTGAGTCTCCAGATGAACGGGGTCTCAGAGATAGAAAAAATTTACAATTATTCCTGAAATTCCTAAACTTGAATCGGTCTCCAGAGAACAGTTCAGGAATAGGTATTTTAGGTTCAGACATAGGACTACTGGTAACAAAATCTTGTATGCCCTGCACACGAGCAGCAAGCCGATCCACACTTGTAATCAAGGTCTGGACATTCATGTCTGCAGCAAGCACAAGCCACTCAGAGGTAAAGGGGAGGAACAAAGAGAGGAAAAAAAAAAAAAAACTCAGAATTTCCTTTCTTATTATCCAACTTCTGCAATGCATTAAACATTCAACTTGGGCCTGGCATACTGTTATGACCCCAATGGCAGAGGGTCTCAAAAGTACATACCAAGTCTGCAAACATAAAAAACCAGCTCATAGGGCAGTGGTAACTGGGCTAACCGTATATCTAATCCTAGCACCACAAATAGCAGCAGCCGGGGAACGTGCCTACGTTGGTTCTAGACGTCTCGCGCCAGCCGGAGAACTAACTAACCCTAGAAGGGAAAAGATAGACCTTTCTTGCCTCCAGAGAAAAGACCCCAAAAGTTGGATACAAGCCCCCCACAAATAATAACGGTGAGGTAAGGAGAAAAGACAAACGTAAGAATGAACTAGATATTTAGCAAAGAGAGGCCCACTGACTAATAGCAGAATATAGTAAGATGACTTATACGGTCAGCAAAAACCCTATCAAAATTTCCACGCTGGATATTCAAGAACCCCCGAACCGTCTAACGGCCCGGGGGGAGAATACCAGCCCCCTAGAGCTTCCAGCAAAATCAGGAATCACATTTAGTACAAGCTGGACAGAAAATAAGAGCAATACAGATAACCAAAAAACAAGGAAGCAGGACTTAGCTTAATTTTGCAAGAACCAAGACAAGCAGACAGGAGCAAACAGAAAGGATCTGATTACAACGATGCCAGGCACTGGACTGAGGATCCAGGAAGTTTATATAACAACACCCCTGGACTAACGACCCAGGTGGGTGCCAAACTGAGGACAGACAATCCCAGAGTCATATCACTAATGACCACAAGAGGGAGCAAAAAAAGTCTAATTCACAACACCTATCGAACAGAAAAGAACGTTAAGGAACCGCGCCTGCACTACATTGCGGCGGTATCTCAAGAAAGGACAAGAAGCGAGGTTTATTGTGGAGAGTGAGAAACGAGATCAAAGCAAAAAGGAGATAACACCAATAGGAGTCGTGCTGTAAGATCGAGGCAACATCCTATTGAGGCGCATAGCCGGTGGCCAGAACGCCGAGGAAGTATTAGGCTCCAAGCAATACTTCAAACAGAGGCAGGACAGTTGATTTTAGGTTGGCTGTCTCACCAAAATCACCTAAGAAGACATAGGGGGCAACTGTGGGAGAGGGGCGACGCTAGGGTCCCGGAAGAACTCCAGGCCTTCCCGTCATACGGGTGCGTCCTATCCATATCATCTGGGGGACGGAGAAGAACATCAGAACAGAGATAAGTTGTGGGAAATAACATCAGAAACAGACACAACAGTTGTGAGGACTATCCCGTGGTGCTCAGCAGGGAAGTACTACAACACACAGGCGCTAGAAGGTAGGCACAGATTTCCACCTGCAAAGGGAACTCTGGAGGTGCCATCGGACCGGCCGGTCTCTTACAGCCCTGTTAACCGTACTCTGGATTGAGGACCTTGAAGCCTTCAATAAAGAGGTAAAGAGACTGCAACCCTGAGTCCTCGTTATTCACCACGAACTGCACTACGCACCATCACCTACACCTTTCATTGGACGCCCCTTAGCAGGGTCACGGACCGGGTCTAGCCACTGTGACAACCCCAGAACTGAGACAGAGAGGCCCGGTGCCGAGTGTCCTGCGGCCCTGCGTCTGGGGGCGCTCCAAACTTGGCATCATGAACAGGATCTACTTAAGCCTGAAGAATCAGGTAATGTGTGCCTTGGAACTGTGATTTACTGTGCTTGAACTGTGACTTATTGCAAAGACTGTGTATTGCCACTTGTCGCCAAAAGTTCCCGCCAAAACTGCCACCATTGCGGCACAATGTGGCGTGCAGGAAGAGTGGGGCGTGTCGTCGTGGGAGTAGCTTGGAAGAATGGCGCGAAGGTTGAGCGAGCCCCTCACAGGTACTACTATGTTCGGGAGATATGCCCATCAACGAGGAAGGTCCGCCTCCTAGTCTGGGACGGTGGCGGAAAAAGGATCCGCCCTCTGGACGGGGGAAAGCCAGAAGCCCTGGACGACGCGAGACAGAGTCGGATTGGCAACATGGCGAGCGGAGGTCGCCCGGAAGAGGGGGAGAAGGTCCGCACTAGTCCCAGCCAATGGGAGCCGAGCAAACTCTCACCAGGCTGCGAGGACCAGGAAATCCTCGGGGTGGAAGTGGAAGAACTATGCCGTCAACTCTGGAGTCTGTGTCGGCATAAAGCCGCTGCCAGTGAGGGGCCACGGCATCCCCAAGAGCTGACACCGCAATCTGTGGAGAAGGAGGCTGACGCCGGAGGTAGCGCAGAGGCGGATGGCGCCATTGACCCGGCCCGGGCGGCCGAGGAACTTCTGCTTATCGACCTAGACTCCCCTCCACCACGACCACCCGGACGGGTGTGTAGCCGCCTTGAATGTGAGAGGCCGTGGGAGACGCTAGAAACCGCTGATGTCCCCTTGCGGCCCATTACACAGCCTGTGAACCTCCAGGGTGAGTGGATGACCTTTAAGTGGACCCGCGCTACCACCAGCTTGATCGGGTTCCCCGGAGAGGCTCAGCCGGAGGGGGAAAGCATCGAGGTCATCCACCAACGGGAGTATCGCCAACAGCTACGCCGACAAGAGGAGGAGTGGGCCCGAAAGAAGGAACTCCGCCGACGGGCCGAACGGGAAAAGGACCTCCAGGCCAAGATTCGGGTTAGACAGACAGCTGAGGAGGACTGGGGCCGGCAGCGGCATGGAGTCATCAGCACTTTCCGTTTGCAGGGAGGTTGGGTGTCATGGTTCCCAATGGCAAGGGAACGTCAGAGAACTTAAATAACAGACTAGCTCTTGGGTGATGGAATCTCGAGCTGACCGTGAGCTAAACCTACCACACAACTAACAGTGGCCGGGTGACGTACCTACGTTTTATCCCTAGACGCCCAGCGCCAGCCGGAGAATTAACTAACCCTAATAGAGGAAAAAACAGACCTGGCTTACCTCTAGGGAAATTCCCCCAAAAAGGAGACAGAAGCCCCCCACATATATTGACGGTGAGTTCAGAGGAAAAGACATACGCAGTATGAAGGTAGGTTCAGCAAAGCGAGGTCCGCTTACTAGATAGTAAGAAGATACAATAGGGAACTTCACGGTCAGCTGAAAACCCTATTAAAATACCATCCAGAAATTACTTTAAGACTCATGTGTCAACTCATGACACCGGAGTGGTAATTTCGGCCCACAAGAGCTTCCAGCTACAGAAACATAACATAACTGTGAACTGGAACAAAAATGCAAACAAACTTAGGACTAAGAGTCCAACTTAGCTGATAGTAGTCTAGAAGCAGGAACATGCAACAGAAAGGCTCTGGTTACATTGATGGCCGGCACTAGAATAACTGAGCAGCAAGGCTAAATAGGATACTCCCATATCCTGATGGAAACAGGTGAACAGAGAAAGTGAAGCACACAAGTCCAGTACCACCAGTGACCACCGGGGGAGCCCAAAAACCAAATTCACAACAGTACCCCCCCCCCTCAAGGAGGGGGCACCGAACCCTCACAAGAACCACCAGGGCGATCAGGATGAGCCCTATGAAAGGCACGGACCAAATCAGAGGCATGAACATCAGAGGCTGTCACCCAAGAATTATCCTCCTGACCGTAGCCCTTCCACTTGACCAGATACTGAAGTTTCCGTCTGGAAACACGGGAGTCCAAGATCTTCTCCACAACGTACTCCAATTCACCCTCAACCAACACCGGAGCGGGAGGCTCAACGGAAGGCACAACAGGTACCTCATACCTGCGCAATAATGACCGATGGAAGACATTATGGATAGAAAAAGATGCCGGGAGGTCCAATCGAAAGGACACAGGGTTAAGAATCTCCAAAATCTTATACGGGCCGATGAACCGAGGCTTAAACTTAGGAGAAGAAACCCTCATAGGGACAAAACGAGAAGACAACCACACCAAGTCCCCAACACGAAGACGAGGACCAACACGACGACGGCGGTTAGCAAAATGCCGAGTCTTCTCCTGGGACAACTCCAAATTGTCTACCACCTGTCCCCAAATCCGATGCAACCTATCCACCACAGTATCCACTCCAGGACAATCCGAAGACTCCACCTGACCAGAAGAAAAGCGAGGATGAAACCCCGAATTGCAAAAGAAAGGAGAAACCAAAGTGGCAGAACTAGCCCGATTATTGAGGGCAAACTCCGCCAACGGCAAAAAGGCAACCCAGTCATCCTGATCCGCAGACACAAAACACCTCAAATAAGTCTCCAAGGTCTGATTAGTTCGCTCAGTCTGGCCATTAGTCTGAGGATGGAACGCAGACGAAAAAGACAAATCAATGCCCATCCTAGCACAGAACGCCCGCCAAAATCTAGACACGAACTGGGTCCCCCTGTCAGAAACGATATTCTCCGGAATACCATGCAAGCGAACCACATTTTGAAAAAACAGAGGAACCAACTCGGAAGAGGACGGCAACTTAGGCAAGGGCACCAAATGAACCATCTTTGAAAAACGGTCACACACCACCCAGATGACAGACATTTTCTGAGAAACAGGGAGATCAGAAATAAAATCCATAGAGATGTGAGTCCAAGGCCTCTTTGGAATAGGCAAAGATAACAACAATCCGCTAGCCCGAGAACAACAAGGTTTGGCCCGAGCACAAACATCACAAGACTGCACAAAAACTCGTATATCTCGAGACAGAGAAGGCCACCAGAAGGACCTAGCCACCAAATCCCTGGTACCAAAGATCCCAGGATGACCTGCCAACGCAGAAGAATGAACCTCCGAGATGACTCTACTGGTCCAATCATCAGGAACAAACAGTCTACCAGGCGGGCAACGATCAGGTCTATCCGCCTGAAACTCCTGCAAAGCCCTTCGCAGGTCTGGGGAAACAGCAGATAATATCACCCCATCCTTAAGGATACCTGTAGGTTCAGAATCACCAGGGAAATCAGGCTCAAAACTCCTAGAAAGGGCATCCGCCTTCACATTTTTAGAACCTGGTAAGTATGAGACCACAAAATTAAACCGAGAGAAAAACAACGACCAGCGCGCCTGTCTAGGATTCAGGCGCCTGGCAGACTCAAGATAAATCAAATTCTTGTGATCGGTCAATACCACCACCTGATGTCTAGCCCCCTCAAGCCAATGACGCCACTCCTCAAAAGCCCACTTCATAGCCAAAAGCTCCCGATTACCAATATCATAATTTCGCTCGGCGGGCGAAAATTTTCGAGAAAAGAACGCACAAGGTCTCATCACGGAGCAATCGGAACTTTTCTGCGACAAGACCGCCCCAGCTCCGATCTCAGAAGCATCGACCTCAACCTGAAAAGGAAGAGTAACATCAGGCTGACGCAACACAGGGGCGGAAGAAAAGCGGCGCTTAAGCTCCCGAAAGACCTCCACAGCAGCAGGGGACCAATCAGCAACATCAGCACCCTTTTTGGTCAAATCAGTCAAAGGTTTAGCAACATCAGAAAAACCAGTTATAAATCGACGATAAAAATTAGCAAAGCCCAAAAATTTCTGAAGGCTCTTAAGCGAAGAAGGTTGCGTCCAATCACAAATAGCCCGAACCTTGACAGGATCCATCTCAATGGAAGAGGGGGAAAAAATGTACCCCAAAAAAGAAATCTTTTGAACCCCAAAAATACACTTAGAACCCTTCACACACAAGGAATTAGCCCGCAAAACCTGAAAAACCCTCCTGACCTGTTGGACATGAGAATCCCAGTCATCCGAAAAAATCAAAATATCATCCAGATACACGATCATAAATTTATCCAAATATTCCCGGAAAATGTCATGCATAAAGGACTGAAAGACTGAAGGGGCATTTGAAAGACCAAAAGGCATTACTAAATACTCAAAATGGCCCTCGGGCGTATTAAATGCGGTTTTCCACTCATCCCCCTGCTTAATTCGCACCAAATTATACGCCCCACGGAGATCAATCTTAGAGAACCACTTAGCCCCTTTTATTCGAGCAAACAAATCAGTCAGCAGTGGCAGAGGATACTGATATCTGACTGTAATTTTATTCAAGAGTCGATAATCAATACACGGCCTCAAAGAGCCATCTTTTTAAGATACAAAGAAAAAACCGGCTCCTAAGGGAGATGAAGAAGGACGAATATGTCCCTTTTCCAGGGACTCCTTAATATATTCTCGCATAGCAGCATGTTCAGGTACAGATAGATTAAATAAACGACCCTTTGGAAATTTACTGCCCGGAATCAGATCTATGGTACAATCGCAATCTCTGTGAGGAGGTAGTGAACCAAGCTTAGGCTCCTCAAAAACATCACGATAATCAGATAAAAATTCCGGAATCTCAGAGGGAATAGATGACGAAATGGAAACCAAAGGTACGTCCCCATGAGCCCCCTGACATCCCCAGCTTAACACAGACATTGCTTTCCAGTCAAGAACTGGGTTATGAGATTGTAACCATGGCAATCCGAGCACCAAAACATCATGTAGATTATACAACACAAGGAAGCGAATCGTCTCCTGATGGTCTGGATTCATACGCATAGTCACTTGTGTCCAGTATTGTGGTTTATTACTAGCCAATGGTGTAGAGTCAATACCCTTCAGAGGTATAGGAACTTCCAGAGGCTCTAGATCAAACCCACAGCGCCTGGCAAAGGACCAATCCATAAGACTCAAAGCGGCGCCAGAGTCGACATAGGCATCCGCGGTAATTGACGATAATGAACAAATCAAGGTCACAGACAGAATAAACTTAGACTGTAAAGTGCCAATTGAAATAGACTTATCAACCTTTTTTGTACGTTTAGAGCATGCTGATATAACATGAGTTGAATCACCACAATAGAAGCACAACCCATTTTTTCGCCTAAAATTCTGCCGTTCGCTTCTGGACAGAATTCTATCACATTGCATATTTTCTGGAGCCTTCTCAGAAGACACCGCCAAATGGTGCACAGGTTTGCGCTCCCGCAAACGCCGATCAATCTGAATAGCCATTGTCATGGACTCATTCAGACCTGTAGGTGCAGGGAACCCCACCATAACATCTTTAATGGCATCAGAGAGACCCTCTCTGAAATTCGCCGCCAGGGCGCACTCATTCCACTGAGTAAGCACAGACCATTTACGAAATTTTTGGCAGTATATTTCAGCTTCATCTTGCCCTTGAGATAGGGCCATCAAGGTTTTTTCAGCCTGAATCTCTAAATTAGGTTCCTCATAAAGCAACCCCAAAGCCAGAAAAAACGCATCCACATTGAGCAACGCAGGATCCCCGGGTACCAACGCAAATGCCCAATCCTGAGGGTCACCCCGCAGCAAGGAAATTACTATCCTAACCTGCTGTGCGGAATCTCCAACGGAGCGAGATCTCAGGGAAAGAAATAATTTACAATTATATTTGAAATTCAGGAAACGAGATCTATCCCCGGAGAAAAATTCTGGTATAGGAATTCTAGGTTCAGATATAGGAGCATGAATAACAAAATCCTGTAAATTTTGAACCTTCGTAGCAAGATTATTCAAACCTGTATCCAAACTCTGAGGATCCATTTTAATCAGGTGAGATCAGAGCCATTCAAGGATTAGAAGGAGAGAGAGAGGCAAAGGCTGCAATTAAAGCAGAAATGCAACTGAGTCAACTATAGAGCAAGCTCAGAAGGAAAAAAAAAAAAAAAAAAATCTGCAGACTTCTTTTTCTCTCCTTTCTTCTGCCAACGGTTTTAACCCTTGGCCGGCCATACTGTCATGGTTCCCAATGGCAAGGGAATGTCAGAGAACTTAAATAACAGACTAGCTCTTGGGTGATGGAATCTCGAGCTGACCGTGAGCTAAACCTACCACACAACTAACAGTGGCCGGGTGACGTACCTACGTTTTATCCCTAGACGCCCAGCGCCAGCCGGAGAACTAACTAACCCTAATAGAGGAAAAAACAGACCTGGCTTACCTCTAGGGAAATTCCCCCAAAAAGGAGACAGAAGCCCCCCACATATATTGACGGTGAGTTCAGAGGAAAAGACATACGCAGTATGAAGGTAGGTTCAGCAAAGCGAGGTCCGCTTACTAGATAGTAAGAAGATACAATAGGGAACTTCACGGTCAGCTGAAAACCCTATTAAAATACCATCCAGAAATTACTTTAAGACTCATGTGTCAACTCATGACACCGGAGTGGTAATTTCGGCCCACAAGAGCTTCCAGCTACAGAAACATAACATAACTGTGAACTGGAACAAAAATGCAAACAAACTTAGGACTAAGAGTCCAACTTAGCTGATAGTAGTCTAGAAGCAGGAACATGCAACAGAAAGGCTCTGGTTACATTGATGGCCGGCACTAGAATAACTGAGCAGCAAGGCTAAATAGGATACTCCCATATCCTGATGGAAACAGGTGAACAGAGAAAGTGAAGCACACAAGTCCAGTACCACCAGTGACCACCGGGGGAGCCCAAAAACCAAATTCACAACAGTTGGGGCTTCATCAAAGAGCCTGGTCTCACCTTGGAGGTATTCGTGAACCGGCGGGACGTGGAGGCGCATCTCATCGAGGGACACCCAGGCCGGAATCTTTACCCGGGGGACCACGTTCGGTACACCTGCCACTGGGGAGTCAAAGGGTGGTATGCTTTGCATGTGCGCAAGTACAAGCCAGAAGTGAATGTGCCACCATCCTGCGATTCTCTGGGACCGGCGGCCATTGCTCCGATCTCACTGTGTGCCAAGTGCCTGTGGACCATCACCCCGAGGAGAACTGTGAGTACACAGACCCCTATCCAGGGTGCGGACGCACTCTATGTGGTAGTAGGTGGTGGGCAGTACCCACGGAAGCCACCCTGTTGTGAATTTGGTTTCTGGGCTCCCCCGGTGGTCACTGGTGGTACTGAACGTGGGTTTGTCATCTCCTCTGTTCACCTGTTTCCATCAGGATGTGGGAGTTTCTATTTAGCCTTGCTCCTCAGTCATTTCTATGCCGGCCAACAATGTTACCAGAAGCATTTCTGTTGCATGTTCCTGCTCCTAGACTACTTTCAGCTAAGTTGGATTTTTGTCCTAAGTTTGTTTGCATTTTTGTTCCAGTTCTCTGTGTTTGAATATTTCTGAGACTGGAAGCTCTTGTGAACTGAAATTGCCACTCTGGTGTCATGAGTTGATATTAGAGTTCTAAAGTAATTTCAGGATGGAATTTTGAATAGGGTTTTCAGCTGGCCGTGAAGTCCCCTTTTCTGTCTTCCTTCTATCTAGTAAGCGGACCTCAATTTTGCTAAACCTATTTTCATACTTCGTATGTCAATTTCCTCTAATATCACCGACAATATTTGTGGGGGCTACTGTCCGCCTTTTGGGGAAAATTTCTCTAGAGGTGAGCCAGGTCTGTATTTTCCTCTGCTAGGGTCAGTCAGTTCTCCGGCTGGCGCTGGGCGTCTAGGGATAAAACGTAGGCACGCTACCCGGCCACTTTCAGTTGTTGTGATAGGTTTAGCTCACGGTCAGCTCGAGTTCCCATCTTCCAAGAGCTAGTCCTTTTTGTATGCTCAACTATGTTCTCTGTGTGTTGAGAACCATGACAGTTTGGCCGGCCAAGGGTTAAAATGATTGGCTGAAGAAAGGAGAGAATTAGAAGTCTGCAGAGAATTTTTTTTTTTTTTTTTTCCCCTGAGTTTGCTTCTCTGCTTATACTGCAGCCTTCGTCTCTCTCTCCTTCTAATCCTTGAATGGCTCTGATCTCACCTGATTAAAATGGATCCTCAGAGTTTAGCTACTGGTTTGAGTAATCTCGCTAATAAGGTTCAAAGTTTACAGGATTTTGTTATTCATGCTCCAATATCTGAACCTAGAATCCCTTTACCTGAATTTTTCTCCGGGGATAGATCTCGCTTTCAGAATTTCAAACATAATTGTAAATTGTTTTTGTCTCTGAGATCTCGCTCCGCTGGAGATCCTGCACAGCAGGTCAGGATTGTAATTTCCTTACTCCGGGGCGACCCTCAGGATTGGGCATTTGCTTTGGCACCAGGGGATCCTGCGTTGCTCAATGTGGATGCGTTTTTTCTAGCTTTGGGGTTGCTTTATGAGGAACCTCATTTAGAGATTCAGGCTGAAAAAGCCTTGATGGCCCTGTCCCAGGGTACAGATGAGGCGGAAATATACTGCCAAAGATTTCGTAAGTGGTCTGTGCTTACTCAGTGGAATGAGTGCGCCCTGGCGGCGATTTTCAGAGAGGGTCTCTCTGATGCCATTAAGGATGTTATGGTGGGGTTCCCTGTGCCTGCAGGTCTGAATGAGTCCATGACAATGGCTATTCAGATTGATCGGCGTTTGCGGGAGCGCAAACCTGTGCACCATTTGGCGGTGTCTACTGAGAAGGCGCCAGAGAATATGCAATGTGATAGAATTCTGTCTAGAAGCGAACGGCAGAACTTTAGGCGAAAAAATGGGTTATGCTTCTATTGTGGTGATGCAACTCATGTTATATCAGCATGCTCTAAACGTACAAAGAAGGTTGATAAGTCTGTTTCAATCAGCACTTTACAGTCTAAGTTTATTCTATCTGTGACCCTGATTTGCTCTTTATCGTCAATTACCGCGGACGCTTATGTCGACTCTGGCGCCGCTTTGAGTCTTATGGATTGGTCCTTTGCCAAATGCTGTGGTTATGATTTAGAGCCTTTGGAAGTTCCTATACCTCTGAAGGGTATTGACTCCACGCCATTGGCTAGTAATAAACCACAATACTGGACACAAGTGACTATGCGTATTAATCCGGATCACCAGGAGATTATTCGCTTTCTTGTATTGTATAATCTACATGATGTTTTGGTGCTTGGATTGCCATGGCTGCAATCTCATAACCCAGTCCTCGACTGGAAAGCAATGTCTGTGTTAAGCTGGGGATGTCAGGGGACTCATGGGGACGTACCTTTGGTTGCCATTTCGTCATCTGTTCCCTCTGAGATTCCGGAATTCTTATCTGATTATCGTGACGTTTTTGAGGAACCTAAACTTGGTTCACTGCCTCCGCACAGAGATTGCGATTGTACAATAGATCTGATTCCGGGCAGTAAGTTTCCAAAAGGTCGTTTATTTAATCTGTCTGTGCCTGAACATGCTGCTATGCGTGAATATATTAAGGAGTCCTTGGAAAAGGGACATATTCGTCCTTCGTCATCTCCTTTAGGAGACGGCTTTTTCTTTGTATCTAAAAAGGATGGCTCTTTGAGGCCGTGTATTGATTATCGGCTTTTGAATAAAATCACGATTAAATATCAGTACCCTTTGCCATTGCTTACTGATTTGTTTGCTCGCATAAAGGGGGCCAAGTGGTTCTCTAAGATTGATCTTCGTGGGGCGTATAATTTAGTGCGAATTAAGCAGGGGGACGAGTGGAAAACCGCATTTAATACGCCTGAGGGTCATTTTGAGTATTTAGTAATGCCTTTTGGTCTTTCAAATGCCCCTTCAGTCTTTCAGTCCTTTATGCATGACATTTTCCGTGAATATTTGGATAAATTTATGATTGTGTATTTGGATGATATTTTGATTTTTTCGGATGACTGGGACTCTCATGTCCAGCAGGTCAGGAAGGTTTTTCAGGTTTTGCGCTCTAATTCCTTGTGTGTAAAGGGTTCTAAGTGCATTTTTGGGGTTCAAAAGATTTCTTTTTTGGGGTATATTTTTTCCCCCTCTTCCATTGAGATGGATCCTGTCAAGGTTCAGGCTATTTGCGATTGGACGCAACCCTCTTCTCTTAAGAGCCTTCAGAAGTTCTTGGGCTTTGCTAATTTCTACCGTCGATTTATAACTGGGTTTTCTGATGTTGCTAAACCACTGACTGATTTGACTAAGAAGGGTGCTGATGTTGCTGATTGGTCCCCTGCTGCTGTGGAGGCCTTTCGGGAGCTTAAGCCCCGCTTTTCTTCCGCCCCTGTATTGCGTCAGCCTGATGTTACTCTTCCTTTTCAGGTTGAGGTCGACGCTTCAGAAATTGGAGCTGGGGCGGTTTTGTCGCAGAAAAGTTCCGACTGCTCCGTGATGAGACCTTGCGCGTTCTTTTCTCGTAAATTTTCGCCCGCGGAGCGAAATTATGATTATTGGTAATCGTGAACTCTTAGCTATGAAGTGGGCTTTTGAGGAATGGCGTCATTGGCTTGAGGGGGCTAGACATCAGGTGGTGGTATTGACCGACCACAAGAATTTGATTTATCTTGAGTCTGCCAGGCGCCTGAATCCTAGACAGGCGCGCTGGTCATTATTTTTCTCTCGGTTTAATTTTGTGGTTTCATACCTACCAGGTTCTAAAAATGTGAAGGTGGATGCCCTTTCTAGGAGTTTTGAGCCTGATTCTCCTGGTAATTCTGAACCTACGGGTATCCTTAAGGAGGGAGTGATTTTATCTGCTGTTTCCCCAGACCTGCGACGGGCCTTGCAGGAGTTTCAGGCGGATAGACCTGATCGTTGCCCGCCTGGTAGAATGTTTGTTCCTGATGATTGGACCAGTAGAGTCATCTCGGAGGTCCATTCTTCTGCGTTGGCAGGGCATCCTGGAATCTTTGGTACCAGGGAGTTGGTGGCTAGGTCCTTCTGGTGGCCTTCCCTGTCACGAGATGTGCGAGGTTTTGTGCAGTCTTGTGATGTTTGTGCTCGGGCCAAGCCTTGTTGTTCTCGGGCTAGTGGATTGTTGTTGCCCTTGCCTATTCCGAAGAGGCCTTGGACTCACATCTCGATGGATTTTATTTCTGATCTCCCTGTTTCTCAGAAGATGTCTGTCATCTGGGTGGTGTGTGACCGTTTCTCTAAGATGGTCCATTTGGTTCCCTTGCCTAAGTTGCCTTCCTCATCCGAGTTGGTTCCTCTGTTTTTTCAAAATGTGGTTCGCTTGCATGGTATTCCGGAGAATATCGTTTCTGACAGGGGGACCCAATTCGTGTCTAGATTTTGGCGAGCGTTCTGTGCTAGGATGGGCATTGATTTGTCTTTTTCGTCTGCTTTCCATCCTCAGACTAATGGCCAGACCGAGCGAACTAATCAGACCTTGGAGACTTATTTGAGGTGTTTTGTCTCTGCGGATCAGGATGATTGGGTTGCCTTCTTGCCCTTGGCGGAGTTTGCCCTCAATAATCGGGCTAGTTCTGCCACTTTGGTTTCTCCTTTCTTCTGTAATTCGGGGTTTCATCCTCGTTTCTCTTCCGGTCAGGTGGAGCCTTCGGATTGTCCTGGAGTGGATGCTGTGGTGGAGAGGTTGCATCGGATTTGGGGGCAGGTGGTGGACAATTTGAAGTTGTCCCAGGAGAAGACTCAGCATTTTGCCAACCGCCGTCGTCGTGTTGGTCCTCGTCTTTGTGTTGGGGATTTGGTGTGGTTATCTTCTCGGTTTGTCCCTATGAAGGTTTCTTCTCCTAAGTTTAAGCCTCGGTTCATCGGCCCGTACAAGATATTGGAGATTCTTAACCCTGTGTCCTTTCGTTTGGACCTCCCTGCATCTTTTTCTATTCATAATGTCTTCCATCGGTCATTGTTGCGCAGGTATGAGGTACCTGTTGTGCCTTCCGTTGAGCCTCCTGCTCCGGTGTTGGTTGAGGGTGAGTTGGAGTACGTTGTGGAGAAGATCTTGGACTCCCGTGTTTCCAGACGGAGACTTCAGTATTTGGTCAAGTGGAAGGGCTACGGTCAGGAGGATAATTCTTGGGTGACAGCCTCTGATGTTCATGCCTCCGATTTGGTCCGTGCCTTTCATGGGGCTCATCCTGATCGCCCTGGTGGTTCTGGTGAGGGTTCGGTGCCCCCTCCTTGAGGGGGAGGTACTGTTGTGAATTTGGTTTCTGGGCTCCCCCGGTGGTCACTGGTGGTACTGAACGTGGGTTTGTCATCTCCTCTGTTCACCTGTTTCCATCAGGATGTGGGAGTTTCTATTTAGCCTTGCTCCTCAGTCATTTCTATGCCGGCCAACAATGTTACCAGAAGTGTTGTGAAATTGGATTTTGGGCTCCCCCGGTGGCCACTGGTGGAATTGAACTGGTGTGCATCATCCCCTCTGTTCACCTGTTTCCATCAGGATGTGGGAGTCGCTATTTAGCCTTGCTCCTCTGTCACTTCCATGCCGGTCAACATTGTAATCAGAAGCCTTTCTGTGCATGTTCCTGCTGCTAGACAACTCCCAGCTAAGTTGGACTTTAGTCCTCGTTTGTTTTTGCATTTTGTTCCAGTTCACAGCTGTAGTTTCGTTTCTGTGTCTGGAAAGCTCTTGTGATCTGAAATTGCCACTCTGATGTTATGAGTTAATACTAGAGTCTTAAAGTAATTTCAGGATGGTGTTTTGATAGGGTTTTCAGCTGACCATGAAAGTGCCCTTTCTGTCTTCTGCTATCTAGTAAGCGGACCTCAATTTTGCTAAACCTATTTTCATACTACGTTTGTCATTTTCATCTTAAATCACCGCCAATATATGTGGGGGCCTCTGTCTGCCTTTCGGGGAAATTTCTCTAGAGGTGAGCCAGGACTATATTTTCCTCTGCCAGGATTAGTTAGTCCTCCGGCCGGCGCTGGGCGTCTAGGGATAAAACGCAGGCAACGCTACCCGGCTACTGTTAGTTGTGCGGCAGGTTTAGTTCATGGTCAGTTTAGTTTCCATCCTTCCAAGAGCTAGTTCTTATGTTTGCTGGGCTATGTTCTCTTGCCATTGAGAACCATAACAGTTTGACCGGCCACAAAAGGGTTAAATTAATTGACAGAGAAAGGAGAGAAAAGAGAAGTCTGCTGAAGATTTTTTTTTTTTTCCCTTCAGTTCTGAGTGTGCTTGTAATTGAATCTCTTGCAAGTCTGCCTATATTGCAGCCTTTCTCTCTCTCTCTCCTTCTAATCCTGGAATGGCTCTGTGTTCACCTGTTTAAAATGGATATTCAGAGTTTAGCTGCAGGTTTGAATAATCTCACCACGAAAGTTCAAAATTTACAAGATTTTGTTGTTCATGTTCCTATATCTGAACCTAGAATTCCTTTGCCTGAATTTTTCTCGGGGAATAGATCTTGCTTTCAAAATTTCAAAAATAATTGCAAGTTGTTTTTGTCCCTGAAATCTCGCTCTGCTGGAGATCCTGCTCAGCAGGTCAGGATTGTGATTTCCTTGCTCCGGGGCGACCCTCAGGATTGGGCTTTTGCATTGGCTCCAGGGGATCCTGCGTTGCTCAATGTGGATGCGTTTTTTCTGGCCTTGGGGTTGCTTTATGAGGAACCTCAGTTAGAGCTTCAGGCAGAAAAGGCCTTGATGTCCCTATCTCAGGGGCAAGACGAAGCTGAAATATACTGCCAGAAATTCCGTAAATGGGCTGTACTTACTCAGTGGAATGAGTGCGCCCTGGCGGCGAATTTCAGAGAGGGTCTCTCTGATGCCATTAAGGATGTTATGGTGGGGTTCCCTGTGCCTGCGGGTCTGAATGAGTCCATGACAATGGCTATCCAGATCGATAGGCGTCTGCGGGAGCGCAAACCTGTGCACCATTTGGCGGTGTCTACTGAGAAGACGCCAGAGAATATGCAATGTGATAGAATTCTGTCCAGAAGTGAACGGCAGAATTTTAGACGAAAAAATGGGTTGTGCTTCTATTGCGGTGATTCAACTCATGTTATATCAGCATGCTCTAAGCGTACTAAGAAGCTTGATAAGTCTGTTTCAATTGGCACTTTACAGTCTAAGTTTATTCTATCTGTGACCCTGATTTGTTCTTTATCATCTATTACCGCGGATGCCTATGTCGACTCTGGCGCCGCTTTGAGTCTTATGGATTGGTCCTTTGCCAAACGCTGTGGGTATGATTTGGAGCCTCTTGAAACTCCTATACCCCTGAAGGGGATTGACTCCACCCCATTGGCTAGCAATAAACCACAATACTGGACACAAGTAACTATGCGGATTAATCCGGATCACCAGGAGATTATTCGCTTTCTTGTGCTGTATAACCTACATGATGTGTTGGTGCTTGGATTGCCATGGCTGCAATCTCATAACCCAGTCCTTGACTGGAAAGCTATGTCTGTGTTAAGCTGGGGATGTAAGGGGACGCATGGGGACGTATCTGTGGTTTCCATTTCATCATCTATTCCCTCTGAGAATCCTGAATTCTTGACTGAATATCGTGACGTTTTTGAAGAACCTAAGCTTGGTTCATTACCTCCGCACCGGGAGTGCGATTTGTGCCATAGATTTGATTCCGGGTAGTAAATACCCTAAGGGTCGTTTATTTAATCTGTCTGTGCCTGAACATGCTGCTATGCGAGAATATATAAAGGAGTCCTTGGAAAAGGGACATATTCGTCCTTCGTCATCTCCCTTAGGAGCCGGTTTTTTCTTTGTGGCTAAGAAAGATGGCTCTTTGAGGCCGTGTATTGATTATCGGCTTTTGAATAAAATCACGGTTAAATATCAATATCCGTTGCCACTGCTGACTGATTTGTTTGCTCGCATAAAGGGGGCCAAGTGGTTCTCTAAGATAGATCTCCGTGGGGCGTATAATTTGGTGCGAATTAAGCAGGGGGATGAGTGGAAAACCGCATTTAATACGCCCGAGGGCCACTTTGAGTATTTGGTGATGCCTTTTGGTCTTTCAAATGCCCCTTCAGTCTTTCAGTCCTTTATGCATGACATTTTCCGTGATTATTTGGATAAATTTATGATTGTGTATCTGGATGATATTTTGATTTTTTCGGATGACTGGGACTCTCATGTCCAGCAGGTCAGGAGGGTTTTTCAGGTTTTGCGGTCTAATTCCTTGTGTGTGAAGGGTTCTAAGTGCGTTTTTGGGGTTCAGAAGATTTCCTTTTTGGGATATATTTTTTCCCCCTCTTCCATCGAGATGGATCCTGTCAAGGTTCAGGCTATTTGTGATTGGACGCAACCCTCTTCTCTTAAGAGTCTTCAGAAATTTTTGGGCTTTGCTAACTTTTATCGTCGATTTATTGCTGGTTTTTCTGATGTTGTTAAACCATTGACTGATTTGACTAAGAAGGGTGCTGATGTTGCTGATTGGTCCCCTGCTGCTGTGGAGGCCTTTCGGGAGCTTAAGCGCCGCTTTTCTTCCGCCCCTGTGTTGCGTCAGCCTGATGTTGCTCTTCCTTTTCAGGTTGAGGTCGACGCTTCTGAAATCGGAGCTGGGGCGGTTTTGTCGCAGAGAAGTTCTGATTGCTCCGTGATGAGACCTTGTGCTTTTATCTCGCGTAAATTTTCGCCCGCCGAGCGGAATTATGATGTTGGGAATCGGGAGCTTTTGGCCATGAAGTGGGCTTTTGAGGAGTGGCGTCATTGGCTTGAGGGGGCTAGACATCAGGTGGTGGTATTGACTGACCACAAAAATCTAATTTATCTTGAGTCCGCCAGACGCCTGAATCCTAGACAGGCGCGCTGGTCGTTGTTTTTCTCTCGGTTTAATTTTGTGGTGTCCTACCTGCCGGGTTCTAAGAATGTTAAGGCGGATGCCCTTTCTAGGAGTTTTGAGCCTGACTCCCCTGGTATTTCTGAACCTACAGGTATCCTTAAGGATGGAGTGATATTGTCTGCCGTTTCTCCAGACCTGCGGCGGGCCTTGCAGGAGTTTCAGGCGGATAGACCTGATCGTTGCCCACCTGGTAGACTGTTTGTTCCTGATGATTGGACCAGTAAAGTCATTTCTGAGGTTCATTCTTCTGCGTTGGCAGGTCATCCTGGAATCTTTGGTACCAGGGATTTGGTGGCAAGGTCCTTCTGGTGGCCTTCCCTGTCTCGAGATGTGCGAGGCTTCGTGCAGTCTTGTGACGTTTGTGCTCGGGCCAAGCCTTGTTTTTCTCGGGCTAGTGGATTGTTGTTGCCCTTGCCTATCCCGAAGAGGCCCTGGACGCACATCTCGATGGATTTTATTTCGGATCTTCCTGTTTCTCAGAAGATGTCTGTCATCTGGGTGGTGTGTGACCGTTTCTCTAAGATGGTCCATTTGGTTCCCCTGCCTAAGTTGCCTTTTTCTTCCGAGTTGGTTCCTCTGTTTTTTCAAAATGTGGTCCGTTTGCATGGTATTCCGGAGAATATCGTTTCTGACAGAGGAACCCAATTCGTGTCTAGATTTTGGCGAGCATTCTGTGCTAGGATGGGCATAGATTTGTCTTTCTCGTCTGCTTTCCATCCTCAGACTAATGGCCAGACCGAGCGGACGAATCAGACCTTGGAGACATATTTGAGGTGTTTTGTGTCTGCAGATCAGGATGATTGGGTTGCTTTTTTGCCTTTAGCGGAGTTTGCCCTCAATAATCGGGCCAGCTCTGCCACCTTGGTGTCTCCTTTTTTCTGTAATTCGGGGTTTCATCCTCGATTTTTTTCTGGTCAGGTGGAATCTTCGGATTGTCCTGGAGTGGATGTTGTGGTGGAGAGGTTGCATCAGATTTGGGGGCAGGTAGTGGACAATTTGAAGTTGTCCCAGGAGAAGACTCAGCTTTTTGCCAACCGCCGGCGTCGGGTTGGTCCTCGGCTTTGTGTTGGGGACTTGGTGTGGTTGTCTTCTCGTTTTGTCCCTATGAGGGTTTCTTCTCCTAAGTTTAAGCCTCGGTTCATCGGCCCGTACAAAATATTGGAGATTCTTAACCCTGTGTCCTTCCGTTTGGACCTCCCTGCATCTTTTTCTATTCATAATGTTTTTCCATCGGTCATTATTGCGCAGGTATGAGGTACCGGTTGTGCCTTCCGTTGAGCCTCCTGCTCCGGTGTTGGTTGAGGGCGAGTTGGAGTACGTTGTGGAAAAAATCTTGGACTCCCGTGTTTCCAGACGGAAACTCCAGTATCTGGTCAAATGGAAGGGATACGGTCAGGAGGATAATTCTTGGGTGACTGCCTCTGATGTTCATGCCTCCGATCTGGTCCGTGCCTTTCATAGGGCTCATCCTGATCGCCCTGGTGGTTCTGGTGAGGGTTCGATGCCCCCTCCTTGAGGGGGGGGTACTGTTGTGAAATTGGATTTTGGGCTCCCCCGGTGGCCACTGGTGGAATTGAACTGGTGTGCATCATCCCCTCTGTTCACCTGTTTCCATCAGGATGTGGGAGTCGCTATTTAGCCTTGCTCCTCTGTCACTTCCATGCCGGTCAACATTGTAATCAGAAGCCTTTCTGTGCATGTTCCTGCTGCTAGACAACTCCCAGCTAAGTTGGACTTTAGTCCTCGTTTGTTTTTGCATTTTGTTCCAGTTCACAGCTGTAGTTTCGTTTCTGTGTCTGGAAAGCTCTTGTGATCTGAAATTGCCACTCTGATGTTATGAGTTAATACTAGAGTCTTAAAGTAATTTCAGGATGGTGTTTTGATAGGGTTTTCAGCTGACCATGAAAGTGCCCTTTCTGTCTTCTGCTATCTAGTAAGCGGACCTCAATTTTGCTAAACCTATTTTCATACTACGTTTGTCATTTTCATCTTAAATCACCGCCAATATATGTGGGGGCCTCTGTCTGCCTTTCGGGGAAATTTCTCTAGAGGTGAGCCAGGACTATATTTTCCTCTGCCAGGATTAGTTAGTCCTCCGGCCGGCGCTGGGCGTCTAGGGATAAAACGCAGGCAACGCTACCCGGCTACTGTTAGTTGTGCGGCAGGTTTAGTTCATGGTCAGTTTAGTTTCCATCCTTCCAAGAGCTAGTTCTTATGTTTGCTGGGCTATGTTCTCTTGCCATTGAGAACCATAACACAGAAGCATTTCTGTTGCATGTTCCTGCTCCTAGACTACTTTCAGCTAAGTTGGATTTTTGTCCTAAGTTTGTTTGCATTTTTGTTCCAGTTCTCTGTGTTTGAATATTTCTGAGACTGGAAGCTCTTGTGAACTGCAATTGCCACTCTGGTGTCATGAGTTGATATTAGAGTTCTAAAGTAATTTCAGGATGGAATTTTGAATAGGGTTTTCAGCTGGCCGTGAAGTCCCCTTTTCTGTCTTCCTTCTATCTAGTAAGCGGACCTCAATTTTGCTAAACCTATTTTCATACTTCGTATGTCAATTTCCTCTAATATCACCGACAATATTTGTGGGGGCTACTGTCCGCCTTTTGGGGAAAATTTCTCTAGAGGTGAGCCAGGTCTGTATTTTCCTCTGCTAGGGTCAGTCAGTTCTCCGGCTGGCGCTGGGCGTCTAGGGATAAAACGTAGGCACGCTACCCGGCCACTTTCAGTTGTTGTGATAGGTTTAGCTCACGGTCATCTCGAGTTCCCATCTTCCAAGAGCTAGTCCTTTTTGTATGCTCAACTATGTTCTCTGTGTGTTGAGAACCATGACAGTTTGGCCGGCCAAGGGTTAAAATGATTGGCTGAAGAAAGGAGAGAATTAGAAGTCTGCAGAGAATTTTTTTTTTTTTTTCCCCTGAGTTTGCTTCTCTGCTTATACTGCAGCCTTCGTCTCTCTCTCCTTCTAATCCTTGAATGGCTCTGATCTCACCTGATTAAAATGGATCCTCAGAGTTTAGCTACTGGTTTGAGTAATCTCGCTAATAAGGTTCAAAGTTTACAGGATTTTGTTATTCATGCTCCAATATCTGAACCTAGAATCCCTTTACCTGAATTTTTCTCCGGGAATAGATCTCGCTTTCAGAATTTCAAACATAATTGTAAATTGTTTTTGTCTCTGAGATCTCGCTCCGCTGGAGATCCTGCACAGCAGGTCAGGATTGTAATTTCCTTACTCCGGGGCGACCCTCAGGATTGGGCATTTGCTTTGGCACAAGGGGATCCTGCGTTGCTCAATGTGGATGCGTTTTTTCTAGCTTTGGGGTTGCTTTATGAGGAACCTCATTTAGAGATTCAGGCTGAAAAAGCCTTGATGGCCCTGTCCCAGGGTACAGATGAGGCGGAAATATACTGCCAAAGATTTCGTAAGTGGTCTGTGCTTACTCAGTGGAATGAGTGCGCCCTGGCGGCGATTTTCAGAGAGGGTCTCTCTGATGCCATTAAGGATGTTATGGTGGGGTTCCCTGTGCCTGCAGGTCTGAATGAGTCCATGACAATGGCTATTCAGATTGATCGGCGTTTGCGGGAGCGCAAACCTGTGCACCATTTGGCGGTGTCTACTGAGAAGGCGCCAGAGAATATGCAATGTGATAGAATTCTGTCTAGAAGCGAACGGCAGAACTTTAGGCGAAAAAATGGGTTATGCTTCTATTGTGGTGATGCAACTCATGTTATATCAGCATGCTCTAAACGTACAAAGAAGGTTGATAAGTCTGTTTCAATCAGCACTTTACAGTCTAAGTTTATTCTATCTGTGACCCTGATTTGCTCTTTATCGTCAATTACCGCGGACGCTTATGTCGACTCTGGCGCCGCTTTGAGTCTTATGGATTGGTCCTTTGCCAAATGCTGTGGTTATGATTTAGAGCCTTTGGAAGTTCCTATACCTCTGAAGGGTATTGACTCCACGCCATTGGCTAGTAATAAACCACAATACTGGACACAAGTGACTATGCGTATTAATCCGGATCACCAGGAGATTATTCGCTTTCTTGTATTGTATAATCTACATGATGTTTTGGTGCTTGGATTGCCATGGCTGCAATCTCATAACCCAGTCCTCGACTGGAAAGCAATGTCTGTGTTAAGCTGGGGATGTCAGGGGACTCATGGGGACGTACCTTTGGTTGCCATTTCGTCATCTGTTCCCTCTGAGATTCCGGAATTCTTATCTGATTATCGTGACGTTTTTGAGGAACCTAAACTTGGTTCACTGCCTCCGCACAGAGATTGCGATTGTACAATAGATCTGATTCCGGGCAGTAAGTTTCCAAAAGGTCGTTTATTTAATCTGTCTGTGCCTGAACATGCTGCTATGCGTGAATATATTAAGGAGTCCTTGGAAAAGGGACATATTCGTCCTTCGTCATCTCCTTTAGGAGCCGGCTTTTTCTTTGTATCTAAAAAGGATGGCTCTTTGAGGCCGTGTATTGATTATCGGCTTTTGAATAAAATCACGATTAAATATCAGTACCCTTTGCCATTGCTTACTGATTTGTTTGCTCGCATAAAGGGGGCCAAGTGGTTCTCTAAGATTGATCTTCGTGGGGCGTATAATTTAGTGCGAATTAAGCAGGGGGACGAGTGGAAAACCGCATTTAATACGCCTGAGGGTCATTTTGAGTATTTAGTAATGCCTTTTGGTCTTTCAAATGCCCCTTCAGTCTTTCAGTCCTTTATGCATGACATTTTCCGTGAATATTTGGATAAATTTATGATTGTGTATTTGGATGATATTTTGATTTTTTCGGATGACTGGGACTCTCATGTCCAGCAGGTCAGGAAGGTTTTTCAGGTTTTGCGCTCTAATTCCTTGTGTGTAAAGGGTTCTAAGTGCATTTTTGGGGTTCAAAAGATTTCTTTTTTGGGGTATATTTTTTCCCCCTCTTCCATTGAGATGGATCCTGTCAAGGTTCAGGCTATTTGGGATTGGACGCAACCCTCTTCTCTTAAGAGCCTTCAGAAATTCTTGGGCTTTGCTAATTTCTACCGTCGATTTATAACTGGGTTTTCTGATGTTGATAAACCACTGACTGATTTGACTAAGAAGGGTGCTGATGTTGCTGATTGGTCCCCTGCTGCTGTGGAGGCCTTTCGGGAGCTTAAGCGCCGCTTTTCTTCCGCCCCTGTATTGCGTCAGCCTGATGTTACTCTTCCTTTTCAGGTTGAGGCCGACGCTTCAGAAATTGGAGCTGGGGCGGTTTTGTCGCAGAAAAGTTCCGACTGCTCCGTGATGAGACCTTGCGCGTTCTTTTCTCGTAAATTTTCGCCCGCGGAGCGAAATTATGATATTGGTAATCGTGAACTCTTTGCTATGAAGTGGGCTTTTGAGGAATGGCGTCATTGGCTTGAGGGGGCTAGACATCAGGTGGTGGTATTGACCGACCACAAGAATTTGATTTATCTTGAGTCTGCCAGGCGCCTGAATCCTAGACAGGCGCGCTGGTCGTTATTTTTCTCTCGGTTTAATTTTGTGGTTTCATACCTACCAGGTTCTAAAAATGTGAAGGTGGATGCCCTTTCTAGGAGTTTTGAGCCTGATTCTCCTGGTAATTCTGAACCTACGGGTATCCTTAAGGAGGGAGTGATTTTATCTGCTGTTTCCCCAGACCTGCGACGGGCCTTGCAGGAGTTTCAGGCGGATAGACCTGATCGTTGCCCGCCTGGTAGAATGTTTGTTCCTGATGATTGGACCAGTAGAGTCATCTCGGAGGTCCATTCTTCTGCGTTGGCAGGGCATCCTGGAATCTTTGGTACCAGGGAGTTGGTGGCTAGGTCCTTCTGGTGGCCTTCCCTGTCACGAGATGTGCGAGGTTTTGTGCAGTCTTGTGATGTTTGTGCTCGGGCCAAGCCTTGTTGTTCTTGGGCTAGTGGATTGTTGTTGCCCTTGCCTATTCCGAAGAGGCCTTGGACTCACATCTCGATGGATTTTATTTCTGATCTCCCTGTTTCTCAGAAGATGTCTGTCATCTGGGTGGTGTGTGACCGTTTCTCTAAGATGGTCCATTTGGTTCCCTTGCCTAAGTTGCCTTCCTCATCCGAGTTGGTTCCTCTGTTTTTTCAAAATGTGGTTCGCTTGCATGGTATTCCGGAGAATATCGTTTCTGACAGGGGGACCCAATTCGTGTCTAGATTTTGGCGAGCGTTCTGTGCTAGGATGGGCATTGATTTGTCTTTTTCGTCTGCTTTCCATCCTCAGACTAATGGCCAGACCGAGCGAACTAATCAGACCTTGGAGACTTATTTGAGGTGTTTTGTCTCTGCGGATCAGGATGATTGGGTTGCCTTCTTGCCCTTGGCGGAGTTTGCCCTCAATAATCGGGCTAGTTCTGCCACTTTGGTTTCTCCTTTCTTCTGTAATTCGGGGTTTCATCCTCGTTTCTCTTCCGGTCAGGTGGAGCCTTCGGATTGTCCTGGAGTGGATGCTGTGGTGGAGAGGTTGCATCGGATTTGGGGGCAGGTGGTGGACAATTTGAAGTTGTCCCAGGAGAAGACTCAGCATTTTGCCAACCGCCGTCGTCGTGTTGGTCCTCGTTTTTGTGTTGGGGATTTGGTGTGGTTATCTTCTCGGTTTGTCCCTATGAAGGTTTCTTCTAAGTTTAAGCCTCGGTTCATCGGCCCGTACAAGATATTGGAGATTCTTAACCCTGTGTCCTTTCGTTTGGACCTCCCTGCATCTTTTTCTATTCATAATGTCTTCCATCGGTCATTGTTGCGCAGGTATGAGGTACCTGTTGTGCCTTCCGTTGAGCCTCCTGCTCCGGTGTTGGTTGAGGGTGAGTTGGAGTACGTTGTGGAGAAGATCTTGGACTCCCGTGTTTCCAGACGGAGACTTCAGTATTTGGTCAAGTGGAAGGGCTACGGTCAGGAGGATAATTCTTGGGTGACAGCCTCTGATGTTCATGCCTCCGATTTGGTCCGTGCCTTTCATGGGGCTCATCCTGATCGCCCTGGTGGTTCTGGTGAGGGTTCGGTGCCCCCTCCTTGAGGGGGGGGTACTGTTGTGAATTTGGTTTCTGGGCTCCCCCGGTGGTCACTGGTGGTACTGAACGTGGGTTTGTCATCTCCTCTGTTCACCTGTTTCCATCAGGATGTGGGAGTTTCTATTTAGCCTTGCTCCTCAGTCATTTCTATGCCGGCCAACAATGTTACCAGAAGTGTTGTGAAATTGGATTTTGGGCTCCCCCGGTGGCCACTGGTGGAATTGAACTGGTGTGCATCATCCCCTCTGTTCACCTGTTTCCATCAGGATGTGGGAGTCGCTATTTAGCCTTGCTCCTCTGTCACTTCCATGCCGGTCAACATTGTAATCAGAAGCCTTTCTGTGCATGTTCCTGCTGCTAGACAACTCCCAGCTAAGTTGGACTTTAGTCCTCGTTTGTTTTTGCATTTTGTTCCAGTTCACAGCTGTAGTTTCGTTTCTGTGTCTGGAAAGCTCTTGTGATCTGAAATTGCCACTCTGATGTTATGAGTTAATACTAGAGTCTTAAAGTAATTTCAGGATGGTGTTTTGATAGGGTTTTCAGCTGACCATGAAAGTGCCCTTTCTGTCTTCTGCTATCTAGTAAGCGGACCTCAATTTTGCTAAACCTATTTTCATACTACGTTTGTCATTTTCATCTTAAATCACCGCCAATATATGTGGGGGCCTCTGTCTGCCTTTCGGGGAAATTTCTCTAGAGGTGAGCCAGGACTATATTTTCCTCTGCCAGGATTAGTTAGTCCTCCGGCCGGCGCTGGGCGTCTAGGGATAAAACGCAGGCAACGCTACCCGGCTACTGTTAGTTGTGCGGCAGGTTTAGTTCATGGTCAGTTTAGTTTCCATCCTTCCAAGAGCTAGTTCTTATGTTTGCTGGGCTATGTTCTCTTGCCATTGAGAACCATAACAGTTTGACCGGCCACAAAAGGGTTAAATTAATTGACAGAGAAAGGAGAGAAAAGAGAAGTCTGCTGAAGATTTTTTTTTTTTTCCCTTCAGTTCTGAGTGTGCTTGTAATTGAATCTCTTGCAAGTCTGCCTATATTGCAGCCTTTCTCTCTCTCTCTCCTTCTAATCCTGGAATGGCTCTGTGTTCACCTGTTTAAAATGGATATTCAGAGTTTAGCTGCAGGTTTGAATAATCTCACCACGAAAGTTCAAAATTTACAAGATTTTGTTGTTCATGTTCCTATATCTGAACCTAGAATTCCTTTGCCTGAATTTTTCTCGGGGAATAGATCTTGCTTTCAAAATTTCAAAAATAATTGCAAGTTGTTTTTGTCCCTGAAATCTCGCTCTGCTGGAGATCCTGCTCAGCAGGTCAGGATTGTGATTTCCTTGCTCCGGGGCGACCCTCAGGATTGGGCTTTTGCATTGGCTCCAGGGGATCCTGCGTTGCTCAATGTGGATGCGTTTTTTCTGGCCTTGGGGTTGCTTTATGAGGAACCTCAGTTAGAGCTTCAGGCGGAAAAGGCCTTGATGTCCCTATCTCAGGGGCAAGACGAAGCTGAAATATACTGCCAGAAATTCCGTAAATGGGCTGTACTTACTCAGTGGAATGAGTGCGCCCTGGCGGCGAATTTCAGAGAGGGTCTCTCTGATGCCATTAAGGATGTTATGGTGGGGTTCCCTGTGCCTGCGGGTCTGAATGAGTCCATGACAATGGCTATCCAGATCGATAGGCGTCTGCGGGAGCGCAAACCTGTGCACCATTTGGCGGTGTCTACTGAGAAGACGCCAGAGAATATGCAATGTGATAGAATTCTGTCCAGAAGTGAACGGCAGAATTTTAGATGAAAAAATGGGTTGTGCTTCTATTGCGGTGATTCAACTCATGTTATATCAGCATGCTCTAAGCGTACTAAGAAGCTTGATAAGTCTGTTTCAATTGGCACTTTACAGTCTAAGTTTATTCTATCTGTGACCCTGATTTGTTCTTTATCATCTATTACCGCGGATGCCTATGTCGACTCTGGCGCCGCTTTGAGTCTTATGGATTGGTCCTTTGCCAAACGCTGTGGGTATGATTTGGAGCCTCTTGAAACTCCTATACCCCTGAAGGGGATTGACTCCACCCCATTGGCTAGCAATAAACCACAATACTGGACACAAGTAACTATGCGGATTAATCCGGATCACCAGGAGATTATTCGCTTTCTTGTGCTGTATAACCTACATGATGTGTTGGTGCTTGGATTGCCATGGCTGCAATCTCATAACCCAGTCCTTGACTGGAAAGCTATGTCTGTGTTAAGCTGGGGATGTAAGGGGACGCATGGGGACGTATCTGTGGTTTCCATTTCATCATCTATTCCCTCTGAGATTCCTGAATTCTTGACTGAATATCGTGACGTTTTTGAAGAACCTAAGCTTGGTTCATTACCTCCGCACCGGGAGTGCGATTGTGCCATAGATTTGATTCCGGGTAGTAAATACCCTAAGGGTCGTTTATTTAATCTGTCTGTGCCTGAACATGCTGCTATGCGAGAATATATAAAGGAGTTCTTGGAAAAGGGACATATTCGTCCTTCGTCATCTCCCTTAGGAGCCGGTTTTTTCTTTGTGGCTAAGAAAGATGGCTCTTTGAGGCCGTGTATTGATTATCGGCTTTTGAATAAAATCACGGTTAAATATCAATATCCGTTGCCACTGCTGACTGATTTGTTTGCTCGCATAAAGGGGGCCAAGTGGTTCTCTAAGATAGATCTCCGTGGGGCGTATAATTTGGTGCGAATTAAGCAGGGGGATGAGTGGAAAACCGCATTTAATACGCCCGAGGGCCACTTTGAGTATTTGGTGATGCCTTTTGGTCTTTCAAATGCCCCTTCAGTCTTTCAGTCCTTTATGCATGACATTTTCCGTGATTATTTGGATAAATTTATGATTGTGTATCTGGATGATATTTTGATTTTTTCGGATGACTGGGACTCTCATGTCCAGCAGGTCAGGAGGGTTTTTCAGGTTTTGCGGTCTAATTCCTTGTGTGTGAAGGGTTCTAAGTGCGTTTTTGGGGTTCAGAAGATTTCCTTTTTGGGATATATTTTTTCCCCCTCTTCCATCGAGATGGATCCTGTCAAGGTTCAGGCTATTTGTGATTGGACGCAACCCTCTTCTCTTAAGAGTCTTCAGAAATTTTTGGGCTTTGCTAACTTTTATCGTCGATTTATTGCTGGTTTTTCTGATGTTGTTAAACCATTGACTGATTTGACTAAGAAGGGTGCTGATGTTGCTGATTGGTCCCCTGCTGCTGTGGAGGCCTTTCGGGAGCTTAAGCGCCGCTTTTCTTCCGCCCCTGTGTTGCGTCAGCCTGATGTTGCTCTTCCTTTTCAGGTTGAGGTCGACGTTTCTGAAATCGGAGCTGGGGCGGTTTTGTCGCAGAGAAGTTCTGATTGCTCCGTGATGAGACCTTGTGCTTTTTTCTCGCGTAAATTTTCGCCCGCCGAGCGGAATTATGATGTTGGGAATCGGGAGCTTTTGGCCATGAAGTGGGCTTTTGAGGAGTGGCGTCATTGGCTTGAGGGGGCTAGACATCAGGTGGTGGTATTGACTGACCACAAAAATCTAATTTATCTTGAGTCCGCCAGACGCCTGAATCCTAGACAGGCGCGCTGGTCGTTGTTTTTCTCTCGGTTTAATTTTGTGGTGTCCTACCTGCCGGGTTCTAAGAATGTTAAGGCGGATGCCCTTTCTAGGAGTTTTGAGCCTGACTCCCCTGGTAATTCTGAACCTACAGGTATCCTTAAGGATGGAGTGATATTGTCTGCCGTTTCTCCAGACCTGCGGCGGGCCTTGCAGGAGTTTCAGGCGGATAGACCTGATCGTTGCCCACCTGGTAGACTGTTTGTTCCTGATGATTGGACCAGTAAAGTCATTTCTGAGGTTCATTCTTCTGCGTTGGCAGGTCATCCTGGAATCTTTGGTACCAGGGATTTGGTGGCAAGGTCCTTCTGGTGGCCTTCCCTGTCTCGAGATGTGCGAGGCTTCGTGCAGTCTTGTGACGTTTGTGCTCGGGCCAAGCCTTGTTGTTCTCGGGCTAGTGGATTGTTGTTGCCCTTGCCTATCCCGAAGAGGCCCTGGATGCACATCTCGATGGATTTTATTTCGGATCTTCCTGTTTCTCAGAAGATGTCTGTCATCTGGGTGGTGTGTGACCGTTTCTCTAAGATGGTCCATTTGGTTCCCCTGCCTAAGTTGCCTTCTTCTTCCGAGTTGGTTCCTCTGTTTTTTCAAAATGTGGTCCGTTTGCATGGTATTCCGGAGAATATCGTTTCTGACAGAGGAACCCAATTCGTGTCTAGATTTTGGCGAGCATTCTGTGCTAGGATGGGCATAGATTTGTCTTTCTCGTCTGCTTTCCATCCTCAGACTAATGGCCAGACCGAGCGGACGAATCAGACCTTGGAGACATATTTGAGGTGTTTTGTGTCTGCAGATCAGGATGATTGGGTTGCTTTTTTGCCTTTAGCGGAGTTTGCCCTCAATAATCGGGCCAGCTCTGCCACCTTGGTGTCTCCTTTTTTCTGTAATTCGGGGTTTCATCCTCGATTTTCTTCTGGTCAGGTGGAATCTTCGGATTGTCCTGGAGTGGATGTTGTGGTGGAGAGGTTGCATCAGATTTGGGGGCAGGTAGTGGACAATTTGAAGTTGTCCCAGGAGAAGACTCAGCTTTTTGCCAACCGCCGGCGTCGGGTTGGTCCTCGGCTTTGTGTTGGGGACTTGGTGTGGTTGTCTTCTCGTTTTGTCCCTATGAGGGTTTCTTCTCCTAAGTTTAAGCTTCGGTTCATCGGCCCGTACAAGATATTGGAGATTCTTAACCCTGTGTCCTTCCGTTTGGACCTCCCTGCATCTTTTTCTATTCATAATGTTTTTCATCGGTCATTATTGCGCAGGTATGAGGTACCGGTTGTGCCTTCCGTTGAGCCTCCTGCTCCGGTGTTGGTTGAGGGCGAGTTGGAGTACGTTGTGGAAAAAATCTTGGACTCCCGTGTTTCCAGACGGAAACTCCAGTATCTGGTCAAATGGAAGGGATACGGTCAGGAGGATAATTCTTGGGTGACTGCCTCTGATGTTCATGCCTCCGATCTGGTCCGTGCCTTTCATAGGGCTCATCCTGATCGCCCTGGTGGTTCTGGTGAGGGTTCGGTGCCCCCTCCTTGAGGGGGGGGTACTGTTGTGAAATTGGATTTTGGGCTCCCCCGGTGGCCACTGGTGGAATTGAACTGGTGTGCATCATCCCCTCTGTTCACCTGTTTCCATCAGGATGTGGGAGTCGCTATTTAGCCTTGCTCCTCTGTCACTTCCATGCCGGTCAACATTGTAATCAGAAGCCTTTCTGTGCATGTTCCTGCTGCTAGACAACTCCCAGCTAAGTTGGACTTTAGTCCTCGTTTGTTTTTGCATTTTGTTCCAGTTCACAGCTGTAGTTTCGTTTCTGTGTCTGGAAAGCTCTTGTGATCTGAAATTGCCACTCTGGGGACTTGGTGTGGTTGTCTTCTCGTTTTGTCCCTATGAGGGTTTCTTCTCCTAAGTTTAAGCTTCGGTTCATCGGCCCGTACAAGATATTGGAGATTCTTAACCCTGTGTCCTTCCGTTTGGACCTCCCTGCATCTTTTTCTATTCATAATGTTTTTCATCGGTCATTATTGCGCAGGTATGAGGTACCGGTTGTGCCTTCCGTTGAGCCTCCTGCTCCGGTGTTGGTTGAGGGCGAGTTGGAGTACGTTGTGGAAAAAATCTTGGACTCCCGTGTTTCCAGACGGAAACTCCAGTATCTGGTCAAATGGAAGGGATACGGTCAGGAGGATAATTCTTGGGTGACTGCCTCTGATGTTCATGCCTCCGATCTGGTCCGTGCCTTTCATAGGGCTCATCCTGATCGCCCTGGTGGTTCTGGTGAGGGTTCGGTGCCCCCTCCTTGAGGGGGGGGTACTGTTGTGAAATTGGATTTTGGGCTCCCCCGGTGGCCACTGGTGGAATTGAACTGGTGTGCATCATCCCCTCTGTTCACCTGTTTCCATCAGGATGTGGGAGTCGCTATTTAGCCTTGCTCCTCTGTCACTTCCATGCCGGTCAACATTGTAATCAGAAGCCTTTCTGTGCATGTTCCTGCTGCTAGACAACTCCCAGCTAAGTTGGACTTTAGTCCTCGTTTGTTTTTGCATTTTGTTCCAGTTCACAGCTGTAGTTTCGTTTCTGTGTCTGGAAAGCTCTTGTGATCTGAAATTGCCACTCTGATGTTATGAGTTAATACTAGAGTCTTAAAGTAATTTCAGGATGGTGTTTTGATAGGGTTTTCAGCTGACCATGAAAGTGCCCTTTCTGTCTTCTGCTATCTAGTAAGCGGACCTCAATTTTGCTAAACCTATTTTCATACTACGTTTGTCATTTTCATCTTAAATCACCGCCAATATATGTGGGGGCCTCTGTCTGCCTTTCGGGGAAATTTCTCTAGAGGTGAGCCAGGACTATATTTTCCTCTGCCAGGATTAGTTAGTCCTCCGGCCGGCGCTGGGCGTCTAGGGATAAAACGCAGGCAACGCTACCCGGCTACTGTTAGTTGTGCGGCAGGTTTAGTTCATGGTCAGTTTAGTTTCCATCCTTCCAAGAGCTAGTTCTTATGTTTGCTGGGCTATGTTCTCTTGCCATTGAGAACCATAACACAGAAGCATTTCTGTTGCATGTTCCTGCTCCTAGACTACTTTCAGCTAAGTTGGATTTTTGTCCTAAGTTTGTTTGCATTTTTGTTCCAGTTCTCTGTGTTTGAATATTTCTGAGACTGGAAGCTCTTGTGAACTGAAATTGCCACTCTGGTGTCATGAGTTGATATTAGAGTTCTAAAGTAATTTCAGGATGGAATTTTGAATAGGGTTTTCAGCTGGCCGTGAAGTCCCCTTTTCTGTCTTCCTTCTATCTAGTAAGCGGACCTCAATTTTGCTAAACCTATTTTCATACTTCGTATGTCAATTTCCTCTAATATCACCGACAATATTTGTGGGGGCTACTGTCCGCCTTTTGGGGAAAATTTCTCTAGAGGTGAGCCAGGTCTGTATTTTCCTCTGCTAGGGTCAGTCAGTTCTCCGGCTGGCGCTGGGCGTCTAGGGATAAAACGTAGGCACGCTACCCGGCCACTTTCAGTTGTTGTGATAGGTTTAGCTCACGGTCAGCTCGAGTTCCCATCTTCCAAGAGCTAGTCCTTTTTGTATGCTCAACTATGTTCTCTGTGTGTTGAGAACCATGACACCACCCCCAGACTTAAGGCCCCGTCTCACTAAGCGATTTACCAACGATCACGACCAGCGATACGACCTGGCCGTGATCGTTGGTAAGTCGCTGTGTGGTCGCTGGGGAGCTGTCACACAGACAGCTCTCTCCAGCGACCAACGATCAGGGGAACGACTTCGGCATCGTTGAAACTGTCTTCAACGATGCCGAAGTCCCCCTGCAGCACCCGGGTAACCAGGGTAAACATCGGGTTACTAAGCGCAGGGCCGCGCTTAGTAACCCGATGTTTACCCTGGTTACCAAAAAAAACAAACAGTACATACTCGCCTTTCGGTGTCCAGGTCCCTTGCCGTCTGCTTCCTGCTCTGGCTGAGATCCGGCCGTACAGTGAGAGCAGAGCGCAGCGGTGACGTCACTGCTGTGCTCTCACTTCTCACTGTACGGCCGGCAGTCAGTGAGAGCAGGAAGCAGACGCCAAGGGACCTGACGGACATCAGAAGGCGAGTATGTACTGTTTGTTTTTTTTTACATTTACGCTGGTAACCAGGGTAAACATCGGGTTACTAAGCGCGGCCCTGCGCTTAGTAACCCGATGTTTACCCTGGTAACCAGTGAAGACATCGCTGGATCGGTGTCACACACACCGATTCAGCGATGTCAGCGGGGCCTCAACGACCAAAAAAAGGTCCAGGCCATTCCGACACGACCAGCGATCTCGCAGCAGGGGCCTGATCGCTGGTACGTGTCACACATAGCGAGATCGCTATGGAGGTCGCTGTTGCGTCACAAAACTTGTGACTCAGCAGCGATCTCGCTAGCGATCTCGCTATGTGAGACGGGGCCTTTAGAGGGATAAACCTCGATGCCATGAAAATGTAAATAGTTAATTGTTTACTTTCCTGCTGTTATTTTGCTACTGATACCCGACCAGGGTTGTTCTTAAGGGGGTCCCTTTGTTTACCCGGGACCCCTATCACTTTTTATTTTTGTTGTTGTTTCTCTTTTTACTCTATTACACCCCAATTTTGAAAAGACTGCCGAATCATGGACGGTGAATGGTTCTCAAACTGTTTTGTAAATAGTTTGCACCTTAGTAAAGGTGCCCCCTACTGGGTTTACAAGGAAAAGAACTCTTTGCGAAGAAACTGTTCCTGGAAACAGTACAGGGGTTCCTACCTTACACGAACTTGCAGCTTGAGAAGTTGCGCTACCTCCAAGAGACTTGGCTCCCTCTTAAAGGGAACGTTCACCAATAGCACTTAAAGTATAATGTTGCCTTAAGAGAAGTAGCAATAATGTTTATATGTAGAAGTAATATGTAGTTAGTTATAAGAAAATGTTTGATAATGTTGCTAGAGATTGAGGACAGGGAAGTGAACCCATACGGGGTTAGATGGTGAGTCCTAGGAGCCATAGAGAGATGGTTCAGTGTTTCTGTGCTAAGAAAAGAGGCAGTAGGCCTGGGCAGATAGACAGGCGGTCCTGCATAAGACAAATCAAGAAGAAAGTGTTGCACTTAGAAGAGAGAAGTGATAAAAGTTAATTTATATTTTAGGAGTTTTATAGTAAGCCTTTAGTGGATTCAGCTTATACGTCCTTAGAGGCAAAGTTAAATTATTGTTGAGAATTTGCACTAAGTAGAATACCCGGCTGGGTAAGAAAAGTTATTTATAGGATGTTATTTAAAATATTTAACCATGTTCTGTTTGTAACGTTCAAGTGTCCTCACCTCCCATAAAGGGAAGCTCTGTTCAAATTTACTTGTTTCTGCATTTCAAAATTTGTATGTCTTTTTGCTGACATGTATTGTTGTTTTCTTCCCAGTCCAGGAGTGCTGGATTTAACCGGGGGGGAGTGCAGCGCCCCAGAGACCTGGTCGTTCTGCCGCTAAGGGGGGTGATGGTACGTCTGATGGCACTGAAGGAGTTCACCTGACCAGGTATCACAGACACCAATACACTTCATAGTCTGGCCTCCAGGGGGAGCTAAGGGCGCTATGTATTAGGCCACTCCTCACAATCTGGTAAAACTGGGAGTTAGATAGAAAGTTAGGGAGAAAGCTGACTGGGTTGGAACCAAGCAACATCCTGTGGCAGAGGGTGTTGCAGGGGAAGATTCAGGGGGGTCCCTGTCAGGGGTGGGATCCTGACAGAGGCCTAGCGAACAGAAAAGAACGTTAAGGAACCGCGCCTGCACTACATCGCGGTGGTATCTCAAGAAAGGACAAGAAGCGAGGTTTATTGTGGAGAGTGAGAAACGAGATCAAAGCAAAAAGGAGATAACACCAATAGGAGTCGTGCTGTAAGATCGAGGCAACATCCTATTGAGGCGCGTAGCCGGTGGCCAGAACGCCGAGGAAGTATTAGGCTCCAAGCAATACTTCAAACAGAGGCAGGACAGTTGATTTTAGGTTGGCTGTCTCACCAAAATCACCTAAGAAGACATAGGGGGCAACTGTGGGAGAGGGGCGACGCTAGGGTCCCGGAAGAACTCCAGGCCTTCCCGTCATATGGGTGCGTCCTATCCATATCATCTGGGGGACGGAGAAGAACATCAGAACAGACATAAGTTGTGGGAAATAACATCAGAAACAGACACAACAGTTGTGAGGACTATCCCGTGGTGCTCAGCAGGGAAGTACTACAATACACAGGCGCTAGAAGGTAGGCACAGATTTCCACCTGCAAAGGGAACTCTGGAGGTACCATCGGACCGGCCGGTCTCTTACAGCCCTTTTAACCGTTCTCTGGATTGAGGACCTTGAAGCCTTCAGTACAGAGGTAAAGAGACTGCAACCCTGTGTCCTCGTTATTCACCGCGAACTGCACTACGCACCATCACCTACACCTTTCATTGGACGCCCCTTAGCAGGGTCACGGACCGGGTCTAGCCACCGTGACAACCCCAGAACCGAGACAGAGAGGCCCGGTGCCGAGTGTCCGGTGGCCCTGCGTCTGGGGGCGCTCCACTAAGCATCTCTGGGAACTCCTTCAAGATTGTTGGAAGACCATTCCCAGGGACTCCCTCTTGAAGTTCATCAAGAGAATGCCAAGAGTGTGCAAAGCAGTCATCAAAGCAAAAGGTGGCTACTTTGAAGAACCTAGAATATAAAACATAATTTCAGTTGTTTCACACTTTTTTGTTAAGTATATAATTCCACATGTGTTAATTCATAGTTTTGATGCCTTCAGTGTGAATGTACAATTTTCAGTCATGAAAATACAGAAAAATCTTTAAATGAGAAGGTGTGTCCAAACTTTTGGTCTGTACTGTACATGTAGCTGGCCCTGCTGTGCTTACAGTACAAGGCATTATGACCAGGAGTAGTGGCAGCAGTTAGAGCAATCCAGGGCAGCCTGTTAGTCATAGGCACAGTATAAATATATATGTATCCTTTATATTCTACAGCAGTTATGGAGTGAAGCCAGTAAATAGTGGTGTTGACTGAGTGCATGCAGAGTTCGCAGAGCTGGGCTACATTACAATGTGCAGGATCTGTGAGGCAGCAGTTTGGACAGAGACAGGTGGTGAAATCTTTGCCTACATTGCAAGCAGAGCTGCTGGGACACATCTACAGCCCCGACTGTACACTGGCATCATCATGTGGGGCCATTATACTGTATGCAGCATCATGTTGGGCCATTATACAGTATGGAACATCATGTGTGGCCATTATACAGTATTGAGCATCATGTGGCCATCATACAGTATGGAGCATAATGTGTGGCCATTATACAGTATGGAGCATCATGTGTGGCCATCATACAGTATGGAGCACTGTGTGGCCATTATACAGTATTGAGCATCATGTGTGGCCATTATACAGTATAGAGCACTGTGTGGCCATTATACAGCACTCAGCATCATGTGTGGCCATTATACAGTATGGAGCATCATGTGTGGCCATCATACAGTATGGAGCACTGTGTGGCCATTATACAGTATTGAGCATCATGTGTGGCCATTATACAGTATGGAGCACTGTGTGGCCATATTTTTTTCAGTTTATAATTATTGTTTATGAAACAGTGTGATCAGCAGTGCCAAATGAGAGAGTTTGGGGCGGAAATATGGGTGTGACAAGTTGTCAAATGGGTGTGGTCAGGGGTGAGGCCTGAAATTTGCCGCAGAGCGCTGCACGCGCAGCTACCTTTGTCCCTCTTTGCCTTCTTCAAAAGTTGGGAGGTATGTATACATGCACTTTCCATCTGTACATTTTGTGTATCAACATGGATCTGCTTGACCTTTTTTAAATCTTTCTTTCAATAAGACTTTGTTCATTTTGGTTCAATGCTCTTGCTGATTGCTTAAGACCATAGAGAGATTTTTGTAGGTTGCAAACAAGAATCTCTTCACCTTCTTTGATATAACCTTCAGGTTTAGTCATGTGCAAGTCCTGCCATCATTTAAAAAGGCAGTTTTGATGTCAGAATGTCTGAAAATCATCTTCTATACAGCAGCTATAGCCATTAGAGTCCTGAATGTGATCTCCTTACCAACTGGAGAAAATGTGGCATCATAATCTTCACCGAGAACTCAATCTGCACATGCGCCACCTCTGATGGCCATTTTCACAGAGCTCACTGCAGGAAAATCAACAGGAAAGTGCCGGACTCCACTCAATGATGACATTTTCTGACAGCCCCTGTGCACGCTGCTTGTCAGTGATAGGATACCCCCTCCTCCCTGCCTGGGGCCAACAGCATTATCCCACTCCTGCCACCGCTAGCTTCCTGCAGCAGCAGCAACCCTGTCTCCTGTGTCCAAGATCTACCACATCTGTCCCCCCATAAGCTCGATTCAGATTATAAGAAGCATCTCCAATTCCTTCCAAATTTGGGGGAGGAAAAGTGTATTTTATAATCTGAAAAATAAGGTATATTTGACTGTTTTCTTTCCTTGTGGTAGCTTGGTGAGTTAGTGCAGTGCCCCAGAGTCCTGGTCGTTGCAGTAGTGTCATTCTTCCACCAGGGGGAGTGATGTTGCGTCTGAAGGCAATAAAGGAGATCTCTTTGCCAGGTATCACAAACCACATGTGGAGAAATGGGGTCAGTGGGTGCTCTCGTCCGCTGGCCCGGATGTCTTTAGCAAGACTGCATGGACCACGGCTCATACCACTGAACGCCCGCTCTATCTCCCAGTGGGCAATACACTACACAGACAACACAGGGTTAAGGTAAAACAGTGTGGCAATACTTTATTGAACCACAGCATACAATAGCAAACAGAACACTCCCACCAATTACCCCAAGATGGTGCACATTAGGTAACGTTCACATTTGCGTTGTTGAGCGCAGCGTCGTCGACGGATACCGACGCATGCGTCGTGCGCCCCTATCTTTAACATGGGGGGCGCATGGACATGTGCCGGTATGCGTTTTCAAGCGTTTTGTGAAGCATGCGTCATTTGGGTGCAACAGTCAGGCCGCAGCTGACGCTACATGATGCAGTTTTTTGAGCGTCAAATTTCATGTAAACGTCGGACGCATGCTTCACAAAACGCTGCGTTGTGCATGCGTTTTGCGTTGCGTCGCCGACGCTGCGCCCAACAACACAAATGTGAACGTAGCCTTACAGGGCCTCACCCTTCCGCTGACTCATCGAGATAATGGTAGATGTTATGTCAGAGCTCCCAGGGTCGCTACTCCATCTGTGGATGAACGCACAGAGAAGGGGTAACGACAAGCATAGGGATATCACCAAGGACTGTCCATAGAGTCCATACAAGGTTCAAAGCCAGTTGACACGATGTCAGAGCTCCCAGTGTCGCTACTCCATCTGTGGATGAATGCACAGAGAAGGGGTAACGACAAGCATAGGGAGATGACCAAGACCTGTCCATAGAGTCCATACAAGGTCCAAAGCCAGTTGACACAAGAGTCACCACCTGGCTTATCTGACCATCTCCATGGAACCAGGCGACCAGTGGGTCCCAACCCTGGCTTTCTCCAAACAGATCCATGGTTCAGAGATGGTCACTGGATCAGATCTGTGTCCTTCCAACCAGAGCCAAAAACCCCTGGGTTGTTTCCTATAGAATCATAGATCATGCTAACCTCGTGATGGTGCCATGATGAATTGGCTGCAGTCCTTTCTCTTGTCTGTTGGGTGGTTTGCAGAATGTCTGGCTGATAGCTCTGTGTTACTTCAGTCTCTCAGGATGTGATCCCTGAGTCTTTTTATACCCATGGCATGTAAGCTATTTTTAGAATTACCCAGGGCCCTTCAGTCTAACATCAAGATAAGGTAAACAATGGTGATGGGTAGTGTTGAGCATTCCGATACCGCAAGTATCGGGTATCGGCCGATACTAGCGGTATCGGAATTCCGATACCGGGATTCCGATACTTGCCGCGTATCGGATACCGGAATCGGAAGTTCCCAGATTCAAAATGCAGAAATTCAGCCAATGAGAATGATTTCAAGTGTGGGCACATCCTGTTCAGCATGGAGGGCATGAAACTACTGGCATGGCTGTGATTGGCTGCTGAAATGATGTCATGATGCAGTTTAAAAGTCGCTGGCGCCATTTTGCGATCACTCTGCTGTGAATTCAGTTAGTGACAGGACGCTGTTTGCTGACTGAGGGACAGTTTAGAGATAGCGATTTGCTTCTTTGTGCTTTCCAAAGGCTAATTTAGCAACCGCTGTGTTCACCTACTATTCACCTTCCTTTTGCCTTGTAGCGCTGTTTTCACAGCGATCTGCAAGGTCTCTCTGTGTGTGTGTGTGTGAGTGCAGCCCACTCTCTAGTCTGAGTGCAGCCACATAGGCCATCCATAGCTGGTTGTATTCAGTTCAGGGAGGGTGGTTCATTGCCTCATACTGTCCTTTTTTTTTTTTTTTTTGAAGTAGTGCAGGCTGCTGCACATTTTTTCCAAAAATTCCTATTAGTGTCTTTCCACCCGTCTCCAGCTAATTTGTGGAAAAACACTACATAGGATAAAGTAGAGGAGGGTTTTTGGGCCTTGCAGCGCCGTTTACGGCTGTCTGCACGGTCTCCGTGTGACTGCAGCTCGCCCTGTAATCTGTGAGCAGCTATAGCCTGGTTGTCTCCAGCTCAGGGTTTTTCACTGCGTCATACCGCCAAATCAATTTTCTTTTTTTTCAAAGTAGTGTAGTCTGCTGCTAATTTATTTTAAAAAATCCTATTAGTGTCTTTCCACCCGTCTCCAGCTAATTTGTGGAAAAACACTACATAGGATAAAGTAGAGGAGGGTTTTTGGGCCTTGCAGCGCCGTTTACGGCTGTCTGCACGGTCTCCGTGTGACTGCAGCTCGCCCTGTAGTCTGTGAGCAGCCGTAGCCTGGTTGTCTGCAGCTCAGGGTTTTTCACTGCGTCATACCGCCAAATCAATTTTCTTTTTTTTCAAAGTAGTGTAGTCTGCTGCTAATTTATTTTAAAAAATCCTATTAGTGTCTTTCCACCCGTCTCCAGCTAATTTGTGGAAAAACACTACATAGGATAAAGTAGAGGAGGGTTTTTGGGCCTTGCAGCGCCGTTTACGGCTGTCTGCACGGTCTCCGTGTGATTGCAGCTCTATCCGTTGTCAGTTCAGCCCCAAAAAAATAAATAAATAATAAAGTTCACCAAACACACCAGTTACACACCACTTTACATTTGTGTAGGCCACATTAGCTCATATTCAAGTCTAGTCCACACTTTAGAAAATTAGTGTGTCTTATACCTGTTAGGAGGAGTTGCTCAGGAATAAGCACACAAAGCCGTTAGTACTTTTCTGCTTATCTTTATCAGTCAACCAAGATGAAGAAGGCAGTGAGTAAGGCACGTGGGCGTGGGCGTGGGCGCGGAGCAGGGAGGGGACGTGGGGATTCTGTGCCTGCTGCGGGCACCGGTGAGTCATCAGCACCCACTTTCACAAGGGAACAGTCGTTCATGCGCAGCTTTGTCGCCGAGCGCCGTACACCGCTGCTGCGTGAAGACCAAATTGAAGCCGTTGTGGGATGGATGGCAGCTAATGCATCAACTTCCATTAGTGCCACATCCTCTCAGACACAGAGCACTGGAGAGCAGCCATCTGTCTCTTCACCACCTGCAAAATTGCCCAGGCAGACAGAGATCCCAGGACAGGAGCAGTCTCTACTTCTGTTCTCTGAATCATCTCTTGGCTTGGAAACAGGGGGCCAGCCAAGCAGCATTGGAGAAATGGAAGAAGAGGCAGGGTGCAGTGATGCCCAACCGCTTTTTCTGTCTTCCTCTGAAGAGGCGGGTGGGCCAGTGGCTCCGGTCACCACCTCGCAGGCCGCATCAGCTGATGATGACACTCAGGTGCCACTTACTGGTGCGTGCTCTGCTGCTGAGACTACCCAGGAGGAGCAGTTGGGGGCAGAGGGTAGTGTAGATGATGAGGTCCTTGACCCATCTTGGCGTCAGGGACAGGAAGGTGGTGGGAGCAGCTCTGAGGAAGAGATTCCCCGTACGGCCCAAAGAGGGAGAGGGAGGGGGAAGACTGCGGATCCTGCAGCCTCCGCTTTGGCACCCGTAAGGAGCATGTCTCTTCCAAAAGTCAAAAGGGGGGCTCCCAAGACTTGCAGTGCCTGGTCCTTTTTTGACCCAGTTGCAGATGACATTTGCTATGTCAGATGCAAGGTGTGTCATCAAAAAATCAAAAGAGGTCAAAAAGTCGCCAACCTCAATACCTCCAACATGTGGAAACATGTGCGCAACAGGCACCCGGCGGAGTTAGACAAACACACTGAAGAGCTAGGCCAACCAACAGCGGCAGCTACCACCTCTTCAGCTCGTGTTGCCTCTTCCTCTAGCTCACACGCAGCTGGTTCGGCTTCCTCCCAGGATCGCCGTGGAAGAACCTCTGGCCCTGTTGTCCAGAGACCCGCTGTCATTCCACCCGCAGCACCACTTTCCCAGTCATCCACACACTCCCAGCCCAGTCTACAGCCATCGGTAGTACAGGCATGGGAGAAAAGGCGGCCTTTCTCGTCAAACCACCCACGAGCACAGGCTCTGACTGCAGGCATTGCCAAACTTCTGTCACTGGAAATGCTGTCATTCAGGCTGGTGGAGACTGACAGCTTCCGTGACTTGATGTCATTGGCAGTCCCACAGTACAATGTGCCCAGCCGCTTTTACTTCAGCAGGCAAGCCGTCCCTGCCCTGCACAAGCATGTGGAGGGACACATAAAACACGCGCTACTGAACGCCGTCAGTAGCAAGGTCCACCTCACCACCGATGCGTGGACCAGTCAACATGGACAGGGGCGATACCTTTCCCTCACTGCCCATTGGGTTAATGTAGTTGAGCCGGGTACAGACCGTGCGAGTGGCGCAGGACGTGTCCTGCCCACTCCAAGGATTGCAGGAATCCATTCTGTACGCATTGACTCCTCCTCTTACACCAGTTCCTCAGAATCATCGCTGCAGGAGCCGTCACAGTCCACCTCCACATGGACCCGTGATGAACGTGTACCTGTTACGACCGACATGAGCACAGCCGTGGCCAAACGTCAACAGGCCGTCTTGAAATTAATTTTTTTGGGGAATCGTAGCCACACAGCGCAGGAGCTCTGGAATGCCATCAAGCAGGAGAGCGATGTGTGGTTTGAGCCAGCGAATCTCCAGCCAGGCATGGTAGTGTGTGATAATGGCCGAAATCTGGTGGCAGCCCTGGGCCTCGGCAACCTCACTCACATCCCATGTCTGGCACATGTGCTCAATTTGGTCGTGCAGAGTTTTTTGAGGGACTATCCGGATCTTGATGCACTGCTGCACAAGGTCCGCCTAGAGTGTGCTCACTTGCGGCGTTCCAGCACGGCAAAAGCGCGCATTGCGGCTCTGCAGCGCCGACACCGCCTGCCGGAACATCGCATCATATGTGACTTACCTACCAGGTGGAATTCCACGTTACATATGTTGGAGCGGTTGTGTGAGCAGCAGCAAGCTGTAATGGAGTACCAGCTGTATCAGGCGCAAAAAAGTCGCAGTCAGCGCCGTACAGACTTCACAACCACAGAGTGGGCCACTATGAAGGATGTCTGCCAGGTTTTGCGTCCCTTTGATTATTCCACGCGGATGGCGAGTGCAGATGATGCACTAGTCAGCATGACTGTCCCCCTTATCTGCCTGCTTGAAAAATCACTGCAAGCGCTAAGGGATGATGTTGTGGAAGAGGTGGAGGATGAGGATTCACCACTTCCATCATCTTCTGGACAGTCAGCGCCACGTGGTTCCTCACAAACGCGTAGGCAGGGGACAGTTTGTGAGGAGGATGAGGAGGAGTCAATGGAGGAGGAAGACATCCGTCCAGAGGAGGGAGTTACACAATTGTCCACTACTCAGTGTGTACAGCGAGGGTGGGGTGATGACGAGCGGGCAGAGATCACGCCTCCAGCTGGGGACAGCGTTTCTTGGGCAGTTGGCAGTCTGCAGCACATGGTGGATTACATGCTGCAGTGCCTGAGAAACGACCGCCGCATCGACCACATTCTCAACATGTCTGATTATTGGGTGTTCACCCTCCTCGATCCTCGCTACCGGGACAACGTAGAAAGCCTCATCACACCGTTGAACCGGGAGCGAAAAATGCGGGAGTACCAAGACACACTGGTCAGTTCCATCATCTTCTCCATTCCAACTGAGAGAAGTGCTGCTACTGCATTCCAAAGCAGCTCAGTGCGTCCAGGCAGTGGTGGAGGCTCTGCACAAAGAGGGAGCAGAAGCAGTGCCTCTGCCCAAGGCAAGACCAGTATGGCCCAACTGTGGCACAGTTTTGTGTGCCCCCCACAAAAGTCTACACCATCACAGACGGCTCCAGTCAGCAGGAGGCAACGGTTCCGTCAGATGGTGACAGACTACATGTCTTGCCCTCTTGCTGTACTCCCAGACGGCTCTTCCCCTTTCAAGTTTTGGGTCTCAAAGCTGGATACATGGCCAGAGCTAAGCCAGTATGCATTGGAGGTGCTGTCTTGCCCTGCGGCCAGTGTATTATCGGAACGTGTCTTTAGTGCTGCAGGTGGTGTACTAACTGACCGTCGCATGCGACTATCCTCCGATAACGTTGACCGGCTTACTTTTCTGAAAATGAACAAGGCCTGGATCTCGCAGGAATTTGCCACTCCTCCTCCTGATTAAATAATTAGGTCACTGTATACGTTATCCAGGTCTCCTGTTGTGTTCATCTTTCTACCACCTGAACTTAAATTCCTGGGCTCCAACACCGCCAGTTGAGGCTCAGACGTGCCGTCTGCACAGTCAAAACATACGACCCAGTGTTATTGGGTTTCAGTAACGTCAGCTGATCCCCAGCTGTGTAGCCGGCAATGTGTCATGCGACCGCCACGCTGACACAACAACTGAAATGTAAGGGAATCTGTCCCCCCCCCCCCAAGGCGTTTGTTACTGAAAGAGCCACCTTGTGCAGCAGTAATGCTGCACAAGGAAAAAGGTAGCTATTTTGGTTTTGCTCCTTGCACACGCAAAACTTAACACTTATAAAATGTGTCCACTGATACCGTAAAACCGTCCCGGAGGTGGGACTTTCCTTCGTAATAGGACGCAGCACAGCCGTCATTCCTACCCCCCCGGCGCCGCGCCCCGGCTCCTCAGCGTTGTTTGATTCCGTCCCGGAGCCTGCGCTGTTATGTTATCCCGTGGCCAGGCACACTTAGCGCTGCCCGTCTTCTGGCATCATTTGGTGTCAGGCTGGCTGCGCCTGTGCGGCCACGCTGGCCGAGAGCCCGCCTCGCAGTGTCTTCTGATTTAATCCCACTGGGGGCCTGGGATCTATGGACATGCGCAGTGCATATCTGAACCTCCACCTCTCACTCATCTCCCTATGGCTTCTTCAGACTGTTCGGTGTCAGCTGGTCCCTAATAGCATGCCACGGCCGTGACACCGCACAGTCTGAAAAAGAAGCCGTAGGGAGGGGAGTGAGAGGCGAGGATATGCACTGCGCATGGCCATGGATCCCAGGCCCCCAGTGGGATTACATCAGAAGACACTGCGAGGCGGGCTCTCGGCCAGCGCGGCCGCACAGGCGCAGCCAGCCTGACACCAAATGATGTCAGAAGATGGGCAGCGCTAAGTGTGCCTGGCCACGGGATAACATAACAGCGCAGGCTCCGGGACGGAATCAAACAACGCTGAGGAGCCGGGGCACGGCGGCGGGGGGGTAGTAATGATGGCTGTGCTGCGTCATATTACGAAGGAAAGTCCCACCTCCGGGACGGTTTCACGGCTTCAGGGGACACATTTTATAAGTGTTTAGTTCTGTGTTTGCAAGGAGCATGATGAAAAGAGCCACCTTTTCCTTTTGCATCTTTTGTGCTGCACAAGCTGGCTCTTTCAGCTACAAACGCCTTGGGGGGGGGGGTTAAAGGTTCCCTTTCGACTTTCTCAGGCTTCGGCCTACATTGTGTTCCTCTGCTTTTCCACCTGCCCCTGGGCTCCAACACCGCTAGTTGCCGTCCAGAAGTGCTGTACGCACAGTCAACAGTCGCTCCTCTGTTATTGGGGTTCAGTAACGTCAGCTGTTCCCCTGCTGTGTGTGTGGCAATCCCTCCTACCTCCTCCAACCTCCTCCTCCTCCACCTGTCCCTGGGCTCCAACACCGCCAGTTGCCGTCCAGAAGTGCTGTACGCACAGTCAACAGTCCCTCCTCTGTTATTGGGGTTCAGTAACGTCAGCTGTTCCCCTGCTGTGTGTGTGTGGCAATCCCTCCTACCTCCTCCAACCTCCTCCTCCTCCACCTGTCCCTGGGCTCCAACACCGCCAGTTGCCGTCCAGAAGTGCTGTACGCACAGTCAACAGTCCCTCCTCTGTTATTGGGGTTCAGTAACGTCAGCTGTTCCCCTGCTGTGTGTGTGGCAATCCCTCCTACCTCCTCCAACCTCCTCCAACCTCCTCCTCCTCCACCTGTCCCTGGGCTCCAACACCGCCAGTTGCCGTCCAGAAGTGCTGTACGCACAGTCAACAGTCCCTCCTCTGTTATTGGGGTTCAGTAACGTCAGCTGTTCCCCTGCTGTGTGTGTGTGGCAATCCCTCCTACCTCCTCCAACCTCCTCCTCCTCCACCTGTCCCTGGGCTCCAACACCGCCAGTTGCCGTCCAGAAGTGCTGTACGCACAGTCAACAGTCCCTCCTCTGTTATTGGGGTTCAGTAACGTCAGCTGTTCCCCTGCTGTGTGTGTGGCAATCCCTCCTACCTCCTCCAACCTCCTCCAACCTCCTCCTCCTCCACCTGTCCCTGGGCTCCAACACCGCCAGTTGCCGTCCAGAAGTGCTGTACGCACAGTCAACAGTCCCTCCTCTGTTATTGGGGTTCAGTAACGTCAGCTGTTCCCCTGCTGTGTGTGTGGCAATCCCTCCTACCTCCTCCAACCTCCTCCTCCTCCACCTGTCCCTGGGCTCCAACACCGCCAGTTGCCGTCCAGAAGTGCTGTACGCACAGTCAACAGTCCCTCCTCTGTTATTGGGGTTCAGTAACGTCAGCTGTTCCCCTGCTGTGTGTGTGTGGCAATCCCTCCTACCTCCTCCAACCTCCTCCTCCTCCACCTGTCCCTGGGCTCCAACACCGCCAGTTGCCGTCCAGAAGTGCTGTACGCACAGTCAACAGTCCCTCCTCTGTTATTGGGGTTCAGTAACGTCAGCTGTTCCCCTGCTGTGTGTGTGGCAATCCCTCCTACCTCCTCCAACCTCCTCCAACCTCCTCCTCCTCCACCTGTCCCTGGGCTCCAACACCGCCAGTTGCCGTCCAGAAGTGCTGTACGCACAGTCAACAGTCCCTCCTCTGTTATTGGGGTTCAGTAACGTCAGCTGTTCCCCTGCTGTGTGTGTGGCAATCCCTCCTACCTCCTCCAACCTCCTCCAACCTCCTCCTCCTCCACCTGTCCCTGGGCTCCAACACCGCCAGTTGCCGTCCAGAAGTGCTGTACGCACAGTCAACAGTCCCTCATCTGTTATTGGGGTTCAGTAACGTCAGCTGTTCCCCTGCTGTGTGTGTGGCAATCCCTCCTACCTCCTCCAACCTCCTCCAACCTCCTCCTCCTCCACCTGTCCCTGGGCTCCAAGACCGCCAGTTGCCGTCCAGAAGTGCTGTACGCACAGTCAACAGTCCCTCCTCTGTTATTGGGGTTCAGTAACGTCAGCTGTTCCCCTGCTGTGTGTGTGGCAATCCCTCCTACCTCCTCCAACCTCCTCCAACCTCCTCCTCCTCCACCTGTCCCTGGGCTCCAACACCGCCAGTTGCCGTCCAGAAGTGCTGTACGCACAGTCAACAGTCCCTCCTCTGTTATTGGGGTTCAGTAACGTCAGCTGTTCCCCTGCTGTGTGTGTGGCAATCCCTCCTACCTCCTCCAACCTCCTCCTCCTCCACCTGTCCCTGGGCTCCAACACCGCCAGTTGCCGTCCAGAAGTGCTGTACGCACAGTCAACAGTCCCTCCTCTGTTATTGGGGTTCAGTAACGTCAGCTGTTCCCCTGCTGTGTGTGTGTGGCAATCCCTCCTACCTCCTCCAACCTCCTCCTCCTCCACCTGTCCCTGGGCTCCAACACCGCCAGTTGCCGTCCAGAAGTGCTGTACGCACAGTCAACAGTCCCTCCTCTGTTATTGGGGTTCAGTAACGTCAGCTGTTCCCCTGCTGTGTGTGTGGCAATCCCTCCTACCTCCTCCAACCTCCTCCAACCTCCTCCTCCTCCACCTGTCCCTGGGCTCCAACACTGCCAGTTGCCGTCCAGAAGTGCTGTACGCACAGTCAACAGTCCCTCCTCTGTTATTGGGGTTCAGTAACGTCAGCTGTTCCCCTGCTGTGTGTGTGTGGCAATCCCTCCTACCTCCTCCAACCTCCTCCAACCTCCTCCTCCTCCACCTGTCCCTGGGCTCCAACACCGCCAGTTGCCGTCCAGAAGTGCTGTACGCACAGTCAACAGTCCCTCCTCTGTTATTGGGGTTCAGTAACGTCAGCTGTTCCCCTGCTGTGTGTGTGTGGCAATCCCTCCTACCTCCTCCAACCTCCTCCTCCTCCACCTGTCCCTGGGCTCCAACACCGCCAGTTGCCGTCCAGAAGTGCTGTACGCACAGTCAACAGTCCCTCCTCTGTTATTGGGGTTCAGTAACGTCAGCTGTTCCCCTGCTGTGTGTGTGGCAATCCCTCCTACCTCCTCCAACCTCCTCCTCCTCCACCTGTCCCTGGGCTCCAACACCGCCAGTTGCCGTCCAGAAGTGCTGTACGCACAGAGCCAAACACCTCGCCTATGTGTTAGTGGGGTTCAGCACCGCCAGCTGTTCCCCTGCTGTGTATACGGCAACGTGTACTGCGACCACCACGCAGGCACAACAAGTTAAATTTAAGGGAACCTGTCCCCCCCCCCCCATGCGTTTGTTACTGAAGGAGCCACCTTGTGCAGCAGTAATGATGCAAAGGGAAAAAGTGCCTCTTTTCGTGGTGCTCCTTGCATATGCTGAACCTAACACTTATGAAATGTGTCCCCTCACAGCGTTCAACCGTCCGGTAGGTGGAACTTTCCTTTGTCATGTGACGCAGCACAGCCGTCATTTTTACCCCCTTGTCGCCGTGCGCCGCCTCCTCAGCGTTGTTTGAATCTGTCCCGGAGCCTGCGCTGTTAGGTTACCCCTTGGCCATGCACACATTTTGCGCTGCCCGTCTTCTGACATCATTTGCTGTCAGGCTGGCTGCGCCTGTGCGGGTGCGCTGTCCGAGATTCAGCCTCGCGGTGTCGTCTAATGTAATCCCACCGCGGGCCTGGGATCCGTGTCCATGCGCAGTGCATATCCTCGCCTCTCACTCCCCTCCCTACGGCTTCTAATGACTGTTCGGTGTCAGCTGGTCCCTAATAGCATGCCACGGCCGTGACACCGCACAGTCTTTAGAAGCCGTAGGGAGGGGAGTGAGAGGCGAGGATATGCACTGCGCATGGACACGGATCCCAGGCCCGCGGTGGGATTACATTAGACGACACCGCGAGGCTGAATCTCGGACAGCGCACCCGCACAGGCGCAGCCAGCCTGACAGCAAATGATGTCAGAAGACGGGCAGCGCAAAATGTGTGCATGGCCAAGGGGTAACCTAACAGCGCAGGCTCCGGGACAGATTCAAACAACGCTGAGGAGGCGGCGCACGGCGACAAGGGGGTAAAAATGACGGCTGTGCTGCGTCACATGACAAAGGAAAGTTCCACCGACCGGACGGTTGAACGCTGTGAGGGGACACATTTCATAAGTGTTAGGTTCAGCATCTGCAAGGACCATAATTAAAAGAGCTAAGTTTACCTTTTCCAGCATTAGTGCTGTACACGATGGCTCTTCCAGCTACAAACGCCTGGGGGGGGGGTTAAAGGTTTCCTTTCAACTTGCTCCAGTGCAGGCTTCGGCCTACACTCCGCTCCCCCTGCTCCTCCTGCTGACCCTGGGCTCTAACACCGCCAGTTGGGGCCCAGATGTGCTAGCTGCACAGAGAAAAACACCTCGCCAATGTGTCAGTGGGGTCCAGCACCGCCAGCTGTTCCCCTGCTGTGTAGCCGGCAACGTGTCCTGCAAAAGCCACGCAGACACAACAGACCCAAAGCTGCCGCCAGTGCAGGCTTCGGCCTACACTCCCCTCCCCCTGCTCCTCCTCCTCCTGCTCCTCCTCCTGCTGTCCCTGGGCTCTAACACACCGCCAGTTGGGGCCCAGATGTGCTAGCTGCACAGAGAAAAACACCAGCCAATGTGTCAGTGGGGTCCAGCACCGCCAGCTGTTCCCCTGCTGTGCAGCCGGCAACGTGTCCTGCAAAAGCCACGCAGACACAAGAACTGAAATTGAAGGGAACCTGTCCCCCCTCCCCCAGGCGTTTTTACGTTATCCAGCCACCTTGTACAGCGGTAATGCTGCATGTGTGCAAGGTGGCTCAGAAACGTATTCTCCTCGCACATGTGGAACTGAAAACACGTCTGAAATGTGTCCTCTGTGTGACCAGTTAACCGTCCCGGTGGTGTGACTTTCCTTTGTAATGACACGCTGCAACCCCCTTGGTAGCGCTGCCCGTCTTCTGGCATCATTGTTTGGCTGGCTGCGCCTCTGCGGCCGCCCTGACCCACACAACGCCCCTCGGTGTCTTATTTATTGGGACTGCGAGGGTGTGATTCATGGGCAGGATCAGTGCATCAGTTCGCCTGTCCCTCCTCTCCTTCCGCCTTCTTCGGACTGTGCGGCTTCATGGCCGTGGCATGCGATAAGGGATCAGATGACGCCGCACAGTCTGAAGCGGGTGTAAGGACCCGAGTGTGAGAGGCCAACATATGTGCTGCGCCAGGCCCTGAATCCCAGCCCCGCAGTGTTTTAACAATGTTAAGACACTGCGGGGCTGGGATTCATGGTCATCGCGAACCGCACCGGCCGACATTACATGATGCCAGAAGATGGGCAGCGCTAACGGCGCTAGGCCAGGGGATAACACGACAGCGCAGACTCCTGTACAGCAAATAACAACGCTCGGGAGGCTGCACCCAGCACCAAGGTGGGATTCTTGACACCTGTGCTGCGTCTCATTACAAAGGGAACTCGCGCCTCCATTACACAGTTTGACTGTATAAAGGGCTGAATGTTATACGTGTTCCATTCAGCGTGTGCAAGGAGAAAAATTACAAGAGCAACCTTTGACTTGCGCAGCACTGCTGCTGCATAAGCTGTGGCTCTTCTACTTTGTAACCCCTGAGGGGGGGTTAAAGGTGACTTTTGAAATCGGTTCAATTAGGCTTCGGCCTACACTCTGCTCCACCTGCAGAGCCCGGGCTCCAACAACGCTAGTTGCTGTCCGGAAGTGCTGGCTGCACAGAGCCAAACACCTCGCCAATGTGTCAGTGGGGTCCAGCACCGCCAGCTGTTCCCCTGCTGTGTAGCCGGCAACGTGTCCTGCAAAAGCCACGCAGACACAACAGACCCAAAGCTGCCGCCAGTGCAGGCTTCGGCCTACACTCCCCTCCCCCTGCTCCTCCTCCTCCTGCTCCTCCTCCTGCTGTCCCTGGGCTCTAACACACCGCCAGTTGGGGCCCAGATGTGCTAGCTGCACAGAGAAAAACACCAGCCAATGTGTCAGTGGGGTCCAGCACCGCCAGCTGTTCCCCTGCTGTGCAGCCGGCAACGTGTCCTGCAAAAGCCACGCAGACACAAGAACTGAAATTGAAGGGAACCTGTCCCCCCTCCCCCAGGCGTTTTTACGTTATCCAGCCACCTTGTACAGCGGTAATGCTGCATGTGTGCAAGGTGGCTCAGAAACGTATTCTCCTCGCACATGTGGAACTGAAAACACGTCTGAAATGTGTCCTCTGTGTGACCAGTTAACCGTCCCGGTGGTGTGACTTTCCTTTGTAATGACATGCTGCAACCCCCTTGGTAGCGCTGCCCGTCTTCTGGCATCATTGTTTGGCTGGCTGCGCCTCTGCGGCCGCCCTGACCCACACAACGCCCCTCGGTGTCTTATTTATTGGGACTGCGAGGGTGTGATTCATGGGCAGGATCAGTGCATCAGTTCGCCTGTCCCTCCTCTCCTTCCGCCTTCTTCGGACTGTGCGGCTTCATGGCCGTGGCATGCGATAAGGGATCAGATGACGCCGCACAGTCTGAAGCGGGTGTAAGGACCCGAGTGTGAGAGGCCAACATATGTGCTGCGCCAGGCCCTGAATCCCAGCCCCGCAGTGTTTTAACAATGTTAAGACACTGCGGGGCTGGGATTCATGGTCATCGCGAACCGCACCGGCCGACATTACATGATGCCAGAAGATGGGCAGCGCTAACGGCGCTAGGCCAGGGGATAACACGACAGCGCAGACTCCTGTACAGCAAATAACAACGCTCGGGAGGCTGCACCCAGCACCAAGGTGGGATTCTTGACACCTGTGCTGCGTCTCATTACAAAGGGAACTCGCGCCTCCATTACACAGTTTGACTGTATAAAGGGCTGAATGTTATACGTGTTCCATTCAGCGTGTGCAAGGAGAAAAATTACAAGAGCAACCTTTGACTTGCGCAGCACTGCTGCTGCATAAGCTGTGGCTCTTCTACTTTGTAACCCCTGAGGGGGGGTTAAAGGTGACTTTTGAAATCGGTTCAATTAGGCTTCGGCCTACACTCTGCTCCACCTGCAGAGCCCGGGCTCCAACAACGCTAGTTGCTGTCCGGAAGTGCTGGCTGCACAGAGCCAAACACCTCGCCAATGTGTCAGTGGGGTCCAGCACCGCCAGCTGTTCCCCTGCTGTGTAGCCGGCAACGTGTCCTGCAAAAGCCACGCAGACACAACAGACCCAAAGCTGCCGCCAGTGCAGGCTTCGGCCTACACTCCCCTCCCCCTGCTCCTCCTCCTCCTGCTCCTCCTCCTGCTGACCCTGGGCTCTAACAAACCGCCAGTTGGGGCCCAGATGTGCTAGCTGCACAGAGAAAAACACCTCGCCAATGTGTCAGTGGGGTCCAGCACCGCCAGCTGTTCCCCTGCTGTGCAGCCGGCATCGTGTCCTGCAAAAGCCACGCAGACACTTGCTCTTGTACCTTCTGCTCCCCATCCTGGTTCCAGTACCGTCAGCTGGTTCCGGGCAGAGCCTTTGGCTTAGGTGCCTCCCTTTGGTATCCGAGTTCCACCAACGTCAGGTGGTCCTTGGTAGTGCTTTCAGGCACGGGTACCTCCTGCTTAGTAACCGGGTTCCAGTAACGTCAGCTGGTCCTCGGTAGTTCCATTGGCTCTTGGACCTTCGGCTACCCATCCGGGTTCCAGCACCGTCAGCTGGTTCTCGGCAGTGTCTTTTGCTCTTGTACCTTCTGCTCCCCATCCTGGTTCCAGTACCGTCAGCTGATTCCGGGCAGAGCCTTTGGCTTAGGTGCCTCCCTCTGGGTATCCGAGTTCCACCAACGTCAGGTGGTCCTTGGTAGTGCTTTCAGCACAGGTACCTCCTGCTTAGTAACCGGGTTCCAGTAACGTCAGCTGGTCCTCGGTAGTTCCATTGGCTCTTGGACCTTCGGGTAGCCATCCGAGTTCCAGTTCCATCAGCTGGTTCTCGGCATTTTCTCAGCCTTCTTGTACCTTCTGCTACATTTCCAAGTTCAAGAGACTAAACACAATGACCCAGAAGACCACCCCTAAGATGACGACGACACCAGAGACGACAACCACCGTGATGACGACGACCCTGGAGACGATGACCCCGAAGTCCACCCCGATGACGACGACCCCGGAGACGACGACCCTGAAGACCACCCCGATGACGACGACCCCGGAGACGACGACCCTGGAGACGACGACGACCTGGAAGACCGAGAAGCAGAAGAACAAGAGGCTGCAGAACAAAGAGCAGAAGAACATTAAGCATAACACTAAATATCAGAGCAAAAAATATTATCTAAATTATAAGCAGAAGAAGACTAAGCAGTGTATGGGGGTGAGTCCGTTCCTCCTCGTGGTGCCCCTGGATAAAGCCTGATGCTGCAGGCCAAACTGAACGCGGACAAATGTAACTGTTTTGTGACAGGCAGAACGGAAGGTGTAATCTTCAAACTTTTATAGATAACAACTACGGGAATGCCTGTCACAAATAAGAATATGATGAAGAAGTTGAATATGATGAAGATAATAGTAAAATAAAAAGAATATGAACAATGTAACCCAAAAAATAATAGGTAGAAGATGAAGAAGAAGATGAATAAGGTGAAGAAGTTGATGTCAAAGAAGCTGATGATGAGGAGAATTAAGAAGAAAGCGTGGGAGAAGTAAAAAAGAAGGTGAAGGGCGTGGAAGTAGTGAAACATCAATATCTGACATAAAACAAAAAAAAAAAACATAGTCAAATTCTTTCTAACGCCGAACTTCATAAAAAAAAATAAAAAATCCTGCTATTCTATTACATTGGGCTAAACCTCTGTCCCTTTAATATCTCCGCCACGTCCCCCAATACATCCTACAATATTCTTAGTTGTTTTCCTTCATGTAGAATGAACCTACAAGTGTATAAAGGGTTTATTTTAATTCCGATATTTTCGTCCCATTGACTTGCATTGGGATCGGGTATCGGTATCGGATTGGATTCCGATACTGTGACGGTATCGGCCGATACTTTCCGATACCGATACTTTCCGATATCGGAAAGTATCGCTCAACACTAGTGATGGGATTAAGTAGCACTATTAGCATATAAGCACACATCAATAAACAAAGCTTAACACACTCAATGTACAGTCACTATTACAGACTTAGGCCATGTGCACACGTTCAGGATTTATAGCGTTTTTTTCGCGTTTTTTCGCTATAAAAACGTGATAAAAACGCGAAAAAAACGCTAACATATGCCTCCTATTATTTACAGTGTATTCCGCATTTTTTGTGCAAATATTGCGATTTTTTCCGCAAAAAAATCGCATCGCGGAAAAAAAAGCAACATGTTCATTAAAAATGCGGAATTGCGGGGATTCCGCACACCTAGGAGTCCATTGATCTGCTTACTTCCCGCACGGGGCTGTGCACACCATGCAGGAAGTAAGCAGATTATGTGCGGTTGGTAACCAGGGTGGAGGAGAGGAGACTCTCCTCCACGCACTGGGCACCATATAATTGGCCAAAAATAAAAGAATTAAAATAAAAAATAGTCCTATACTCACCTTCGATGTCCCCCGCAGTGTTCCCGCCTCACCGCTGCATGCTGCCGCTTCGGTTCTCATAGCTGGTGTGCGGTGAAGGACCTGTGATGACGTCACTGTCTTGTGATTGGTCGTGAGCGGTCATGTGACCGCTCACGTGACCGCTCACATGACCGCGACGTCATGGAAGGTCCTGCGCGCACACACCAGCTATAGGAAGAGGAACGGACGCCGCTGAGGAGATCGTCTGGGTGAGTATAAGCATTTTTTTTATTTTTTTAATTATTTTTAAACATTCTATCTTTTACTATTGATGCTGCATCTATAGTAAAAAGTTGGTCACACTTGTCAAACAGTATGTTTGACAAGTGTGACCAACCTGTCAGTCAGTTTTCCAAGCGATGCTACAGATTGCTTGGAAAACTTTAGCATTCTGCAAGCTAATTATTAACGCTTGCAGAATGCTAAAAAAAACGCAAAAAAAACGCAAAAAAAAAATGCGGATTTATTGCAGAAAATTTCCGGTTTTCTTCAGGAAATTTCTGCAAGAAATCCGGACGTGTACACATACCCTTAGGGTACTGTCACACAGTGGCACTTTTGTCGCTACAATGGTACGATCCGTGACGTTCCAGCGATATCCATACGATATCGCTGTGTCTGACACGCAGCAGCGATCAGGGACCCTGCTGAGAATCGTACGTCGTAGCAGATCGTTTGGAACTTTCTTTCGTCGCTGGATCTCCCGCTGTCATCGTTGGATCGTTGTGTGTGACACCGATCCAATGATGCGTTCGCTTGTAACCAGGGTAAACATCGGGTTACTAAGCGCAAGGCCGCGCTTAGTAACCCGATGTTTACCCTGGTTACCATCGTAAAAGTAAAAAAAAACAAACAGTACATACTCACATTCTGGTATCCGTGAGGTCCCTCGCAGTCTGCTTCCTGCTCTGACTGACTCCCGGCCGGAAAGTAAGAGCAGAGCACAGCGGTGACGTCACCGCTGTGATCTGCTTTCACTTTACGGCGGCACTCAGTCAGAGCGGGAAGCAGACTGCAAGGGACCTGACGGACACCAGAATGTGAGTATGTACTGTTTTTTTTTTTTTTACTTTTACGATGGTAACCAGGGTAAACATCGGGTTACTAAGCGCGGCCCTGCGCTTAGTAACCCGATGTTTACCCTGGTTACCCGGGGCCTTCGGCATCGTTGGTCGCTGGAGAGCTGTCTGTGTGACAGCTCTCCAGCGACCACACAACGACTTTCCAACGATCACGGCCAGGTCGTATTGCTGGTCGTGATCGTTGGAAAGTTGCAGAGTGTGACAGTACCCTTACACAGTATGTTAGATAGTATATCAGTTGGAAAGTCTGTCTTCTTGACCCACCAGACATAAACACCTAAATTCACAAGCCAATATACAGATAAAAAGCCAGTTATTTTACCTTAAAAAAAAAACATGGTTGTCTGGGAAATTAAGACACAATCTGGTTTCTTCACACCACACAACACACTTCACACTCCAGCCCACCAGGGGGAGCTACGCTCCTATCTATTAGGGCACTCCTCACAATTAGGTAAAACTGGTGGTCTGTACAGGAAGTTAGGCAGAAGCTGACTGGGCTTCACCCAGGAGCACCCTGTCGGGCAGCCAGAGGGGAAGGAGGAACATCAAAGAGCTGCAGACAGGGGGGGTCCCTGACAGGGGTGGGATCCTGTCAGAGGCCTAAACAGAGGGCCACGGAGCTGCGCCTGCCCCACGTGCGGCAGCATCCTAAGAAAGGACACAAAGAGAATAGTATTGCGGAGGGTGAGAAACGAAGTCATAGTACAAGGAGAGGAATCCAGAAGGAGTTCTGCCCTGCAAAAGGTTGCCTCCTTTCTGAGGCGCAGAATCCGGTAGCTGGGACACCGAGGGAGTAATTGTCTCCAAACCTTGCTCCAGAGACCGGCAGGACAGGCAATTCCATGTTACCTGCCCCACCTTATCCAAGGAGGCACGGTGGCAACTTGTGGGGGCCGGGGCGTGATAGAGTCCCTGCAAAAAGCCTCAGGCCACCAGTCATACGGGTTTGTCCTATCTATTCCATCAGGGGGACAGAGAGAAAGAGAAATAGCATCTAGAACACCAACATCAGTTGTGAGGACCTTACCGAGAAGCTCAGCAGGGAGGTACTACAACACACAGGTGCTAGAGGAAGGCTACTGATTTCCACCTGGATAATGGGACTCTGGATTTGCCTTCAGACTGGCCGGGCTCTGCCTACCCTGTGGTCTGTACCCTGGACTGTGGATGCTGAAGCCTTCAGTAAAGGTAAAGAGACTGCAACCTTGTGTCCTCGTTCTTCACTGTGCCTCACACCATCCACCATCTACACTCTGGGAAGCCCTGGGGATACACTTCACCTGTGGGAAGGTATACCATCTAGCTGCCATCACATCACCCCAGCGGACCCCTAAGCAGCGTCGGTCACCCTGACCGAATACCACAGGTGGCGTCACGAACATTATCCCTTTAAAGACCTTTCCCCCACTTTTACAATGGACGCCCCTAGGGCAACGGACCGGGTCAGCCACCGTGACATCCCCACCGAGAACCGAAGGACCCGGTACCAAGTACCCCGCTGCTCTACATGGGGCGCTCCAACTTTGGCGTCACGAACAGGATCTACTCAAGCCTGAAAATCGAGTCATGTGCGCCTAAGAACTGTGCCAGAATTGTATTTGCACTGTGAATTGCTTAAGAACTGTGTATTGCAATATACCACCAAAATTCCCGCCAAAACTGCCGCCATTACAGCGCCCACAAGAAGAAGAAGGGCGTGTCGTTGTGTGCGTGAACTGACTAAGAGCGCGAAAAGTAATGGCCGCCCAGTCCAAATATCTTTGTACCTTGAGGATGTGTCAGTCAGCAGCTGAGATCCGCCTCCTGATACTCAATGACGGGCGGAGACAACGAAAATGAAACCGCCCCAGGAGAAGTGAGGGGGAAAAGGACGAGGAAGGAGCCAGCCATGTGGGAGATGCCATGGCAAGCCGCCCGGAACCAGAGCGTGGGGTCAGAGCAGAGGACTCCCCCAGCTACCCGTAGAGGCACCGCGACCAGGCCTCCACAGTTGGCACTGATTTTCTGTAGGCTGGAGTGGACGAGCTGATTGACCAACTTCTGCAGCTGCGGGTAACCACCAAGGCCGCATGCCAGATAATGCCTGCAGAGGACCCACCGGCACCGCCACCGACACCGCTCCCTACACCGCTACAGGAGCCACTGCCAGCAGAGCCAGCCGACATCGAGGACATCGCTGCAGCAGGTAAGAACACTGACCCTGCCCAGGTGACAGAAGACCTACTGGTAGGCCCCGTAGCAGCGCCACCTCCCCGCTGTACCCACCGACTTCAGCGCCTCGAGCCTTGGGACCAGGCCACGGGCATGGAACAATTCTTGAAGGCCCCAATTGCGCCCACCACCCTGCCGGGTGAAGTATTTGCAGAGCGAACTGTATATCGCTGGGTGAATCCCGGATCAGATTTTATGGGGTTCCCCGGGGCAAAACAACAGAAAGGAGAGACAGTAGCGGTTTTGAGTTGGGAGGACTACCAGGCCCAGCTTGCCCGCAAGTGGGAGGAAACTAAGACACCAGGCCCAACGTAGAGCCTTCGACAAACGCGACCTGAAAGTCAAAGCCCAGGCCCGCAAGGACCGCACCACAAACCAGGCCCCGTGTAAGCAGGGCACCGTCATAGCCTTCAAACTCCAAGGAGGATGGGGCTTTATCAAAGAGCCAGACCTATACACCGAGATATTCATCAACCGTAGAGAATTAGAATCACATCTCTGGGAAGGACATCCAGATAGAGACTTGTACCCAGGAGACAATGTCACCTACACCAGACATTTTGGTGAAAAAGGCTGGTTTGCCCTAAACGTTCATAAGACACGCCATGCCAAAACCGCAGCTATGCCATCTCCTGGGACAACAGCGCCACCATGCGTCAAGACTACTGCCACTACTACTACTACCACCGTCACGCCTACTTGTACCTTTACAAGGACCATAGTATGCACTGTAACAACTACAGAAACTGTAGTGGCCCCAGAGGCAACTCCAATGGTAACCTGTGCTAAGGTTACCCCTGAACAGAACACAGTGGGCACTCAGACCCCCATCTGGTGTGAAAGAGCCTCATATGAAGCACCTGATGGCCATCGGTATCCAAGAGGACTACCTCCACCAGTGCTAACGCCAGAACTGTTTCAGTAACTGCAAACTGACAAGATTGTAAATAGTTTCACAAACATTTCCCTTTCTCCTTCCTTTAAAACCATCCAGGGTTATTCTTTAAAGGGGTCTCCCTGCTTAAAGGGATCCTATACACAAGTTTCCTTACTTTTATCAAAGAACGGCAGAATCATGAACTGTTCATGATCACAAACTGTTCTTGTATATAGTTGGCACCTTCTTAAAGGTGCTTCCTACTGGTTTTACATAGGAGGCATTTACAGAGACTGCCTCTTATCATAAACTGCTGTTAATATTGCTGTAAAAATAACTGCTTTGCCTTACAGACCTGAAGAAAAACCCGTTGGTGTGGCAGAATTCCTGGTCAGGATTACACGTCTTGTAGCCCACCAAAGACCAATGTTGGGGGTTCGTCACGGGTCCCTCGCATCACATCACCTTTAAATTGACTTGAATACTGATGATGTGATTATTTTGCACTACCTCAGAAAAGACTTGAATGTTGTTTTGCCCTTGAAGGGAATGTTGAATTGATGCACCTTGACAAAAAGTTCATATAATAGATAGTGAGTTAATGCAACCTAGTAGTAATGTTTGCATAGTCAATAGAATGTAGAATAGGAAATAGTTTAAAATTATGTACTTTGAATAAAATTGAAGGAAGATACAGTGAGCCCGTGGGGGGGGGGGGGGTGATAAACTGTTCTGCATTTCTATAAAGTGAACCCATGGGGGTTAGTGAATTAGTGAAATAGTGAATTAGTGAGGTAGTTGGTTAATCCAAAGTTTGCACTTAGAGAAGAATACTGTTTTGCACTTAAAGCGTTGCCTATGCACTTAGTAGATAATAGATAGTATACCTGTACGGGTAGTTATATAATTAGTTATATTTCAGATGAGCAAGCAAATGTAAATATGTTCTTGTTTGCAACGTTTAAGTGTCCTCACCTCCCATAAAGGGAAGCACAGTTAAATTAATTTGTTTTATAGCATTTTAAAAAGTTTTGCATGCCTTTTGCTAAAGTATTGTTGTTTTCTTTTCCCAGTGCGGGAGTACTGGATTTAACGGGGGGGGAGTGCAGCGCCCCAGAGTCCTGGTCGTTGCAGTAGTGTCATTCTTCCACCAGGGGGAGTGATGTTGCGTCTGAAGGCAATAAAGGAGATCTCTTTGCCAGGTATCACAAACCACACAACACACTTCACACTCCAGCCCACCAGGGGGAGCTACGCTCCTATTTATTAGGGCACTCCTCACAATTAGGTAAAACTGGTGGTCTGGACAGGAAGTTAGGCAGAAGCTGACTGGGCTTCACCCAGGAGCACCCTAAGAAAGGACACGAAGAGAATTGTATTGCGGAGGGTGAGAAACGAAGTCATAGCACAAGGAGAGGAGACATAAACACTTAAATTCACAAGCCAATATACAGATAAAAAGCCAGTTCTTTTACCTTAAAAAAAAAACATGGTTGTCTGGGAAATTAAGACACAATCTGGTTTCTTCACACCACACAACACACTTCACACTCCAGCCCACCAGGGGGAGCTACGCTCCTATCTATTAGGGCACTCCTCACAATTAGGTAAAACTGGTGGTCTGGACAGGAAGTTAGGCAGAAGCTGACTGGGCTTCACCCAGGAGCACCCTGTCGGGCAGCCAGAGGGGAAGGAGGAACATCAAAGAGCTGCAGACAGGGGGGGTCCCTGACAGGGGTGGGATCCTGTCAGAGGCCTAAACAGAGGGCCACGGAGCTGCGCCTGCCCCACGTGCGGCAGCATCCTAAGAAAGGACACAAAGAGAATAGTATTGCGGAGGGTGAGAAACGAAGTCATAGTACAAGGAGAGGAATCCAGAAGGAGTTCTGCCCTGCAAAAGGTTGCCTCCTTTCTGAGGCGCAGAATCCGGTAGCCGGGACACCGAGGGAGTAATTGTCTCCAAGCCTTTCTCCAGAGACTGGCAGGACAGGCAATTCCACGTTACCTGCCTGACCTTATACCCAGGAGGCACAGTGGCAACTTGTGGGGGCCGGGGCGTGATAGAGTCCCTGTAAAAATCCTCAGGCCACCAGTCATACGGGTTTGTCCTATCTATTCCATCAGGGGGACAGAGAGAAAGAGAAATAGCATCTAGAACACCAACATCAGTTGTGAGGACCTTACCGACAAGCTCAGCAGGGAGGTACTACAACACACAGGCGCTAGAAGAAGGCTACTGATTTCCACCTGGATAAGGGGACTCTGGATTTGCCTTCAGACTTGCCGGACTCTGCCTACCCTGTGGTCTGAACCCTGGACTGTGGATGCTGAAGCCTCCAGTAAAGGTAAAGAGACTGCAACCTTGTGTCCTCGTTCTTCACTGTGCCTAACACCATCCACCATCTACACTCTGGGAAGCCCTTGGGATACACTTCACCTGTGGGAAGGTATACCATCTAGCTGCCATCACATCACCCCAGCGGACCCCTAAGCAGCGTCGGTCACCCTGACCGAATACCACAGGTGGTGTCACGAACATTATCCCTTTAAAGACCTTTCCCCCACTTTTACAACGGACGCCCCTAGGGCCACGGACCGGGTCAGCCACCGTGACATCCCCACCGGAACCGAAGGACCCAGTACCGAGTACCCTGCTGCCCTACATGGGGCGCTTCATTTCCAAGCTTGAAGTTGATGAAGGGACTTAATTTCTTCATTAACAGCATTAATCCACTTCAGTTTTTCATGGACAGGTAGCTGTTGCATCTCATTCCATGATTGCGGCTCTGACTCTAGCAGTGTTTTTACAAAGCAGGATAGATGCTTAGCTGGTACATCCATATTTGATCTTGATGGTCTACTCACATCAGGTTCTCCTGATTTTTCCGTTGCTTCTTCAGTGTTTGAAAACCTTAACCTTTTTCTTGTTATTTTGAAATTGTTACTGAGATAGTTGTTGCTTCAGTTGGAATGCTGGCATGATGTCATGAAACTTGAGCGACACTAAGTTCCCATCAATCATGATATCTCTGCTTATTGTGACCTTGTTTATTTTTGTAGGAATGGGAAAAGTCAGCTCACCCATTAAGATGTCCGGGAACTGGAGCATGGAATAACTGTGGTGCAGCAGGAAAAGCAATCAATTATGAAAGGAATATCCAGCTCCACTTGTCCCATAAAAGCATATTTTATTGAAGATCCTTAAAATAATAACACTTAGCATAAAAAGTCATTAGCCCCCAGGTGGGGTTATGTACAGTACAGAGCAAAAGTTTGGACACACCTTCTCATTTAAAGATTTTTCTGTATTTTCATGACTATGAAAATTGTACATTCACACTGAAGGAATCAAAACTATGAATTAACACATGTGGAATTATATACTTAGCAAAAAAGTGTGAAACAACTGAAATTATGTCTTATATTCCAGGTTCTTCAAAGTAGCCACCTTTTGCTTTGATGACTGCTTTGCACACTCTTGGCATACTCTTGATGAGCTTCAAGAGGTATTCACCGGGAATGGTCTTCCAACAATCTTGAAGGCGTTCCCAGAGAAGCTTAGCACTTGTTGGCCCTTTTGCCTTCACTCTGTGGTCCAAACCATCTTGATTGGGTTCAGGTTTGATGACTGTGGAGGCCAGGTCATCTGGCGTAGCACCCTTACACAGCCTGGAGGTGTGCTTGGGGACATTGTCCTGTTGAAAAATAAATGATGGTCCAACTAAACGCAAAGCGGGTGGAATAGCATTAGCATGCCGCTGCAAGATGCTGTGGTAGACATGCTGGTTCAGTATGCCTTCAATTTTAAATAAATCCCCAACAGTGTCACCAGCAAAGCACCCCCACACCATCACACCTCCCCCTCCATGCTTCACGGTGGGAACCAAGCATGTAGAGTCCATCCGTACACCTTTTCTGCGTTGCACAAAGACACGGTGGTTGGAACCAAAGATCTCAAATTTGGACTCATTGGACCAAAGCACAGATTTACACTGGTCTAATGTTTATTCCTTGTGTTCTTTAGCCCAATCAAGTCTCATCTGCTTGTTGCCTGTCGTTAGCAGTGGTTTCCTAGCAGCTATTTTACCACGAAGGCCTGCTGCACAAAGTCTCCTCTTAACAGTTGTTGTAGAGATGTGTCTGCTGCTAGAACTCTGTGTGACATTGACCTGGTCTCTAATCTGAGCTGCTGTTAACCTGCGATTTCTGAGGCTGGTGACTCGGATAAACTTATCCTCAGAAGCAGAGGTGACTCTTGGTCTTCCTTTCCAGGGGCGGTCCTCATGTGAGCCAGTTTCTCTGTAGCGATTGATGGTTTTTGCCACTGCACTTGGGGACACTTTCAAAATTTTCCCAATTTTTCGGACTGACCTTCATTTCTTAAAGTAATGATGGCCACTCGTTTTTCTTTACTTAGCTGCTTTTTTCTAGCCATAATACAAATTCTAACAGTCTATTCAGTAGGACTATCAGCTGTGTATTCACTAGACTTCTGCACAACACAACTGATGGTCCCAACCCCATTTATAAGGCAAGAAATCCCACTTATTAAACCTGACAGGGCACACCTGTGAAGTGAAAACCATTCCCGGTGACTACCTCTTGAAGCTCATCAAGAGAATGCCAAGAGTGTGCAAAGCAGTCATCAAAGCAAAAGGTGGCTACTTTGAAGAACCTAGAATATAAGACATAATTTCAGTTGTTTCACACTTTTTTGTTAAGTATATAATTCCACGTGTTAATTCATAGTTTTGATGCCTTCAGTGTGAATGTACAATTTTCATAGTCATGAAAGTACAGAAAAATCTTTAAATGAGAAGGTGTGTGAAAAACTTTTGGTCTGTACTGTATGTGGGCAGACGCGGTCAAACCTTGCATTTTTTAGTCATTGCATCATGCAATGTGTAAGGTTCCTTCTTTCACCATTTTGTTCAGGGTTGTATGGTGCAGTGGTCAGAAATACAATTTCATTTTTCCTTAAACCCTTTGTGTCTCATTACTTGTATATTCAGTTCCATTATCTGCACACAGAGTTTTTGGCATTCTCATAAATGTGTTATACACTTAAGTGAGATATATTTCAAGTTTCTCTGGAACTTTATCTTGGTTGTGAAGCAGATAGACAACTGCATATCTTGAATAATCATTGATAAATGTGAGAAAATGTGCATCTGTGTTCTCTTAGAAAGCAAATGTAAAATCAACTGATTTTCACTTTCACTGTACTACCGAAGGAATAAAATAATCCACACAATCTATAACCAGAGATATGGTGAGGAAACACTTAGCTAATGTAGATAAGAACTGAAAGAGATAGCAGAGGATATTGTAGAAACACTAGCTAAAATCTTTAAAAAATCCTGTCGAACAGAAGTCCCAGAAGATTGGAGAAGAGTAAATGTTGTCCCTATATTCAAAAAAGGAAAGAAGATGATCCAGGAAATCAAAGGTCAGTGAGCCTTACTTCTATAAGGGTACTGTCACACAGTGGCACTTTGATCGCTACGACGGTACGATCCGTAACGTTCCAGCGATATCCATACGATATCGCTGTGTCTGACACGCAGCAGCGATCAGGGACCCTGCTGAGAATCGTACGTCGTAGCAGATCGTTTGGAACTTTATTTCGTCGCTGGATCTCCTGCTGTCATCGCTGGATCGTTGTGTGTGACAGCGATCCAGCGATGCGTTCGCTTGTAACCAGGGTAAACATTGGGTTACTAAGCGCAGGGCCGTGCTTAGTAACCCGATGTTTACCCTGGTTACCAGCGTAAAAGTAAAAAAAAAAAAAACCGTACATACTCACATTCCGGTGTCCTTCAGGTCCCTTGCCGTCTGCTTCCCGCTCTGACTGACTGCCGGCCGTAAGGCAGTACAGAGCACAGCGGTGACGTCACCGCTGTGATCTGCTTTCACTTTACGGCGGCACTCAGTCAGAGCGGGAAGCAGACGGCTAGGGACCTGACGGACACCGGTATGTGAGTATGTATGTTTTTTTTTTTTTAACTTTTACGCTGGTAACAGGGTAAACATCGGGTTACTAAGCGCGGCCCTGCGCTTAGTAACCCGATGTTTACCCTGGTCACCCGGGGACCTCGGCATCGTTGGTCGCTGGAGAGCGGTCTGTGTGACAGCTCTCCAGCGACCACACAACGACTTTCCAACGATCACGGCCAGGTCGTATCGCTGGTCGTGATCGTTGGAAAGTTACAGAGTGTGACAGTACTCTAACAGGAAAGATCTTTGAACTAATTATTAAACATCCTATATGTAAATACTTGGATACGAATACAGTAATTAACCAGAGCCAACGTGGGTTTGTTAAAAACAAGTCATGCCAAACTAATCTAATTGTCTTCTCTGATGGTGTAAGAACAGCACCGGCGTCCCTGCACATGTCCCCTTCCTCCTCCCAGCTGGGATGTTGGCGTGTTAACTTACCCATCAATGCTCCCTCAGTGTCTGCTTCCTCCTAGGACCTGCACACGGCACGCAGGTCTCCTGGGTGTGTGCTTAAGGTGCACGCTCCCTGTCTCTTAGAGGAGCAGTGCGCACGCTTCTGAAAATATCCCCATCCAGTAGCTTGCAGATGTCTGATATTCTCCCTATTGGGAGGTGCCTTAGCAACTTTAGTATTCAGTGTGCTTCCTGGTACCAAGATGTAAGGTCCATGTACCTGTGCTCCTTGAACCTGATTCTGTCTGCCCTGTCTTAACCTGATCCTTTCGGTTCTGCCTGCCCTGTTGGAACCTATCCTTCCATCCTCCCAGCACCTGATCCTGCCTGACTTGTCTGAACTGGTTCCTGTCCACTCTGCTGTAACCTGATCCTTAGCCTGTCTTGCCTGTACCAAGTCCAGAGCCTGATCCGTCATGTCCGCACCTATACCGCTACCCTCACCAGTTCAATCTGAACCTGCACCTGTGATCATGTACCTGAGTCTGTCCTGTGTTCCTAAACCTATCCTGTCCTTTCCTAATCAAGTACCTGTTCTGCCTACCAGCCGCACGTTCTCCGGTCTTCCAGTTCCTGGCTGGACCTGATTCCCTGCCCTTTGAGAGTCACTTGCCGCAGCTCCAGGGTCTGTCCTGGTGTGGCAACTGGCATCCATTTGGATTCAAGTCTAACCATCAGAGGCTCTAGTGAAGAACCCGGTGGTTGCTTAGTTATGCCCCTCTAGGCTCTCCCCAGACAGTGCACAGTGGTTCCATAATCACGTGCATGACAGCTTACTAAGCATATGGAACTCACTGACTCTTATAATGCTCCAATGCCGGACCTCTACCTAGAGATGACCCGTCAGAGAGATCAGCAAGACAAGATCCTATCTTATCTATGGACTGTTAACACTTGCGTGGATGCTCTGACATCAGCCTTTGCAACCGTTCCAGTTCAAGCTGCGGCAACCTTTGCAGTGACTATTCAGTCTGTAAGTCATGCTCCAGGTTCTGGACCCCTCTGTCTGCACCATCACATTTCGATGAGGATCCAAAGCAATGGTGAATGTTGAGCAACTAGAGCTTGCTGCACTTTGAAGTACTGGCTCACCAGTTCTGTTCTGATCTGGAGAAAGTAGCCTTCCTAATGTCTCATCTTGGAGGAGAGACCCTGGCATAGCTCAACTTCTTGTGGGAAAGAGGAGATGCTATTATTTCCGATATGCAGGTTTCCTGGAGGCATTCCACAAGGTATTTGATGAGCCGGGCCAAGTTACCTCTGCTGCCTCATCCCTCCTCAGACTACGCCAAGCCAGCCTGTCTGTAGGCCAATATCCCAACTGGTTCCGCATCCAGGCTTTTGAACTCGGCTGGAACAATGAGGCTCTAGTAGCTGCCTTCTGGAAAGGATTGTCCAGAAAGTTGAGACATTACTACTCTGGGCGATATAGTTTCCCTGGGCATCCAAATTGACCTCTGGTGCAAGGAGCGCTCCCAAGATACAGCATATGAAAGAAAGCTGCCCCGTTTAACTCCTTTCTTGCAAAGGCAGCTCATTCCTCAGCCGTACACGGCCGCAGCCTCTCTAGAGCCTATGCAGGTTGACGGCGTTTAACTGTAGGTAGTAATTCACCCCACACTCCTTTAGATATGCAAACAATTTATTTCACATATAGTGACTCAGATGTTAGCATAGACATAAAAAGGTGCAGGAATATGTGGCATAAGTAATTTAACATTTTGACCCTGCCAGGGTCTTAATCATAATGTTGCTATGAAGAAGGTTAAAGGTAAGTATTTCTGTTACATGATAAAACATTGGTATACAACTAGTAGAATGGCCTAGGTTGGCTCAGCCCATCCATAATCTCAGAGCACGTCATACAGTCAGCTGGAACCTCTGCAGTACTGCCTCAGCGAAGTGGCAACAGGCTCTGCTGAAGCTAATTTGTCTATGAGACAAACCACAGACCGCCGCACAGTTATTGAAAGGAATCACAGACAAGACAGGACTGTGACTTTCGCTGATGCACCTACAACCAGGCATGGTCATGTGCGATAATGGCCAAAACCTGGTGGTGGCTGTGAAGCTTTGAACGCTCACACATGTACCATGCTTGGCCCACATGCTCAACTTGGCAGTTTGATGGTTTCTAAAAACCTACCCAGATTTGCCAGAGCTTCTGGTGAAGGTACCCTACATCAGCGATCATTTCTGCAAGTCAGCTGCAGCTGCTGCTGCTGCAGCTCCGTCAGTGCTGCAGTAGCGCATGCAAGTGTCAGCTCACCAACTGTTGTGCAATGTCGCCACACTCTGGAACTCCACACTGCAGATGCTGGCAAGGCTTTGTCAGCAGCAGAGGTCTGTCACCAACATGCCCATTGGTATTCCAGTCAACCTATGCATATGACAATTGAAGAGTGGACATGGTTGTCTGACATTTGTGCGGTTCTTCAAGTCTTTGAGGACTCCACAAAGATGGTGAGCAGGTATGACACCATAATCAGCACAACGATCCCGCTTCTGTTCCTATTTAAACAGTCGCTGCTCTCAATTAAACATGAAGCTTTGCATGTGGACCAGGTGGAGATGGAGGAAGACATGAGACAGGGAGATACTACCCAGCCCAGTCTCATCTCATCTGCTCAGCTCAGATTGTGTAACAATGACGAGGAGGAACAAGAGCTGGTTGCTAGCACAACAGAGGCTAGCCTGTTCTGATCTGGTGGCCCAGGAGCAGCATTGGACGTACTCTGGAGAAGGTGGTATCTATACTGACCGCGGACCCTGAACTTAACACCGCAACTAGAAGTAGCCGTGGGATGTACCTACTGATCCTAGACACCTCGACACAGCCGGAGGACTAATTAACCCTATAGATAGAAAAGGGAAAACTATCTCGCCTCAGAGAAAATTCCCAAAGGATAGGCAGCCCCCCACAAATATTGACTGTGAGAGGAGAGGAAAAAACATACACAGGCTGAAAACAGGATTTAGCAAAGGAGGCCAATCTAGCTAAATAGGAAAGATAGGACAGAGAACTATGCGGTCAGTATTAAAATACTAGGAAATATCCACCACAGAAAATACAAAAATCTCCACATCTAACTAAAGATATGGAGGGAATATCTGCCTCTCCAGAGATTCCAGCTTGACTGCATAAATCCTTACACAGATTAAGCTGGACAAGAAAAAACATGAAATGCACTGAACAATGAGGCCCACAACATGTGGGCTGCAAACCAGCAGAACTTATCTTGGTGAAAAGACCAGGAAGCAGGAGAAACCATGAAGGGATGTGAATCCTCCAGAATACAATGGACAACTGGCACTGACCAAAGGGTGAGGCCAGACTAAATAGCCCAGTCCAGAGTGGACACACCAGATAACTGCTGTGAAGGACAGACAGCAGCGCTACCACTTATAACCACCGGAGGGAGCCCAAGAACAGAATTCACAACACTAGCACCCACACAAACTTTTTCCCTTCTATCCTACGTGAATGGGCTGAGGAGGGGAATGTGGAGAAAGATAGGGAAGAAGAGGAAGAGATGGAGAGTAGCCATTATGAGGGAGACAGAGAAGTGTTGGCTGTAAAGCGCTTGGCACATATGGCTGACTTTATGTACCACTGCTTTTGGCATGACCATCGTGTTACATTCATCTTGAACAAAAAGAGTACTTGTCCACAGTGCTAGATGCACGCTCTGGAGAAGAACATTGCATCTTTCCCTCCTGAGGTGGAAAGGTCTGCTAAAATAGTGCTATACCGGAAGGCCATTGTGTGAAATATGTTAAAAAAATTCCCATCAGACAACGATAGTGTCAGGGGGCAAACTTCCTTGCCCAACCCAGGAGGAGAGGTAAGGGACATACACACCAGGTACAGCAGAGAAAGGAGTACACTGTCAAAGGCCTGGGCCAAATTCATGACACTCTCCTCTCCCAACGTCCAAGCCCTGATGACCGGGTATTTTTGACAAGGAGGGAAAAGTTTTTTAAAGATGGTAAAGCAATGTCTGGCAGACCAAACCAGCATACTACCTAAGCTTTCTGCGACCTTCAAATATTGTGTCTCAAAGCTGGACACCTGACATTAGTTGTACCTCTATGCCTTGGAGGTATTTTTCTGCCCTGCCATTAGCATCTTGTCTGAGAGGGATTTTAGTGATGCCGAGGGGGTCATAACAGACAGGTGCTTTATCCTGTCAACAAAAAATGCTGACAGGCTCACTCTGATTAAAATTAACAAAACCTGGATTATCCCCGAGTTTTCCACACCACCAAATGGCAGCAGCATGAAGTGTTTTTAATTTTTAATATTTCAATAAGGCTCTTAATTTGTTGCTTTCAAGGGTCTATGGATGACCCTCCTTATATTTTTCTCTGGCTTTGCACTGTGTGCAGTGCCTTTATGAGTGTAGAAGTACCACAGCTACACTTTTCTAATATTTGAATGAGGCCCTCCATTTATTGCCTTCAAGGGTGTATTGATTACCCTTCTTGTAATTCTTGTCATGATTTGCACTGTGTGCAGAGCTTTTATGAGTGTAGGAGTACCACAACTACACTTTGTTCACAATATTTAAATTATGTACTACAGTTCAAGGGTGTATGGATGACCCTGTTTGTAATTTTTGGTAGGCTTTGCACTGTGTGTAAAGCTTTTATGAGTGTAGGAGTACCACAACATGACAATTTGAACAGAATGTGTATGAGGCCCTCCTTTATGTCTAATACAGGGTGTATCTGATTCCCTATTCCATTTAATTTTCGGCACTTATTGCTTCCTTCACAAATTACACTGACATTTCCATTTTTTTTATAAAAATTTCAAGTTTGGCTTACTTACATTATTTTTTAAAATCATTTTAAAATTTTGCCTTATATAAAAGTCATTATACAGGAAAAAATGTTTCTTCACATTTTTTTCTGCAAATTGTAATTTCTCATCGATTTTGAATGTTTTATTGTCAGTACTCAAAGTGAAGTAAAAGTGTGACACAATTGTTCTCAGCAGCGATCTGGGAGACAGAGATGCTTCCCCAATCTGTTCTTCCTTCCATTCAGCACTTTTTCCATCCATTTCAACATTTTCACTGCCTGCCAGACCTCCTTGTAGGGTCTGCTGGAAAAATGCTTGGATTTCCCATTAACTCCCATTATACTCATTACTGGAAACGAGCATCCGAGCATTAGGAATTGCTTGGTTTGAGTAACGAGCATCTGAGCAGTTTAGTGCTCGCTCATCACTACTGGTGACAGGTTACCTTTAAATAGGTTGGACTACTGTGACAAGATATCACCCATCTATGGGATAGGTGACACGTTGCTGTCACTGGGAACCTGACCCTGGAATCCCACTGATCTTGAGAACAAGTGTCCAGAGTACCATTTTGAATATTGAATTTAATGGCCAAATTGAAAAAGAGGGCAGCTGTGCCTGCAAATTGCAGGCTTGACTGGTGTCAGGGTCTGACCCATAAAATGTTCCTGAATAGTGTATGCTATTATTTTTTCCATGCAGATCATCAATCCATAGGGAAAAGGAGGTATGAAACATTAACTATAATAGGTGCATGTGCAGTCTCTGGTGCATGCAAATAGCACACAGATAGATTATACACTTGTCTGAATGAGCCCTTTATATAGAGTGCTCCAGAGCCTAGTTCTTGCAGTTGGTGGGGTGTTTGGTCGCTGGAGAGCTGTCACACAGACAGCTCTCCAGCGACCAACGATGCTGAGGTCCCTGAGTAACCAGGGTAAACATCGGGTTGCTAAGCGCAGGGCCGCGCTTAGTAACCCGATGTTTACCCTGGTTACCAGTGTAAAATGTAAAAAAACAAACACTACATACTTACATTCGCGTCCCCCGGCGTCCGCTTCCTGCACTGACTGAGCACCGGCCCTAACAGCAGAGCGGTGACGTCACCGCTGTGCTGTGCTTTCACTTACGGCCAGCGCTCAGTCAGTGCAGGAAGCGGACGGCGGGGGACGCGAATGTAAGTATGTAGTGTTTGTTTTTTTACATTTTACACTGGTAACCAGGGTAAACATCGGGTTACTAAGCGCGGCCCTGCGCTTAGTAACCCGATATTTACCCTGGTTACCATTGTAAAACATCGCTGGCATCGTTGCTTTTGCTGTCAAACACGATACATGGCGATCTGATGACCAAATAAAGTTCTGAACTTTAATCAACGACCAGCGATATCACAGCAGGATCCTGATCGCTGCTGCGTGTCAAACACAACGATATCGCTAGCCAGGACGCTGCAACGTCACGGATCGCTAGCGATATCGTTTAGTGTGACGGTACCTTAAGGTCAGACAAGCATATATAAAATATCATCCAGAAAACTCAGATGATCTTCTTCTGTATTGCCATCCATTTGTCCTTATTTTATGTCCATGTGACATTCCAGGTGGGGGCCAGAATGGGCGCAGCTGGATGGAGGCCCCCCATGACTGCGTTGCCATGGGAGGGTTCTTTCCATATTGTTTTTTGAATAAATACTGTGAGGGGATTGGTTGTAGGGGAATGGGGGAGGAGTTTGGGGGGCTGGGGACAGGCGACAAAAGGGGGAGGAAAAGTGTGGGAAAAGGCCAGTCACGAGAAGACAGCAGGAAAAGCACCCCAAGGAGAGAACCACCATACAAGGCCTTCCACCCTCCCTCCTTCAACAGACTTACCATGGATTCTGTTGAGGGCTTGGTGGACAGGCTGCAGGACGTGGCGAGATCGTGCAGGGACGGATGGCTGCAGGAGCAGCTGGCCTCCTTGCTGGGCAGTGCTGAGCCTCGGGGCAGCCGGATGCGGAGGACCAGACCCCCGCAGCGGTTGTCGCCCAAGATTGCGATGCGCGGCAGGCGGAGGCCGCGGAGCCCCTCACGGTACCCTGCGGAGGCCAGGTGCAGCGGTGCAGCTGACCCGCCCAGCGCCGCCTCCGGCAGGAATCCTGGCACCCGTTCTGCCGGCGCAGGACGGCGTCGCACCACTGAGGCGGGAAGCACGGCGGCCAGGCAGGCTTCTCCGGAAATGCAGGCCGCACCGGAGGTTAGGCCTGCGCCTGCGCGCCGGGGGCTGGTGCGGGCTAGCAGAGGGACCAGCAGCGGCGGCAAAGCGACAGTGAGCGCAGCCCGGTCAGCAGTGGTGAGAGGGAGGCAGGCAGCTGGGACAGCTGCAGGAGGCAGCGCGGCGGTGTCTGCGGCCGCAGGCACCTAAACAGCAGCCGGAGGGTGGGCACCCGACATTCGGAGCGGCAGGCAGAGCAGGCTGCAGGGCAGGCAGCTTCCAGACACTTTGCCTGGCTCTCTACCCGGTGATGACAGCAACACATCGAGGGGCCCCAGGCTACGGGAGTCTGTGGCCGATTGCCGATCCAGGTCAAGCAGACAGTCGAGGGAGCGCCAAGGGGATCCCCTGCTTCGGTCCCCCCTGGTGACGAGGAGGCCAGGGGCGCGGGCCTGGAGCAGCAATGGGATGACGTCAGGAGCGAGTCGGGGACCGGGCAGCCGAAGGACGGAGCACGGCAGGAGTCTGGATGTCCGGCTGGCGGGGACACAGCACCCGCGCAGCCTTGTGAGTATACGTCCATGTCTCGTTTGTCTCAGTCGGGGATTCGGTTAGGTGAGGTTGGGGGTAGTCAGGGTGCGGCAGCCTGCAACAGCACGCTGGCGGGGGTAGGGGGCTCTGGGGTGTCGGGAATTAGTGATTTTCTGTCCGGGGTGTCTCATTTTTTGAAAAGTCTAGAGGGGGGAGTTGCGGAGGGGGCTTGTGGGTCACCTCTGGGAGCCTGGTTACATGGTTTGGGTATTGGATCGTGGGTGGCGAGCGACACAGCCAGGTCAGGGGGGTCAGCACAGACATCATCTGCCGGCATATCGGTGTCGGTGCAGACCGAGAAGGATAAAGGGGATGCAGTAAAGTTGGACGACAGAGCTAAAGGGGAGGTGTATGTATGCTTTGAAGGTCCGCTTGGTGCGCATTTAAAGAAGGAGGTAAAGGAAAAAATTTGGAAAGTAACATAGTTAGTAAGGCCGAAAAAAGACATTTGTCCATCCAGTTCAGCCTATATTCCTATATTCCATCATAATAAATCCCCAGATCTACATCCTTCTACAGAACCTAATAATTGTATGATACAATATTGTTCTGCTCCAGGAAGACATCCAGGCCTCTCTTGAACCCCTCGACTGAGTTCGCCATCACCACCTCCTCAGGCAAGCAATTCCAGATTCTCACTGCCCTAACAGTAAAGAATCCTCTTCTATGTTGGTGGAAAAACCTTCTCTCCTCCAGACGCAAAGAATGCCCCCTTGTGCCCGTCACCTTCCTTGGTATAAACAGATCCTCAGCGAGATATTTGTATTGTCCCCTTATATACTTATACATGGTTATTAGATCGCCCCTCAGTCGTCTTTTTTCTAGACTAAATAATCCTAATTTCGCTAATCTATCTGGGTATTGTAGTTCTCCCATCCCCTTTATTAACTTTGTTGCCCTCCTTTGTACTCTCTCTAGTTCCATTATATCCTTCCTGAGCACCGGTGCCCAAAACTGGACACAGTACTCCATGTGCGGTCTAACTAGGGATTTGTACAGAGGCAGTATAATGCTCTCATCATGTGTATCCAGACCTCTTTTAATGCACCCCATGATCCTGTTTGCCTTGGCAGCTGCTGCCTGGCACTGGCTGCTCCAGGTAAGTTTATCATTAACTAGGATCCCCAAGTCCTTCTCCCTGTCAGATTTACCCAGTGGTTTCCCGTTCAGTGTGTAATGGTGATATTGATTCCTTCTTCCCATGTGTATAACCTTACATTTATCATTGTTAAACCTCATCTGCCACCTTTCAGCCCAAGTTTCCAACTTATCCAGATCCATCTGTAGCAGAATACTATCTTCTCTTGTATTAACTGCTTTACATAGTTTTGTATCATCTGCAAATATCAATATTTTACTGTGTAAACCTTCTACCAGATCATTAATGAATATGTTGAAGAGAACAGGTCCCAATACCGACCCCTGCGGTACCCCACTGGTCACAGCGACCCAGTTAGAGACTATACCATTTATAACCACCCTCTGCTTTCTATCACTAAGCCAGTTACTAACCCATTTACACACATTTTCCCCCAGACCAAGCATTCTCATTTTGTGTACCAACCTCTTGTGCGGCACGGTATCAAACGCTTTGGAAAAATCGAGATATACCACGTCCAATGACTCACCGTGGTCTAGCCTATAGCTTACCTCTTCATAAAAACTGATTAGATTGGTTTGACATGAGCGATTTCTCATAAACCCATGCTGATATGGAGTTAAACAGTTATTCTCATTGAGATAATCCAGAATAACATCCTTCAGAAACCCTTCAAATATTTTACCAACAGTAGAGGTTAGACTTACTGGCCTATAATTTCCAGGTTCACTTTTAGAGCCCTTTTTGAATATTGGTACCACATTTGCTATGCGCCAGTCCTGCGGAACAGACCCCGTCGCTATAGAGTCCCTAAAAATAAGAAATAATGGTTTATCTATTACATTACTTAGTTCTCTTAGTACTCGTGGGTGTATGCCATCCGGACCCGGAGATTTATCTATTTTAATCTTTTTTAGCCTGTTTCGCACCTCTTCTTGGGTTAGATTGGTGACCCTTAATATAGGGTTTTCATTGTTTCTTGGGATTTCACCTAGCATGTCATTTTCCACCGTGAATACCGTGGAGAAGAAGGTGTTTAATATGTTAGCCTTTTCCTCGTCATCTACAACCATTCTTTCCTCACTATTTTTTAAGGGGCCTACATTTTCAGTTTTTATTCTTTTACTATTGATATAGTTGAAGAACAGTTTGGGATTAGTTTTACTCTCCTTAGCAATGTGCTTCTCTGTTTCCTTTTTGGCAGCTTTAATTAGTTTTTTAGATAAAGTATTTTTCTCCCTATAGTTTTTTAGAGCTTCAATGGTGCCATCCTGCTTTAGTAGTGCAAATGCTTTCTTTTTACTGTTAATTGCCTGTCTTACTTCTTTGTTTAGCCACATTGGGTTTTTCCTATTTCTAGTCCTTTTATTCCCACAAGGTATAAACTGCTTACAGTGCCTATTTAGGATGTTCTTAAACATTTTCCATTTATTATCTGTATTCTTATTTCTGAGGATATTGTCCCAGTCTACCAGATTAAGGGCATCTCTAAGCTGGTCAAACTTTGCCTTCCTAAAGTTCAGTGTTTTTGTGACTCCCTGACAAGTCCCCCTAGTGAAAGACAGGTGAATGTGGAGATTTTCTCCCTCCTTCCTTTAGAAAAGTTTAACTTGGACAAGAGTAAGAAGGAGGATAGTAAAAAGGAGGAGGAGGAGAAGAGAAGGTGGCGGTTGATTCCGCAAACCTTCGTTAATTGGCAGCAAGCTTTTGCGATACTGGCTAGCGTCATAGGCGAGAAATTTTCGGATAACTGTTCGGGTCTTTTTTGTTACTTTGACTCGATAGGTGAGGCATTTCGTACAAATGGGGGTCAGGCGTGGCTGCGTTATGACAAGCAGTTCCGTCGGAGGAAGGCGGTTAGGCCAGAAATCAAATGGGACCAAAAGGATATTGGGCTTTGGCTGAAAGTCATGGCCCTGGTGAGGTATGGGCAGTCCTTTCATGGGGGCGGAGGCGCCGGCAACCAACAGTCAGGACATGCCAGCGGCGGGCAGGGGGACCAGGGTGGGAAAGAGAAGTCAGGAACCTGTTGGCAGTTTAATGACGGCCAATGTAAGTACGGGAACTCCTGCAAATTTAAGCACGTTTGTTCCCATTGCAACGGAGGCTCCCACGGATCCTCAAAATGTTTCAAGAAAGCCAGGGGTAAGCCAGGAGTGGGTGGCAGTCAAGGGGGAGACACCAGTGAGGCTTCAAAAGATGACCCCTTATCTAAATAGATACCCGGATCAGGACAAGGTGGGCATTCTTTTACGCAGGTTTTCTGAGGGTTTTCGGATTCTGGCTCCTACTCATGCAGTTCCTTTTACTACCAAGAATTTGAGGTCAGCGGATCTACATGCTGCGGTGGTCAGCAGTAAGTTGGCGAAGGAGGTGGAACTGGGTAGGATGGCTGGACCATTTAGTTCGTTGCCAATTGAGGTCATGATTGTTTCACCACTGGGGGTGGTGCCCAAGAAGGAGCCGAACAAGTTTCGGTTGATTCAACATTTGTTGTATCCACGGGGTAGGTCAGTTAATGATGGCATAGGTGAGGAGTTATGTTCAGTGGTGTACACTTCATTTGACGCAGCAGTACAATGGGTACGGCGGTATGGCGAAGGGGCTTTATTAGCTAAGACGGATATTGAATCGGCCTTTCGGTTGCTCCCGGTTCACCCGGATAGCATTCCTTTGTTGGGTTGTTTTTGCAATGGTGGTTTTTATCTAGATAGATGTTTGCCTATGGGCTGTTCGATTTCTTGTGCACTGTTTGAGAAGTTTAGCACTTTTCTTGAATGGGTGATTAGGGACGTTACCGGAGTTCCTTCCGCCATTCATTATTTGGATGATTTTTTGTTTATTGGCCTCCCGGACTCTGCAGTATGCAGGAATTTGTTGGCCAACATGGAGTGGATGGCTGGGCTTTTTGGCGTACCGTTGGCCAAAGAGAAGACGGAGGGACCGGGCAAGGTTTTGAGTTATTTGGGCATCCTTATTGATTCGGAGAGAATGGAATGTAGGTTACCTGAGGACAAACTTTTGTTGCTGGTACAAGAAGTACACAGGATTGGTCATTTGCGTAAGGTGACTTTGAAGGAGTTGCAGTCCCTTTTGGGGCGTTTCAACTTTGCGTGCCGGATTATGCCCATTGGTCGGATTTTTTGCCGCAGGTTGTCATTGGCGACGGCCGGAATCAGGGCGACACATCATTTCATTCGTTTGACTAAGGAGCATAGGGAAGATTTGGTGGTTTGGCAGCGTTTTTTGTCAAATTACAATGGTCGATCGCTGATCCAGTTGGAAACCATGAATGATTTTGATTGCGAGATTTATACGGACGCAGCCAGTGCGGTTGGATACGGTGCGTATTGCGGAAGTCGGTAGAGTGCCGGTGTGTGGCCAGAGGGATGGCGGAAACAGGGTTTAAATAAGAATCTTGCACTTCTAGAATTGTTCCCAATTGTGGTGTCGGTTGTGATTTAGGGTGACATCTTTTAAAATCGGAAGGTCAGGTTTCACTGTGATAATCTAAGCGTGGTCTCGATTATCAATAGTCTCACTTCTTCTTCTCCCCCGGTGATTAGATTGGTTAGGGAGCTGGTGTTGCGATGCTTGGATTTAAATGCATACATTTCTGCGGTACAAGTACCGGGTGTCCAAAATTCTATAGCAGATGCTTTGTCTCGTTCACAGTGGGAACGTTTCCGGGAGTTGGCGTCAGACGCGGACACCTCAGGAGTGGTATGCCCTTCACGTTTGTGGAAAATTGTTGCGGACGAGGAGGTCGGTTGATTCAGTCCTCGGTCTCGAGGTCAACGTGGCTAGCTTACAAATCGGCTTGGGAAATCTGGGAGAGCTGGTCTGGTCAATGGGGAGGGGCTGAATCTGACCATGACAGGATGCTGGCGGTATTGTTTTTGGTGGGCAAAGCGTCCGAGTGGGGTTGGTCCGTATCGAAAGTGAATACATTTATGGCGGGCTTGGCTTTTGGTTTTAAGCTGCAGGGGTCAGTCGATATTACCAAAAGCTTTCTTGTAGCGCAGGCCCTGAAGATTTTTCGTAGCGGGAACGTTAGCGTCGACAAGCGCAGACCCATTTCGTTTAGTTTGTTAACTAGGTTGGGAGACGTTGTTGGGAGAATTTGTTGTTCTCATTTTGAAGCTTCTCTGTTTAGGTTGGCTTATTCTTGGGCGTTCTTCGGGGCTTTGAGATTGGGGGAGCTGGTGTCCCCTAACAAATTTAAGGCAGGAGGTTTGTTGGCAGAGAATGTTGATTTCTGGGCAGGAGGTATTTCTTTTTTGATTCAGCGGTCGAAAACTGACAGGTTCGGAAAGGGTAAGCGGGTGGTCTTAGGGAGGGTTGATGGATGTTTGATGTGCCCGCAGTGCAGTTTGGAGGAGTACTGGAGTCTGTGGTCTAGTGGGTCGGGCCCTCTGCTTTGTCACCAAGACGGGACCTTTTTGTCCCATTTTCAATTTTCGGCGGTTTTGAAAAAGGTTTTGGTTGAGTTGGGATTTGATTCTGGGTCTTACGGGTCTCACTCTTTTAGAATTGGGGCCGCTACGGAGGCAGATGGTTTGGGCCTAGGGGCTGACGTGATTAAACGGATTGGGCGATGGAATTCTAATCGTTATTTGACTTATGTACATCATTAGGTTTTCTTGGGGTGTATCGAGTTAGCTGGTATGTAATTATTGTTCTGTTTTTCAGGTCGGCCCCCGTTATTGACCTGGATTTTTGGACATTAGTTCGTGTATTGGGGTGCGGCGCGGGCCGACGCCAGGCCGGACGGCAGGCAGTTAGGTTTTAGCCGCGATAAGGTAGTCATTCGATGGTTGGGGTTCCGGGGTATGCTATGGAACAGGGTATTGCCAGAATTTTCCCAGGCCGCGCGCTTGGATAGGGCTCCGGATGTTTTACTGGTGCACATGGGGGGGAATGATTTGGGTACGAAACCGGTTAGGGAGTTGATCAGGGACATCTGTTTCGATTTGTAGAGACTGTGGGTCTCTTATCTGGGGGTTCTGACGGTGTGGTCCGACATCGTGCCTAGGAAGCAATGGAGGTTGGCTCGATCCTTGAAAGGTATTAATAGGGCCAGGATAAAACTTAATAGGGCTGTGGCGAAGTTTGTATCCAGGAATGGGGGAATTGCGGTGAGGCATTTTGAGTTGGAGGATGGGGTCGGTAATTTTTGGAGAGAGGATGGTGTGAACCTGAATGATATTGGTATTGATTTGTGGGCGCTCGCTCTGCAGGGTGGAGTCGAATGGGCGTTGGCTGTGGTGGGGCACTCACGAGTCTGAGGTGGTCAGGGCTGTTCATGGTTGGCGGGGGGGGCGGGGGTTCTTGGAGTTGGTGAAGTTTTATTGGAGGAAGGTCAATTGGATGGGGGTGGATCTGGCTTGTGGTTACGGGCTCTGGACGGGGATTGGCCTCGGGAGCTTTCGGGTTTTTTGGTCTGCCCTGAAAAGGGTTACATGGTGCCCTCGAGCTGGTGGTCACGGCTGAGGGTAAAAAAGTGTTGGTTAAAGAAGATTGGGGCATTTTTGCCTATATATATAATGCCAGATCTTTTAGTTCTAAGAACCCTCCCCCTCAAGTTTTTCAGATAATTGTTGTTATAATTATAATAATTAATTGTTGTTTGTTAATAAACTGGCCGCTGTGGCCAAAATTTTCCAAAGAATTTAACGTGCTATGTTTTTATTGCATAATTATCGTTAAGTTGGGGGGTGGCGGTTTTGTTCAGTTACAAGTGGCTGGTTTGGGGTTGGGAAGAAGGAATCCCAAATGGGCTATACGCAGTCATGTGACACCCACATTGATACATCAACATTTTAAAAATGACCAAGATCAAATAGAGCTTCAATAGTTAATAATGTCAATGCACACATAAAAATTGGATACTATATGTGCGGTCTATATGAGATCTGATTGTTTATTTTTCCAACTCATAGACTTAAATGGGTGAGTCTTATACTAATCTATGTAAGATCACAATTGCATGCTGCAATTTATTTTCACATGGAGTCTGTGTGAAAGAACTGTCATATGAACAGCCCTGTTGAATTACATTGGTCAGTGTGCTGTGCAAATTTTATTTGTACAGCACACATCCTGTAATTGTCACAGGCGTGTCAGACGCTGCAGACAGTCGCACTACATTTGGCTGCAGAAGGTCTCAACAGTTGGCCTTGCAGACTAGTGGCCACTCCCCCGGCCTTAGTGGTGTCACCTGGATCTGGGTGTTTTACTCCCAACTTCCTTTTGGGAGTTGCAGTTGTTATTTTCTATTTACACTTCCCTGTTGCGGCTTGGAGCTATTGCAGTTGGCTATCTTCCTCCTTGGTGTTGCTGGACGTGTGTGTTTCTCTCTGAGTCTTCTTAAGCTAAGTGACCCCTTATTTTGTGTATCCTAGCTGTCTTTAGTGGTAGTGGGGATTGACTAGTGCTTATCCTGTCCTTCCTGGCTTATTGCCAGGATCAGACAGGAATTAGGTATCCTGCTCGGCGATAGGTGTGGAACCTATATAGGGATGATAGGACAGACAGCGTGACATTAGATCTGTATAGGGGTCTCCACTCCCCACCTTCCCTAGTGTTTGGTTCCCCTTCCCTTATCCCTTTGTGATGCACTTAGTCTGTCCTACACTGTGCGTGACAATAATATGCTGTATGAAGTACAGTTCACTCATGTACAGAATCATCCATAAAACATGATTTGCTTCTCTCTAGCTATTATAAATGCCCCTAAACTTTAACAATGCTGTAAGAAAAGATCAGTGATCCTTTATCTTCCAACTCTTTATACAAGTAAAAAATTGATAAAGAATATCACATACAACACCAGACAGAGGAGATGAGCAACTATTAAATATATTCATCCACTAAAAGATATGACTGATTACCAAGTTTCCACCTCTCTATAATATGCTGATGAGATGTGTCACTTTTCACAACACGGAAAGTACTAGGAAATTATTCCAGTCACAGCTCTAAGCTCTGAATTTTCTTCTGGCTCATTTGGAGACAAGCCATAATCTCTTAGGGGAATAAATTGTCAATTAACCTTTTCAACTTTCAAGAGAAAACTCAGAGGTAACTGTCCTCACATCGTCAGGGCCTTTGCATAGAGCCTGTCCTAAACTTGACAGATACGTCTTATCTTTGGAGAGCAATGTACCCAGAGAATTATGCTTCTGGAAAATTTCTTATAATAATGCATGTTATATCGGACAACTGGCCTTGGCACTGAGAAAAGAAAAAGAAGAGAAAAAACATGTTGCTTGCATTTCTGTTGACATTTTAACTATTTTCTCCCAAAACATCTTGGGATACCAGTGGTATTGGTAACTATCGTCACATTATATAACCAATCTGGACAAATAAAAACCTTCTATGTCGGTCTGGGAACTAATCGAAACTGCGTAAAGCAATAATATTTTGGCCCTCAATATTTTGCTTTTATTTGGGGGGGCATTCTTCTTTTTTGAATCTTGCGCATTTTGACTCCAGTGTTAATGGCTCTGGAGTTGGAGATTACATATCCATGGATTTAGGTCAAGTAGGCTGTTTTCTTTGACCCAATCAGACCTGTCCATACAATGGCATGTAAAAGTTTGGGCACCCCTGTCAAAATTACTGTTATTGTAAACAGTTAAGCAAGTTGAAGAATAAATGATCTCGAAAAGGCCTAAAGTTATAGATGGTTAGTATCTAGTAGCACCCTCTTTTGCAAGTATCAAAGCTTGTAAACACTTTTTGTAGCCAGACAAGAGTCTTTCATTTCTTGTTTGAGGGATTTTCATCCATTTTTCCTAGGACAAGTCTTCCATTTCTGTGAGATTCCCGGGTCGTTTTGCAATCAGTTCTATTTTGAGGTCTAGCCACAGATTTTCAATGATGTTCAGATCAGGGACTGTGAGGGCCATTGTAAAAACCTGCATCAACTGCTATTTTGCTGATTCCATGTGGAAGCAAATTACAAAATAATCTGCATTTTGGTGAATGTGGATTTTTGAAAAATTTAAGTAGAATTTAATTCTACTCAAATAGATTTGCTTTTGTCTAGTTACAAGTGTAATTTTATTTTCATTTATTTTTAACCCCTTAGTGATGGAGCCAAATTTTTAAAATCTGACCAGTGTCACTTTATGTGGTAATAACTCTGCAACGCTTCAAGAAATCTCAGTGATTTTGAGACTGTTTTTTTGTGACACATTATTGGGGGGTCGAGTTCCCGCCTCTGCACAGGGGGAATCTCGGTCCATCTCCACTGCGGTCTCCCATTCTTCTCCTGCCGCAGTGGAGTCTGCTCAGCAGGGACGTCGGTCCCAGCGTCTCGCTCAGTCTGACTCTGTGCAAAGGGTTACTGCCACTTTTCCAGCTTCTGCCATTGAAGCCAGTGCTGGGCAGCGGCGAGCAGATGCTTTTGGGACTAAGTCCCGCTTTTCTCCTTCTGAGCATGCCCAGGGTAAGACCTCTCATTGGAGATTGAGGGTCACATGCTTAGATACTGCAGCAAAGGCCATTGGTTCTCCTGGAAGGTCCTGAAGGTGCTCAGGCTTTGTGGCAGCTTCTCATTGGTCCTTCTAGGAAGGTCTTGTTCGTGCTTCAGCTATAAAAGGCTCGCATGGCCGCACGGCCATGCGCTAGTATCAATTCAAATATGTGCTTTGCGCCAGTATGGTTATGCATGAATGTGTTCAGGGACCCGGCTGAAATAAGCCCCTAGAATACCAGCTTCTCCGGTGAGGAGATTGTGTGTTTGTATTCAGGGACCTGGCTGAAATAAGCCCCTAGAATACCGGCTTCTTCGGTGAGGAGATTGTGTGTGTGCATAACCACTGACTGCTATCAGTTTGGCAACAAGCTTGCGCTCCTGTGAGGCTAACAGGGCACAGTGCTTTCCTCTCACGGCTGCTCTGTGACTTTACAGAGCTAGTCTATACCGCCAAACAGTGCCACCCTTCACTAGCAGCAGGTTCTCCTGCACGGTGGACCCCGGGCTGCGAACGCACCATTTATAATAAACATCTATTTTTACTCGGTGCGTTCCGCTAGCCCTAACATAATACTAGCGCCAGGGTCTGGCTAGTAAATGGCGGATGATCAGCGTTTACATCGGTACATCCAGCAGCTGGAGGGTAGGTTGGTGGCTCTTGAGCGCACAACCTCAGCTGTGGATGTTACCGCAGTCGCTGTTCAGGCTGCAAGTGTAGCTGCAGCCAGTTTGTCCTTGGCCACCCCTGCTCCGACTTTATCCCGTCTCCCGCTTCCAGACAAGTTTGCTGGTGACAGTAAACTATGTCGGGGATTTGTGAGTCAGTGCTCCATACATCTTGAGCTTCTGGCTGCACGTTTTCCTACGGAACGGGCGAAAGTGGGATTTATTTTATCCCTTTTGTCGGGCAGGGCATTGGAGTGGGCAACGCCGCTATGGGAGCGTAATGATCGTGTGGTGCAGAGTGCTCCTCTCTTCCTGGACGCTCTGAAACAGGTCTTTTTGGGACCTCGTGTCACCCACGATACCGCGCTCCAATTGTTGGCAATAACACAGGGTGCGTCCATGGTCAGTCAGTTCGCCGTCCAATTCCGGACTCTGGTCTCAGAGCTGGAGTGGCCGGATAAAGTCCTTATTCCGGTATTTTGGAAAAGACTGGTAGACCATGTGAAGGACGCCTTGGCCACCAGGGAGATTCCCGCCACACTGGAGGAGCTCATTACTATATCTACCCGCATCGACCTCCGTTTTAATGAGCGGAGGTTAGAGCAGACCCAGTGTAGGCAGAGGTTTTGGCTGGCTCCCACCTTCGCCAGACCTCTAGAAACTTCCGTTCATGTGTCCGACTCCCATGAGGCCATGGAGGTTTCTCGAGCGGGACCTAAGTCCCGGGCCGCTCGGGTACCCGTGGTTTGTAAAAATTGCCAACAAATAGGACATTATGCCAATAAATGTACACGGCGGTTAGGAGAAGGATCGCGTCTAGTAACCATTGGAGGAGGTTCACTAGATACAGCGGCATTTTCCTCCAAGTTGTCAATTAAAGGGACAATCACGTTAGGCTCATCTTCTCTAACAGTCGAGCTTTGTGTGGACTCAGGAGTGGAGGGGAATTTCATGTCCTCTGCTTTTGCTCTGCGCCATGCAATACCTCAGGTGATGCTCACCAAACCGGTGACTGTTAGAGTAGTGAATGGGTCAACACTTCCCACACAAATCACACACCAGACTATCCCTTTCACGTTATCCATGTACCCTTCCCACCAGGAGGTTATTTCCCGTCTTGTCCTTCCCGAGGGAATGGACGAAATTCTGCTGGGAATACCCTGGCTCCGTTTCCACTCCCCACATATTGAGTGGACCTCTGGGAGGATATTGGGTTGGAGTGAATCATGTAAGGGCAGATGTGTGAAAGAGTGCGTTCAGGTTTCCACCACTGAGATACCCGCAGATCTTTCTTCTCTTCCCAAGTGCTATTGGTGCTATGCTGACGTTTTCTCCAAAAGGGCTGCAGAAACTCTTCCACCTTATCGCCCCTATGACTGTCCTATTGATCTCTTGCGCGGAGCTGAACCTCCTCGGGGAAGGGTATATCCCTTCTCTCTCCCTGAGATGGAGGCTATGTCTCAATATATCCAGGAGAATTTGGCAAGAGGGTTCATTAGGAAGTCAGTGTCTCCTGCAGGGGCGGGATTCTTCTTCTTACAGAAGAAGAATGGGGAATTACGTCCTTGCATCGATTACAGGGGTCTTAATGCCATCACCATTAAAAATAAGTACCCGTTGCCCCTGATTTCTGAGCTCTTTGACAGGTTAAGGGGAGCAAGTGTATTCACCAAACTAGATCTGCGGGGTGCCTACAACCTGATTCGCATCCGTGAGGGGGACGAATGGAAAACGGATTTTAATACCAGGGATGGGCACTATGAATATCTGGTGATGCCCTTCGGGCTCTGTAATGCCCCGGCCGTTTTTCAGGACTTTGTCAATGATATCTTCTGGAATATGCTTTCCACCTCGGTCGTAGTCTATCTGGATGATATTCTCATCTTCTCTCCAGATATTGACTCCCACCGGAGAGATGTTGGCAGAGTCTTCAAACTCTTACGGGCGAATTCCCTCTATGCAAAGTTGGAGAAGTGTGTGTTTGAGCAGGAGTCTTTACCTTTCCTGGGCTATTTCATCTCCGCCCAGGGATCGGCTATGGATCCTGCCAAACTACAGGCTGTGATGGACTGGCAAGAATCCCATTCTCTTAAAGCGGTGCAGCGCTTTATGGGGTTCATAAATTACTATCGCCAGTTCATTCCCCACTTCTCAACTTTGGTAGCTCCCTTGGTATCCCTCACCAAGAAGGGAGCAAATCCCAAATTGTGGTCGGAAGAGGTCTCCAAGGCCTTCACTTCTATAAAGTCTAATTTTGCTAGCACTCCCATCTTACATCGTCCCGATGTGGATAAGCCATTCTTAATGGAGGTGGATGCCTCATCCGTTGGTGCCGGAGCAGTCCTCTATCAAAAGGATGCTCAAGGTCGGAAGCATCCATGCTTCATCTTCTCAAAGACCTTCACACCGGCGGAGGGAAATTACTCCATCGGAGATAGGGAGTTGCTAGCAATGAAGTTGGCCTTTTCGGAGTGGAGACATCTCTTGGAGGGAGCTCGGTTTCCCTTCCAAGTCTTCACGGACCACAAAAATTTGGTTTATTTGCGTACAGCTCAGCGGCTGAAATCTCGTCAGGCCAGATGGTCCTTGTTCTTCTCCCGGTTTCACTTGACTCTCCAATATCTCACCAGGGAGAAGAACATTCGTGCTGACGCTCTCTCTTGCTCCGTTGTGTCAACTGAGGAGGAAGAGGAGCCTCGGCTTTTTGTCCCTTCAGAGAGTCTGAGAACCGTAGCTCCGGTTTTGCTAGAGTCTGTGCCTCCGGGCAAGACTTTTGTTCCCATCAATTTGCGACCGGAGGTTCTCTCTTGGGCTCATTCGTCCAGAGTGGGTGGACACTTTGGGACAAAGAGGACATCGAACTGCTGGCTAGGACGTACTGGTGGCCTCATATGGTCCGTGACGTCGGAGATTATGTTCGGGCGTGTGTCTCCTGCGCCAAAAATAAGTCTCCTCGACAACGGTCAGCTGGGTTACTCTATCCCTTGCCGTTGGCAGACAGGCCCTGGGAGATGGTCGGGATGGACTTTGTGGTGGGTTTGCCCAAGTCTCGTGGCTGTACCATCATTTGGGTTATCACCGATCATTTTTCTAAGATGGTGCATTTGGTGCCACTTCCACGGCCACCTTCTGCACGGGCCTTGGCAGCGTTGTTTTCACATAAAAAAATAAACACATTTTCCACCTACACGGTATGCCGGACAAAATTGTCAGTGACCGGGGTCCCCAGTTTGCGTCTCGGTTCTGGAGAGAGCTCTGTCGTCTTCTCAGCATTGAGTTGAATCTCTCTTCAGCATATTATCCCGAGACGAATGGGTTGGTAGAGAGGGCCAACCAGACCTTGGTCACATATCTGCGACATTTTGTCTCAGCCAGGCAGGATGACTGGGCAACCTTGCTACCGTGGGCGGAGTTGGCGCTGAACAACGCCGTAGCTGATTCCACTGGACAAACCCCATTCCTCCTTAACTATGGTCAGCATCCACGGGTACCTGTGCCTATGCCCGTGTCTTCCGCTGACTCCAGGGTGGCAGACTGGGCTGTGGAGGCACGGGATATTTGGGACCGCACTCAGGATGCCATTCGGGCCTCCAAGGAGAGAATGAGGTCCTCCGCCGATGCACATCGGCGCCCCGCTCCAACCTTTGCTCCTGGCGACTTGGTGTGGCTCTCCGCCCGTAACATCAGGCTGCAAGTTGAGTCCACTAAGTTTGCACCTCGCTACTTGGGCCCCTTCAAGGTCCTCGAACAGGTTAACCTTGTGGTCTACCATTTAGCCCTTCCACCACGCTTGGGTATCACCGACACCTTTCATGTGTCCCTCTTGAAACCGTATACATGTCTTGGTTTTCCGAGTCATCTTCCGGGACATCGGGTTTGTCTACGGATGATTACGAGGTGAATGCTATTTTGGGCTACAAGGTGGTACGTGGCAAAAAAATTTATTTGGTGTACTGGAAGGGTTATGGTCTGGAGGACAGGTCCTGGGAGCCTGCTGAGCACATTCGGGCTCCGCAGCTCATTGCTGCCTTCGAGGGTGGCGGGGTCCAGGGGGGGGCCCTGGGGGGGTAATGTTAGGGGTCGAGTTCCCGCCTCTGCACAGGGGGAATCTCGGTCCATCTCCACTGCGGTCTCCCATTCTTCTCCTGCCGCAGTGGAGTCTGCTCAACGGAGACGTCGGTCCCAGCGTCTCGCTCAGTCTGACTCTGTGCAAAGGGTTACTGCTGCTTTTCCAGCTTCTGCCATTGAAGCCAGTGCTGGGCAGCAGTGAGCAGACGCTTTTGGGACTAAGTCCTGCTTTTCTTCTTCTGAGCATGCCCAGGGTAAGATCTCTCATTGGAGATCGAGGGTCACATGCTTAGATACTGCAGCAAAGGCCACTGGTTCTCCTGGAAGGTCCTGAAGGTGCTCAGGCTTTGTGGCAGCTTCTCATTGGTCCTTCTAGGAAGGTCTTGTTTGTGCTTCAGCTATAAAAGGCTCGCATGGCCGCACGGCCATGCGCTAGTATCAATTCAAATATGTGCTTTGCGCCAGTATGGTTATGCATGAATGTGTTCAGGGACCCGGCTGAAATAAGCCCCTAGAATACCGGCTTCTCCGGTGAGGAGATTGTGTGTTTGTATTCAGGGACCCGGCTGAAATAAGCCCCTAGAATACCGGCTTCTCCGGTGAGGAGATTGTGTGTGTGCATAACCACTGACTGCTATCAGTTCGGCAGCAAGCTCCTGTGAGGCTAACAGGCGCAGTGCTTTCCTCTCACGGCTGCTCTGTGAGGTAACAGAGCTAGTCTATACCGCCAAACAGTGCCGCCATTCACTAGCAGCAGGTTCTCCTGCACGGTGGACCCCGGGCTGCGAACGCACCATTTATAATAAACATCTATTTTTACTCGGTGTGTTCCGCTAGCCCTAACACACATTATACTTTATGATAATGGTAAATTTAGATCAATATGTTTTGTTTATTTATAAAAAAAATATCAAAAATTTAAGAAAAATGTTAAAAAATTAGCAATTTTCTAAATTTGAATGATTATCCCTTTAATCCAGATGGTCATACCACGGCAAACCATTAATAAATAACATTTTCCACATGTCGGCTTTACATCAGCACCATTTTTAAAATGTTATTTTATTTTGTTAGCATTTTAGGAGGTTTAAAAATCTAGCAGCAATTTTTCATTTTTTCAAGGAAATTTACAAAATTTATTTTTTTAGGGACTTATCCATGTTTGAAGTGACTTTAGGGGTCTCATATACTGGGAAACCCCCAAACGGAATACCATTTTAAAAACAGCACCCCCTGACATATTGAAAACTGCTGTCAGGTAGTTTATTAGCCCTTCAGGTGCTTTACAGGAATTAATGCAAAGTGGTATGACAGAAATGAAAATGTGTATTTTTACCACCTAAATTCCTCTAACTTCTGAACAGATTACTAGAACTGTCAGACTGTAAGGCCGCTATTTGGTCGTGAATTGCCATCGCAAACATCAGGACCACAAAATAATGATCTGAGGGCACCAGTTGGGATAAAGAGGAAACCCCCACACTCTGTTAACCATTTATAGTGATGTAGTCACTATTGACAGCAGCATCTAAGGGGTTAAACGGATATGGAAGGTGCAAACACTGATTGTGGCTGATGCAGCAAGTTGTCAGCTATAGTGTACAGTCGACAGCTGCTGGATTGTCACCTGTATGGGGAGGCTATTCTCTTATATCTCAGGTCAGTTAAAAGACATATTGGCTGTCACTAAGGGGTTAAATATGTTTTTTAAAATGCTTTCATGCTTTTTTTGTGTTTTTCAGCTATATTTTTTGTCTCTTTTCGGCATCTTGTTTTATTTTTTTTTATCGTTAATATTTATTTTATTTTCAAACAATAACACATAACAACAAAAACATACATTATTTCCATTACAAATTATAATAATAATATATATATAAAAAAAAAAAAATAAATTCCCACAGCTGTGTTAGGGCAAATAGTATTTACTCCTCACAGTCCAGGTTTGCCAAATCTTTGCTACTTTTTTTCTCCTAATGCGAGACTGAAACAACATTAATTCATATTTACAGTTCACATTCAGCTTTTCGGTCAGCTCTTTTAGGGTTGGAGGAAAGGACTCCTTCCATTTTCTAGCCACCAGTGTCCGAGCCCCTATCAATATATGTGATATCAACCCTCTAATTTGTTTAGGAAATATTTCCAAACCGATGTGTAAAATCGCCATTGAGGGTGTAATTTGTGCCATTACCCCCGTAATCTCCATAATCAGCTTCAACACACCGCCCCAGAAGGATAAAAGCTTCGGGCACAAATACCAGATATGACTCTGGTTGCCTACTTGTCCACATCCTCGCCAACATAAATGGGAGGATTGCGGATTAAATTTTGCAATTCTCTCTGGGCATAGATACCATCTCATTTGAGTTTTCTTTAATTGTTCCACGTGATTTATACAAGATGACACTCTCTTAACCTCCTTTATACTATTTCCCCATAGTTTTAATTCTAATACCTCCCCTAACTCTAGTTCCCATTTTTCCATATAGGGCAGTTTAATCTCTTCCACTGGATTAATTAAAGCTCTATAGAACACTGATATTCCTTTTATAATTGGACCTGAAGTTACTATAAGTTTTCCCATCTTTCCCTCTCCCGTAGTACCAGAATGTCTCGCTATTACAATTTTATTTAGAAAATTCCTAATTTGTAAATACTGATAAAAATATTTTCGTATTCCAGTATGTTTATTGGCCAATTGCTCAAAAGGGATAACTCCAGTGATTTCCATTATGTCTGCTAACGTTTGTATACCTGCCCCTCGCCAATGTTGGAGGTTTAAATAAGGAATATGGGGCTCAATTGCATATATTGATAATGTTTCACATGGAATCCCCAGCAACGAGGGCAGCAACAGTCTCCATAACCTAATTGCCGCCTGCATTGTTGGCAATAAGGGGGAGGTGGGTCCAGTTTGAATTAACTCTGTCTCTAGCGCCAGACGCGTGGAACCCCGTCTAGAATAAAATTTTTCTATCTGTATCCATCTGTGGTTTCCAGTCATCTGCCACCATTCTTTTAACCCCACTAATATTGAAGCTCTATGATATGCCATTAAATCCGGGACTCCCATCCCCCCCTGCTTCCATAGGTAGATATAATAACGCCCTTGCTACACGTGGTTTCTTATATGCCCATATATATTTACTAGCTAATAGTTGTAGATCATAAATGTATTTTTTTGGTATATTTAGGGGGAGGGTTCTGAAATAATACAAAATCTTTGGTAAGGCTATCATTTTGAACGCATTAATACGGGCTATCCACGAAGTGGTGATTTTATGCATATCTACTAGTAAAATTTTAATTTGTGTGTATAGATTTTTAAAATGTACTTTTATTATCTGATCTGTAGTTGTCAACATTATCCCTAAGTACGGAATTCCTTCTTTTAACCACTGAAATGAAAATAGTTTCTTCATTTCTTGTATGGACTCTATTGATATTGCCACCGGAAGAATTGATGATTTATTCAGGTTTAATTTATAAAACGATATCTCACTGAATTCCTTCAGCTCCTCCAAAACTGTCGATAAGGACTGTTTGATGTTTACACAAGAAATAATAATATCATCCGCATAAAGACTTATTTTATGAGCTTCCTTTCCTACCATTGAAGTGGGCGAGGGCAAGGCCGCCCATGCATATCCATGATCTGGCCCAGCAAAACTTCCACACCCAGATTCCATTTTAACAAACGTATCTTTACTGTTATACATTTTCATTAACACAGCGGAACACAATAATAGACAGTACAAAATATGCCTATTCACAGAAATAACATGTATTAACAAACTTTCCCTCACTGTCCCTATCCACACGTTACCAGTTCCTTTGCTCCAGGAGGTTATCTTCCCACGTCGCAGGCCTGTCTGTCAACGCTGCAGGGAGACGCTCCAGCCGAGGAGAAAACAACAGGGAGTAAACAAAACTCTGTCTCTCAGGTCCAGACTGTAATCCTTGTGGTTCAGCAGGTAAAGGTGGGGTGTTAGGCCTCTCAACAGAGGACCCGCTTACAGTTCATGGGCTCCAGGATCTGAGAAGATGTCACCGCTGAGTGCTCCGCAGTGTGGGAGCTGGGAACAATCTGGATGTCCGCTTCCAAGAGAGAGGGGTTATCCAGGCAATCCTCTATATCGCCTCAGCAGGAGGACACCAGTACACACAGACCTCTCTCTGTACCGACTGGTTTCCCGGGCTCTTCTTCTTCTCTCCCTCCTTCCTGGTCACATGACATAACAGGGGGGAGTCTAGCCAATACAGTTTGTTTCTCTGTAATCACATTCGGCATAGGTATAACTTCTGGCCACACGGGGGCAGTGTCTGTCACAGATTCTATGTCAATGATAACAGAACAGCCACAGCCGGCCAGCTCATTACACGCCCCCCCCACTTGAAGGTTGGCAGTCCCTGTCAACGACTGTCTCCAGGGCGGCGATGGCTGTGGAGGTTGTAGGACCCGGCTGTGAAAAGGGCCACACATATTGGTCTCTGTAGGACTGTCCCGGGGGCACTCCTGCGGTGGTCCTTGCTGTCCGCCTAACGGGTGCTAGTCTCTCTCCCCGATCAGTCACTCCACTCTCCGCCCCAGTCGGTAAGTCAGTCGAGGAGGTAAGGGGTGCAGACGTGTCAGTCAGGCGAGCAGGGGTAGGGATGTTTTCCACCTCTACATCCCCGGTATCGGTGTCTCCCACAGTATTAGTGACATCCGTCTCTCTAGGCATTATAGGAGGGGAGTCAGGCTGAGAACGACAGGGGCGCAACATGTTACGGTGCAGGGTGCGGAGGCTGCCGCTGTCTTCGCCTTGTACTTGGTAGACGGGGCCACCAGGGTACGGGTGTCCAATTATTCGATAGACTTCGGTCTCCCACTTGGGCCGGAGTTTTCCTTGCGGTTTCTTTATACAAACTAGGACTAGTTGACCCACACTCAGTAGGTCTTCTTGTACTGGAAGTGGATCAGTGTGGACCTGGTCCTGGATCTGCTGTTCCACCAGCCGGTATACAGTTTCCATCCTTTGACGGTGTGCTTGTAGCCAGGAAGGATAGGTACCACAGGTGTCTTCATCAGAGTTAGACAGGTGTAGCTCATGGATGCCTTTGCCTGGGCGGCCAAAAAGGAGGGTGTAAGGCGTGTATCCGGTGACAGAATGGACTTGATTGTTATAGGCCCACAGCAGTTCTGGGAGGAATCGAGGCCAGTCGGGCTTTTTGTCTTCTGCTAAGGTTCGGATCAGTTGTAAGAGAGTCCGGTTGAAACGTTCACACACGCCATTCCCTTGTGGATGATACGGGGTGGTCCTGGACTTCTTGATTCCATACATCTGCTGAAGTTCTTCAATGACTCGCCCTTCGAAACACGCCCCCTGATCCGAGTGCAGCCGCTCCGGACACCCGTAGACCCGAACGAAGTGTTGACAGATGGCCTGTGCAGCTGATTCGGCAGTCTGATCTTTGGTAGCAACAGCGACGGCGAATTTCGTGAAGTGGTCCACCATCACCAGACAGTACTGGTAGCCACTATTCGCCGTTCCGATGAACAGATAGTCCACCATCAACAACTCGAGGGGCCTGGATGTGCTAATGGTCTGGACGGGTGCACGCTGCTCAGTAGACTTGTGGAGTTCACATGTACGACAGCTTAGGCAGACGTTTTCAACCAGCTTACGGAGTCCTGGGCAAAAAATGAATTGCTGGGTCCACCGGAGGGTCTTGTCTATGCCGAAGTGGCCGTTCCTTCTGTGGGCTTCAGCCACCATCTCATGGGCTAGCTGCACCGGGACGACAATCTGCAAACATTCTTCCAGCATATGGGATAAAAGGGCCCTGCGATACAAGACTCCATCCTTCACGATCAGCCGATCCCATTGGGCAAGTAGGGCAGAGGCCCTGGTTGATAGTCGGGCTCTTACTTCGGAGGGTGGTTTCTCTTGTGTCGTCACGTACTGTTTCAGTAAGACGTGTTCAGGGTCTCGATCTTGAAGCTTGGCCCATTCTTGTTGGGACAGGGGGGACCCCACTACGGCTTCGATCCCACCTACAGCATACTGGCGGCTATCTTCTATTTGTTTAGCTAGCCGGGCAAAGTCGGGCAGTTCATCTCCCTCCAACTCTTCATCCCGGTCACCTACCGGCGGGGATGATGTCACTCTGGAAAGGCTGTCAGCATTCTGATTCTCCGTCCCCGCTCTGTATTTAATTTTGTATTGGAATCTAGAGAGCCTTGCCATCCAGCGCTGTTCCATTGCCCCTAGTTTGGCATTTTCTAGGTGGGCAAGAGGATTGTTGTCTGTCACGACCAGCACCTCCGCCCCTGTCAGGTAGCCAGCAAATTTCTCTGTCATAGCCCAGGTCAGGGCCAGGAGTTCCAGGCGGAAAGAGCTGTAGTTGACGGGGTTCTTTTCGGTGTCACGGAGGGATCTACTGGCATAGGCTATTACGCGTTCCTTGTTATCTTGGACTTGGGAGAGGACCGCCCCGAGACCTTGAAGGCTGGCGTCGGTGTATAACTGGAACGGCAAGGTGTAGTCTGCAAATGCCAGAATAGGGGGTGATGTCAGAGCAGCTTGAAGCGCCCGGAAGGATTTTTCTTGGTCGGGCCCCCAGCTGATGCGTCGTCCTCTGGGACTGTTCGCGGTTCCTCGGAGGGTCTCATGCAGTGGTTCCGCAAGCCGGGCAAAGTCCTTGACAAATCGGCGGTAATAGCCCGCTAGCCCCAGGAAAGCCTGGACTTCTTTGATGGTAGTTGGCTGTGGCCACTCTTGGACAGCTGCTATCTTCTCTGGAGAGGGTTGGACACCTTCGGCCGAGATCCGGTGCCCCAGGTAATCGATCTCCTGCTGGAATAGACGGCACTTGCTGGGCTTCAACTTCAGGTCGTGTTTCTTCAAGCGCTGGAACACTTTGCCAAGCTTGTGAAGATGATCCTCGAAGGTGGCGGAGTATACCACGATGTCATCAAGGTATATCAGCGTGAATTCGAAGTTGAAATCTCCCAGACAGCGTTCCATCAGTCTCTGAAAGGTCCCTGGTGTGTTACTCAAGCCGAATGGCATCCGGTCAAACTCGTACAGGCCCATGGGAAGGATGAAGGCGGTCTTTTCTCTGTCCTTCTCACTCATGGGGACCTGCCAATATCCACTGGCCAAGTCTAGAGACGAAAAATATTTGGCCTTTTTCAGGGCGGTCAGTGACTCTTCGATCCGGGGGAGTGGATAGGAGTCCCGGATCGTGCAAGCGTTCAACCGATGGTAGTCTACGCAAAATCTCCGGGATCCATCTTTCTTTTTGACTATCACCACGGGTGCAGCCCATGGGCTCTGGCTTTCCCGCACCACTCCGGCGTGTAGCATAGATTCTAAGAGGCTTTTCACCTCCTGGTATTGTTGAGGTGGTATTTGTCGGTACCTCTCGCGAATAGGGGCAGCATCGCCCGTGGGAATCTCGTGTTGGATACTGGTGGTGTATCCGAAGTCGGTGTCATGCTTTGCAAAGGAGTCTTGGTGTTCTTGCAGTAGTTTCTCCATTTGAGACACTTCCTGTTTGGTGTACTGGGACGGGTCCAGTTGCACTTTTTCCAGTAGTTTTCGCCCAATGTCTTCATCATCTGCTTGAGCATTCATGGCTGAGACAGTTACCGTCCAGCCATCTTCTGTAGACGGGGTGAATTGTAAGGGTCCCATGGGGTTCACTTCTGTGGGTAGAGCATATACTCTGGCAAGTTGTGTGCCGGCTTCAAGTGCTACACCTACGTCTGCGGTGTTGTTCAGCCTGACAGGGACTCTTCCGTTCCTCACGACGGCTAGGGTGCGGGCGACTAGTGGGTTTAGCTTACCCCCACTTGGAGCCCTCGGCTCGATTAACACTTCAACTCCTTCAAGTTGTCGGTTGGTGTTAAGAGGCAGGGAAATGACTGTCTCTTTTTCAGCGGGCAAAGTAATCCGAGTACAGCGGGGCACTTTAATGGCTGCTAGGGGTAGTTGTTCCTTTGCCATCTGTTGAAGTCCAACGGTCCGGATTACGCGCTGGAACGCCAGACGAGTCGGTTTATGTTTGGTAACTTTCTGCCAGTACTTGGGCCCTTTTCTTGTCAACAGCATAAGATCCAGGTCTTTCAAGATATTCATTCCGATTATTACTGGGGTCTCGGAGCCGAAGCCTTCCTTGACAATGACGATTCCTTGTTTCCCTAGGTCTTGTCCACAGGCCTTCGTATCCATCCAGGCGACTCCGGTTACTGGAATGGGTAGGTTATTAGCCGCAATTATCTTAATGGTGGTATCTGGATCACAAGCAGTTCTTGGTTTGAGGTACTTTTCATAAAACTGTTCAGAGATCATGGTCACTTGCGACCCAGTGTCCATCAATCCTTGCACCGCAACTCCCTCCAGAATAACTTCAAGTATAGGACTACTCGAGGCAAGAGTACTCCGTTGCTGGTTCTGTTTTTCTACACCCCATTCTCTGTCCCCCCCTGCTGCTCGAACCTCAGCTGCAGGGGTGTCTAGTTTAACGGCGGCCATTGTGGTGAGACCTGGCGTGGTGGCTCTGCTTGTGGATGTAGCCGATATTCTGTTCGTCGTGGTAACTGATGGTTTGTTCGTTGAGGACAATGATTCGCCCTGTGGCGAGGGTCACCACATGACCAACACGGTCCCGCGGGACGGCTAGGTCGTATCCGCTGGTCTCTCTGTCGTTCTAGTGTTAACTGTGACACCTGTTGCTGTAAATCTGCTACCATCTGTTTCAGCTCCTCGGTGTCACTGTTGGGCTGTTTACTGTTTAATATGGATCTGCACGCAGCGCTCTGAGTCCCCACATCCATGACGGGTCCCCTAGAACGTTCTATGGCTTCCTGCTTGACTTCAGCGAAGGTGAGAGTCGGCGTCATCCGAATCAAGTCTTGTAGCGTACGGTTAAGATACTGGTCTCTCAGCCCTATAACGAATTGGTCTCTCAGTACCAGGTCACGAGGAGCCATAGTAGCCAGTTGTTCCCCTTTTGCACAGACTTGTTCAAGGAGTACCTGAAGGGCATTTGCATATTGGGGAATGTCCTCCCATTCAAGCTGTGTCCGTCTGAAGAACAGGTACCGCAGTGTTCCCTGGTACGTAGTAGGTCCTGTTATGACCCCAATGGCAGAGGGTCTCAGGAATAAATACCAAGTCTGCAAACACAAAAAACCAGCTCATAGGGCAGTGGTAACTGGGCTGACCATATATCTAATCCTAGCACCACAAATAGAAGTAGCCGGGGAACGTGCCTACATTGGTTCTAGACGTCTCGCGCCAGCCGGAGAACTAACTAACCCTAGAAGGGAAAAGAAAGACCTTTCTTGCCTCCAGAGAAAAGACCCCAAAAGTTGGATACAAGCCCCCAACAAATAATAACGGTGAGGTAAGAGGAAAAGACAAACATAAGAATGAGCTAGGTATTTAGCAAAGAGAGGCCCACTAGCTAATAGCAGAATATAGTAAGATGACTTATATGGTCAGCAAAAACCCTATCAAAATTTCCACGCTGGATATTCAAGAACCCCCGAACCGTCTAACGGCCGGGGGAAGAACACCAGCCCCCTAGAGCTTCCAGCAAGGTCAGAAATCACATTTAGTACAAGCTGGACAAAAATAGTAGCAAAGCAAGTAACTCAAAAAACAAAGAAGCAAGACTTAGCTTAATTTTGCAAGAGCCAGGACCAGCAGACAGGAGCAACAGAAGGATCTGATTACAACGATGCCAGGCACTGGACTAAGGATCCAGGAAGTTAATATAGCGACACCCCTGGACTAACGACTGAGGTGAGTGCCAAACAGAAAAAAGACAATCCCAGAGTCATACCACCAGTGACCACAAGAGGGAGCCAAAAAGTCTAATTCACAACAGTACCCCCCCCTTAAGGAGGGGTCACCGAACCCCCACCAAGACCACCAGGGCGATCAGGATGAGCAGCGTGAAAGGCACGAACTAAATCGGCCGCATGCACATCAGAGGCAACCACCCAGGAATTATCCTCCTGACCATAGCCCTTCCACTTGACCAGATACTGAAGCCTCCGCCTGGAGAGACGAGAATCCAAGATCTTATCCACCACGTACTCCAACTCGCCCTCAACCAACACCGGAGCAGGAGGCTCAACAGAAGGAACCACAGGTACAACGTACCGCCGCAACAAAGACCTATGGAACACGTTGTGAATGGCAAACGACACAGGAAGATCCAAGCGAAAGGACACAGGATTAAGGATTTCCAATATCTTGTAAGGACCGATGAAGCGAGGCTTAAATTTAGGAGAGGAGACCTTCATAGGAACAAATCGAGAAGACAGCCATACCAAATCCCCAACACGAAGTCGGGGACCCACACCGCGGCGGCGGTTGGCAAAACGCTGAGCCTTCTCTTGTGACAACTTTAAGTTGTCCACCACATGATTCCAAATCTGCTGCAACCTATCCACCACAGAATCTACCCCAGGACAGTCAGAAGGCTCCACATGTCCCGAGGAAAAACGAGGATGGAAACCAGAGTTGCAGAAAAATGGCGAAACCAATGTAGCGGAACTAGCCCGATTATTAAGGGCAAACTCAGCCAACGGCAAGAAGGTCACCCAATCATCCTGATCCGCAGAAACAAAACACCTCAAATAAGCCTCCAGAGTCTGATTAGTTTGCTCCGTTTGTCCGTTAGTCTGAGGATGAAAGGCAGACGAAAACGACAACTCAATGCCCATCCATCTGAAGAGTTGGCATATATGTATTCTTTCTGCTTTGGGCATCGTATATTTATACAGGAGACAGAGAGGCACGGGACCAATTATATGTGTTATATTTGTGCTATACTTGGGCCACATCTAGTCTATGATCATTACATTCATATGTCATTTATATTGTTTGATATGAACATTGCTTAGATATATGATACTTTATTTTATACATACATATACTTCTATTGGGACATCTGCCCTCGTTTGGCCACTACAATAATTTTGGATCATTGTGGGGACTTATGGTGTGTTACGTGGTTTTAATGTTTTTATTGTGTCAATAAAGTTTGCCTTTTATAATATTGATATATATTGTGGTGTGCAGCATTTTCTAGTGGTTCTTTTCCTGGTATTTCTTAGTCATTCTATTCCCACTTTGCTGCACCCCTCTCCTTTTATTATACAGCATAGGTAGTGCGCTAGTTTTTCATTTTATGTCTCAATGCCCATCCTAGCACAAAAGGATCGCCAGAACCTGGAAACAAACTGGGATCCTCTGTCAGACACAATATTCTCAGGAATGCCGTGTAAACGAACCACATTCTGAAAGAACACAGGAACCAGATCGGAAGAGGAAGGCAGCTTAGGCAAAGGTACCAAATGGACCATCTTAGAAAAGCGATCACATACCACCCAGATGACAGACATGCCCTGAGACACCGGGAGATCTGAAATGAAATCCATGGAAATGTGTGTCCAAGGCCTCTTCGGGACAGGCAAGGGCAAGAGCAACCCGCTGGCACGCGAACAGCAAGGCTTAGCTCGAGCACAAGTCCCACAGGACTGCACAAACGACCGCACATCCCGTGACAAGGAAGGCCACCAAAAGGACCTAGCCACCAGATCTCTGGTGCCAAAAATTCCCGGATGCCCTGCCAACACTGAGGAATGAACCTCGGAAATGACTCTGCTGGTCCACTTATCAGGAACAAACAGTCTGTCAGGTGGACAAGAGTCAGGTCTACCAGCCTGAAATCTCTGCAACACACGTCGCAAATCCGGAGAAATGGCTGACAAGATAACTCCCTCTTTAAGAATACCAACTGGTTCTGCGACTCCCGGAGAGTCAGGCACAAAGCTCCTTGAAAGAGCATCAGCCTTCACATTCTTTGAACCTGGTAAATATGAGACCACAAAGTCAAAACGGGAGAAAAACAATGACCAGCGGGCCTGTCTAGGATTCAGGCGTTTAGCAGACTCGAGATACATCAAATTTTTGTGATCAGTCAAGACCACCACACGATGCTTAGCACCCTCGAGCCAATGACGCCACTCCTCAAATGCCCACTTCATGGCCAACAACTCCCGATTGCCAACATCATAATTCTGCTCAGCAGGCGAAAACTTCCTAGAGAAAAAGGCACAAGGTCTCATCACAGAGCAACCAGGGCCTCTCTGTGACAAAACGGCCCCTGCCCCAATCTCAGAAGCATCCACTTCAACCTGAAAGGGAAGTGAGACATCAGGCTGGCACAAAACAGGCGCCGAAGTAAACCGGCGCTTCAACTCCTGGAAAGCCTCCATGGCTGCAGGAGCCCAGTTAGCAACATCAGAACCTTTCTTGGTCATATCCGTCAAAGGTTTAGCAATGCTAGAAAAATTAGCAATAAAACGACGGTAGAAGTTAGCAAAACCCAAGAACTTCTGAAGACTCTTAACTGACGTGGGTTGAGTCCAATCATGAGTAGCACGGACCTTGACTGGGTCCATCTCCACCGCAGAAGGGGAAAAAATAAACCCCAAAAAGGGAACCTTCTGTACTCCAAAGAGACACTTTGAGCCCTTAACAAATAAAGCATTCTCACGCAAAACCTGAAACACCATCCTGACCTGCTCTACATGCGAGTCCCAGTCATCAGAAAAAAACAGAATATCATCCAGATAAACGATCATAAATTTATCCAGATACTTCCGGAAAATATCATGCATAAAGGACTGAAACACTGAAGGAGCATTAGAGAGCCCAAAAGGCATCACCAAGTACTCAAAATGACCTTCGGGCGTATTAAACGCGGTTTTCCATTCATCTCCTCGCTTAATGCGCACAAGGTTGTACGCACCACGAAGATCTATCTTGGTGAACCACTTGGCACCTTTAATTCGGGCAAACAAGTCTGACAACAGAGGCAAAGGATACTGAAATTTAACAGTGATTTTATTCAAAAGCCGATAGTCAATACAAGGTCTCAAAGATCCGTCCTTCTTGGCCACAAAAAAGAATCCCGCACCAAGAGGGGAAGAGGAAGGACGGATATGCCCCTTCTCCAGAGATTCCTTGATATACGAACGCATTGCGGTATGCTCAGGTACAGACAGATTAAATAGTCTTCCCTTAGGAAATTTGCTACCTGGAATCAAATCTATGGCACAGTCACAGTCCCTATGAGGAGGCAGAACACTGGACCTGGACTCGCTGAACACATCCTGATAATCAGACAAATACTCAGGAACTTCCGAAGGAGTAGAGGAAGCAATAGACACCGGCGGGGAATCACCATGAATACCCTGACAGCCCCAACTTGACACAGACATTGCCTTCCAATCCAAGACTGGATTATGAGTCTGTAACCATGGCAACCCCAAAACGACCAAATCAAGCATTTTATGCAGAACAAGAAAACGAATCACCTCCCGATGTTCAGGAGTCATGCACATGGTTACCTGTGTCCAAAACTGCGGTTTATTTTCCGCCAATGGCGTAGCATCAATACCTCTAAGAGGGATAGGATTTACCAACGGCTCAAGAACAAAACCACAGCGCTTGGCAAATGACAGATCCATAAGACTCAGGGCAGCACCTGAATCCACAAACGCCATAACAGGGTAGGAGGACAATGAGCAAATTAAAGTCACAGACAAAACAAATTTAGGTTGCAAATTACCAATGGCGACAGGACTAACAACCCTTGTTAGGCGTTTAGAGCATGCTGATATAACATGTGTAGAATCACCACAGTAAAAACACAACCCATTCTGACGTCTATGATTTTTCCGCTCCTTTCTGGTCTGAATTCTATCACATTGCATCAAATCAGGTGTTTGTTTAGACAACACCACCAGAGGATTAGCGGTTTTGCGCTCCCGCAAACGCCGGTCAATTTGAATAGCCAGCGCCATGGAATCATTCAGACTTGTAGGAATGGAGAAACCCACCATCACATTCTTAATGGCTTCAGAAAGGCCATTTCTGAAGTTTGCGGCCAGAGCACACTCATTCCACTGAGTAAGCACGGACCATTTCCGAAATTTTTGGCAATACACTTCAGCTTCATCCTGGCCCTGAGAAATAGCCAGCAAGGCTTTTTCTGCCTGAACCTCAAGATTGGGTTCCTCGTAAAGCAATCCGAGCGCCAGAAAAAACGCATCAATATTTGCCAATGCCGGATCTCCTGGCGCTAGCGAGAAGGCCCAATCCTGAGGGTCGCCCCGTAAAAAAGAGATAACAATTTTAACTTGCTGAACTGAGTCTCCAGATGAACGGGGTCTCAGGGATAGAAACAATTTACAATTATCCCTGAAATTCCTAAACTTAAATCGGTCTCCAGAAAACAGTTCAGGAATAGGTATTTTAGGTTCAGACATAGGACTACTGGTAACAAAATCTTGTATGCTTTGCACACGAGCAGCAAGCTGGTCCACACTTGTAATCAAGGTCTGGACATTCATGTCTGCAGCAAGCTCAAGCCACTGAGAGGTAAAGGGGAGGAAGAGAGGAAAAAAAAAAAAATTCAGAATTTCCTTTCTTATATCCCACTTCTGCAATGCATTAAACATTCAATGTAGGCCTGGCATACTGTTATGACCCCAATGGCAGAGGGTCTCAGGAATAAATACCAAGTCTGCAAACACAAAAAACCAGCTCATAGGGCAGTGGTAACTGGGCTGACCATATATCTAATCCTAGCACCACAAATAGAAGTAGCCGGGGAACGTGCCTACGTTGGTTCTAGACGTCTCGCGCCAGCCGGAGAACTAACTAACCCTAGAAGGGAAAAGAAAGACCTTTCTTGCCTCCAGAGAAAAGACCCCAAAAGTTGGATACAAGCCCCCAACAAATAATAACGGTGAGGTAAGAGGAAAGACAAACATAAGAATGAGCTAGGTATTTAGCAAAGAGAGGCCCACTAGCTAATAGCAGAATATAGTAAGATGACTTATATGGTCAGCAAAAACCCTATCAAAATTTCCACGCTGGATATTCAAGAACCCCCGAACCGTCTAACGGCCTGGGGAAGAACACCAGCCCCCTAGAGCTTCCAGCAAGGTCAGAAATCACATTTAGTACAAGCTGGACAAAAATAGTAGCAAAGCAAGTAACTCAAAAAACAAAGAAGCAAGACTTAGCTTAATTTTGCAAGAGCCAGGACCAGCAGACAGGAGCAACAGAAGGATCTGATTACAACGATGCCAGGCACTGGACTAAGGATCCAGGAAGTTAATATAGCGACACCCCTGGACTAACGACCCAGGTGAGTGCCAAACAGAAAAAAGACAATCCCAGAGTCATACCACTAGTGACCACAAGAGGGAGCCAAAAAGTCTAATTCACAACAAGGTCCATAGGTCTTTTCCAGCACCCGCACCAAATCCTCCAACACACGCTGCCCCCTGACCGTCTCCAGTCTGACTGTCGTCCATGCCTCCCCCTCTAGCGTCAGTACCGCCATTTCCGCCAAGGTCTTAGGGTCAATATTATACATTTCTCCCAGTATCCGCACTTGTTCCGCCCACTCTGGTACGGGGTAGTTTCGCCCGCCAAATTTCCTGACCTGGTTTACAATGGACACCGGCGGCGGTTTCTGACTGTATACTGGGCCTGGGTGGGAATCCTGCTGGGCACAGATCCTGCCGACTACGCCAGATGAAGTGGGCGAGGGCAAGGCCGCCCATGCATATCCATGATCTGGCCCAGCAAAACTTCCACACCCAGATTCCATTTTAACAAAGTATCTTTACTGTTATACATTTTCATTAACACAGCGGAACACAATAATAGACAGTACAAAATATGCCTATTCACAGAAATAACGTGTATTAACAAACTTTCCCTCACTGTCCCTATCCACACGTTACCAGTTCCTTTGCTCCAGGAGGTTATCTTTCCACGTCGCAGGCCTGTCTGTCAACGCTGCAGGGAGACGCTCCAGCCGAGGAGAAAACAACAGGGAGTAAACAAAACTCTGTCTCTCAGGTCCAGACTGTAATCCTTGTGGTTCAGCAGGTAAAGGTGGGGTGTTAGGCCTCTCAACAGAGGACCCGCTTACAGTTCATGGGCTCCAGGATCTGTGAAGATGTCACCGCCGAGTGCTCCGCAGTGTGGGAGCTGGGAACAATCTGGATGTCAGCTTCCAAGAGAGAGGGGTTATCCAGGCAATCCTCTATATCGCCTCAGCAGGAGGACACCAGTACACACAGACCTCTCTCTGTACCGACTGGTTTCCCGGGCTCTTCTTCTTCTCTCCCTCCTTCCTGGTCACATGACATAACAGGGGGGAGTCTAGCCAATACAGTTTGTTTCTCTGTAATCACATTCGGCATAGGTATAACTTCTGGCCACACGGGGGCAGTGTCTGTCACAGATTCTATGTCAATGATAACAGAACAGCCACAGCCGGCCAGCTCATTACACCATTACCCCTGAAATTAAAGGCGAAATCCTAATCCTTTCCGCCAGTGGTTCCATACATAGGACAAAAATTATTGGGGACAAGGGGCACCCCTGTCGCGTCCCGTTTGTTATATAAAAAAGTTCCGATAGAGCGCCCGCCGTCCACACTCTTGCCGAAGGGGCCGCATATATAGCTAAAATAGCTGCGAGAATTGATCCTCCCAACCCAAATTTTTCCAGTACTGCCCCCAGTGCACCCTGTCAAAGGCCTTCTCTGCGTCCAATGACAGGAATGCACTGGGAAGCCCAGACAGCTCCGCAATCCGAACTAGATCTATCATTCGGCGTATTCCATCTTTCGCCTCTCTACCCCTCACAAACCCTACCTGGTCTGGTGAGACCAGATCTGGAATGATCTGATTTAAACGTGAGGCTAACATTTTAGTAAAAATTTTTATATCGGTGTTCAAGAGAGCTATAGGTCTAAAATTTTCTGGGGTTGTGGGTGTTTTACCGGGTTTCGGTAAAGTAATAATGGTAGCCTCCAAATTTACTTTCTCGATTGACCCCTCATTCCTCCACCTCGAAAATATTCTCAACATAAAAGGGACCAACTCCTCCTGAAAAATTTGATAATAATAGTTAGGAAATCCATCCGGCCCAGGCGCGCTAGCCCTTTTAGATTGTTTTATGATTGAAATAATTTCTTCTTTTGTGAAGGGAGCATTCAAATAGCTCAATTGCTCATCTGAAATCTTAGGGAGATTCACAGATCCGAGATAGTTTTTTATTCCCTGCATCGAGGGTTGTGGGATCGATGGGTCACTCCCCAGATTATACAACTCTATATAATATTTAACAAATTCTTCAGCTATTCCCCTAGGATTTCTCACATAAGACCCATCTGACTTCAAAATATATTCAGTCCTATTTTTTCTCTCTCTTTTTTTTATTCTTCGAGCAAGGAGGGCCCCCCCTTTATCCCCAGCAGAATACCACTTCATTTTTAATTTACGCATGTTATGTGCATACGCGGACAGCATTGCGTCTCGTAATTTAAATCTGATTGAAAATATTTCAGCAGTGATTGAAGGAGTGACCGCCTTCTTGTTAATAGATTCTAAGGTTTGCAATCTGCCCAGAAGTTCTCTTTTCTCCTTCTCCTTTCCTTGTTTCAAAATAGAAGCTTGTTGTACTAACACCCCCCTTATAACCGCTTTATGTGCCATCCACAAAGTTTCATCATTGATCTCCCCATTGTCATTTTGGTCAAAATATTCCCTTACTGCAGAACCTATTATCGAAGATACCCTTTCATTCAGGAGCATTTCCTCATTCAAGCGCCACCTAAATATGGGCGCTTGTTGGTGGGACAATGAGATCTTAAGATATGTAGGAGCATGATCCGACCATGTTATCAGACCAATCCTTGCTTCCATACTCCTTAATAAAATGTTATCATCCACCAGAAAGTAATCTATTCTGCTGTATGTGTGGTGACAGTGGGAGAAAAAAGTATAATCTCTTTCTGATGCTTGAACATATCTCCAATAATCATGATAATGAAATTCAAGTGCTAATGATCTCAACTCCCCTCTACTCCGCTCACCCCCTTGAGACCTGTCCATCTCTCTACTCATAGGAAGATTAAAATCCCCACAAACGATTTTACCACCTTTTCCAACTGCCTGTATTTTTTTAAATACCTTTCTAATAAATTTTCCTTGGCCCCTATTCGGAGCATATATTGTCGCTAATGTATGAATTATCCCATTTAAAGTACAGGACAAAATCAAAAATCTCCCTTCTGAGTCTACATATGTCTGTAACACTTCACATGCCACTGAATGTTTAATTATAATACAGACCCCACATTTTTTGGCCGTATTATTAGAAAAAAAAATATGTGGAAACTGATCATGGTGGAATCTCCTATTATCTATTTCAAGCAGATGTGTCTCCTGTAAACAAATTATTTCTGCTTGTGATTTTAACACCTCTGACCAGACCATGCTCCTTTTACTAGGGGAATTCATGCCTTTAAGATTTAATGACATAATTTTTATACTCATTGCAACATATATATATCTTCTGCTATAAAATCCTCCTCCTCCTTACCCTTTGAACTGATCCTATTAAATACACTAATATCTGTAATATCCAACGCTATAAAGCAAGCAGATATCTCAGTCTCTTTCAGGCCCAAACTGCAAGAAAAAAAAATATTTTTTTTTTCCTTAAACAAAACAAAAAAATAAATAAAAAAAACCCGACATACATTCAAAGCCCTATGGTTGATCACAAATACCATAGGGGAGGCCCTGTACCTCGGACAGCGGGCGGAAAAAAAACCCATCTGCCTTGTTGGGGTCTGGAAAACAAAAACAAAATTTGTCTCCAGTAAATGTCTCGAGGACCGGCCACGAGGCCTACATTCTCGCCACTTTAGACTTAGACTTTAAACTTTATTCCAGTCTTTTACTACTTTCTTCCCTTTTTCCACTCTAGCAGGGGCACATGCAATTTTCCACACCGCTAATTTCTCCTCAGCTGATTTAGGTGAGACGCAGGCCACTATATTACCTTCATATATTATATGGAGTTTCACAGGATTAAACCCCCATTTATATCTAATGCTAGCGTCTCTCAAGGCTGCGCATACATGTGCGTACTCTCTGCGCTTTGCCAATGTTGCTGCAGATAAGTCTGAATACACCTGTAGCCCTTGAAATTCCGTAGGAAGTGTAAGGGGCTTTCTTGTTTGTTGTATGAATGCTTCCTTAGTGGGAAAACGCAACAGTCTGGCCAAAGTGTCTCTAGGATATGTAGAATCCAGGTGTCTTGGTCTTGGAATCCTGTGAACCCTTTCAATAAGCAGTTCTGCAGGTGAAAAGTCAGGTAGTACCACAGCCAAAAATCTTAACATAAAAGGGGCCAGCTGTTTATCTATTATATCCTCCGGGATACCTCAAACTCTGATATTCTGCCTTCTGGACCTGTCTTCTAAATCATTTAATTTGTCATGCACCTTAGACAACTCACTTTTTAGAGACTCATTTTCGTCCACAAGGGCATTAATAGTTGTCGTATATTCCGCCATTTTAGACTCTATATGCGCTGTTCTCTCTCCCAGAGAATCCACATCTTTCCTTGTTTCACTTAGCATTTCAAACAAATCTTCTTTTAGTGATGCCCGTACTGTGGCTATAAACTCATTCATATCCCCTTTTGTAAATGGGGCTGAGCTGCTGCTACCGCAACTGCTGCTCTCATTATGCAGGGCTGGTGCAATGCTTCTCCCATTTCTCCCACCTCCTCCCTGCGGGGAGTGTGGTTCTCTAGGTCAGAGGTCCCCAACCGCCGGTCCGCGGACCAGGACTGGGCCGTTGGGGTTTTTCAGCCGGTCCGCGGCGCCGCTGACAGCTAGCTTCATTTCTCTAATCAGCGGTGCCGGTGACCGCTGACAGAGGAAGAGGCTGCGGCACCGAAGACCAGCTGTCCGGGGGAAGGAGCGGGACGCCGGGAGCAGGTAAGTATTACATATTCACCTGTCCTCGTTCCACCCGCCGGGCGTCGCGCCATCTTCCCGGCGTCTCTCCGCACTGACTGTGCAGGTCAGAGGGCGCGATGACGCATATAGTGTGCGCGCCGCCCTCTGCCTGATCAGTCAGTGCGGAGAGACGCCGGGACGGGACGCTGAGGAGCTGCAAGCAAGACAGGTGAGTATGTGTTGTTTTTTTTTTTATTGCAGCAGCAGCAGCAGCAATGGCACAGCTTTATGTGGAGTATCTATGGGGCAACGGTGCAGAGCACTATATATAAGGCACAGCTTTATGTGGAGTATCTATGGGGCAACGGTGCAGAGCACTATATATAAGGCACAGCTTTATGTGGAGCATCTATGGGGCAACGGTGCAGAGCACTATATATAAGGCACAGCTTTATGTGGAGCATCTATGGGGCAACGGTGCAGAGCACTATATATAAGGCACAGCTTTATATGGCACATCTATGGGGCAACGGTGCAGAGCACTATATATAAGGCACAGCTTTATGTGGAGCATCTATGGGGCAACGGTGCAGCGCACTATATATAAGGCACAGCTTTATGTGGAGTATCTATGGGGCAACGGTGCAGAGCACTATATATAAGGCACAGCTTTATGTGGAGCATCTATGGGGCAACGGTGCAGAGCACTATATATAAGGCACAGCTTTATGTGGAGCATCTATGGGGCAACGGTGCAGAGCACTATATATAAGGCACAGCTTTATAGGTTTGAATCACATTGAATCAGTTTGAATCACATTCTCATTGTAAATGTCATAATTATATGATAAGTATGCACTAAGCTCCATCCCTCCATAACCCCACCCCCATATGACCAAAGCCCCACCTCTGCCCCACCCCCACCGGGCCATGAAAAACTGGTCTTGCTTAAAGCCGGTCCCTGGTGCAAAAAAGGTTGGGGACCTCTGCTCTAGGTGGAGTAGCTGAAATTACCTTTCCCCTCGCATGTACCGTCTGGCCTCCTGGATAGAAGTCCGGCAGTCTAGGAGGTGATGTTTGTTTACTCTTTCCCCTGGTCATCATGTAATTATAGATGATAAACAGTAATCGGATTCCTCTGACAGGAACAACTAGCGCTCAGTGCGGCTCCGCGGAAGGGGAAGCAGCTTATATAAAAAAACAACAACATAATCACGTTCCTCCATCATGTTCTCATACACTTTATGCAGTTAATAGCCTCTGTGTCTGTACTGTTACATACTTAGGTAGTTAACTGGTTCATGCAGCTTTACATGAACACCCGAGCCTTACACTATGGCTGGTCCAAATAACTAAAGCAATTGTTACCATCCACCTCTCGTGTCTCCCCTTTTCCTCATAGATTGTAAGCTTGCGAGCAGGGCCCTCATTCCTACTGGTATCTGTTTTGAACTGTGATTTCTGTTATGCTGTAATGTCTATTGTCTGTATAAGTCCCCTCTATAAGTTGTAAAGCGCTGCGGAATATGTTGGCGCTATATAAATAAAATTATTATTATTATTATAGTATCTCTCCAAGCAGCTTCAGAAACGGGAAGCAGCTATAACAAAAAGTCCTTGGCGGCTGAGAAACTCTATGAAGCCGGCATGGGCTGCTAACAACCTCGTGGCTTGGAACCCTCACAGACTAGGCGTCGGTCACATTCAGCATCCGGTCACGCCCCCCTCCGGAGTCGGCATCTTGTTTTATATAAAGCTAGTTTGTTTTGGAGACTTTCTGTTACTAAGCTTTGATAGAACTTTGATAAAATAATGTGCGGATTACTTGTGTTTTTATTGATTTTCCATTGTGGACAAGCATTAATAACTGTTCTGCATTTTTTATCTGTAGATTATCCACATTTCATTCAAGTCTATGGGTGAAACCTACAAATAAAATCAATGTAAAATGCTAGAGTGATTGACATGTTGCCGATTTAAAAATCGCTCTGCACGTCAGTTTCTGCAGAATTAAAAAACTACACAGTGGTTATGAGATTTATGTAAATTACATACACTTTGTTGGAACTGTAATATGCTGCATCTTTTTGTGCAAGAAAATAGACAACGGAAAAAATTCACCAAATATTCATAGTAGGAACTTAGCCTTAGGCAGATGGTGTTTGTCACGTCTCACTGGTACATCCGGTGGATGGCACAATATAAAGGTACAATTGGATGATAAAGGGAGAAGAAGGCCCTAATGATAAGGAGAGGGCGATGGGACACCTCCTGATACCAACCTGTGTCTGTCCCTAATCTCCCCTAATGCCCTCTATGCAGGTTCTTCCCCCTGCCGCCATCATGTGCCTAGTCCCTGTCTGTCACCTCTACTAATCCTGGCTAGTGCACTGGCCGGCAAGGATGCTAGCCTCACCACTGCAGGTAATATTACACAGGGAAAAAGACAAGCAGTGGACTAACAGAAAGAATACAACTTAGCTCAGAATCTGCTGCTAAGCTCCACAGCAGCAGAGTAAACGGCACCAGGCAAACAGAGCTCCAACAGCGGCAATACCACAGTCACAGGTGAGCTCCACACATCTAGCTAGTCTGCATAGAAGAAAACTCTATATTTGACGATCAGCTGATGGGTCAAGTGACTATTTAAAGGAAGGTGGGAGTGGTTACCAACCAACATCAGCTGACCAGCCTAAAAGATGCTGCCAGCAAGAGGCAGACATTAAGGCCATGTGCACACGTTCAGTATTTTTCGCGTTTTTTCGCTATAAAAACGCGAAAAAACCATGAAAAAAACGCTAACATATACCTCCTATTATTTACAGTGTATTCTGCATTTCTTGTGCAAATGTTGCATTTTTTTCCGCGAAAAAATCGCATCGCGGGGATTCCGCACAACTAGGAATGCATTGATCTGCTTACTTCCCGCACGGGGCTGTGCACACCATGCGGGAAGTAAGCAGATTATGTGCGGTTGGTACCCAGGGTGGAGGAGAGGAGACTCTCCTCCACAGACTGGGCACCATATAATTGGTAAAAAAAAAAGAATTAAAATAAAAAATAGTCATATACTCACCTTCGATGTCTTCCCGCCTCTCAGGTGCATGCTGCCGCTTCGGTTCCTATAGCTGGTGTGTGGTGAAGGACCTGCGATGACGTCGCGGTCTTGTGATTGGTCGCGAGACCGGTCATGTGACCGCTCACGTGACCGCAACGTCATGGAAGGTCCTTCACCGCACACCAGCTATAGGAACGGACGCCGCTGAGGAGATCAGCTGTCTGCAGGTGAGTATAAGCATTTTTTAAATTTTTTTAATTATTTTTAAACATTCTATCTTTTACTATTGATGCTGCATAAGCAGCATCTATAGTAAAAAGTTGGTCACACTTGTCAAACACTATGCTTGACAAGTGTGACCAACCTGTCAGTCAGTTTTCCAAGCGATGCTACAGATCGCTTGGAAAACTTTAGCATTCTGCAAGCTAATTTCGCTTGCAAAATGCTAAAAAAACCGCGAAAAAAACACAAAAAAAAATGCGGATTTCTTGCAGAAAATTTCCGGTTTTCTTCAGGAAATTTCTGCAAGAAATCCTGACGTGTGCACATACCCTAACACTTGCTGAACTATAGGAACAAAAACTACATTTAAATTCCAGCAGACCCAGAGCTGTCACAAATTCCTTAATGATTTGTAAAATATTTAGAATTGAGAGTCCTCAGTGGTTGATACCTTTTAATGGCTAACTGAAAAGATGGTAACAAATTGCAAGCTTTCGAGACTACATACGTCTCTTCATCAGGCAAAGACTAAAACAAATTCTGAAGAATCACATATTTATGCACAACATAGTATAGAAAAAAAAAAAAAAAAGCTGGGAAAAAAACCATGGATAAGCCAGGTGACATAAAGCAGAATTACCATGGGTGATAAACAGTTACGTCCATAAATATTGGGCCAATTCTTAGATAAGGAATGTTTTATTGTCCTCTGATTGGGGTCTCTGTTGTGATGACCCCACATGGTCTGATGGGCAAGTTCCTTAGTTGATGTAAAAAGACATAAATCCATGTGACACATTCATTCCTGCAGTTAGAGTGTCAAAGGTTGTCATCAGTTTATACTCACATACTCTTCTGTCTTTCTGCGATTTGAAGTTACCTTTCAATACAAGTAATTTCATGTCCATAATGTTATGATCCGGGAGACAGAAATGTATTGCCACAGGTATATCCATTCTTTTTTCTCTTATTGTATGGCAATGAGAGTTCATCCTTGTTCTCAGTTTCTGCCCTGTCTCCCCCACATACAGACCCCCTGTTGGACATTTAGTACAAATGATTTAATGATTTGTGACAGTGATATTGAGGATCACAGTCTCACCGAGCTATGAGTTGAGAAATTTAAATTGTAAAATGAGTGATTACAATGTTTTCCCTTCTTTAGGGCCTTTTCTACCATTACCAGTTGGTATGGCCATTACTTTAATCCTTCTTTAGCTGCAGACTGTTAACACTTTAAAACAGACATGACATGCGGTGCCATCCTCATCCACACAGAGCATGATGAGTGTCTACTCACTGCAGCATTAATGTTATTGCAGCCACACATTTAAGCTACGCTGAGAACTCTCTGTCGGGTGCACTAGTTCCTAATTACTTCATTTTATAACTGACAAAGAAAATGGTTGTTCCTGAATTATCAAACTGGCACATCCCTGGCAGGCCCAATGCAACTGTGGAGGCTGGAGAAAATTAAAGGGATCCATTACATTCATAGCAAATGAGAAATCAATGACGCCTGAGTGGTTATATCTCACTATAGGTCACAACGAAGAACATTTTCTTCCAGATAGAGATGGAGCATCATCTGTTTCGTATTATCATGGGTTGCAAAAGTGAAGAAACTTTCTTTTTGTTCTTAATGGTCTTAGAAGGTGAAGACTGAGAGATAAAATCGCAAAAAATTGCAAGACGTGTGCCAAAGCCTATCAATGGGGTAATCAAAATTAGTGTTTTTCTCTTGGGATTATGAGCAGTGATAATTGTAAAAACATTATTACTCAACCTCGAGGTGAAGATATTTTTAAGGCTTTGCTCTGGGGTGCAAAAGATCTTGTCAGTGTGCACCAGTGACCATACTGTTCCAAACATCACCCAAAATGCTCCATTTCTGTGGGATAGAGAGAGAATTCTTGGTAAGGCTCATCTAAATCTATTAACCTTATGCTCTTCGCTCCATCAATAACTTGGTTATAAACCTTCCTTTTACCCCCTCTTACTCCTGGCTGCAAGACTTCTCCTGAGCTGCACCTATTCTTTGGAAGTCACCATCCAAAATGTTTAAACTTGTCCTTAACATTTCTAATTTGAATATACAATGAAATCTACTTCTTGCCGGATACCTATGGCCATGAGCCATGGACTCTGGGCCATAGACTTTTCTTTTAACCATAATCAGCTAATCACTGTGTTACGCACCTGTCCCAGATCTAGGCTTTGCTTCCCTCACCCAAGTCCGCTAGAATCTGTTGCTCTCCACGTCAGGCTTTGCAGATGACTTGGCGTGATCCCATGTGAGCATCTGTCTGGGCCAATATAAGGTTCGCAAAGACACACACCTGTGTCTTGATACTAAGACTTCTGTGTTACTAGACTTTGGCTTGCTCTGCACACCTTGACCTGCTCAGCTGCTATCTGCAGTTTCCTGGACGTCTTCTGCCTGCTTGCCTCTAGTCTCCTGAACATCTTCCGTCCACTTGCCTTTGGTCTCCTGGTTGTCTCCCACCTGCCAGTGATTTCTAGCATTCAGCTTGCTTGTCTGTGGCCTACTGCATAACTCCCACCTGCTTGCCTGTGGTCACCTGGACATCTCCTACCTGCCAGCGGTTTCCAGCATCCCACCTGTCTGCCTGTGGTCTCCTGGTCGTCTCCCACCTGCTTGCCTGTTTTCTCCTTGACATATCCCCCCTGTTTGCCTGTGGTCTCCTGGTCATCTTCTGCGTGCTTGCATGTTGTCTCCTTGACATATCTAACCTGCCATCAGTTTCCAGCATCCTTCCTGCTTTCCTGTGGTTTCCTGGACGACTCCCGCATGCTTGTCTGTGGTCTCCTGGACGTCCTCTGTCAGCCTGCGATCTCCATTATTCGGCCTTCCTGTGGATTCCTACATCCTGCCTATCCACTTGCAGTCTCCTTTCCCACAGCTATGTCCCATGTGCCCCACCTATCTGCTGCACTGTAATAATTATAGGGGATAACTCAGGAGAATCTTTGCGTGGAACAAGACGACTACAGGACACAGTTTTATAAGTGGTAAAGTCTGTTGTGAACTCTGTTTTCGGGCTCCCTCTTGTGGTCACTGGTGGTATGGTGTGACTTTTGCTTTGGGCTCCCCCTGGTGGCTTTGTTTGTTATCCTGCTGGTCTCTGGCTATCAGCTGGTTCGTTATCCTCTGGGAGGTTCCTATATAGCTCTGTTTTGCTTCCACTTGTGGCCGGCTGTCGATGTAATCAGTGCTACTCAGATTCCTTCTGACTACCTTGCTCTGAGTCCATCCAGGATAGGCTGGGTTTTGTTTGCTCATTTTTTGATCAGCAGTGTTTATCACGTTTTCTGTTCCAGCTTGCTAAAATGTAATTCCCTCGCTTGCTGGTTGCTCTAGTGGGCTGAGTTTCTCCCCACACACCGTTAGTTGGTGTGTGGGTTCTTGAAATCTCAGGATGCATATTTTGTAAGGGTTTTTTATTGATCGCATAGACCCCTGCTCTATTTTCTGCTTTCTAGTACTAGTGGGCCTCTTTTGCTGAATCTGATTTCATCCCTATGTATGTGCCTTCTTCTTACTTCACCGTTAATATTTGTTGGGGGCTTCTATATCTTTGGGGATTATTTCTCTGGAGGCAAGCGAGGTCTTTCTTTCTCTTTAGGGGTAGCTAGTTCCTCAGGCTGGCTCGAGACGTCTAAGAATTTTTTAGGCACGTTCACCGGCTACCTCTAGTTGTTTTGGATAGGTTCAGATTTGCAATCAGAACAGTTACCATCTCCCTAGAGCTCGTCCTTAGTTTAGTCACTTGCTGATCTATTTGTGATCCTCCGCCACTAGGGATCATAACAGTACAGCCGGCCCGTAAAGTGTTAATTGCATGGCAGAAGCAGGAGAAAAGAAGCCTTGAGAATTTTTTTTTTTTTTTTTTTGTTGCCGTGTGTCTAGCTGCTGTGGCTAGCTTCTCTCCTCCTCTTAATCTTGGTGTGGCTCTGAGTTCAGCTGCTGACATGGATGTCCAGAGCTTGGCTTCCAGTCTGGATCATCTTGCTGCTAGGGTTCAAAGTATTCAGGATTTTGTTGTTCACGGTCCTATGTCAGAGCCTAGAATACCTATTCCGGAGTTGTTTTCTGGAGATAGATCTAGGTTCCTGAATTTTAGGAACAATTGTAAGTTGTTTCTTTCTTTGAAACCTCGTTCCTCTGGTGATGCCGTTCAGCAAGTTAAGATTATCATTTCCTTTTTGCGTGGTGACCCCCAAGATTGGGCCTTCGCATTGGCGCCAGGGGATCCTGCATTGCTTAGTGTAGATGCGTTTTTTCTAGCCCTTGGATTGCTCTATGAGGAACCTAATCTTGAGAACTAGGCTGAAAAAATGTTATTGGCCCTCTCGCAGGGGCAAGATGAAGCTGAGGTGTACTGCCAGAAATTTCGGAAATGGTCGGTGCTTACTCAGTGGAATGAGTGTGCCCTGGCTGCAAATTTCAGAGAAGGTCTTTCTGAAGCCATTAAGAATGTCATGGTGGGGTTCCCTACGCCTGCAGGTCTGAATGAGTCAATGACTCTGGCCATTCAGATTGATCGGCGTTTGCGGGAGCGCAAACCTGTGCACCATTTGGCGGTGTCTTCTGAACAGACACCTGAATCTATGCAATGTGACAGAATTCTGACCAGAAGTGAACGGCAAAATTATAGACGGCAAAATGGGTTGTGCTTTTACTGTGGTGACTCATGTTATCTCAGCATGCTCTAAGTGCAAAAAAAAGGTTGATAAATCTGTCACCATTGGTACTTTACAGCCTAAGTTCATTTTGTCTGTTACCCTGATTTGTTCCCTGTCATCTTACCCGGTTAATGCTTTTATAGATTCAGGTGCCGCCCTGAGTCTGATGGATTGGTCATTTGTTAGGCGCTGTGGTTTTGATTTGGAGCCTTTAAAATTCCCTATTCCACTAAGGGGAATTGATTCTACACCTTTGGCTACGAATAGACCTCAGTACTGGACACAAGTGACCATGTGCATGACTCCTGTTCATCGGGAGGTGATTCGCTTTCTTGTACTGCATAATTTGCATGATGTCGTCGTGTTGGGTCTACCATGGTTGCAGACTCATAATCCAGTCCTGGATTGGAAAGCTATGTCGGTGTCAAGTTGGGGTTGTCAGGGAATTCATGGTGATGCTCCTGTGGTCTCAATTGCTTCGTCCACTCCTTCTGAAGTCCCAGTGCAGCGCCCCAGAGTCCTGGTCGTTGCAGTACTGTGGCTCCGCCACTATGGGGAGCCATGGTGCGTCCGATGGCACTGAAGGAGTTCATCTGATCAGGTATCACAGACACCAATACATTTCACAGCCGGGCCTCCGGGGGGAGCTAAGGGTTCTATTCATTAGGCCACTCCCCACCATAGTGGGTAAACTGGGGGTCAGGCAGGAAGTTAGATCAGAAAGCTGACTGGATTGGACGAAGCAACACCTAGTGGCAGAGGGTGTTGTGGAGGAAGAGACAGTAGGGTCTCTGTCAGGGGTGGGATCCTGACAGAGGCTTGGCATTGGAAAGAACGTAACGGGTCCGCGCCAGCTCCGGGAAGCGGCGGGATCCAAGAAAGGACTAGAAGCGAGATAGATTGTGCTGAGTGAGAAACGAGATCAAGCAATAGGAGAATTCCAGTAGGGGTCGTGCTGTAAGACCGAAGCAACACCCTACTGAGGCGCACTACCGGTGGCCGGAACGCCGAGGGAGTATTATAACATTCAGCTTCAAGCAATACTCTAAACAGCGGCAGGACAGTCAGTTTAAGGCGGGCTGTCTAACACATATCACCTATGAAGTCTTGGGAGGCAATTGCGGGAGAGGGGCGTCTCTAGGGTCCCGGAAGAACTCCAGGCCTACCCGACAAACGGGTGCCGTTCTAACCGTAACATCAGGGAGGGACGGACGATTAGAAGAACATCATTTAATCGAGTTGTGAGGGAACTTAAGAAACAGACACAACAGTTGTGGGGTACTTTCCGTAAGCACAGCAGGGGAGGACTACAACACATAGCGCTAAGAAGGAAGGCACCGATTTCCACCTGTGAAGTGAACTCTGGAGGTGCCATTGGACCGGCCGGACTTGCGCAGCCTGGTGAACCGTATTCTGGACTGAGGACTCAGAGATCTCCAGTAAAGAGGTAAAGAGACTGCAACCTGGTGTCCTCGTTATTTACCGCGACCTGCACCCCACAACTGCACCGTTACAACACGACTTATTGCACCGGACGTCCCCCACTGACAGACAGGGCCATGGACCGGGTCTAGCCACCGTGACAACCCCAGAACTGAGACTCAGAGGCCCGGCCCCGGGTACCCCTCGGCCCTGCGGTGGTGTGGGGGCGCTCCAAACTTGGCGTCACGAACAGGATCTACTTAAGCCTGAAGAATCAGGTCATGTGTGCCTTGGAACTGTGATTTATTGTGTTTGGACTGTACTTTATTGCAAGGACTGTGCTGCGCCAGTTGCCGCCAAAATCCACCGCCATTGCAGCGCTGAGGAGAGCGCAGGAAGAGAAGAGGGGCGTGAAGTGGGCATAGGCAAGCTGGAGAGCGCGAACAGCAATGGCCGCCCAGTCTAAATATTTCTGCACAGTGAGGACGTGTCCGTCAGCAGCAGAGATCCGCCTCCTAATCCTTAATGGGGGGCGGAGGCAGAGAAAACGAAACCGCTCCCGAAGGAGAGAGCGGGAAAAAGACCAGGAAGTGACCCACGTGGAGGACGCTATGGCCAGCAGCTCTGAACCCGATAGTGAGGTTGAAGTGGAAGTCTCCCCCGACTACCTGGATGAGCCCAGCAACCCGTCCTCCATGGATAACACCAGATTCCTGAGAGCCGAGATGGAGGACTTATATAACCAGCTCCTCCAACTGAATGTGAGAGTCCAGGCTCCGCACCCGGTGGTGCCGGCAGAGGGTTCCCGGACATCGGAGTTCTCACCGGAAGAACCAGCAGGACCTGCTGCGGAAAGTGAACTTGTACCAGTTGGTGAGTCCGCCGATCCTGCCCCGCCAGCCGAGGGTGTGTTAGTGGGTCCCGTAGCGGCACCACCTCTCCCGGGAGCCCATAGACTCCAGCGCCTGCTACCATGGGAGGAAGCCACGGGCATGGAACACCGTATGCGAGCCCCAATCACCCCTACTCCCTTGCTGTGTGAGGTCCATGCGGAGCGCACGGTGTGCCGCTGGGTGAACCCCGGATCCAATCTTATGGGGTTCCCCGGGGTGGAGACCCAGAAGGGGGAGATGGTACAGGCCCTAAGCTGGGAGGAATACCGGGTCCAGCTAGAACAACAGTGGCGAGAGGAAGAGAAAATACATCAGGCTGGGCGAGAGGCCCACCATCAAAAGGATTTGGCGGTTAAGGACCGGGCCCGTAAGGACCCCACCACTCACCAGGCCCCGCGCAGGCAGGGCATCGTCACCACCTTTAAACTCCGAGGAGGCTGGGGCTTTATTAAAGAACCGGGGCTGTACGCGGAGGTCTTCGTTAACCGACGGGATGTCGAGTCGCACCTCAGAGAGGGCCACCCCGATCGAGACCTCTACCCGGGGGACAGCGTTACTTACACCCGGCATTTTGGGGAAAAGGGGTGGTTCGCTCTGAACGTCTACAAGAAAGAGAAACCAGCCCCTGTAGCCAAAGTGTTCCCGTGTGACCGATCTGCAACCACCCTGGTCACCCCCACCTGTCTGATCACGGAACCTGCGATCTGCCGCATGACCCCCGCAACCACCGCAGTGGCCAAGGAAGTGTCTTTTCAAGTAACCGATGCTCCTGATGTACCAGCGCAGAAGGAAGTAGGAACGCAGACCCTCATCACCGCACACGATCTGGTTGTGCAACAGACCTGCACCCATGGGGTGTACCTGGCCGCGGGAGTGAACCTGGAACCTGAACTGCCTGTATTGCAGGGGTTCCCCCCCCCCGCCAGGTGGCGCCTCGTGGGGGATTCTGAGATTTTAATGCTTCTGAAAATGTAAATAGTTACTGTTCCTGATTGTTTGTTGCTAAACCCGTCCAGGGTTAACTCTTTATGGATCCCTTAGTTGACCCGGGATCCTTATTGTTTGTTTTTCTACAAGTTTTACAAACTGAGAAATCATGAACAGTGCATGATCCAAACTTTCTTGTAAATAGTTTGCACCTTATTGAAGGCGCTCCCTACTGGTTTTACTTAAACAAGGACTCTTTGCGAAGATACCGCACTGGAACCTTTGATGAGTATGGACTGGTAGCTTGAGAAGATATGCTACCTCATCGAGATTTGGTCCTCTCTTACAGGGGATGTTCATTTGTTGCACGTAGATGGTGATATTGCTTTAAGACCGATAGCAATAATGTCAATGAAAGAAAATGATGATAATATTTACATGTAAAAGTTATATGTATGCCAATGGTTAATTGTAAAGGAATGCTGATAATGTTCTCTGAAAAAAGAAGTAATGAGAAAGTTTCATGTTGTGAAAAGAAGATAGCTGATAATGTTGATAAGAAAAGGGGGGGGATAGAAGGTAAACCCTGCGTTCCCCATCGAAAGTTAGTAATATGATACTAAGGACAGAAAGTGAACCCGTAGGGGTTAGTGGGTGAGTCCTTATAGGAGCCAAGTAGAGCCGGCTCAGTGTTCTCAAACTGAAAGAAAAGTTATGTTCTATACTGTGTATAGTAGTTGAAAGGCAGTAGGCCCTGGCTGAACGGGGCGGTCCTGTAAAAGAAAGGAGAGGCAGTAGGTCTGGTGCCATAGGGACAGGCGGTCCTGCAGATCCAAAGTAGGAGAATGAAAAAGTTAAAATACCTTGTAATGTGATTATAGGAAGGTCTTTAGTGGATTAAGAGTGTATATCCTTAAAGGCAATGTTAAATTATTGTTCAATAATGTTTGCACTTAGTAGAATACCCGGTTGGGTAAGAAAAGTTAATTATAGCATGTTGCTATGATATTTTTGCCATGTTTGTAACGTTCAAGTGTCCTTACCTCCCATAAAGGGAAGCCTGTTCAAGTATACTTATTGTTATTGCACTCAACAAAATTGTATGTCTTTTTGCTAACTTGTATTGTTGTTTTCTTCCCAGTCCCGGAGTACTGTGTTTAACCAGGGGGGAGTGCAGCGCCCCAGAGTCCTGGTCGTTGCAGTACTGTGGCTCCGCCACTATGGGGAGCCATGGTGCGTCCGATGGCACTGAAGGAGTTCATCCGATCAGGTATCACAGACACCAATACATTTCACAGCCGGGCCTCCGGGGGGAGCTAAGGGTTCTATTCATTAGGCCACTCCCCACCATAGTGGGTAAACTGGGGGTCAGGCAGGAAGTTAGATCAGAAAGCTGACTGGATTGGACGAAGCAACACCTAGTGGCAGAGGGTGTTGTGGAGGAAGAGACAGTAGGGTCTCTGTCAGGGGTGGGATCCTGACAGAGGCTTGGCATTGGAAAGAACGTAACGGGTCCGCGCCAGCTCCGGGAAGCGGCGGGATCCAAGAAAGGACTAGAAGCGAGATAGATTGTGCTGAGTGAGAAACAAGATCAAGCAATAGGAGAATTCCAGTAGGGGTCGTGCTGTAAGACCGAAGCAACACCCTACTGAGGCGCACTACCGGTGGCCGGAACGCCGAGGGAGTATTATAACATTCAGCTTCAAGCAATACTCTAAACAGCGGCAGGACAGTCAGTTTAAGGCGGGCTGTCTAACACATATCACCTATGAAGTCTTGGGAGGCAATTGCGGGAGAGGGGCGTCTCTAGGGTCCCGGAAGAACTCCAGGCCTACCCGACAAACGGGTGCCGTTCTAACCGTAACATCAGGGAGGGACGGACGATTAGAAGAACATCATTTAATCGAGTTGTGAGGGAACTTAAGAAACAGACACAACAGTTGTGGGGTACTTTCCGTAAGCACAGCAGGGGAGGACTACAACACATAGCGCTAAGAAGGAAGGCACCGATTTCCACCTGTGAAGTGAACTCTGGAGGTGCCATTGGACCGGCCGGACTTGCGCAGCCTGGTGAACCGTATTCTGGACTGAGGACTCAGAGATCTCCAGTAAAGAGGTAAAGAGACTGCAACCTGGTGTCCTCGTTATTTACCGCGACCTGCACCCCACAACTGCACCGTTACAACACGACTTATTGCACCGGACGTCCCCCACTGACAGACAGGGCCACGGACCGGGTCTAGCCACCGTGACAACCCCAGAACTGAGACTCAGAGGCCCGGCCCCGGGTACCCCTCGGCCCTGCGGCGGTGTGGGGGCGCTCCACCTACGTTTTTGTCAGACTACCAGGATGTATTTGAGGAGCCCAAACTCAATTCTCTACCTCCTCATAGGGACTGTGATTGTGCTATAAATTTGATTCCTGGTAGTAAGTTTCCTAAGGGACGACTTTTCAATTTATCTGTGCCGGAGCATGCTGCCATGCGGAGTTATATAAAGGAGTCTTTAGAGAAGGGACATATTCGCCCGTCCTCATCCCCTCTTGGTGCAGGATTCTTTTTTGTGGCTAAAAAGCATGGTTCCCTGAGACCCTGTATTGATTATCGCCTTTTGAATAAAATCACGGTCAAATTTCAGTATCCTTTGCCATTGTTAACTGATTTGTTTGCTCGCATTAGGGGGTCTAGTTGGTTCACCAAGATAGATCTTCGTGGTGCGTATAACCTTGTGCGTATAAAACAGGGTGATGAATGGAAAACTGCATTTAATACGCCTGAAGGCCATTTTGAGTACTTGGTGATGCCTTTTGGACTTTCTAATGTTCCTTCAGTCTTTCAGTCCTTTATGCATGACATCTTCCGTGAATATCTGGATAAGTTTATGATTGTGTATCTGGATGATATTCTGTTTTTTTTGGATGATTGGGAGTCTCATGTTAAGCAGGTCAGGATGGTCTTTCAGGTCCTACGTGACAATGCTTTATTTGTGAAGGGCTCAAAATGTCTTTTTGGAGTCCAGAAGATTTATTTTTTGGGTTTCATTTTTTCTCCTTCTACTATTGAGATGGACCCAGTCAAGGTTCAGGCTATTCATGACTGGCACAGCCTACATCTGTTAAAGAGTCTTCAGAAGTTCTTGGGTTTTGCTAATTTTTACCGTCGCTTCATAGCTAATTTTTCTGGCGTTGTTAAGCCTTTGACGGATTTGACCAAGAAGGGTTCTGATGTGACTAATTGGTCTTCTGCGGCTGTGGAGGCCTTTCGGGAGCTGAAGCGTCGGTTTTCTTCAGCTCCGGTCTTATGTCAGACAGATGTCTCACTTCCCTTCCAGGTGGAGGTTGATGCTTCCGAGATTGGAGCGGGGGCTGTTTTGTCGCAGAGAAGCCCCGATGGCTCTGTGATGAAGCCATGTGCTTTCTTTTCAAGAAAGTTTTCGCCTGCCGAGCGGAATTATGATGTCGGTAATCGGGAGCTGTTGGCTATGAAGTGGGCATTTGAGGAGTGGCGACATTGGCTCGAGGGAGCTAAACATCGTGTGGTGGTCTTGACTGACCAGAAGAATTTGATTTATCTCGAGTCGGCCAAGCGGCTGAATCCCAGACAGGCTCGTTGGTCGTTGTTTTTCTCTCGTTTTGATTTCATGGTCTCGTACCTGCCGGGTTCGAAGAATGTGAAAGCTGATGCTCTTTCTAGGAGTTTTGTAACTGACTCTCCTGGAGATTCAGAGCCGGCTGGTATCCTTAGAGAAGGGGTGATTTTGTCTGCCATCTCCCCAGATTTGCGACGTGTGCTGCAAGAGTTTCAGGCGGATAGACCTGACCGCTGTCCACCGGAGAGACTGTTTGTCCCGGATAGATGGACCAACAGAGTCATCTCCGAGGTTCATTCTTCGGTGTTGGCGGGCCATCCTGGAATATTTGGTACCAGAGACTTGGTGGCCAGGTCTTTTTGGTGGCCTTCCTTGTCGCGGGATGTGCGTTCCTTTGTGCAGTCTTGTGGAATTTGTGCTCGGGCGAAGCCTTGCTGTTCTCGTGCCAGTGGTTTGCTGTTACCTTTGCCTGTCCCGAAGAGGCCTTGGATGCACATTTCCATGGATTTTATTTCAGATCTCCCTGTCTCTCAGAGAATGTCTGTCATCTGGGTGGTGTGTGATCATTTTTCCAAGATGGTCCATTTGGTGCCCTTGCCTAAGTTGCCTTCCTCCTCCGAGTTGGTTCCACTGTTTTTTCAAAATGTGGTTCGTTTGCACGGGATTCCTGAGAACATTGTTTCTGAGAGAGGATCCCAGTTTGTGTCTAGATTTTGGCGGACCTTTTGTGCTAAGTTGGGCATTGAATTGTCTTTTTCGTCGGCCTTCCATCCTCAGACGAATGGCCAAACCGAGCGAACTAATCAGACCTTGGAGACTTATTTAAGATGTTTTGTTTCTGCTGACCAGGACGACTGGGTTACTTTTTTACCGTTTGCCGAGTTTGCCCTTAATAATCGGGCTAGTTCTGCTACTTTGGTTTCTCCTTTTTTTTTGTAATTCGGGGTTTCATCCTCGTTTTTCCTCGGGTCAGGTGGAGCCTTCTGACTGTCCTGGAGTGGATGTTGTGGTGGATAGGTTGCATCAGATTTGGAATCATGTGGTGGACAATTTGAAGTTGTCACAAGAGAAGGCTCAGCTCTTTGCCAACCGCCGTCGCTGTGTGGGTCCCCGACTTCGCGTTGGGGACTTGGTGTGGTTGTCTTCTCGCTTCGTTCCTATGAAGGTCTCCTCTCCTAAGTTCAAGCCTCGGTTTATCGGTCCTTATAAGATTCTGGAAGTCCTTGGCCCTGTGTCATTCCGTCTGGACCTCCCGGCATCATTTGCTATTCATAATGTGTTCCATCGCTCGTTGTTGCGGAGGTATGTGGTACCTGTGGTTCCTTCGGTTGAGCCTCCTGCCCCGGTGCTGGTTGAGGGAGAATTGGAATACGTGGTGGAGAAGATCTTGGATTCTCGTGTTTCTAGACGGAGGCTCCAGTATTTGGTCAAGTGGAAGGGCTATGGTCAGGAGGATAATTCTTGGGTTGTCGCCTCTGATGTTCATGCGGCCGATTTGGTTCGTGCCTTCCATGTGGCTCATCCTGATCGCCCTGGGGGTTTTCATGAGGGTTCGGTGACCCCTCCTTAAGGGGGGGGTACTGTTGTGAACTCTGTTTTCGGGCTCCCTCTTGTGGTCACTGGTGGTATGGTGTGACTTTTGCTTTGGGCTCCCCCTGGTGGCTTTGTTTGTTATCCTGCTGGTCTCTGGCTATCAGCTGGTTCGTTATCCTCTGGGAGGTTCCTATATAGCTCTGTTTTGCTTCCACTTGTGGCCGGCTGTCGATGTAATCAGTGCTACTCAGATTCCTTCTGACTACCTTGCTCTGAGTCCATCCAGGATAGGCTGGGTTTTGTTTGCTTATTTTTTGATCAGCAGTGTTTATCACGTTTTCTGTTCCAGCTTGCTAAAATGTAATTCCCTCGCTTGCTGGTTGCTCTAGTGGGCTGAGTTTCTCCCCACACACCGTTAGTTGGTGTGTGGGTCCTTGAAATCTCAGGATGGATATTTTGTAAGGGTTTTTTATTGATCGCATAGACCCCTGCTCTATTTTCTGCTTTCTAGTACTAGTGGGCCTCTTTTGCTGAATCTGATTTCATCCCTATGTATGTGCCTTCTTCTTACTTCACCGTTAATATTTGTTGGGGGCTTCTATATCTTTGGGGATTATTTCTCTGGAGGCAAGCGAGGTCTTTCTTTCTCTTTAGGGGTAGCTAGTTCCTCAGGCTGGCTCGAGACATCTAAGAATTTTTTAGGCACGTTCACCGGCTACCTTTAGTTGTTTTGGATAGGTTCAGATTTGCGATCAGTCCAGTTACCATCTCCCTAGAGCTCGTCCTTAGTTTAGTCACTTGCTGATCTATTTGTGATCCTCCGCCACTAGGGATCATAACAAAAGTCTATATTATCACACGCTGATTCAAACAGGTGCAGAGAGAAACTCAAGTCCACAACACTTGGTGCAAATAATAAACGTAGCTTAGCAGTCTATAGGAAGCTTCAGAGGAAAATGCAATCAAGCAGAAAGTCTATGAAGCACAGTTATTCTTGAGGATACTTGACACGAATAAATCCTTGTCTTAGTCCAGGCACAGATAGATAAGCTTATTAGGCAGTTCAAATCATATCTTAGCTCAACCAGGGAGGCCTGATTAATAGTCTCAGGTTATTGCAAAGCAGCAACAGCTTACATGACCAGCAAATGGAGATGGAAGTAAACACGAACAGCAGATGAAGGAGGATTACTGGAAACTTGTGTATGCAGCAGGAACTCAGAGCAGAGTAGCAGGATCACCACACAGGTTCACAGGAGCAGGTGTATAGCCAGGGAGTAATCAGAGGTCAGGAGCTGGATGCAAGGCAGAATACTCTAGCACAGACTGAAGGCTGGGGTGGAGTTTTATAGCAGGAGACACAGTGCACATGAGACCAAAGACGCCATCTTGAAAAAGGGCAGTAATGCACAAAAGGTAAAAAATGTTCAGAGTCCTGACATGCACTGATGTCCGTGCCCCGTGTGCCCACCTGGAGCTTGGGCTTGGAAAACCCATCTCACCTGGTGAGTCTATCAAACAGTTATCTCCATTCTACTCTTTCTTCAACTGGCTTGCTTTGTTGCGTCACTATGAATTTTAAATCTTCCTCTGGGTTGTAAGTCCTCATCACAATAAGATATGGACTCCTTCGCTTCTGATCTTTTCAGATAGTAAAACATGTTCTTATGCTTTAAAGCAGACACATAGACAACCTGTAAGAGATGACTTACTAACTTCAATTAGGGAGTTTTCTAGACCATGATCTGTTGTCAATGGTGAATCCAGTGTTCTCTCCCTGTAGCTTTTAAATAGTATTACCTTTATTGGTTTTCCTGCCAGAAATGATAATGAGATGACTATTGAGATGACTTACTGAACATGAATAGGAAATGTTAGTCTATTCTGAAGCTCTGATTAGTGTGAAAATTGCAGGATTTCAGGGATTAATTTTTAAATGTAGACTGTTTTTTTTTTAATATTGTCATAGAGGAATTGTAAAATCCATAAGACATCTCCAAGGTGGGGACATACTCCTCCCCCTCACATTTAACATATGGGAAAGAGGGAAAACGACCTATAACTGGAGAAGAGCTGACACTCCAAAATCCTTTTGAAGTGAGATTAATTATAGCTAGAGAGAGAGAGAAACTAATTAAAACAACCCTTAAAGCAGAGACCTTTACCTTTGGGTAATATGTTGTTTTTAATTTTTCATACCTGAATGTTTGCTCACACTTTGGTTTATTATTTCCAAACTTTGTGTCTCCATTGTTCAGATATGAATATTTAGGTTTTGAAACATTCCGATATTTATGGGATATAGATTTTTGGCACTGTAGCAAAAGGACGGAGGTGACACATTCAGTTACACTCTCTTGGGGCCACTAGAACCCCTCCATCTTACTAACAGTCCAAAAAACCGAGGCAAACCGGGCCATGTTTGAGCTTCATATAATGGTAAAATCAAGATAAGAAATATGACTTCAATATCTATCACCTGGAACCTTTATGGGGGAAGATGTGCAGTGCGTTGCGGATTTTATTAAATTCTAACAGACCCAGCAGATCCCACAATCTGCCCTCATATTAGCTCATCAAGGGGATGTGTGTGAGCGTAACTTTGAGCTAATAGAAAGCAGTATTTGGGTGTGGGTCATTTGTCACTCCTTGGAAGACATAGTTCGTTGTGGGTTCTCTCCATTTTCCCAATCAGAGTGCTTCCCTCCGTTAAGCTCTGAGCCATTTCTGTGACCAGGTTTAGTAGTTTTCTTTCATTATTCCTTATTATTTCATGTAACTCTATATATTTTATTCTTTTGTTCTAATTTTGCATCATCTTTTATATTTTTATAAGCACTGCCTATCTTTCCAGATTAAATATCTAAAATGTAATAGCTGTGTTCCTCTTGCTTTGTAAACCGCACCAAGGAAGCCATACGCTACCTGTAACGGGTGTCCAATCGGCCTGTATAAATGATTGGTGGTGGCAGCTAGTAGTTTTTTTGGGTATTGAGAAACTGTCAGTGACCGTAAGGGTGGGGTCTATACAGTGGTATGTAAAAGTTTGCGCACCCCTGTCAAAATTGTTATTGTGAACAATTAAGCAAGTTGAAGATTAAATGATCTCTAAAAGGTCTAAAGTTAAAGATTACACTTTTCCTTTGTATTTTAGGTATCAAAATATATAGTTTCATCTTTTATATTTTAATACTTACAAAAAGGAAAATGGGCCAATACAATAGTTTGTGCACCCAGCATGGTTAGTACCTAGTAGCATCCCCTTTTGAAAGTATCATAGTTTGTAAATGCTTTTCGTAGGCAGCCAAGAGTCTTTCAACTCTTGCTTGAGGGATTTTCATGCATTTTCCTTGGAAAATTCTTTCATTTCTGTGAGATTCCTGGGTTGTCTTCCATGCACTGCTATTTTGAGGTCTAGCCACAGATTTTCAATGTTCAGATCATGGGACTGTGAGGGCCATTGTAAAACCTTCAGCTTGTACCTTTTGAGGTAGTCTGTTGTGGATTTTGATGTGTGATTAGGATCATTATCTATTTGTAGAAGCCATCCTCTTTTCAACTTCAGCTTTTTTTTCCAGATGTTGCTATGTTTGCATCAAGAATTTGCTGAAATTTCATTGAATCCATCCTTCCTTCTACCCATGAAATGTTCCCTGTGCCATTGGCTGCAACACAATCCCAAAGCATGATTGATGCCCCCCCATGCTTAATGGTCGGTGAGATATTTTAGTAGCATTCTGTGTCCTTTTTCTCCATGTATTTTCTCTTTGATCATTGAGGCCAAATTGTTCTATTTTTACCTCATTGGTCCACAGGACTTTTTTTGCAAAATGCATCAGGCTTGTTTAGATTTTTTTTGCATACTTCTGACTCTGAATTTTATGGTGAGGATGCAGGAGAGGTTTTCTTCTAATGACTCTTCCACAAAGGCCATATTTGTGTAGGGGTCTCTAAACAGTAGTACTACAACTCCAGAGTCTGCTAAATCTTTCTGAAGGTCTTTTCAGTCAAGAAGAGGTCCTGATTTGCCTCGTGTAATCTTACAAGCAGCTCTCACTGAAATTTTGCTTGATCTTCCAGACCTTTTGACCTCCACTGTTCCTGTTAACTGCCATTTCTTAATTACATTTTTATCTTAGGAAAGGGCAACTTGAAAATGCTTTGCTATCTTATTATAGCTTTATTCTGCTTTGTGGGCCTCCACAATTTTCATTTTTAGAGTGCTAGGCAGCTGCTTAGAAGGACCCAAGGCTGCTATTTTTGGCACAAGGTTAGAGGAGGCTGGGTTTTTATAAAGCTTAGAAATTTTTATCACCTGACCTTTCCTAACGATGATGACAAGTCATAATCCTAATAGGCTAATTAAGGTCTAAAACCTTGGTCAAAGTTATCTGACCCCACAAATCTCCAAATGTGCCCAAATATTTTCATCGGTCCATATTCCTTTTACATTTTACATTTTTAAAATGTAAAAAATGAAAATATTTTTTTCCTAAATTGCAAAGGAAATGTGTCATTTTTAACTTTAGGCCTTTTAGAGATCATTTCATCTTCATCTTGCTTAACTGTTCACAATAACAGTAATTTTCACCAGGGGTGCCCAAAATTTTATATGATACTGTACACATATTCCATGTGGTGGATTCAAATGTATATATATGCCCAGGGGCGCCACTATAATGAGGCAAGTTGAGCACTTCGCCTCAAGCGGCATCCAGTCCCTCAAAACAGGGGGCGGCAGCGCGGCGCCGCCCCCTGCAGTCAGATGTGCCGGGTACTAGCAATGAGCTCATGAGGCTGTGTCACCAGCAGGAGGCGGCGGTGCTGCCTCCTCACACACTAACACGTCCGGTCATAAGTTAAGTACTGAGGGACGGGGTGGAGAAGGGGTGAGCGGCCCCAGCCAGGGAAGATGAGCTACTTATGATTGAAGCACAGCCTGTGGGCGGGAACTGTGGCTGCTTGCCTGCATAGCTACTGGGGGGGCCACCATCCCTGGCCCTGTCACATGAAGGGGCCCACCGGGAGCCAGGGCCACTTCTGTGATGAGGCAGAACACAGCATAGGAGCAGAGCAGTATAATGTCTGCTCCGGTCTGCCAGAGACTCTGCAAGCTGCTAGCACAGTGACCGGCTGCAGTCTCCCTCCTGCAGTGAATGGTGCTGCCTGACCTGATCATGAAGCTTTTCCCGGCTGCAGTTTTTCTTCACTCTTTGCACGCTGGGATTGGCTCAGGCACGCTGGGTCCTAGTGCCCACACCTTGCATTTCACCTAGACACTTACTGGTCCTGCCTGCAAACAACTTTATCAATAAACCTATAAAGAGGGCACTACAAATAAATGCATAGCCATCAAAATATATAATAAACCAAAAAGAAGATGGACTCCAAAGCTAAAAATTACAGTTTATTCAAGAACTATTAAATACAAAATATAAGTAAATAAGATATATGATAAAATAGAAAGGCAACACTAGTGCCGCATACATATATATCCTGCTTCTATAATAGGACAAAGGGAAGGGAAATATGCCATAACCCAACGCACAATGAAAATTAATAATATAATAAGATGAAAATAATAACTCACAGCTAGTGGCCTGTCAAATAATAAAGTAATAATTCACATATAAAATATAAAGAGACAGGACATGTGAGAAGAAAATGTGAGGAAGCAATATCTGCGAAACGCGCGTCGGGGCTCCTTTTTCCCGCATACGGCCACAAGGTGTGACTCTACGTGTGCATATATCCTCTTATTTGTAAGTACATTATTGCCTGATTGATGCATGTGCCTGGGATTTTTCCCTATTATACTTGCACACTAATACTATTATTGGTTTTTATAAATTCATATGAGGCATCTTATTATAATTCATTGTGATTGATATGCACACCTATTGTTACCCTGTACCTGCTCCTCATGTGTGAACCTTTATTTTATTGTTGTCAGTATATTTGCATACAAATAGTACAATTAGGTTTCACACATAGGGCTTTTTTTGCCATATTTAAACTCGCATTAGGCACTTTAGTTACTATTTTCTTCTCACATGTCCTGTCTCTTTATATTTTATATGTGAATTATTACTTTATTATTTGACAGGCCACTAGCTGTGAGTTATTATTTTCATCTTATTATATTATTAATTTTCATTGTGCGTTGGGTTATGGCATATTTCCCTTCCCTTTGTCCTATTATAGAAGCAGGATATATATGTATGCGGCTCTAGTGTTGCCTTTCTATTTTATCATATATCTTATTTACTTATATTTTGTATTTAATAGTTCTTGAATAAACTGTAATTTTTAGCTTTGGAGTCCATCTTCTTTTTGGTTTATTAAACAACTTTATCAGTAAGTGCTGGGGATGGAACATTTTAGGTTTATTAAATCCAGGTATGTCACTGTGAGGTGAATGTGAGACCATTGGGGTATTGTGGGGGCTGAAAGTGGGTGAGGGGGGACAGGGTACTGAGGGGGTGGATGTGAGATGATGGGGGTATTGGATACTGAGGTGGGGGAGGGGAGACAGGGCACTGGGGGGTAAATGTGAGACCATGGGGGTGTTGTGGGGGTTGAAGGTGGGTGAAGTGGGACAGGGCACTGAGGGGGTGGATGTGAGTTGATGAAGGCATTGGGGCTGAAGTGGGGGAGGGGGGACAGGGCGCTGGGGGCTGAATATTATAATGTTTTGTTATGATATTATATGTGATCCATCACGTAATATTTGCTGTCTGGGGAGGCTGGAGATGGGGGGGATGGGGGGGGTATGAGGCTTTTGATACGTACCACCTGGGTCTTTATGAGTATTAGTATAAGGAGCCCCCATACAGTAACCAAGAGCTGCATCACATCTACAGCACCACTCCAGCATTATTTTTCATTTCATTGCTGGAGTGGTGCTGAAAATCCAAGTCCCCTACCCCCTTTCTGATACTCACCTTCTGGCGTTTTCATCTGTTTTAGTCTCCGCTCGGCTCCGCCTCCTGCAGTTTGTGACCTGTCCGAGGCTCCAGTGTTTCATGGAGCAGCGCAAACGTCACTAATCAGTGTGAGTCTGTGGGAGCCTCGTTCTGGCCTCTTTGTCACTCTCAGGCTATGTGCACACGTTGCGGATTGACCGCTGTGGATTCACAGCAGTTTTCCATGCGGTGTACAGTACCATGTAAACCTATGGAAAACCAAATCCACTGTGCCCATGGTGCGGAAAATACCACGCGGAAACGCTGCGTTGTATTTTCCGCAGCATGTCAATTCTTTGTGCGGATTCCGCAGCGTTTTACACCTGCTCCTGTATAGGAATCTGCAGGTGTAAAAATGCAGGCGAAATCCTCACAAAAAACGCAGGAAATCCACGGTAAATCGCTGCACGTTTTACCTGTGGATTTAGCAAAAACGGTGGGGAAAAATCCGCACACGAATCCGCAACGTGGGCACATAGCCTCATAGTCTTACACTGAGCGCTTGTGACATAGCTTCTAACTTCTGGCCAGTCAGAAGCTGCGCTCACAAGTTTGAGCCGCGGGACTGCAACAGTGCCACATAATAGTGAATACGCCGGAGGATGAGTAAATGACGGGGGCAGGGGACTTGCGCTTAAAACACCACTCCAACGGTGGAAAAAAACCCCTGCTAGAGTGGTGCTTTAATAATTTAATAATAAGCAATTTATTACTATAAAGTTGATAAAGGCTTGGAATAAATGTCTGCAGTCACTTTATGTGACTGTAGACTGCCAAATCATGACAGGGAGCTGCGGGTCCATCATACTGTGCATAAGGGAGCTGCGGGCCCATCATACTTGTGTATAAGGGAGCTGCGGGCTCATCATATTGTGTATAAGGGAGCTGCGGGCCCATCATACTGTTTATAAGGGAGCTGCGGGCCAATCATACTGTGTATAAGGAAGCTGCAGGCCCATCATACTGTGTATAAGGGATCTGCGGGCCCATCACACTGTGTATAAGGGAGCTGCAGGCCAAACTATGTATAAGGGAGCTGCGGGCCCATCATACTGTGTATAAGGGAGCTGCGGGCCCATCATACTGTGTATAAGGGAGCTGCGGGCCCATCATACTGTGGTAAGGGAGCTGTGCACACATAATACTGTGTATAAGGAAGCTGTGGGCCCATTATACTGTGTATAAGGGAGCTGCGGGCCCATCATACTGTGTATAGGGGAGCTGTGGGCTCATCATACTGTGATAAGGGAGCTGTGGGCTCATACTGTGTATAAGGGAGCTGCGGGCCCATCATACTGTGTACAGGGGAACTGTGAGAGACCTCATACTATTTGACGGAAGCTGTGGGCCAATCATACTGTTAATAAGGGAGCTGTGGACCCACCATACTGTGTATAGGGAACTGTGGAGGCATATTGTGCATATGGGAGCTGTTGGCCCATTACACTGTGTATAGGGGAGCTCTGGGTGGGCATTATACTTTCTATAGTGGAGCTCTGTCAGCATTATACTGTGTTATGCCTCTTTCACACGTCCAGATAATTCCGGTACCGGAGAAATCGGTACCGGAGTTATCCGTGTCCGTGTGCTCAAGTGGCACATCAGTGTGGCACATGTGCGGCATCCGTGTGCCGCCCGTGTGCCGCCTGAGGACCACACGGACCGTGCAGGAGAGACAGCACTACACTAAGCGCTGTCCCTCCTGTGTGGTGCTGAAGGCGGCATTCATCTCTTCTCCCCCAGCGTTCGCTGGAGAGAAGAGATGAAAGATCATTTTTTTTCTTCTTTTTTGTTAAAAAAAAACTTTGCTGGTGTCCTCCAATCCCCAGTGCGCCGCCCGGCCCCTTGCAGATGCAGAGAAATACTCACCTAGCTCCTGCGATGTCTCCTCTCTCCTCTCAGCGCTGGCAGCTTCTCCTGTGTGAGCGGTCACGTGGTACTGCTCATTACAGTCAGTGAATATTCCCTGACTGTAATGAGTGGTACCATGTGACCGCTCACAAAGGACCTGCTGCCAGCGCTGAGAGGAGAGAGGAGACATCGCGGGAGCTAGGTGAGTATTTCTTCTGCAAGAGGCCAGACGGCGCACTGGGGGGGGAGGCGGGGGGCACATGATAACTTTATTTTTCACAAAAAAAACCAAATACTTGAACTTTCATCTCTTCTCTCCTGCGGGGTAGAAGAGATGAATTCCGCCTTCAGCACCACACAGGGGGGACAGCGCTTACTGTAGCGCTGTCTCTCCTGCGGGCGGTATGTGCACACGGAGGAGAGTGCACACTGTTCTCCGTGTGCACGTGTGCTGTCCGTATTGTGGTCCGTGCTGCCGGTAAAAAACGGACATGTCGACGTGTTTTCCACACGGACACACGGTCCGTGTGAAAACACGCACATGTGCAGAAACACATAGATTCTAATGGGTCTACGTGTGTCAGTGTCTCCGGTACGTGAGAAAACTGTCAATACACGTACCGGAGACACTGACGTCTGAAAGAAGCCTAAAGGGAAGCAGTGGGAACATTGTATGGTGTATAGGGGAGCTGTGGGGGCCTTATACTGTGTATAGGGAAGCTTTGAGCTCACCATACTGTGTATAATGGAGCAGTACATGGGGGAACTTACTGGATATTATTAAATGTAAAGTGGGCACTTAAGCATTACTGTATTGTTATAGGGACACTCATAGTATTGCGACCATCAAAGTTGCATATTGTCACAATATGGCGGTAAAATCAATGTTCGTTTTTGTATATAGATTTATTTTCAATAACAGAGCGATCATATTCTCAGGTTCCACTATATTCACAATTAGAGTGCGCAACCGTAACTGTAATTCTCTCGTGCCCCCTCTGTTCTTCTATGCCCCCGGTATTATGCGCTTGTCACTGTCACTAGAATATAGCAGTGATGCCAGCAAGGTAAATCCCTAGTCATAAATTCCTTCCTTAATATGACAATGGTACCAGTCACCCCTGGCTGTCTGCTGTGTGCCCTCTTTGGTATACACCAGGTAAGCACAGGAACCGCAGGCAGCAGGAGACTGTGACCATGAAGGTAAATAGAAGAGGATGTGTTGCTTATATTGTATCCTGACTGGCATTAACCCCTTCACCCCCAAGGGTGGTTTGCACGTTAATGACCGGGCCAATTTTTACAATTCTGACCACTGTCCCTTTAGGAGGTTATAACTCTGGAACGCTTCAACGGATCTTGGCGATTCTGACATTGTTTTCTTGTGACATATTGTACTTCATGATAGTGGTAAAATTTCTTCGATATAACTTGCGTTTATTTGTGAAAAAAACGGAAATTTGGCGAAAATTTTGAAAATTTTGCAATTTTCCAACTTTGAATTTTTATGCCCTTAAATCACAGACATATGTCACGCAAAATACTTAATAAGTAACATTTCCCACATGTCTACTTTACATCAGCACAATTTTGGAACCAAAATTTTTTTTTGTTAGGGAGTTATAAGGGTTAAAAGTTGACCAGAAATTTCTCATTTTTACAACACCATTTTTTTTAGGGACCACATCACATTTGAAGTCATTTTGAGGGGTCTGTATGATAGAAAATACCCAAGTGTGACACCATTCTAAAAACTGCACCCCTCAAGGTGCTCAAAACCACACTCAAGAAGTTTATTAACCCTTCAGGTGTTTCACAGGAATTTTTGGAATGTTTAAATAAAAATGAACATTTAATTTTTTTTCACACAAAATTTATTTCAGCTCCAATTTGTTTTATTTTACCAAGGGTAACAGGAGAAAATAGACTGCAAAAGTTGTTGTACAATTTGTCCTGAGTACGCTGATACCCCATATGTGGGTGTAAACCATTGTTTGGGCGCATGGCAGAGCTTGGAAGGGAAGGAGCGCCATTTGACTTTTCAATGCAAAATTGACTGGAATTGAGATGGGACGCCATGTTGCGTTTGGAGAGCCCCTGATGTGCCTAAACATTGAAACCCCCTACAAGTGACACCATTTTGGAAAGTAGACCCCCTAAGGAACTTATCTAGATGTGTGGTGAGCACTTTGACCCACCAAGTGCTTCACAGAAGTTTATAATGCAGAGCCGTAAAAATAAAAAATCATATTTTTTCACAAAAATGATCTTTTCGCCCCCAATTTTTTATTTTCCCAATGGTAAGAGAAGAAATTGGTCCCCAAAAAATGTTGTGCAATTTGTCCTGAGTACGCAGATACCCCATATGTTGGGGTAAACCACTGTTTGGGCGCATGGCAGAGCTTGGAAGGGAAGGAGCGCCATTTGACTTTTCAATGCAAAATTGACTGGAATTGAGATGGGACGCCATGTTGCGTTTGGAGAGCCCCTGATGTGCCTAAACATTGAAACCCCCTACAAGTGACACCATTTTGGAAAGTAGACCCCCTAAGGAACTTATCTAGATGTGTGGTGAGCACTTTGACCCACCAAGTGCTTCACAGAAGTTTATAATGCAGAGCCGTAAAAATAAAAAATCATATTTTTTCACAAAAATGATCTTTTTGCCCCCAATTTTTTATTTTCCCAAGGGTAAGAGAAGAAATTGGTCCCCAAAAAATGTTGTGCAATTTGTCCTGAGTACGCAGATACCCCATATGTTGGGGTAAACCACTGTTTGGGCGCATGGCAGAGCTCGGAAGTGAAGGAGCGCCATTTGACTTTTCAATGCAAAATTGACTGGAATTGAGATGGGACGCCATGTTGCGTTTGGAGAGCCCCTGATGTGCCTAAACATTGAAACCTCCTACAAGTGACACCATTTTGGAAAGTAGACCCCCTAAGGAACTTATCTAGATGTGTGGTGAGCACTTTGACCCACCAAGTGCTTCACAGAAGTTTATAATGCAGAGCCGTAAAAATAAAAAATCATATTTTTTCACAAAAATGATCTTTTCGCCCCCAATTTTTTATTTTCCCAAGGGTAAGAGAAGAAATTGGTCCCCAAAAAACGTTGTGCAATTTGTCCTGAGTACGCAGATACCCCATATGTTGGGGTAAACCACTGTTTGGGCGCATGGCAGAGCTTGGAAGGGAAGGAGCGCCATTTGACTTTTCAATGCAAAATTGACTGGAATTGAGATGGGACGCCATGTTGCGTTTGGAGAGCCCCTGATGTGCCTAAACATTTAAACCCCCCACAAATGACACCATTTTGGAAATTAGACCCCCTAAGGAACTTATCTAGATGTGTTTTGAGAGCTTTGCACCCCCAAGTGTTTCACTACAGATTATAACGCAGAGCCGTGAAAATAAAAATTCTTTTTTTTTTTTCACAAAAATGATTTTTTAGCCCCCAGCTTTTGTATTTTTACAAGAGTAACAGAATAAACTGGACCCCAAAAGTTGTTGTCCAATTTGTCCTGAGTACGCTGATACCCCATATATGGAGGGTAACCACTGTTTGGGCGCATGACAGAGCTCGGAAGGGAAGGAGCGCCATTTGGAATGCAGACTTAAATGGATTGGTCTGCAGGCGTCACATTGCATTTGCAGAGCCCCTGATGTACCCAAACAGTACAAACCCCCCACAAGTGACCCCATATTGGAAACTAGACCTCCCAAGGAACTTATCTAGATGTGTTGTGAGAACTTTGAACCCCCAAGTGTTTCACTACAGTTTGTAACGCAAAGCCGTGAAAATAAAAATTCTTTTTTTTTTCACAAAAATGATTTTTTAGCCCCCAGCTTTGTATTTTTACAAGGGTAACAGAATAAATTGGACCCTAAAAGTTGTTGTCCAATTTGTCCTGAGTACGCTGATACCCCCTATGTGGGGGGTAACCACTGTTTGGGCACATGACAGAGCTCGGAAGGGAAGGAGCGCCATTTGGAATGCAGACTTAAATGGATTGGTCTGCAGGCGTCACGTTGCATTTGCAGAGCCCCTGATGTACCCAAACAGTACAAACCCCCCACAAGTGACCCCATATTGGAAACTAGACCTCCCAAGGAACTTATCTAGATGTGTTGTGAGAACTTTGAACCCCCAAGTGTTTCACTACAGTTTGTAACGCAAAGCCGTGAAAATAAAAATTCTTTTTTTTTTTCACAAAAATGATTTTTTAGCCCCCAGCTTTGTATTTTTACAAGGGTAACAGAATAAATTGGACCCTAAAAGTTGTTTTCCAATTTGTCCTGAGTACGCTGATACCCCCTATGTGGGGGGTAACCACTGTTTGGGCACATGACAGAGCTCGGAAGGGAAGGAGCGCCATTTGGAATGCAGACTTAAATGGATTGGTCTGCAGGCGTCACGTTGCATTTGCAGAGCCCCTGATGTACCCAAACAGTACAAACCCCCCACAAGTGACCCCATATTGGAAACTAGACCTCCCAAGGAACTTATCTAGATGTGTTGTGAGAACTTTGAACCCCCAAGTGTTTCACTACAGTTTACAACGCAGAGCCGTGAAAATAAAACATATTTTTTTCCCACAAAAATGATTTTTAGCCCCCCAAATTTTTATTTTCCCAAGGATAACAAGAGAACTTGGACCCCAGAAGTTGTTGTTCAATTTGTCCCGAGTACGCTGATAACCCATATGTTGGGATAAACCCCTTTTTGGACGCACGGGAGAGCTCGGAAGGGAAGGAGCACTGTTTTACTTTTTCAACGCAGAATTGGCTGGAATTGAGATCGGACGCCATGTCGCGTTTGGAGAGCCCCTGATGTGCCTGAACAGTGGAAACTCCCCAATTCTACCTGAAACCCTAACCCAAACACACCCCTAACCCTAATCCCAACGGTAACCCTAACCCTACCCCTAACCTCACCTCTAACCGTTTAATGAACATTTTCTGACAGTCATAAGTGCCACGTATTTAAGTGCCACGTATTTAAGTGCCACATATTTAAGTGCCACATATTTAAGTGCCACGTGTTTCAGTGCCACGTGTTTCAGTGCCACGATATTTCAGTGCCACGTATTTCAGTGCCACGTACTATAAATACTATAACTATGTGGTTACACGTGGCACTGAAATATCGTGGCACGTAAATACGTGGCACTTAAGTACGTGGCACTTAAGTACGTGGCACTTAAATACGTGGCACGTAAATACGTGGCACGTAAATACGTGGCACGTAAATACGTGGCACTTAAGTACGTGGCACTTAAGTACGTGGCACTTAAGTACGTGGCACTTATATACGTGGCACTTATATACGTGGCACTTATATACGTGGCCACTGAAATATCGTGGCACTTATATACGTATATAAACGTATATTTTAGTGCCACGTATTTCAGGTTAGGGGTAGGGTTAGGGGTAGGGTTTTTTTGTTTTGTTTGTTTTCTTGTGTTTTTCTATAAAAACGCATGCGTCTAAAAACGCATGCGTTTTACCACGTTTACATGCGTTTTTTCACACATGCGTTTTTTTAAAAAACGCATGCAGATAAAAACGCAAGTGTGAAACCAGCCTAAAAGACGCTTTTTATAGCAAAAAAGTTTTTGCGTCTCCACATTTTGAGACCTATAATTTTTCCACATTTTGGTCCACAGAGTCATGTGAGGTCTTGTTTTTTGTGGGACGAGTTGACGTTTTTATTGGTAACATTTTCGGACACGTGACCATTTTTGATCACTTTTTATTCCGATTTTTGTGAGGCAGAAGGACCAAAAACCAGCTATTCATGAATTTCTTTTGGGAGAGGCGTTTATACCGTTCCGCGTTTGGTAAAATTGATAAAGCAGTTTTATTCGTCGGGTCAGTACGATTACAGCGATATCTCATTTATATAATTTTTTTATGTTTTGGCGCTTTTATACGATAAAAACTATTTTATAGAAAAAATAATTATTTTGGTATCGCTTTATTCTCAGGACTATAACTTTTTTATTTTTTTGCTGATGATGCTGTATGGCGGCTCGTTTTTTGCGGGACAAGATGACGTTTTCAGCGGTACCATGGTTATTTATATCCGTCTTTTTGATCGCGTGTTATTCCACTTTTTGTTCGGCGGTATGGTAATAAAGCGTTGTTTTTTGCCTCGTTTTTTTTTTTTTTTTCTTACGGTGTTTACTGAAGGGGTTAACTAGTGGGGCAGTTTTATAGGTTGGGTCGTTACGGACGCGGCGATACTAAATATGTGTACTTTTATTGTTTTTTTTATTTTATTTAGATAAAGAAATGTATTTATGGGAATAATATTTTATTTTTTTTTTCATTATTTTGGAATATTTTTTTTTTTTTTTTTTTACACATTTGGAAAAATTTTTTTTTAACTTTTTTACTTTGCCCCAGGGGGGGACAATACAGATCGGTGATCTGCCAGTTTGCATAGCACTCTGACAGATCACCGATCTGAGGAAAGTGCAGGCTGCTTCACAGTGCCTGCTCTGAGCAGGCGTCTGTGAAGCCACCTCCCTCCCTGCAGGACCCGGATCCGCGGCCATCTTGGATCCGGGTCTGGGAGCTGCAGGGAGGGAGGTAAGACCCTCGCAGCAACGCGATCACATCGCGTTGCTGCGGGGGGCTCAGGGAAGCCCGCAGGGAGCCCCCTCCCTGCGCGATGCTTCCCTGCACCGCCGGCACATCGCGATCATGTTTGATCGCGGTGTGCCGGGGGTTAATGTGCCGGGGGCGGTCCGTGACCGCTCCTGGCACATAGTGCCGGATGTCAGCTGTGATAATCAGCTGACACCCGGCCGCGATCGGCGGCGCTCCCCCCGTGAGCGCCGCTGATCGCGTATGACGTACTATCCCGTCGGCGGTCATACGGGCCCACCCCACCTCGACGGGATAGTACGTCAGATGTCAGGAAGGGGTTAAAGGGGTTATCTGAGATGGGGAAAATATACAGTATATACATACTAGATTATTTAAAATAAATCCAATGCAGAGAAATATTGCCCTCCTGTCACCATTGGGAATTCAGGCACAGACCTCTCTGGTGGTCGACAGCGGCTCTGGAAGTGATGACTGCACCATCTGGATGTCACAGAACAGATAAAACCTGTGATTAACTGCAGCGGTCAGGTGATTGTGAGGCTATGTGCACTTGTGTATTTTTGAGGGCTGCAGATTTTTCCGCAGCGGATTTCAGAAATCCGCAGGTAAAAGGCACTGCATTTTACCGCGGATTTACCGTGTTTTTATTTGCGTATTTTGTGCGGATTCCACTGCAGTTTTACACCTGAAGATTCCTATTATGGAGCAGGTGTAAACCGCTGCGGAAACCGCACAAAGAATTGTCATGCTGCGGAATGTAACCCGCTGCGTTTCCGCACTTTTTCTCCGCAGCATGTGCACAGCGGATTCTGTTTTCCATAGGCTTACATTGTACTGTAAACACATGGAAAGCTGCTGTGGACCCACAGCGGTGGATCCGCAACGTGTGCACATAGCCTTAGACGTTTCTCTGAAGGGGGGCCTGTGCCAGTCACCTGACAGTTGTGGGCTTTAACTTTCTCATATTTTGCCAAATTTTCAAAAGAGTAAGGGATGGTCTTAAAAAATAAAATTGAAAACCCCCTATTACATTACTTAGTGATTCTCATTTGTGTCGGTGTTCCCCTCTGGTACTAAAAGTGATGTCGACCTGTGCATTATTTACATGACCGCTGCAGCCAATCACTGACTTCACAGTCATTTTCTGTACATAATAGTACGACCACTGCAGCCTGTGATTAGTGGGAGTCAAATGGTGAAGGCCCCTGCAATCATTATTATTTATCGTACATCTGGATACAGATCTACAGTACGTAGCAATTAAAGGGGTGTTCAGGACTGTAGACATATTTCTGCACTCTATGTGACTTCAAGCTACTGAATGCATGTAAAGAGTAGATGTAAAGTAAATTGAATGTAAGTAAAGAGTAAACCAGATTTATTTATACTGATTTTACTATGGGGGGGGGGGGGCGCCGTTTTGCAGTTCGCCTCAGGCAGCATAGAGGCTAGGTTCACCCCTGTATATGCCATACGCTCACTGTTAGTTTCCCAGTAACCAGCCTAGTAGTGGAAGCAGCCGTGGCCTCGTCCATCACTCGTCAGCCAAATGCATAACTGCCCTGACGATTGGAGGCAGGAGAGTTGTATTGCCTTGACAACTAGTGGCAGTGGTGGGGTCTGTGGGATCTCTCCAGTGTCGTCTGTGATGGTGGTAACAGTAGAGGGATCTGAGTGACCACCCCAGCTCTGCATCCATGACAAATATGTAACTTGAATTGAAAAAGAGTGATTGTCCTACAACTGATTTCCTTTGAAGATGAACATGGATGGTTAAGCAGGACTACTGTGACACTGCCAGATGTGGCTATAATGATTAAAGCAAGTGGGTGCACAGAAACAGAATTGAGGCATTTGGTACATTAGTGATATCCTAAATTGGATGACTGGGTGGTTCATCACTGAGCCCTCTCATCCATCATTGCCAAGAATGTACCGGAGGCTCCCCCCAAACCGTCAAATTCAGGACAACAAAAATAATATGAAGTTCCTTTATATGGGGGATGCTGTGGCACCATTCATTTACCGATAGTAACAACAGTTGTCTCATAATGATTTCTCTCTAACAGAGCCAAAGTGTGGTTACAATTATGGATTGGTGGACCTGTGGAAGTTCGGGTTCTGGTTACCTGACCCAAACTTTATTCCAAAGTTCAGTTCAGGTACCAGAACTGTACCCGAGCTTGAGCCAAAACCTGAACCCCATTGAAAATAATGGGACTCGAAATTTTGAGCTTGAAAAAACATCTCTCTCTTGTTCTCTACAATGGATTTCCCCTGGAACTCCGAACATTGCAACTGGCTTCCGAGGAAACCATGTTCGGCGTCTAGCACTGGACACTAACTGTCTTGTACAAGCGCTGAACTATTAAGTTCAGGTTTGCTCCTCTCTAGTTAAAATACATTTTGCAAGAAGTCCAATTTTATCCTGCAGATTCTTTGAAAGAGTAAGAAAAACACATCCAGACAGTGTACCCCCATGTACAGAATATTACTTGCTCACCAATACCTTTTATCTCCCTCTTCTTCCTTACTTTTGGTGGTAATAGGTCAGGGACGGCTGGTTTTATATAACAGATGTTAGCGCCAGAGAAAGTTTCAAAGAATGAAAACTTATATCCGAGATTAAATTTGATTTACAGTGTAGAGGAATGTGAGAGAGGATATTAGCACAGAATTATTCATAGTCGGATTTCTGATTTGTGATGCTTTATGTGCATATAAATTTGTGACTGTAGAGTGTAAAAGAAGAGTCTAATAATGTCATCCGCATAATGCGGAGCGTTGCTTTACCATAAGTGTTACATTCAAACTAATTACTGTTTTTCACAATTAGAATTAAATTATCATTGAATTTGTTCATTAATTGAAAAAAATATTTGTTTTTTTTATAACAGATGTGCAAATAATACAGAATTATCTGGGCAAGTTCTAGTTTCCGGGCCTCGAGATAAAACCTGCCAAACCACCATTGAGGTCACAAGCAAATGATATTCTCTATTCTTTCCACATGATCTAAGAACATTATAAATGTATAGAAATATGTAGATTAGACACAGCATTAAACCACTGGCAGGAGATGGGAGAAACATTGCCTATCTGACAATAGGACATGCCAAGAGATGGAAACTGTTAGGCTGAAAGTGAATAGTCAGCTCTTCAAGGTGATGTGTTGGAAACACCGGTCAACACTGTGATGGATAATGACTGTGTAAGGAGGTTGCTTTCCCTGCTCCTTGCCTGGAACCACTTAGTCAGACAGCTGGGTTGTTGGGGGGAAGACTTTCTGCCCTGGACAGAGGGGACGTGGTGACTGCTGGGAAAAGAGAGGGGAGTGGTCAGAAAAGTGCGGGAGAGAGAGCGCGCCAGAGAGGGGACAGCGTGCCAGAGAGAAAGCAGGCTGTAGCGCCTTGCTCCCCATGACAGAGTGCTCCCCGTGAGGGCACTAAGGCTGGAGTGAGAGTGGGGACTTGGAAGCCTCCATAATCTGAGAAGACTCTTCCCCTGACAGTGCAGAGACAGTGACTCAGTGCAGCCCTGGTGACCGCAGTGTCAAGCAAAGATCCATGAGTGTGATAAGTAACTGCCCAGTGTGTGTGTGACATCGTTACTACCTAGAAGCTGCCAGGCTTACGGAGACTCCTGCAGCAGTGACGGAGAGACTGTGCTATTTCCTGGTTCCAGTTTCACTTTGAGAAGAACAGGCTGCAGAGGCTTAACCCCGGACTTTCCAGGAGACACAGAAGAGACTTCAGGGTCTCAAGCCCTGCTGGTGACTGTATCCACGTTGGAAAAAGGACCCTCCAGTCAGGACCTCCCTGGGCTGATAAGTTACAAGAACACTCGTTAACCCTTTTGATTCCGCTTAACTGTTTACTGTTTTACTCTATTAACCCCCTGTTTACTCCCTGCGAGGAGAATTTTTCCCCTGTTAATAAATCCCCTTCAACAGTTGGTCTGTCTGTTCCGTGGTAACATACGCAACCCTGCACTTTATTACACTTGGCGTAGTCGGCAGGATGTCACACGGTAGCGCGGAAGGGGCAGACCAAGCAGTTGAGGGAGGTCCCAGGTCTAGCATCTCCCTGGGAGCCATGTTAGCTAACCTGCCAAAATTTTCAGGGAGTAATGTCATGTTGTGGGGTTGGACGGAGCGCATCCGAGGGATGATGCGGATGCATCCTATGACACCGGCTCTGCAGGCGGAAATAGCTGTGATGGCCCTAGAGCGGGATGCACGGGACTCTGTTATGCTCAGACCCCCCCAGGCGAGAGATACCCTGGACAAAGTATTACGTATACTTGAGGAGATGCATGGGAACCCCACTGACGTAGGGGAGCTGCGCATGCGACTGTTACGCCGGGTGCAAAGAGAGGGGGAGACCGTCACTCAATATATGAACGCACTGCAAGAGCTTCATACTGCCATTGTACGGAAGGACAGCGTAGGTGTGGGGACAGTTGACGTTGTGCTGCGAGACCAACTGGTGACAGGCTTGCGAGATGTGTTGATGAAACAGGCCCTGCGAGAGCGCATGCACGTAAAGCTAGATATGACTTTCTCTGAGGTCGGGAGTGAGGCACGCACGCGCGAGCAAGAGCAAGGGGTGGTAGGGCCAGTGGGAAAGGTATGGAGCAGGGAGGTAACAGCCCCTCAATGGGTAGAAGACTTGAAGAAGGAGGTTAAGTGAGTCCGTGAGGAGGTGGCTGAATATAAGAAGATCCCTGCTGCAGAGTACAGCCCTTCGGTGCGAGAAAGAGAGACCGCCCCCCAAAGTGAGACTAGTGCCGCTCGGCGAAGAAGACTGCCTAGATGCTACAACTGCGGAGCACCCAGTCAGAATGAAGAGGAGGCAATGTGGACCCGAGACTCCCAGCTGAAGATAAGAAGAATCTGGGAGGAGATTGAGAGTCTGGGGAAAGCCCTTACTGCGGTTTTGGGGACCAGCGGCGTACCCCGAGGTAACGTGCGGAAGCCACCAGAAAGAGATATAGGAGAGGTGCGCCGCATAAAGAAGGCTTCGTTGGCGGCCCCAGAGTGTAACTCCGTATCCTGGGGTGAAGAGCAACCGCAGATGAGAGATGTCCCCCGCCGAGGTCGATGATCCGGACTGAAGCGCCCTTCAGACAGACGCAGACGTGAGTGCTGGTCATGCAGAAAGGTGGGACACATTTCCAGAAATTGCCCTACCCGAGAAGAGCGGTGGCAGAGATCCGCTCACCCCTCTGAGGGTCCTGCTAACTGGAGGGAACGTCGCCCCTGGAGGGAATGGTATGACAGGAAGAGAAGAGCTCCACCTAGGGCAAGACAGTACCACAATGTCGGACGCCAAGGAGAGGTGGAAAAGGCATCTCTGGTGAAATGACTGCGCTGTCCCAACACGTAAAGGCGAACCTGGTGGATCTACAGCCTGGGTCTGAAGGTTTTGTTGGTGAGACTCAGTCCGGCAGGAAGAAAGTGACGTTCACTCAAGAGGACCACCAAAGTGCTTTACTACCCTGCCCAGCACGAGGTCCTGAAGGAGAGAAAGTGCCAAGTGTTCCTGCGACACTCGTTTTCAAGGTCCGAGCCAATGAGAAGGAGGAACCACTGATGTCGTCCCATGAGGTGAAGAATGTGCTGGCTGTCAGCTCACCAGTTCCTGATCGGACAGGGGAAATGGAGCAGCTGTGTGAGACAGGGCGTGTGGCTGAGAAACCCTGGGAAATAATGCCCGCAGAGCCCGGCGCAGATGACAAAGAGTCCGGCCTGCATGGTCTTAATTCATCTGACTCAAGCTTTGACGAGAATGCTCCTGTCAAAGAGAGGGGGAGCTATGGAGAAGAATTGCTTGTACTAAGCCCCCAAACTGAGGAGCCCGAACAAGAAGTCCCTAAAGTTTCCGATAATGACAAGGAGGAGGATGAATCATCTACGCAGACATCTGCTAGCGGCAAAGCTAAGAAGAAGAAGAAGAAAAAGAAGAAGACAGCAGTTGTTGATGAAGCAGAGAAAGCATATCTCAACCTGACTGATGAGCAGCTCCTAAACCATTTAGTCTGGGAGTATGTACAAGAAGAAAGGCAGAAGGAGATGCGAGAATCGCAGGTATCTGACTCCCCTCCAAAGAACAAAGAGAAGCACGAAGAGTCCTCGCCCGTGGAATGGCGAGCTTTAAGAGAGGGGGAATGTAAGGAGGTTGCTTTCCCTGCTCCTTGCTTGGAACCACTTAGTCAGACAGCTGGGTTGTTGGGGGGAAGACTTTCTGCCCTGGACAGAGGGGACGTGGTGACTGCTGGGAAAAGAGAGGGGAGTGGTCAGAAAAGTGCGGGAGAGAGAGCGCGCCAGAGAGGGGACAGCGTGCCAGAGAGAAAGCAGGCTGTAGCGCCTTGCTCCCCATGACAGAGTGCTCCCCGTGAGGGCACTAAGGCTGGAGTGAGAGTGGGGACTTGGAAGCCTCCATAATCTGAGAAGACTCTTCCCCTGACAGTGCAGAGACAGTGACTCAGTGCAGCCCTGGTGACCGCAGTGACAAGCAAAGATCCATGAGTGTGATAAGTAACTGCCCAGTGTGTGTGTGACATCGTTACTACCTAGAAGCTGCCAGGCTTACGGAGACTCCTGCAGCAGTGACGGAGAGACTGTGCTATTTCCTGGTTCCAGTTTCACTTTGAGAAGAACAGGCTGCAGAGGCTTAACCCCGGACTTTCCAGGAGACACAGAAGAGACTTCAGGATCTCAAGCCCTGCTGGTGACTGTATCCACGTTGGAAAAAGGACCCTCCAGTCAGGACCTCCCTGGGCTGATAAGTTACAAGAACACTCGTTAACCCTTTTGATTCCGCTTAACTGTTTACTGTTTTACTCTATTAACCCCCTGTTTACTCCCTGCGAGGAGAATTTTTCCCCTGTTAATAAATCCCCTTCAACAGTTGGTCTGTCTGTTCCGTGGTGACATACGCAACCCTGCACTCTATTACAACTGATTCAAAACATTTCCAAAACTGCAGGACATGTGGTTTGGACCTAGAATATGGTGGTTGGTGCCTATCAAACGTGGGCCAAAGAAAGACAACTGGCGACAGCGTTAAAAACAGGTCCAGTCTCTGGAGGTGCCACCTTAACTCTGTCTAAAAAGATTAATCCACTACTTTTTTTATTTAAAAAATCAGGTTTCTCTAAAAATAATGAATACCGACCAATCTCCTGAAACTGCACTCATACATCTGCCCAGATTCCCCACATATCTTCCTGCTTCATCTGTCAGCAGGTATTTGCTATGTAATCTGAGAGCAGTTTTTTTTCTAAGTAATCAGACACCCTGATTCCAGTGATATGTCACTTACTAGGCTGTGTGTTTTTTTTTAATAAAATCAGTGTTTTATCAGGAGGAAATACTGTTTCAGCGGTTAAGCGACTCCGCACCGTTGATGCGGGAGATGCTTGATAGCCTCATTGATATTTTATTTCTGGGACTTGTGGCCCTGGACAGTCTGGAAACTACCGTCTTAATCTTGTTGATTTGGTTTCTGCATCGCCCGATCTATTAATATAAAAAAAATTATTAACCTGATCGCTAAACAGCATAACGAGAAAAAAGTTAAAATTCCAGAATTAAGTATTTTGGTCACTGCAACATTGCATTAAAATGCAATAACGGGCAATCAAAAGAACGTATCTGCACTAAAATGGTACCTTTAAAAACGTCAGCTCGGCGTGCAAAAAATAAGCCCTCACCCACCTGGAGATCACGAAAAATGGAGACGCTATGGGTACCAGAACATACTATGGAATTTTTTTTCACCACTTAGAAAAGAACCTAGACATGTTTGGTGTCTATGAACTCGTAATGACCTGGAGAATCACAATGGCAGGTCAGTTTTAGCATTTAGTGAACATAGTAAAAAGGCCAAATAAAAAACAAGTGTGCGATTGCATTTTTTTTTGCAATTTCACCGGAATTTTTTTTCCTGTTTTCCAGTACATGATATGTTAAAAACAATGGTGTCATTCAAAAGTATAACTCATCCCGCAAGAAAAACAAGCCCTCACGTGGCCATATTGATGGAAAAATAAAAAAGTTATGGCTCTGGGAAGAAGGGGAGCGAAAACCGAAAACGCAAAAACGAAAATACCTCCTGTCATGAAGGGGTTAAACGTCATTTCAATAATCCTAATGCAAAAATAGCACCTAAAGCACAAAAACATATTGTATACGAAAACTGTCTAATATTTGCAATGTTGAACCTTTTTCTTTCTTCGCTCTAGAATGGTGCCTCCACGAGAGCTGAACTGAAAAGCTTTCACTTCTGAGGCTCTTCTCGTAAACACGTAGCGCTGTCAGCAGATTTGTGGAAAGGTTAGCATCCTCACATTATTGAAGGTGTAAAGAATTTTCTACACATTTTCCTCATCATGTCATCATGTTTCCTAACTGTAGAGTTAATATGATGCCTGGCGTCCACTTCAGAAATATCAGCCGGTGACCGGGTCCTCTTAGGTTCAGTTAGCGAGGCCGATGAGTGACGTGTACCCACTGTCCTTGTTCTACCGTATCTCATTCTCCAACATCGTTACTTACACATAGGAATAATTCACTTGAATTTCCCTTATTAATTTCTTCTTAAATCATTGACAAATCCTAAACCTTTTTAGAATTATTGAAGATAAACTATTGTTGTCGTATAATTTTTATCCTATGAAATAATATTCCAGAAGAGGACAATAAATGGTCGTCTTCATCAGTAAATTGCAAGCATGGCTGGTACCAATATAATTGCGTCAAAATGGTTGTCACATCAACATGCCAGACTCCGGAAGGCTCATTTTCTTATATTTTACGATAATGAAATGTATCCCTACATATCCAGCCATATTTTACATTTAGGATCCCAGGAAAGCTTATCAAATATAAAAACACTGGGACATTTGCATGGGGCAGCATTTGTTACCTTTAAGTCATTTATAACTAAGGTCAAATTGTAGAAAACAATTTACCTTCATAAAGAAAGATATTTTTGGGGAATATCATATTTTAAAACCTGATCATAGTTTTAACTTCAATAAAAGAAAGCTACATCTTTGAAGACCCCATGTAAAAATTAAGGGGAACCAGTCACATGGGAAACGATAATTTATCTGCAGATAAAGGGTTAAACTGCAGATAATTTGCATTACAATGCTGAATGGAAATGCTTACTGAAGGTGCGGTGAGAAAAGGAACTTATCTACTCCAGAGAGCTGCCAGCTTTCAGTCATCTTGGTGGTGCAGGGAGCGGCTACAGTCACCGCTCATAGCACCGCTCCTTATACTATGAGTGGTGGCTGTAAAAGTGATTGACAGCTTGCTCTGTACAGATGCACTGCAGGACTGGGTAGCACTGTAATGCTAATACAGGGAACTAGTCTGATTGCTGTATGTGGAGTCAGGAAGAACATTTTCCCCTAATATAAGGCAATAAGCATCTGCCTCGTGGGGTTCTTGTCTTTCTCTGGATCCACACATTAGGGTATAGGTTGAACTTGATGGACTTATGTCTGCCTTCAAACTGTTATTGATATGAGGTTAATCTGCTGGTTAATAGCTTTATGACACCGTCCAGTGCCAGCACTAAGAGCCCCGCTGCTGGGAGGAAATTAACTTTATTACCCCTGGCAGAGTTTGACTTCCAGTAACGAGGTGGGGACAGCTGAATTTCAGTCCCAGCTCAGTGTATAAATAACGGCGGCTGTATCCGCACACCCTGCATTGACTGAAAGAAGGCTCAGCTTTAGGCCCAGCTGTCAGTCAGCGCCGGGGCGTGGTTACAGCCTTCGCTCAATATACCCAAATGCTTCTGGGGGTAATAAAGTTGATTTCCTCCCTACCGCGGGGCTGTCAATGTGGGCACTGGGCAGGTTTAGAACGCTATTAACCGGCAGACTAACCCCATATCTGTAGGTTAACAGCGTTATTTTAAATAATAGATTCCCTTTAAAACTATAAAATTATACATAGCAGAAAAGATATAATTAAAAACTGACATTTAATAATCAGTATTTTACTATAAACATCTTTTTACATGGCAGTGTTATTGTTTCATTTATTATTATTTTTTATTTTTCTTCTACATGCTTATACCCAGTGGCGTAATGCAATAAACCACGGTGTCAGTGCTGGTACTGCCCCCCCATCATAGTTTCAACTGTATCGGCATCCTCGATGTCGATATAGTTGAAAACAATGATGGGAGAGGAAGTCGTCAGCTGACAATCCCTCTCCCATCATTCCCCCTCTGCATCTGAGCTCTGACATCTCAGCACATAGGGCACAATGATGTCACTACAGCGCGCCCTCTGTGCCGAGAAGTGCAGAACTACACAGAAGATGTGTGTCAGAGACCGAAGCGCGGAGAACGGGGAGAGGAGAGTATTTTATTTTTTATGTATAGAGGACTATATGAGGCCCATAATACTGTATGGATCTTTATATGGGGCCCATAATACTGTATGGAGTACTATATGGGAACATTTAACACTGTATGGAGAACTATATGGGGCCCATACTACTGTATGGAGGACTATGTGGTGATCACATTATGTATGGAGGACTTTGTGGTGCTCATAATACTGTATGGAGGATGATGTGGTGCTCATAATACTGTATGGAGGACTTTGTGGTGCCCATAATACTGTATGGAGGACGATGTGGTGCTCATAGTGCTCATATGATGTGGTGCTTATACTGTTTGCAGGTCAATGTAGGGGAAAGCAATTTACTGTTTGTAAGTATATGTCGGGGCCATCATACTATTTCCAGGACTATGGGAGGCATGATGCTGTTTGCAGGACTGTTTGTAAGGGCAGTCTCACACGTCCAGATAATTCCGGTACCGGAAAAAATCGGTACCGGAGTTATCCATGTCCGTGTGTCCATGAGCTCACGTAGGCCATCCATGTGGCACACGTGCGGCAGCCGTGTGCCGCCTGGGTACCACACGGACCGTGCAGGAGAGACAGCGCTAAAGTTTAGCACTGTCCCCTGCATCGTGCTGAAGCCGCGATTCATATCTTCTGTGGAGCAGCGTTTGCTGTAACGAAGATATGAATAATCCATTTTTTTAGTGGTATTTCATGTTTAAAATAAAGCTCCTTGTCCCCACCCCCTGTGCACCCCCCTGCTGTTCTGAAAATACTCACCCGCCTCCCTCGCAGTGTCCTGTCCTGGCCGCAGCTTCTCCTGTATGCGGTCACGTGGGGCCGCTCATTTACAGTAATGAATATGCGGCTCCACCCTTATGGGAGGTGGAGCCGCATATTCATGACTGTAATCGTCGGCCCCACGTGACCGCATACAGTAGAAGGTGCGGCCAGGACAGGAAGCAGCGACAGCCAACGAGGGAGCCGGGTGAGTATTTTCAGAACAGCGGGGGGGCGCACAGGGGGTGGGGACATGGAGCTTTATTTTAAACATGAAATACCACTAAAAAAATGGATTATTCATATCTTCTTTACAGCAAACGCTGCTGCACAGAAGATATGAATCGCGGCTTCAGCACCATGTGGGGGGGACAGCGATTACTGGAGCACTGGCTCCTGCACGGCACACGGAGAACGTCCATGCGCGGTACGTGTTTTACACGGACCCATTGACTTTAATGGGTCCGTGTAATACGTGCGCTCCCACGAACACTGACATGTCTCCGTGTTTGGCACACGGAGACACGGTCCGCAAAAAATCAATGACATCTGCACAGATGCATTGATTTTAATGTGTCTACGTGTGTCAGTGGCTCCGGTACGTGAGGAAACTGTCACCTCACGTACCGGAGCCACTGACGTGTGAAACCGGCCTAAGGGAGACTATTATACTGTTCTCAGGTCTATGTGGGGGCTTATTACTTATTAGTCATGAAAAGTATCCTAGTCGCCAACTATGATCGACTAAATCATTTTTACGGTTCTTGATGTATTTGGATATGATTTTAAAGGGAAGCTATCATCAGAATAAGACCTATTGCTAAATCAAATTTATGTGTTAAATTATTTTTTTTATGTCACATTCTAAAGTAAATACTAAAAATAGTACTCTTGCACTTTTCACACCATCCACTGGGGCTTTTTAACACTTTTAATTTCCTGTTTGAGGAAACAACAAACGCACAGTATATGGCACAATTAACAGACTCCCACCCTATATTTTGTATTGACGTATTAATTGAGTGAAGATCACTTTAAAGGAATAGGAAGCAGGGTAAGCTGTGATCACCTATTGTGATTGGTGGATGCTGTGTTATCAGCTGTGTATAGAGGTGTTACCTGTCATTCTCATCCTTCCTCTGATGATAAGGAACCTTCTGAAAACTCTCTATCAAAGGACAGGAAATATGAGTCTAAAAAAGCCCCAGTGGCCATTGTGAAAATAGCATTACTATTTTTTATAACTAAAGATTGTTATTTGAAAAAAAAAGTCAAAAAAGCACATGTGACACAAAAACTGATTTAAACAACAGGTCATTTTCTGATGATAGTTTCCTTTTATGGCAAAATTCACACCATTGGCATAGGAACATCAAATAGGAGGCTCTGTTGCAAGTGTCACCATTTTATCAGAGAAAAAAGAGCAGCATGATAAGTTCTTTTATTTATTTTTTTCAAAATGACAGACATGCAACAAGAAAATCAAATGAGCAGAAGGAACTTGCAGGAAATCCATTTTCCTGTTTTTCATGTAGAACTTTTTTTTACCTTTCTCAAATCCAACACATAACGGAACAAAAACAGATCCCATAGTAATCAATAGGGCCCTTTTTCCTCTGATTACATTGCCTTTTAATCCATAGTCTCAATATTCACCCTTTACCTGTGCTACCATGCTGCCCCTCTCCATTGGCAAGGATGCCTATTCACTCATCGGCGTGGCCCCATCCTGCCCTTTTTCCCCTTTCCTTGTCTGCTGCTGCCCAGGGTGACCGCACAATATCCGTCCCTCTTAAAGGGGCCGTGGGCGCCGTCCTACAGTGCCCCCACAATGGCTGGGAGACACTTATAATTTAAGGCACCTCCACCTGCATAGAGGTGCCTGTGCGACGTTGTTAGTCTGTTCCTAAACATGCTTGCTAGTTCTCAGGTCCCAGTCTGCTAGTTCCCGCTAGTGTCTGTTCATCCCTAACCTTCTTGCCATTACTTGCCTTGTCAGTCTGTATTATAGCCAGATCAGCAAGCACCTGCCGTGCCAATTTGTATATCAGCCGGACCCCCAGCACTTTCCGTGCCAGTCGTACCAGTCAGCACAGCCTGCTGGGGAGGTGCACAAATATAGGTTCCCAAACCTTGATACGTGAAATAATTTATAATTGGCACACTCCAGAAATGTGATGCAAAGGGAATATTTAATGTACATACAGTAGTCACAAACGTTTCGGTCCGCGTGGACCTTCATCAGTGTGCTACAGGGACAAAAATCAATATACAATGTGCATAAACAAAAATACAAAAGAAACAAAACATAAGGAACAAAATATAGAAACTAAAATTATATACATCAGACAGAACAAAACGGTCATACTTCTTACTGAAACACAATCGTATAAGAATACCTGCAACATATAGAGCTGAATAAATAGAGCTTAATGAATATTACAGGACCCTGTAAGGCCACGAAGCTCATATGGAAAGGAGTGCAATGTAAATTTAATGGAGGTGTGCAGAGAGATACGTAGGTACTGGGGTATAGCAGGTAAATGGAGGACAACATACCTAGATATATAGCTGAGGTGAGGTGAACCATATAATGGGCCCCAATAAAGTTAGCTTGCATCTAAGGAGGAAACAGGGAGTGATGCAATCACTATGTGAACGATACATGATAGGTTGGGAGGGCCAGAACTGTTGTGAATTCTGCTCTTGGGTTCCCTCCGGTGGTTGTTGATAGTAATGCAGTTGTCCCTGGGTTGCAATCCTGGGCAGGTGTCCCTGCTGATTGCAGCTCTGACTGGGATATTTAGGTGTGCAGGATTCATTGGCCCTTGCCAGTTGTCCATTGTTCTTGGAGGTTTTGCATGTCTGTCTGGTTCCTCCTGCCCTGCTGCCAAACCAGCAAAGATAAGTGTCTGTTTTTTGTTTCTACAGCACACATGCTGTGTGATTTACAATTCAGTGCTATTTATGGTTTTTTCTTGTCCAGCTTAGACTGTGTTTGGATATTTTCAGTCAAGTTGGATTCTCAGGAGAAGCAGATATACATTCCATGTCTTTAGTTAGATGTGGATTTTTTGTATTATCTGCTGTGGATATTTTTAGGGTTTTAATACTGACCGCTTAGTATTCTGTCCTATCATTTCCTATTTAGCCAGCGTGGCCTCTTTTGCTAAATCCTGATTTCTGCCTGCGTGTGTCTTTTCCTCTAATACTCACAGTCAATATTTGTGGGGGGCTACCTATCCTTTGGGGTTCTGCTCTGAGGCAAGATAGAATTCCCATTTCCATCTATAGGGGTATTTAGTCCTCCGGCTGTGTCGAGGTGTCTAGGATGTGTTAGGTACACCCCACGGCTACTTCTAGTTGCGGTGTCAGTTTAGGGTTTGCGGTCAGTACAGGTTCCACCTACTCCTGAGAAAGTCCCATGCGGCTCCAAGGTCACCAGATCATAACAGTACAACTGGCCAGCAATGAGTTAAATGCATCTCAGAAGAAGGGAAGAACGGTGTTGAGCCATTTTTTTTTCTGTAGCCTGCTTTGTCTTTACTTCCCTCTTTTTCTCTGGGTGACTGAGGAGTCTTGTGCTAGCATGGATGTTCAGGGATTAGCTTCTCATGTAGACCAACTTGCTGCTAGGGTACAGAGTATTTCTGATTATATTGTTCAGACTCCAGTTTTAGAGCCTAAGATTCCTACTCCTCATTTGTTTTTTGGGGACAGCTCCAAATTTTTGAGTTTTAAAAACAACTGTAAACTGTTTTTTGCTCTGAGACCTCGATCCTCTGGTGATTCCATTCAGCAGGTTAAAAGTGTCATCTCCCTGCTGCGTGGCGATCCTCAGGATTGGGCATTTTCCCTGGAATCTGGGAATCTGGCCTTGCTGTTGTGAATTAGACTTTTTTGGCTCCCTCTTGTGGTCACTAGTGATATGACTCTGGGAATTTCTTTCCTCAGTTTGGCACCCACCTGGGTCGTTAGTCCAGGGGTGTTGCTATATAAACTTCCTGGTTTCTCAGTCCAGTGCCTGGCATCGTTGTAATCAGTTCCTTTCTGTTTGCTCCTGTCTGCTGGTCTTGGATCTTGCAAAATTAAGCTAAGTCCTGCTTCCTTGTTTTTTGGTTATTTGCTTTGCTCTAATTTTTTGTCCAGCTTGTACTAAATGTGATTCCTGATTTTGCTGGAAGCTCTAGGGGGCTGGTGTTCTCCCCCCGGGCCGTTAGACGGTTCGGGGGTTCTTGAATATCCAGCGTGGAAATTTTGATAGGGTTTTTGCTGACCATATAAGTCATCTTACTATATTCTGCTATTAGTCAGTGGGCCTCTCTTTGCTAAATATCTAGTTCAATCTTACGTTTGTCTTTTCTCCTTACCTCACCGTTATTATTTGTTGGGGGCTTGTATCCAACTTTTGGGGTCTTTTCTCTGGAGGCAAGAAAGGTCTATCTTTTCCCTTCTAGGGTTAGTTAGTTCTCCGGCTGGCGCGAGACGTCTAGAACCAACGTAGGCACGTTCCCCGGCTGCTGTTATTTGTGGTGCTAGGATTAGATATATGGTCAGCCCAGTTACCACTGCCCTATGAGCTGGTTTTTTGTGTTTGCAGACTTGGTATGTACTTTTGAGACCCTCTGCCATTGGGGTCATAACACCTTGCTTAATGTAGACACCTTTTTTAGGCTTTAGGATTATTATATGATGAACCAAATTCTGTGGATCAAGCGGAGAAGACCTTGTTGGCCCTGTCTCAGGGTCAAGAAGCGGCAGAATTGTATTGTCAGAAATTTAGAAAATGGTCTGTGTTGCCCAAATGGAATGATGATGCTTTGGCGGCAATTTTCAGAAAGGGTCTTTCTGAATCCGTTAAAGATGTTATGGTGGGGTTTCCCACGCCTTTCGGTCTGAGTGATTCTATGTCTCTGGCCATTCAGATTGATCGGCGCTTGCGGGAGCGCAGAGCTGTGCGCGCTGTGGCGTTGTCCTCAGAGCAGATGCCTGAGCCTATGCAGTGTGATAGGATTCTGTCTAGAACGGAACAACAGGGATTCAGACGTCAGAATAGGTTGTGTTTTTATTGTGGCGATGCTTCTCATGTCATTTCAGTCTGCCCTAAGCGTACCAAGAGGATCGCTAGTTCATTTACCATCAGTATTGTACAACCTAAATTTCTGTTATCTGTGTCCTTGATTTGCTCATTGTCATCATTTTCTGTCATGGCGTTTGCGGATTCAGGCACCGCTTTGAACTTAATGGACTTTGAGTTTGCCAGGCGTTGTGGTTTTCCCTTACAGTCTTTGCAGAACCCTATTCCTTTAAGGGGCATTGATGCTACACCTTTGGCTAAAAATAAGCCCCAGTTCTGGACACAGGTGACCATGTGCATGGCGCAAGCCCATCAGGAAGATTGTCGATTTCTGGTGTTGCATAATTTGCATGATGCTATCGTGCTGGGTTTTCCGTGGTTGCAGGTACATAATCCTGTGTTGGATTGGAAGTCTATGTCTGTGACTAGTTGGGGATGTCAGGGGGTTTATAATGACGTTCCTTTGATGTCAATCTCCTCTTCTTCCTCTTCTGAAATTCCAGAGTTTTTGTCTGATTTTCAGGATGTATTCGATGAGCCCAAGTCCAGTTCCCTTCCACCGCATAGGGACTGTGATTGTGCTATTGACTTGATTCCAGGCTGTAAGTTTCCTAAGGGCCGACTTTTCAACCTGTCTGTGCCTGAACATACCGCCATGCGGAGTTATGTTAAGGAGTCTTTGGAGAAAGGGCATATTCGGCCATCTTCTTCACCGTTGGGAGCAGGATTTTTTTTTGTTGCTAAGAAGGATGGTTCCTTGAGACCCTGTATTGATTATCGCCTCTTGAATAAGATCACGGTCAAGTTTCAATACCCTTTACCTGTGCTTTCCGATTTGTTTGCTAGGATTAAGGGGGCTAGTTGGTTTACTAAGATTGACCTTCGGGGCGCATATAATCTTATTCGTATTAAGCAGGGTGATGAATGGAAAACTGCGTTTAATACGCCCGAAGGCCATTTTGAATACCTTGTGATGCCATTCGGGCTCTCTAATGCTCCATCTGTTTTTCAGTCCTTCATGCACGACATCTTCCGGACTTACCTTGATAAATTCATGATTGTATATTTGGATGACATTTTAATTTTTTCCGATGATTGGGAGTCTCATGTGAAACAGGTCAGGATGGTATTTCAGATCCTTCGTGATAATGCTCTGTTTGTGAAGGGGTCTCAGTGTCTCTTTGGAGTGCAGAAGGTTTCTTTTTTGGGCTTCATTTTTTCTCCCTCATCTATAGAGATGGATCCGGCTAAGGTTCAGGCCATTCATGATTGGATTCAACCCACATCCGTGAAGAGCCTTCAGAAATATTTGGGCTTTGCTAATTTTTATGGCCGTTTCATTGCCAACTTCTCCAGTGTGGTTAAACCCCTGACCGATTTGACGAGGAAGGGCGCTGATGTAGCTAATTGGTCCTCTGAGGCCGTTTCTGCCTTTCAGGAGCTTAAGCGCCGATTTACTTCTGCCCCTGTGTTGCGTCAGCCGGATGTTTCTCTTCCTTTTCAGGTTGAGGTTGATGCTTCTGAGATTGGGGCAGGGGCCGTTTTGTCTCAGAGGAATTCTGATGGTTCCTTGATGAAACCGTGTGCCTTCTTTTCTCGAAAGTTTTCGCCTGCGGAACGCAATTATGATGTCGGCAATCGTGAGTTGTTGGCTATGAAGTGGGCATTTGAGGAGTGGCGACATTGGCTTGAGGGGGCCAAGCACCGTATTGTGGTCTTGACCGATCATAAGAATCTGATTTACTTCGAGTCTGCCAAAAGGCTGAATCCTAGACAGGCCCGATGGTCCCTGTTTTTCTCCCGTTTTGATTTTGTTGTCTCGTATCTTCCAGGTTCTAAGAATGTTAAGGCTGATGCCCTCTCTAGGAGTTTCTTGCCTGATTCCCCTGGGATTCTTGAGCCGGTTGGTATTCTTAAGGAGGGGGTGATTCTTTCTGCCATCTCCCCTGATTTGCGACGGGCTCTTCAGGAGTTTCAGGTTGATAAACCTGATCGCTGTCCAGCGGGGAAACTGTTTGTTCCTGACAGATGGACTAGTAAAGTGATTTCTGAGGTTCACTGTTCTGTGTAGGCTGGCCATCCTGGGATTTTTGGTAACAGAGATTTGGTTAGTAGGTCCTTTTGGTGGCCTTCTTTGTCACGGGATGTGCGTTCTTTTGTGCAGTCCTGTGGGACTTGTGCGCGGGCGAAACCTTGCTGCTCCCACGCCAGTGGGTTGCTTTTGCCTTTGCCGGTCCCTGAGAGGCCTTGGACGCATATTTCTATGGATTTTATTTCGGATCTTCCTGTTTCCCAGAGGATGTCTGTTATCTGGGTGGTCTATGACCGGTTTTCTAAGATGGTTCATTTGGTACCTTTGCCTAAGTTGCCTTCCTCTTCTGAGTTGGTTCCGTTGTTTTTTCAGCATGTGGTTCGTTTGCATGGCATTCCGGAGAATATTGTGTCCGATAGAGGTTCCCAGTTCGTTTCTAGGTTTTGGCGGTCCTTTTGTGCTAAGCTGGGCATTGATTTGTCTTTTTCTTCCGCATTTCATCCTCAGACAAACGGCCAAACCGAGCGAACTAACCAGACTTTGGAAACTTATTTGAGATGCTTTGTGTCTGCCGATCAGGATGATTGGGTGGCTTTGTTGCCATTGGCCGAGTTTGCCCTTAATAATCGGGCTAGTTCTGCTACCTTGGTGTCACCATTCTTTTGTAATTCTGGGTTTCATCCTCGTTTTTCTTCAGGGCAGGTTGAGTCTTCTGATTGTCCTGGGGTGGACTCTGTGGTTGACAGGTTGCAGCAGATTTGGGCTCATGTTGTGGACAATTTGGTGTTGTCTCAGGAGGAGGCTCAGCGTTTTGCCAACCGTCGTCGGCGTGTGGGTTCCCGGCTTCGGGTTGGGGATTTGGTCTGGTTGTCTTCTCTTCATGTTCCTATGAAGGTTTCTTCCCCGAAGTTCAAGCCTCGGTTTATTGGTCCTTATAGGATTTCTGAGATTATCAATCCAGTGTCTTTTCGTTTGGCCCTTCCAGCCTCTTTTTCCATCCATAATGTTTTTCATAGATCTTTGTTGCGGAAATATGTGGTGCCCGTGGTTTCCTCTGTTGATCCTCCTGCCCCGGTGTTGATTGATGGGGAGTTGGAGTATGTTGTGGAGAAGATCTTGGATTCTCGTTTTTCTAGACGGAGGCTTCAGTATCTTGTCAAGTGGAAGGGTTATGGCCAGGAGGATAATTCTTGGGTTGTTGCCTCCGATGTTCATGCTGACGATTTGGTTCGTGCCTTCCATTTGGCTCATCCGGATCGGCCTGGGGGCTCTGGTGATTGGATCGGTGACCCCTCCTCAAGGGGGGGGTACTGTTGTGAATTCTGTTGTGGGTTCTGCTCTTAGGCTCCCTCCGGTGGTTATAACTGGTAGTGCTGCTGTTTGTCCTTCACAACAGTCATCAGCTGCTTCCACTTTGGACGGGGCTATTTAGTCTGGCTCCTTCCTTTAGTGAGTGCCAGTTGTCCATTGTTTTCTAGGGATCCACATCTCTGCTTGGTTTCTCCTTCTGGATTGTCCAAATCATCAAAGATAAGTCCTGGCTCTGTTTTTGCAGTCCACATGCAGTGGACTTAATAGTTCTGTGAATTGCTATGTTTTTTCTTGTCCAGCTTTGTCTGTGTTAAGATTTATTCAGCCAAGTTGGAAGCTCTGTAGTCACAGAGTTACCCTCCATGCCTTTAGTTAGGTGTGGAGATTTTTGTATTCTCTGTGGTGGATTTTGTAGTATTTTTTATACTGACTGCACAGTACTCTTTCCTGTCTTTTCTTTCTAGGTAGCGTGGCCTCCTTTGCTAAATTCTGTTTTCAGTCTGCGTTTGTAATTTCCCTCTCCTCTCACAGTCAATATTTGTGGGGGGCTTCCTTTCCTTTGGGAATTTTCTCTGAGGCAAGATAGTATTCCTGTTTCTTTCTTTAGGTGTAATTAGTCCTCCGGCCGTGACGAGGTGTCTAGGGAGTGACAGGAACATCCCACGGCTACTTCTAGTTGATGTGTTAAGTTCAGGGTCTGCGGTCAGTATAGAGGCCACCTACTCCAGAGCTCGTCCATGCTGCTCCTAGGCCACCAGTTCATAACACAGCTACTAGCCAGCTTGACTACATGTGGGGATTCCCTAGCAACCAGGCAACCCCCACATGTACTCAGGCTGGCTAGTAACTGCAAATCATTCAGCTCTGGTGGTGAAAACTAAATCTCGGAACACTAACAAATACTCGGAGACCACCCGAGCATGCTCTGGAAAACTCAAGCAAGAGTATAGTCGCTCATCACTATTGTTAATCTTATTGGTCATTTGGATTCATTATTGGTAAAATTGAATAAAAAGTCATGGATCTGCACTCTCCCCGTAGATAATAATGTTGGCAGAGATGAGAGGAGAGCACCTTGATTTCAAGAACGTTGCATGATATTCTGCCTAGAATCCGCCTGCCATACTAAACATCTGCCATATTTAACAAAGCTCGGGAAGAATGTAAAATGTCTCTAAACATCAGATTATCTCGTACATCAGGTAGACATGAAAAATTTGGTTATTTTGAAACTATGAAAATAGAAACTTCAATATGCTGCATTGAGTCCGATGTGTCAAATGTTAACTCTTTGTGTTCATTATTTTATTACAATTATGATTCTTTTATTCTTACACATTAATATTTATGTCCTTGAGAATGCGGACGGTATGTTTTTGTTATTAGCAGAAAGTTATCAGTAATTATTACTTTGGATGGACTACTAAAGAAGACTACTATTAATGCAGAGAAATACTAAGGAGGACTACTGTGTGGGGAACAAAAGGACTGCTACTGTGTGGGGACCACATACATCTTTGCAGACCCTAGCGATGCAATGTTGGAGCCCAGACATATTGAAAGTGTAACAGGTCCCATATGACCCAAGTGAGATAGACTAGACCTTTGTAAACCTATCTCGGATTATTTTATGCAATTTTTTAAGCCAATGCAAACGTGGGTTTAATGAAAAAAGGAGAATTCAACAGCCAGAGTTGCAGTTCTTGGCAAGGGCCCATAGAGAATACAGAATTGTGGTGTTCCATAGCCAATGAAGCTGATGACAGCTGGTCGGTAGTGGTTACCGGGTATCAGACCACCACCCATGAGATATTGATGAACTATGATCAGTTCATCAATATCAAATCAGCTGTTAGCTTCAGCGAGGCTGGTTATCAACAATAGAGGGGTCCCCATGCCATATTTTTGAATTATTTAAGTAAATACTTAAAAAAAACATATTTTCTACAACCAGCCAAGCTAAAGCATACAGCTGGAGGCTGGTATTCCCAGGTTGGTAAGGGACCATGGAAATTGCCCCCCCCTAGTCTAAAAATAGGTTTGCTCATCTCTAATCTAGATGGATCTCAACCAGCTTCTCCTAAACATGACACGTTAGCATCTCGTATGTGTGTGGCCAAATGCTCCGATGTTGTGACAATCCCCAGTTTGCACACAAGATTTCTAACATGTCTCTCCTCCTATAATGATTACCTGTCAGTCAAGCATAGCCTTGCTTCTTTCCCAGTTCCATTGCACATATACTTGCCATCTGCTTTCTGCTAACCCTCCATTTTTTTGCAGCATGCACATGTCTCCAGTAAGATGGGATTGCTGACAATAATGAGCATTTCTACAAAATTAAGAAAAAAAAAAGCAAAACCCGATAAACCGCAGGAATCTTGCCATCTATACTTGGAAGGCTAATCAGTAGCTATTCAAGTATTCTGTTTGATCTAAACACATTCTGTCTGCCGCAGATAAAGCCAGGGACTCGTTTATCTCATTGACAAATGTCTTTGTTCTACTCTGCACTCAGGAAGATCAAACAAATCCATTTATTTCTACTGCAGTTTTTGCGTTAATTGCAAAGTTAGCACCATAGACTTAGGGTACTGTCACACAGTGCAACTTTCCAACGATCACGACCAGCGATACGACCTGGCCGTGATCGTTGGAAAGTCGTGTGGTCGCTGGGGAGATGTCACACAGACCGCTCTCCAGCGACCAACGATGCCGAGGTCCCGGGTAACCAGGGTAAACATCGGGTTACTAAGCGCAGGGCCGCGCTTAGTAACCCGATGTTTACCCTGGTTACCAGCGTAAAAGTAAAAAAAAAAAAAAACTTACATACTCACATTCCGGTGTCCTTCAGGTCCCTTGCCGTCTGCTTCCCGCTCTGACTGAGTGCCGCCGTAAAGTGAAAGCAGAGCACAGCGGTGACGTCACCGCTGTGCTCTGCTCCGGCCGGCAGTCAGTCAGAGCGGGAAGCAGACGGCAAGGGACCTGACGGACACCGGAATGTGAGTATGTACGGTTTGTTTTTTTTTACTTTTATGCTGGTAACCACGGTAAACATCGGGCTACTAAGCGCGGCCCTGCGCTTAGTAACCCGATGTTTACCCTGGTTACAAGCGAACGCATCGCTGGATCGCTGTCACACACAACGATCCAGCGATGACAGCGGGAGATCCAGCGACGAAAGAAAGTTCCAAACGATCTGCTACGACGTACGATTCTCAGCAGGGTCCCTGATCGCTGCTGCGTGTCAGACACAGCGATATCGTATGGATATCGCTGGAACCTCACGGATCGTACCGTCGTAGCGACCAAAGTGCCACTGTGTGACAGTACCCTTAGTGATGAGAAAATTAGTGATGATTTCACTGCGTTTACTAATTTCCAAATCCAAAGAACTTCAGTGACCAATGATTTCCAATGAAAAGTGTGGGTTCAATCGTACAAATCATCAGAAAATCATCTTAAATTAATTTTTGTGTTAAATGTTTTAAAAAATTTGTTGGCAATTTTTTTACATATCAAAATCCAGATTTCAAATAAAAAAATAAATATTACATTTTTTATACTGGCCACTGGGAATTTTTTTAGACTCTAACTTCCTGTTGTTTCAGGGGAAAAAAGACATGTGCATTAGCCACAATGAACAGACCCTAACCATATTGTTTTGAGGCATCTAATGAGCGTGTGCAAAGGTCATTGTGGAGGAAGGGGAAGCAGGGTCAGCTGTGACATAACCTAAGGTGATTGGTGGATCCTGCGATCAGCTGTGTATAGAGGTGTTTACTGTTATGACCCCAGTGGACAGGGTCTCAGAGGAACGTGTAAGTCTGCAAGATACAAAAATCCAGCTCATAGGGCTGTGGTAACTGGGTTGACCAAATAGCTACTCCTAACGCCAACACTAGAAGTAGCCGGGGATCATGCCTACGGTGATCGCTAGATGACTCGCGCCAGCCGGAGAATCTAACTACCCCTAGGAGAAGAAAACAAAGACCTCTCTTGCCTCCAGAGAAAGGGACCCCAAAGCAAGATACAAGCCCCCCACAAATAATAACGGTGAGGTAAGAGGAAATGACAAACACAGAAATGAACCAGGTTCAGCAAAGAGAGGCCAGCTTACTAATAGCAGAATAAAGCAAGATAACTTATCTGGTCAACAAAAACCCTATAAAAATCCACGCTGGAGATTCAAGAACCCCCGAACCGTCTAACGGTCCGGGGGGAGAACACCAGCCCCCTAGAGGTTCCAGCAAAGGTCAGGATACAGATAGGAACAAGCTGGACAAAAATACCAAACAAAACAAAAGCAAAAAGCAAAGAAGCAGACTTAGCTTGAAAAACAGGAACCAGGATCAGAGGACAAGAGCACAACAGATTAGCTCTGATTTCAACGATGCCAGGCATTGAACTGAAGGTCCAGGGAGCTTATATAGCAACGCCCCTGAACTAACGGCCCAGGTGAGGATATAGGAAAAGACAGACGCTCCAGAGTCAAATCACTAATGACCACTAGAGGGAGCAAAAAGCAAAATCACAACAGTGCCCCCCCCTTAGTGAGGGGTCACCGAACCCTCACCACGACCACCAGGGCGATCAGGATGAGCGGCGTGAAAGGCACAAACTAAATCGGCCGCATGAACATCAGAGGCGACCACCCAGGAATTATCTTCCTGACCATAGCCCTTCCACTTGACCAGGTACTGAAGCCTCCGCCTGGAGAGACGAGAATCCAAGATCTTCTCCACCACGTACTCCAACTCGCCCTCAACCAACACCGGAGCAGGAGGCTCAGCAGAAGGAACCACAGGCACAACGTACCGCCGCAACAAGGACCTATGAAACACGTTGTGGATAGCAAACGACACAGGAAGATCCAGGCGAAAGGACACAGGATTAAGAATTTCCAATATCTTGTAAGGACCAATAAAACGAGGTTTAAATTTGGGAGAGGAAACCTTCATAGGAACAAAGCGGGAAGAAAGCCACACCAAATCCCCAACACGTAGTCGGGGACCCACACCGCGGCGGCGGTTGGCAAAGCGCTGAGCCCTCTCCTGTGACAACTTCAAGTTGTCCACCACAAGATTCCAGATCCGCTGCAACCTATCCACCACAGAATCCACCCCAGGGCAGTCAGAAGGTTCCACATGACCCGAAGAAAAACGAGGGTGGAAACCAGAGTTGCAGAAAAACGGCGAAACCAAGGTGGCGGAACTAGCCCGATTATTAAGGGCAAACTCAGCTAACGGCAAGAAGGTCACCCAATCGTCCTGATCAGCAGAGACAAAACACCTCAAATAAGCCTCCAAAGTCTGATTAGTTCGCTCCGTCTGTCCATTAGTCTGAGGATGGAAAGCAGACGAAAACGACAAGTCAATGCCCATCCTACTACAAAAGGATCGCCAGAATCTGGAAACGAACTGGGATCCTCTGTCTGACACAATATTCTCAGGGATGCCGTGCAAACGAACCACGTTCTGGAAAAACACAGGAACCAGATCGGAAGAGGAAGGCAGTTTAGGCAAAGGAACCAAATGGACCATCTTGGAGAAGCGATCACATATCACCCAGATAACAGACATGCCCTGAGACACCGGAAGATCAGAAATGAAATCCATGGAGATATGTGTCCAAGGTCTCTTAGGGACAGGCAAGGGCAAGAGCAACCCGCTGGCACGAGAACAGCAAGGCTTAGCTCGAGCACAAGTCCCACAGGACTGTACAAATGACCGCACATCCCTAGACAAGGAAGGCCACCAAAAGGATCTGGCCACCAGATCTCTGGTGCCAAAAATTCCTGGGTGACCTGCCAACACCGAGGAATGAACCTCGGAAATGACTCTGCTGGTCCACTTATCAGGCACAAACAGTCTGTCAGGTGGACAAGAATCAGGCCTATCAGCCTGAAATCTCTGCAACACACGTCGCAGATCTGGAGAAATAGCTGACAAGATAATACCATCCTTAAGAATACCAACAGGTTCAGCGACTCCAGGAGCATCAGGCACAAAGCTCCTGGAAAGAGCATCGGCCTTCACATTCTTTGAACCTGGTAAATACGAGACAACAAAGTCAAAACGGGAGAAAAACAATGACCAGCGGGCCTGTCTAGGATTCAGGCGTTTAGCAGACTCGAGATACATCAGATTTTTGTGATCAGTCAAGACCACCACACGATGCTTAGCACCCTCGAGCCAATGACGCCACTCCTCAAATGCCCATTTCATGGCCAACAACTCCCGATTGCCCACATCATAATTTCGCTCCGCAGGCGAAAACTTCCTAGAGAAAAAGGCGCAAGGTCTCATAACAGAGCAACCAGGGCCTCTCTGCGACAAAACGGCCCCTGCCCCAATCTCCGAAGCATCCACCTCAACCTGAAAGGGAAGTGAGACATCAGGCTGGCACAAAACAGGCGCCGAAGTAAACCGGCGTTTCAACTCCTGGAAAGCCTCCACGGCAGCAGGAGCCCAGTTAGCTACATCAGAGCCTTTCTTGGTCATATCCGTCAGCGGTTTAACAACGCTAGAGAAATTTGCGATAAAACGACGGTAGAAGTTAGCAAAACCCAAGAACTTCTGAAGACTCTTAACTGACGAGGGTTGAGTCCAATCATGAATAGCTCGGACCTTGACTGGATCCATCTCCACAGCAGAAGGGGAAAAAATGAACCCCAAAAAGGGAACCTTCTGTACACCAAAGAGACACTTTGAGCCTTTTACAAACAAAGAATTTTCACGCAGAATCTCAAAAACCATCCTGACCTGCTCCACATGCGAGTCCCAATCATCAGAAAAAAACAGAATATCATCCAGATAAACAATCAAAAATTTATCCAGATACTTCCGGAAAATGTCATGCATGAAGGACTGAAAAACTGAAGGTGCATTAGAGAGCCCAAATGGCATCACCAAGTACTCAAAATGACCTTCGGGCGTATTGAATGCGGTTTTCCATTCATCGCCCTGCCTAATGCGCACAAGGTTGTACGCACCACGAAGGTCTATCTTGGTGAACCACTTGGCACCTTTAATCCGGGCAAACAAATCTGACAACAGCGGCAAAGGATACTGAAATTTGACAGTGATCTTATTTAAAAGCCGATAGTCAATACAAGGCCTCAAAGATCCGTCCTTTTTAGCCACAAAAAAGAATCCCGCACCAAGAGGGGAAGAAGACGGACGGATGTGTCCTTTCTCCAGAGACTCCTTGATATATGAACGCATAGCGGTATGTTCAGATATCGACAGATTAAACAGTCTTCCCTTAGGAAACTTACTGCCTGGAATCAAATCTATTGCACAGTCACATTCCCTATGAGGAGGCAATGCACTGGACCTGGACTCGCTAAAGACATCCTGATAATCAGACAAGTACTCCGGAACTTCCGAAGGCGTAGAAGAAGCAATAGACACAGGCAGGGAATCCTCATGAATACCACGACAGCCCCAACTAGACACTGACATAGCCTTCCAGTCAAGGACTGGATTATGAGTCTGTAACCATGGCAGCCCCAAAACAACCAAATCATGCATTTTATGTAGAACGAGAAAACTTATCACCTCGCGGTGTTCAGGAGTCATGCACATGGTAACCTGTGTCCAATACTGCGGCTTATTTTCTGCCAATGGCGTAGCATCAATACCCCTAAGAGGGATAGGATTTTCTAATGGTTCAAGAATAAAACCACAGCGCTTAGCAAATGAGAGATCCATAAGACTCAGGGCAGCACCTGAATCTACAAACGCCATGACAGGATAAGATGACAGTGAGCAAATCAAAGTTACAGACAGAATAAACTTAGGATGCAAATTACCAACGGTGACAGGACTAACAACCTTAGATATACGTTTAGAGCATGCTGAGATAACATGTGTAGAATCACCACAGTAGTAGCACAAGCCATTCCGGCGTCTATGAATTTTCCTCTCATTTCTAGTCAGGATTCTATCACATTGCATCAAATCAGGTGTCCGTTCAGACAACACCATGAGGGAATTTGCGGTTTTTCTATCACATTGCATCACATCAGGTGTCTGTTCAGACAACAATATGAGGGAATTTGCGGTTTTGCGCTCCCGCAACCGCCGGTCAATTTGAATAGCCAGGGACATGGAATCATTCAGACCTGTGGGAATGGGAAAACCCACCATAACATTCTTAATGGCCTCAGAAAGGCCATTTCTAAAATTAGCGGCCAGTGCACACTCGTACCAATGTGTCAGCACGGACCATTTCCGAAATTTTTGGCAATACACCTCTGCCTCGTCCTGGCCCTGAGACATAGCCAGCAAGGCTTTCTCTGCCTGAATCTCAAGATTGGGTTCCTCATAAAGTAAACTGAGCGCCAGAAAAAACGCATCAATATCAGCCAATGCCGGATCTCCTGGCGCCAACGAAAAAGCCCAATCCTGAGGGTCACCCCGTAAGAATGAAATAACAATTTTTACTTGTTGAGCAGAGTCTCCAGACGAACAAGGTTTCAGGGACAAAAATAATTTACAATTATTCCTGAAATTCCTAAACTTAAATCGGTCTCCTGAAAACAGTTCAGGAATCGGAATCTTGGGTTCAGACCTAGGATTTCTGGTAACATAATCTTGTATACCCTGCACACGAGCGGCAAGCTGGTCCACACTTGTAATCAAGGTCTGGACATTCATGTCTGCAGCAAGCTTAAGCCACTCTGAGGTAAAGGGGAAAAGAAAAAAAAAAATGAGAGGGAAAAAAAAACTCAAAATTTTCTTTCTTATAATCCCACTTCTGCAATGCATTAAACATTTAATACTGGCCTGGCATACTGTTATGACCCCAGTGGACAGGGTCTCAGAGGAACGTGTAAGTCTGCAAGATACAAAAATCCAGCTCATAGGGCTGTGGTAACTGGGTTGACCAAATAGCTACTCCTAACGCCAACACTAGAAGTAGCCGGGGATCATGCCTACGGTGATCGCTAGATGACTCGCGCCAGCCGGAGAATCTAACTACCCCTAGGAGAAGAAAACAAAGACCTCTCTTGCCTCCAGAGAAAGGGACCCCAAAGCAAGATACAAGCCCCCCACAAATAATAACGGTGAGGTAAGAGGAAATGACAAACACAGAAATGAACCAGGTTCAGCAAAGAGAGGCCAGCTTACTAATAGCAGAATAAAGCAAGATAACTTATCTGGTCAACAAAAACCCTATAAAAATCCACGCTGGAGATTCAAGAACCCCCGAACCGTCTAACGGTCCGGGGGGAGAACACCAGCCCCCTAGAGCTTCCAGCAAAGGTCAGGATACAGATAGGAACAAGCTGGACAAAAATACCAAACAAAACAAAAGCAAAAAGCAAAGAAGCAGACTTAGCTTGAAAAACAGGAACCAGGATCAGAGGACAAGAGCACAACAGATTAGCTCTGATTTCAACGATGCCAGGCATTGAACTGAAGGTCCAGGGAGCTTATATAGCAACGCCCCTGAACTAACGGCCCAGGTGAGGATATAGGAAAAGACAGACGCTCCAGAGTCAAATCACTAATGACCACTAGAGGGAGCAAAAAGCAAAATCACAACAGTTTACCTGTCACTGTAATCCTGCCTCTGATGATAAGGAGCCTGCTGAAAACTCTTCGAGAAAGAAAGTAAGTTCCAGTGGTGAGTGTAAAAATTGCAAGTTTACAATTTTTTTTTATAAAGATCGTGATATGGAACAGAAAATCTGATTTAAACAATAGGTAATTATCTTATGATAACTTCCCTATAAAAGCATGCTGAGCATGGGCTGGGAGAAGGGCTGCTGCTCCACTGTAAAGGAAGCCTTAACCCCTTCATGACCTTTGACTTACATGATAACCCATGGCGCTGATGGGTTGCCATGACAGTTGGGGGTCTGCTGAAGACCTCCATGCTTGTCATTACCATACTCCGGTGACAGCCGTGTTTAGCCGGCTTTCATATGAGATCATAATTTTTACTCTACAAACATAGCAGAGCTGAAACCCTGCTATGTAGAAGTGATCAGACAATCGCAGCTTCAAGTCTTAAATATGGTACATTTTTTAAAATAAGTTTTCAAAAATAGGAAAAAAATAAAAACACAAGTTCAAATCCCCCCGCTATTGCCCTATTTAAAATAAAATTATTAAAAAGAAAACACACATATTTGGTATCACTGGGTTCATAATAGTCCAAGCTTTCAAAATATAAAATAAATTAATCCAATCAGTAAATGGTGTAATGAAAAAAGATCAAAACGCCAGAATTACATTTATTGGCTGCAGCAACATTGCAATAAAATGCAATAGGCGATCAAAACATCGTATCTACCCCAAAATGGTATCAATAAAAATGTCAGCTCATTGTGCAAAAAACTAACTCTCACCCAGCACAAGATCCCGATAAATGAAAAGCCTACGAGTCTGGAAAAATGGCTAATGGGATGCAATACCAAGTTACTTGTTATGGTCTTGGTTCTCAGATCTATACAGGGCGTTTGCAGGGAGTTCAGTCTTGCAGGTTATTACCAGCTGTTAATGCAAACTATCTGGATTCTAACATTATATAAAGATATTTCTTTTTATGACGTTTTCTTTTATATTGCAGATCAAAGAAGTAGAAAGTAAGGTTTTTTCCCTCAATGGAAGAACTGTGCAGCTTCGCATTTGTGAAGGAGAAGCAGGTACGGACTGGGGCAGAAATTCAGTCCTGGCATTTGAAATCACACAGGCCCATGTTGTCCCCGTCCCAATGAACCGGATGGGATATGTTACTAATATTACCCTGGATGGAGGAAAGGAAGATTTTCTACAAGACCAAAATTTCTAACTAGCTGAAGAGCCCGGAGTTGCCTGGGCATAGTAAATATCTGTGGGTAGTTATTGCACAGCACCTCACTTCTCTTATTTTCCCATCACACCTCTCATTTTCCCCCTCACATCTTTCATTCTCCCCTCACATCTCTCATTTTCTCCCTCACACCTCTCATTTTCCCCTTCACTCCTCTTATTTTCCCCCTCACTCCTCTCATTCCCCCCTCACTCCTCTCATTCCCCCCTAACACTAGTAATTTCGACCTCACATCTGTCATTTTCCGATCACTCCACTATTTTCCCTCACTCCTCTCATTTTGCACTAACACCTTTTCATTTTCACCTCACACCTCTCATTTTCCCCTCAGTATATACATGTTTGTCATCTCCCTTATATATAGTATACACCTGTATGTCATCTCCTGTACATAGTATATACCTGTATGTCATCTCCCCTGTATATAGTATATACCTGCATGTCATCTCCCCTGTAAATAGTATATACCTGCTGTATGTCATCTCCTCCTGTATATTGTATATACCTATGTGTCATCTCCTCCTGTATATAGTATATACCTGTATGTCATCTCCTCCTATATATAGTAATACCTGTATGTCATCTTCTGTATATAGTATATACCTGTATGTCATCTCCCCTGTATATAGTATACACCTGCATGTCATCTCCCCTGTAAATAGTATATACCTGCTGTATGTCATCTCCTCCTGTATATTGTATATACCTATGTGTCATCTCCTCCTGTATATAGTATATACCTGTATGTCATCTCCTCCTATATATAGTAATACCTGTATGTCATCTCCTGTATATAGTATATACCTGTATGTCATCTCCCCTGTATATAGTATAAACCTGCTGTATGTCATCTCCTCCTCTATATAACTATGAGTCATCTCCTCATTTATATAGTATATGCCTGATGTATGTCATCTCCTCCTGTATATAGTATATACGTGTGTCATCTCCTCCTGTATATAGTATATACCTGTATGTCATCTCCTCCTGTATATAGTATATTCCTGTGAGCCATCTGCTCCTGGATATAGTATATACCTGTATGTCATCTCCTCCTGTATTAGACCTCATTCACACATTATTTGGTCAGTATTTTTACCTCAGTATTTGTAAGCTAAATTGGCAGCCTGATAAATCCCCAGCCTACAGGAAGCCCTCCCCCCTGGCAGTATATTCTAGCTCACACATACACATAATAGACAGGTCATGTGACTGACAGCTGCCATATTTCCAATATGGTACATTTGTTGCTCTTGTAGTTTGTCTGCTTATTAATCAGATTTTTATTTTTGAAGGATAATACCAGACTTGTGTGTGTTTTAGGGCGAGTTTCATGTGTCACGTTGTGTGTGTTGAGTTGCGTGTGGCGACATGCATGTAGAGACTTTTTTGAGATGAGTTTTGTGTGGCGACATGCATGTAGCAACTTTTTGTGTGTCAAGTTGTATGTGACAGGTTAGTGTAGCAAGTTGTGTGTAGCAAGTTGTGTGCAGCAAGTTTTGCGTGTGGCGAGTTTTATTTGTGGTGCGTTTTGAGTATGTGCAGCGCCCCAGAGTCCTGGTCGTTGCAGTAATGTCGCTCTGCCACTAAGGGGTGTGATGTTACGTCTGATTGCACTAAAAGAGTTCACCTGACCAGGTATCACAGACACACACTACACTCCGGCCACCGGGGGGGTGGTTCTATTAGGCCACTCCTCACACTTTGGTAAAACTGGGGGTTGGACAGGAAGTTAGGGAGAAAGTAGCTAGACAGAAATAGAGAGAGGACCTGTCAGGGGTGGGATCCTGACAGCGGCCTAGGACAGACAGAACGTTATGGAGCTGTGTGTTGTGAATTCTATTTTTGGGCTCCCTCTAGTGGTCACAAGCGGTACTGTGTAGTGTTGTCTTTCTGCAGGTTGGCTGCATCAGCTGGTTCGTTATCCTTGGTTGGTTTCCTATTTAGCTCACCTGGAGACTCAGTTCCTTGCCTGCTATCAATGTATTCAGTGCTCTTCAGATTCCTTGTGTCTACCTTGCTCCCAGTCTCTCCAAGACAAGCTAAGTTTTTGTTTGATCATTTTTTGATTATCAGTGTTCATTATGTTTTTAGTCCAGCTCGCTAAAATGTGATTTCCTCGCTTGCTGGTTGCTCTAGGGGACTGAGTTTCTCCCTCCACACCGTTAGTTGGTGTGGGGGTTCTTGAAATCTCAGAGTGGATATTTTGCAAGGGTTTTTTACTGACCGCATAGATTCCCTTTTCTATTTTCTGCTATCTAGTATTAGTGGGCCTCATTTGCTGAATCTGCTTTCACCCCTGTGTATGTGCCTTCCTCTTACCTCACCGTTATTATCTGTTGGGGGCTTCTATATCTTTGGGGATTATTTCTCTGGAGGCAAGAGAGGTCTTTTCTTTCTCTCTAGGGGTAGTTAGTTCCTCAGGCTGGCTCGGGACGTCTAGGATTTTTAGGCACGTTCACCGGCTACTTCTAGTGTGTTTGGATAGGTTCAGATTTGCGGTCAGTCCAGTTTGCCATCTCCCTAGAGCTTGTCCTATGTTTGTTACTTAGCTGGAGTAATTTGTGATCCTCAACCACTAAGGATCATAACAGTATAGCAGGCCAAAAAGTGTTTAATGCATCGCAGAAGTGGGATAAAAAGAAGACCGGAGTACATTTTTTTTTTTTCCTCCCGCTTTTCCTTTGCTGCAGTCTGTTTAGCTTCTTTCATCCCCTTGAACTCTGGCTGGTTTTGAGCTCAGCTGCAGACATGAATGTTCAGTCTCTGACTTCTAGTGTGGATCATCTTACTGCACGGGTGCAAAGTATTCAGGATTTTGTTATTCATAGCCCTATGTCAGAACCAAAGATACCCATTCCTGAGTTGTTTTCTGGACATAGATCTAGGTTTCTAAATTTTAAGAATAATTGTAAGTTATTTCTGTCTCTGAGACCTCGTTCCTCTGGTGATTCCGCTCAGCAAGTTAAAATTGTTATCTCCTTGTTGCGCGGCGACCCTCAAGATTGGGCTTTCTCTCTGGCGCCAGGAGATCCTGCATTGCTTAATGTGGATGCATTTTTTCTGGCTCTTGGACTGCTTTATGAGGAGCCTAATCTTGAGAATCAGGCAGAAAAAGCGTTGCTGGCTATCTCTCAGGGTCAGGATGAAGCAGAGGTGTATTGTCAAAAATTTCGGAAATGGTCGGTGCTTACTCAATGGAATGAGTGTGCCCTGGCTGCAAATTTCAGAGAAGGTCTTTCTGAGGCCGTTAAGAATGTTATGGTGGGGTTTCCCACCCCTGCAAGCCTGAGTGATTCTATGGCTTTAGCCATTCAGGTTGATCGGCGTTTGCGGGAGCGCAGATCTGCTCATCCTTTGGCGGTATTTTCCGAACAGAGACCTGAGTCTATGCAATGTGACCGAACTCTGACCAGAATTGAGCGACAAAGTCATAGACGTCAAAATGGGTTGTGCTTTTACTGTGGTGATTCTACTCATGTTATCTCAGCATGCTCTAAACGCTTAAAAAAGAAATCTAAACCTGTCACCATTGGTACTATACAGCCTAAATTTATTTTGTCTGTTACTTTGATTTGTTCTTTGTCGTCCTACCCGGTTATGGCTTTTGTGGATTCGGGTGCTGCCCTGAATCTGATGGATTTGTCGTTTGCCAGGCGCTGTGGTTTTGTCCTGGAGCCTTTGGAATTTCCTATTCCTCTGAGGGGAATTGATGCTACGCCATTGGCTGAGAATAAGCCTCAGTATTGGACGCAAATGACCATGTGCATGACTCCCGTACATCAGGAGGTGATTCGCTTTCTTGTTCTGCATAATTTGCATGATGTTGTCGTTTTGGGTCTGCCATGGCTGCAAGCTCATAATCCAGTTTTAGATTGGAAAGCTATGTCTGTGTCAAGTTGGGGTTGTCAGGGAATTCATGGCGATACTCCGTTGGTGTCTATTGCTTCTTCCACTCCTTCTGAGGTCCCTGAGTTTTTGTCTGACTACCAGGATGTATTTGATGAGCCCAGGTCCTGTGCCCTGCCTCCTCATAGGGATTGTGACTGTGCTATAAATTTAATTCCTGGTAGTAAATTCCCTAAGGGACGACTTTTTAATTTGTCTATACCAGAGCATGCCGCGATGCAGAGTTATATAAAGGAGTCTCTGGAGAAGGGACATATTCGCCCATCCTCTTCCCCTCTTGGTGCAGGTTTTTTTTTTGTGGCCAAGAAGGACGGTTCTTTGAGACCTTGTATAGATTATCGTCTTCTGAATAAAATCACAGTCAAATTTCAGTATCCTTTGCCACTATTGTCTGATTTGTTTGCTCGGATTAAGGGTGCCAGTTGGTTCACCAAGATAGATCTCCGTGGTGCGTATAACCTTGTGCGCATTAAGCAGGGACATGAATGGAAAACAGCATTTAATACGCCCGAAGGCCATTTTGAGTACTTAGTGATGCCTTTTGGACTCTCTAATGCTCCTTCTGTGTTTCAGTCCTTCATGCATGACATCTTCCGAGAATATCTGGATAAATTTATGATTGTTTATCTGGATGACATTTTGGTCTTTTCTGATGATTGGGAGTCCCATGTGAAGCAGGTCAGGATGGTGTTTCAGGTCCTGCGTGCTAATGCTTTATTTGTGAAGGGCTCAAAATGCCTCTTCGGAGTACAGAAGGTCTCCTTTTTGGGTTTTATTTTTTCTCCTTCTACTGTGGAGATGGACCCAGTCAAGGTCCAGGCTATTCATGACTGGACTCAGCCCATGTCTGTTAAGAGTCTTCAGAAGTTCTTGGGTTTTGCTAATTTTTACCTTCGTTTCATCGCTAATTTTTCTAGCGTGGTTAAACCTTTGACGGATTTGACCAAGAAGGGTTCTGATGTGACTAATTGGTCTCCTGCGGCCGTGGAGGCCTTTCGGGAGCTGAAGCACCGGTTTTCTTCAGCTCCAGTCTTATGTCAGCCAGATGTCTCTCTCCCCTTCCAGGTCGAGGTTGATGCTTCTGAGATTGGAGCAGGGGCTGTTTTGTCGCAGTGAAGCTCTGATGGCTCTGTGATGAAGCCATGTGCTTTGTTATCAAGAAAGTTTTTGCCTGCCGAGCGGAATTATGATGTTGGTAATCGGGAGTTGTTGGCTATGAAGTGGGCATTTGAGGATTATAACTAATCCTAGCACCACAAATAGCAGCAGCCGGGGAACGTGCCTACGTTGGTTCTAGACGTCACGCGCCAGCCGGAGAACTAACTAACCCTAGAAGGGAAAAGATAGACCTTTCTTGCCTCCAGAGAAAAGACCCCAAAAGTTGGATACAAGCCCCCAACAAATAATAACGGTGAGGTAAGAAGAAAAGACAAACGTAAGAATGAACTAGATATTTAGCAAAGAGAGGCCCACTGACTAATAGCAGAATATAGTAAGATGACTTATACGGTCAGCAAAAACCCTATCAAAATTTCCACGCTGGATATACAAGAACCCCCGAACCGTCTAACGGCCCGGGGGAAGGATACCAGCCCCCTAGAGCTTCCAGCAAAATCAGGAATCACATTTAGTACAAGCTGGACAAATAAATAAGAGCAATGAAAATAACCAAAAAACAAGGAAGCAGGACTTAGCTTAATTTTGCAAGATCCAGGACCAGCAGACAGGAGCAAACAGAAAGGAACTGATTACAACGATGCCAGGCACCAGACTGAGAATTCAGGAAGTTTATATAGCAACACCCCTGGACTAATGACCCAGGTGGGTGCCAAACTAGGGAAAGACAATCCCAGAGTCATATCACTAGTGACCACAAGAGGGAGCCAAAAAAGTCTAATTCACAACAGTACCCCCCCTTTAAGGAGGGGTCACCGAACCCTCACCAAGACCACCAGGGCGATCAGGATGAGCAGCGTGAAAGGCACGAATTAAATCGGCCGCATGCACATCAGAGGCAACCACCCAGGAATTATCCTCCTGACCATAGCCCTTCCACTTGACCAGATACTGAAGCCTCCGCCTGGAGAGACGAGAATCCAAGATCTTCTCCACCACGTACTCCAACTCACCCTCAACCAACACCGGAGCAGGAGGCTCAACAGAAGGAACCACAGGTACAAAGTACTGCCGCAACAAAGACCTATGGAACACGTTTTGAATGGCAAACGACACAGGAAGATCCAAGCGAAAGGACACGGGATTAAGGATTTCCAATATCTTGTAAGGACCGATGAAGCGAGGCTTAAATTTAGGAGAGGAGACCTTCATAGGAACAAATCGAGAAGACAGCCATACCAAATCCCCAACACGAAGTCGGGGACCCACACCGCGGCGGCGGTTGGCAAAACGCTGAGCCTTCTCCTGTGACAACTTTAAGTTGTCCACCACATGATTCCAAATCTGCTGCAACCTATCCACCACAGAATCTACCCCAGGACAGTCAGAAGTCTCCACATGTCCCGAGGAAAAACGAGGATGGAAACCAGAGTTGCAGAAAAATGGCGAAACCAAAGTAGCGGAACTAGCCCGATTATTAAGGGCAAACTCAGCCAACGGCAAGAAGGTCACCCAATCATCCTGATCTGCAGAAACAAAACACCTCAAATAAGCCTCCAGAGTCTGATTAGTTCGCTCCGTTTGTCCATTAGTCTGAGGATGAAAGGCAGACGAAAACGACAAATCAATGCCCATCTTAGCACAGAAGGATCGCCAGAACCTGGAAACAAACTGGGATCCTCTGTCAGACACGATATTCTCAGGAATGCCGTGTAAACGAACCACATTCTGAAAGAACAAAGGAACCAGATCGGAAGAGGAAGGCAGCTTAGGCAAAGATACCAAATGGACCATCTTGGAATAGCGATCACATACCACCCAGATGACAGACATGCCCTGAGACACCGGAAGATCTGAAATGAAATCCATGGAAATGTGTGTCCAAGGCCTCTTCGGGACAGGCAAGGGCAAGAGCAACCCGCTGGCACGAGAACAGCAAGGCTTAGCTCGAGCACAAGTCCCACAGGACTGCACAAATGACCGCACATCCCGTGACAAAGAAGGCCACCAAAAGCACCTAGCCACCAAATCTCTGGTACCAAAAATTCCCGGATGCCCTGCCAACACCGAGGAATGAACCTCGGAAATGACTCTGCTGGTCCACTTATCAGGAACAAACAGTCTGTCAGGTGGACAAGAGTCAGGTCTACCAGCCTGAAATCTCTGCAACACACGTCGCAAATCCGGAGAAATGGCGGACAAGATTACTCCCTCTTTAAGAATACCAACAGGTTCTGTGACTCCAGGAGAGTCAGGCACAAAGCTCCTTGAAAGAGCATCAGCCTTCACATTCTTTGAACCTGGTAAATACGAGACCACAAAGTCAAAACGGGAGAAAAACAATGACCAACAGGCCTGTCTAGGATTCAGGCGTTTAGCAGACTCGAGATACATCAGATTCTTGTGATCAGTCAAGACCACCACACGATGCTTAGCACCCTCGAGCCAATGACGCCACTCCTCAAATGCCCACTTCATGGCCAACAACTCCCGATTGCCAACATCATAATTCCGCTCAGCGGGCGAAAACTTCCTAGAGAAAAAAGCACATGGTCTCATTACAGAGCAACCAGGGCCTCTCTGCGACAAAACGGCCCCTGCCCCAATCTCAGAAGCATCCACTTCAACCTGAAAGGGAAGTGAGACATCAGGCTGGCACAAAACAGGCGCCGAAGTAAACCGGCGCTTCAACTCTTGGAAAGCTTCCACGGCTGCAGGAGCCCAGTTAGCAACATCAGAACCTTTCTTGGTCATATCCGTCAAAGGTTTAACAACGCTAGAAAAATTAGCGATAAAACGACGGTAGAAGTTAGCAAAACCCAAGAACTTCTGAAGACTCTTAACTGACGTGGGTTGAGTCCAATCATGAATAGCTCGGACCTTGACTGGGTCCATCTCCACCGCAGAAGGGGAAAAAATAAAACCCAAAAAGGGAACCTTCTGTACTCCAAAGAGACACTTTGAGCCCTTAACAAACAAAGCATTCTCACGCAAAACCTGAAACACCATCCTGACCTGCTCTACATGCGAGTCCCAATCATCAGAAAAAAACAGAATATCATCCAGATAAACAATCATAAATTTATCCAGATACTTCCGGAAAATATCATGCATAAAGGACTGAAACACTGAAGGAGCATTAGAGAGCCCAAAAGGCATCACCAAGTACTCAAAATGACCTTCGGGCGTATTAAATGCAGTTTTCCATTCATCTCCTTGCTTAATGCGCACAAGGTTGTACGCACCACGAAGATCTATCTTGGTGAACCACTTGGCACCTTTAATCCGGGCAAACAAGTCCGACAACAGAGGCAAAGGATACTGAAATTTAACAGTGATTTTATTCAGAAGCCGATAGTCAATACAAGGTCTCAAAGATCCGTCCTTCTTGGCCACAAAAAAGAATCCCGCACCAAGAGGGGAAGAGGATGGATGGATATGCCCCTTCTCCAGAGATTCCTTGATATACGAACGCATTGCGGTATGCTCAGGTACAGACAGATTAAATAATCTTCCCTTAGGAAATTTACTACCTGGAATCAAATCTATAGCGCAGTCACAGTCCCTATGAGGAGGAAGAGCACTGGACCTGGACTCGCTGAATACATCCTGATAATCAGACAAATACTCAGGAACTTCCGAAGGAGTAGAGGAAGCAATAGACACCGGGGGGGAATCACCATGAATTCCCTGACAGCCCCAACTTGACACAGACATTGCCTTCCAATCCAAGACTGGATTATGGGTCTGTAACCATGGCAGACCCAAAACGACCAAATCATGCATTTTATGCAGCACAAGAAAACGAATCACCTCCCGATGTTCAGGAGTCATGCACATGGTTACCTGTGTCCAAAACTGCGGTTTATTTTCCGCCAATGGCGTAGCATCAATACCTCTAAGAGGGATAGCATTTACCAACGGCTCAAGAACAAAACCACAGCGCTTGGCAAATGACAGATCCATAAGACTCAGGGCAGCACCTGAATCCACAAACGCCATAACAGGGTAGGAGGACAATGAGCAAATTAAAGTCACAGACAAAATAAATTTAGGTTGCAAATTACCAATGGCGACAGGACTAACAACCCTTGTTAGGCGTTTAGAGCATGCTGATATAACATGTGTAGAATCACCACAGTAAAAACACAACCCATTCTGACGTCTATGATTTTTCCGTTCATTTCTAGTCTGAATTCTACCACATTGCATTAAATCAGGTGTTTGTTCAGACAACACCACCAGAGGATTAGCGGCTTTGCGCTCCCGCAAACGCCGGTCAATTTGAATAGCCAGCGCCATGGAATCATTCAGACTTGTAGGAATGGAGAAACCCACCATCACATTCTTAATGGCTTCTGAAAGGCCATTTCTGAAATTTGCCGCCAGAGCACACTCATTCCACTGAGTAAGCACGGACGATTTCCGAAATTTTTGGCAATACACTTCAGCTTCATCCTGGCCCTGAGAAATAGCCAGCAAGGCTTTTTCTGCCTGAATTTCAAGATTGGGTTCCTCGTAAAGCAATCCGAGCGCCAGAAAAAACGCATCAATATTTGCCAATGCCATATCTCCTGGCGCTAGCGAGAAAGCCCAATCCTGAGGGTCGCCCCGCAAAAAAGAGATAACAATTTTAACTTGCTGAGCTGAGTCTCCAGAAGAACGGGGTCTCAGAGACAGAAACAATTTACAATTATTCCTGAAATTCCTAAACTTAAATCGGTCTCCAGAGAACAGTTCAGGAATAGGTATTTTAGGTTCAGACATAGGACTACTAGTAACAAAATCTTGTATGCCCTGCACACGAGCAGCAAGCTGATCTACACTTGTAATCAAGGTCTGGACATTCATGTCTGCAGCAAGCACAAGCCACTCAGAGGTAAAGGGGAGGAAGAAAAAAAACAAAAAAAAACTCAGAATTTCCTTTCTTATTATCCCACTTCTGCAATGCATTAAACATTCAACTTGGGCCTGGCATACTGTTATGACCCCAATGGCAGAGGGTCTCAGAAGTAATTACCAAGTCTGCAAACACAAAAAACCAGCTCATAGGACAGTGGTAACTGGGCTGACCGTATAACTAATCCTAGCACCACAAATAGCAGCAGCCGGGGAACGTGCCTACGTTGGTTCTAGACATCTCGCGCCAGCCGGAGAACAAACTAACCCTAGAAGGGAAAAGATAGACCTTTCTTGCCTCCAGAGAAAAGACCCCAAAAGTTGGATACAAGCCCCCAACAAATAATAACGGTGAGGTAAGAAGAAAAGACAAAAACGTAAGAATGAACTAGATATTTAGCAAAGAGAGGCCCACTGACTAATAGCAGAATATAGTAAGATGACTTATACGGTCAGCAAAAACCCTATCAAAATTTCCACGCTGGATATACAAGAACCCCCGAACCGTCTAACGGCCCGGGGGGAGGATACCAGCCCCCTAGAGCTTCCAGCAAAATCAGGAATCACATTTAGTACAAGCTGGACAAATAAATAAGAGCAATGCAAATAACCAAAAAACAAGGAAGCAGGACTTAGCTTAATTTTGCAAGATCCAGGACCAGCAGACAGGAGCAAACAGAAAGGAACTGATTACAACGATGCCAGGCACCAGACTGAGAATTCAGGAAGTTTATATAGCAACACCCCTGGACTAACGACCCAGGTGGGTGCCAAACTAGGGAAAGACAAACCGAGAGTCATATCACTAGTGACCACAAGAGGGAGCCAAAAAAGTCTAATTCACAACACCTTCCATCCTCAGACTAATGGCCAAACCGAGCGAACTAATCAGACGTTGGAAACTTATTTGAGATGTTTTGTTTCTGCTGATCAGGATGATTGGGTGACTTTTTTGCCATTGGCCGAGTTTGCCCTTAATAATCGGGCTAGTTCTGCTACTTTGGTTTCGCCTTTTTTCTGCAATTCTGGTTTCCATCCTCGTTTTTCCTCGGGTCAGGTTGAGCCTTCTGACTGTCCTGGGGTGGATTTTGTGGTGGATAGGTTGCAGCAGATTTGGAACCATGTGGTGGACAATTTGAGGTTGTCACAGGAGAAGGCTCAGCGCTTTGCCAACCGCCGCCGCGGTGTGGGTCCCCGACTTTGTGTTGGGGATTTGGTGTGGTTGTCTTCTCGGTATGTTCCTATGAAAGTCTCCTCTCCTAAATTCAAGCCTCGCTTCATCGGTCCTTATAAGATCTTGGAAATCCTTAACCCGGTGTCTTTTCGTTTGGATCTCCCAGCATCATTTGCCATTCATAATGTGTTCCATAGGTCTTTGTTGCGGAGGTATGTGGTACCTGTGGTTCCTTCTGTTGAGCCTCCTGCTCCGGTGCTGGTCGAGGGCGAATTGGAGTACGTGGTGGAGAAGATTTTGGATTCTCGTATCTCTAGACGGAGGCTTCAGTATTTGGTTAAGTGGAAGGGCTATGGTCAGGAGGATAATTCCTGGGTTGTCGCCTCTGATGTTCATGCGGCCGATTTGGTTCGTGCCTTCCACGCGGCTCATCCTGATCGCCCTGGGGGTCTTGATGAGGGTTCGGTGACCCCTCCTCAAGGGGGGGGGTACTGTTGTGAATTCTATTTTTGGGCTCCCTCTAGTGGTCACAAGCGGTACTGTGTAGTGTTGTCTTTCTGCAGGTTGGCTGCATCAGCTGGTTCGTTATCCTTGGTTGGTTTCCTATTTAGCTCACCTGGAGACTCAGTTCCTTGCCTGCTATCAATGTATTCAGTGCTCTTCAGATTCCTTGTGTCTACCTTGCTCCCAGTCTCTCCAAGACAAGCTAAGTTTTTGTTTGATCATTTTTTGATTATCAGTGTTCATTATGTTTTTAGTCCAGCTCGCTAAAATGTGATTTCCTCGCTTGCTGGTTGCTCTAGGGGACTGAGTTTCTCCCCCCACACCGTTAGTTGGTGTGGGGGTTCTTGAAATCTCAGAGTGGATATTTTGCAAGGGTTTTTTACTGACCGCATAGATTCCCTTTTCTATTTTCTGCTATCTAGTATTAGTGGGCCTCATTTGCTGAATCTGCTTTCACCCCTGTGTATGTGCCTTCCTCTTACCTCACCGTTATTATCTGTTGGGGGCTTCTATATCTTTGGGGATTATTTCTCTGGAGGCAAGAGAGGTCTTTTCTTTCTCTCTAGGGGTAGTTAGTTCCTCAGGCTGGCTCGGGACGTCTAGGATTTTTAGGCACGTTCACCGGCTACTTCTAGTGTGTTTGGATAGGTTCAGATTTGCGGTCAGTCCAGTTTGCCACCTCCCTAGAGCTTGTCCTATGTTTGTTACTTAGCTGGAGTAATTTGTGATCCTCAACCACTAAGGATCATAACTAGTGTTGAGCAATACCGTCCGATACTTGAAAGTATCGGTATCGGAAAGTATCGGCCGATACCGGCAAAATATCGGATCCAATCCGATACCGATACCCGATACCAATACAAGTCAATGGGACTCAGGTATCGGACGGTATTCCTGATGGTTCCCAGGGTCTGAAGGAGAGGAAACTCTCCTTCAGGCCCTGGGAACCATATAAATGTGTAAAATAAAGAATTAAAATAAAAAAAATCGCTATACTCACCTGTCCGACGCAGCCGGGACCTCGGCGATTGTAAGCGGCAGCGTTGTTTCTTTAAAATTCGCGCTTTTACTTGCTTACGTGAATTCCCGGCTTCTGATTGGTCAGGGCGGCCATGTTGCCGGGACTCGGACCAATCACAGCAAGCCGTGACGAAATTACGTCACGGCTTGCTGTGATTGGTCCGCGTCCCGGCAATATGGCGCCGTGACCAATCACAAGCCGTGACGTCACGGGAGGCTGGACACGCGCGCTTTTCAAAATAAGCGCGTGTCCAGCCTCCCGTGACGTCACGGCTTGTGATTGGTTAATGGCGGCCATGTTGCCGGGACGCGGACCAATCACAGCAAGCCGTGACGTAATTTCGTCACGGCTTGCTGTGATTGGTCCGAGTCCCGGCAACATGGCCGCCCTGACCAATCAGAAGCCGGGAATTCACGTAAGCAAGTAAAAGCGCGAATTTTAAAGAAACAACGCTGCCGCTTACAATCGCCGAGGTCCCGGCTGCGTCGGACAGGTGAGTATAGCGATTTTTTTTATTTTAATTCTTTCTTTTACACCTTTTTACATTAATGTTGTTTCGATACCGATATCCGATATTACAAAAATATCGGATCTCGGTATCGGAAATTCCGATACAGCAAGTATCGGCCGATACCCGATACTTGCAGCATCGGAATGCTCAACACTAATCATAACAGCTGTGCTTGAGTGAAACAGCGGCAGACTCCTAAGGAAGGAAACGAAAGCGGAGTATATTGCGGAGAAGTGAGAAGCAAGATCGCAGCGCAGAGGAGATAGAACCAGAAGGAGTCGTGCCCTTTAGACCATGGCAACATCCTTCTGAGGTGCGTAGCCGGAGCACCAAGGAAGTAAGGGACTCTACGTATTACTTCAAACAGCGGCAGGACAGTTAACTATAGGTTGGCTGTCTCACCTAAAAGACCTAACGAAGACAAAGGAGGCAATTGTGGGAGAGGGGCATCTCTAGGGTCCCAGAATAACTCCAGGCCTACCCCGTCATACGGGTGCGTCCTAGCCATATCATCTGGGGGATGGAGAGAGAGAACATCAGAAACAGACACAACAGTTGTGAGGACTATCCCGTGGTGCTCAGCAGGGAAGAACTACAACACACAGGCGCTAGAAGGTAGGCACTGATTTCCACCTGCAAAGGGATGTGCCTTCGGACCGGCCGGTCTCAGCCAGCCCTGTTAGCAGTGCTCTGGATTGAGGATCCTGAAGCCTTCAGTAAAGAGGTAAAGAGACTGCAACCCTGTTATTCATCGCGACCTGCACCATGCACCATCATCACACCTTTCATTGGACGCCCCTTAGCAGGGTCACGGACCGGGTCTAGCCACCGTGACGACCCCAGAACTGAGACCGAGAGGCCCGGTACCGAGTACCCCGCGGCCCTGCGTCTGTGGGCGCTCCAACTTGGCATCATGAACAGGATCTACTTAAGCCTGAAGAATCAGGTCATGTGTGCCTTGGAACTGTGACTGAATTGTGCTTGAACTGTGATTTATTGCAACGACTGTGTATTGCTGTTTGCCGCCCAAAATCCGCCATTGCTGCGCTGAGCGGAGCACGGAGGGAGGAGCCATAGTTTGGTGGGCGGAGCCGGCCGAAAAGAGCGCGGAACGAGAAACCGCGGGAGGGTTCTGACTCCGGAAGAGGAACCCCGGCCTCAGCAGGTTAGCAGGGGAAAGGAACGACCATGTCGGACCCTGGAGGGGCGGAGGCGGCGGTCGCAGCCACAGACGCGGGGGCACCTCCAGGCCCCGTAGTAGATGCAGCCGCGGGCCTTGCACCACCGCCAGATGCCACGGGACTTGCTGCCCCCACCGGCCAGCCGGACACTGCCGCAGCTACGACAGCCATAATGCTCTTTTCCATGCCGTACCTACCCGGAGCAGCCTCGCTCCCGCGATACTCTGGAGAGTCCCATACGTTAACTGACTTTAAAGAGGGGATTTGCAGCCTGCTCGAGTTCTATCCCTTGACCGAGCCTCAGAAAGTTCATATGATAACGAACCAACTCTTTGGAGCGGCCCTGAGAGAAGTGAAGTCCTGGTCCGCCGCAGATAAGACTGCGCAATAGATCTTTGCAAAACTTAAAACCACCTTTGACACCCGCACTGCTACAGAAATTAAATTGACATTTTATGGATGCAAGCAAAGGCCGCAGGATAGCTTACGGGACTATGCCCTTAATCTGCAGGAGGCACTGAGGGCCATTAAGCAGAGTGATCCAAGCGGTATACAAGATGAAGATAAACTCCTAAAGGAGCGGTTCATTGAGGAGCTCCTGTGCAGTCACCAAAGGGCCCAGCTACACTTCCTAGCCATGCAGAATCCCAATCTGACTTTTGCGCAATTTAAGGATAAAGCCATCCAAGCACTACCAGAGCGACAGCCCAGCCGTGCTGTACTTACCAGGCATCAAGCCCTCACGTACCACCAGGAGGTGGCGCCGGAAGCACCCGTCTCCGCCGAGGCCGATGCCCAGATCCTGGAAGACGACTCCCTTGCGGGACTACGCCTCCAGATGCAAGAGCTGACCAAGAGCGTCCGTCCCTAGCCCGGACCGTCCAGTCCCTCCAGGAGGCCCCCCAAGGAGAAGATCCAGCTGGCCTCCGGACCGGAAGATGTCCCCTGGCCGCGACAGCGGAGGATTCCGTCGGCCAGAGGCAGAGACGACGATCGCTTTCATCGGGATGGACGACCTATCTGCCGCCGCTGCCACCAGGTGGGCCATTTTGCAAGGTACTGTCCTTTAAACAAGCAAACCCTGGGGCAAAGGGCCAACTCCCAGGAGTAGGACGATCAGGCCCGCAGAATTGGATAGCCAAGTACATCGGAGGGCGACCAGTTCTCCCCATCGTGATCGACGGTATCCCCATGAACGCTTTGCCGGACACGGGTTCCCAGGTGACGACTATGCCTTACATCCTTTATAGACGTTATTGGGAGGACACCGATATTTACCCGTGTCCCTGATGATGATTTCTCCATAATAGCTAGTAATGGTCAGCCGCTGCCACAAGTGGGGTATAAAGAGGTCACCATTAAGGTGGGGCAGGTAGAATTGAAAGCCCAGGGAATTGTTATTGTTGATATTGACCGACATGAATGTAACCCCATGATGACCATTGGTACTAATGTCATAGAAAATTGTCTTGCAGAAGTTATTGTCTTGTTGCAGCAGGTAGCAGAAACAGCTGGCTACAGTGAACAATGTGCCTTGCAAAAAGAAATCAGAGCTCAGATGCAGAGACAGCAGGTGGAGTTGACTGGTGGTGAGATTGGCTGGGTCACAGTGAGTGATTCAAACCCCATTGCGATACCCCCCAGGAGCGAAATGTTGATATGGTGTCGGGCGGCCATAGGCCTTAGGGGTAAAGACTATCAGGCCCTGGTAGAACCTGTGCATTCAGATAACAGGCCTACTCTCCTGACAGCCAGAGGGGTGGTTGATGTCCGTAAGGGGAGGGTGCCAGTACGTGTTCTTAACTGTGGGGAGGAAGAAGTCCACATAACCAAATATGTCACGCTCGCCATGCTGTTTACTGTTAATAATAGCGTGATACAGGCACCTGGGCCCTTGGTTCCGTCCAGCCCGGCAGAGGACAACGGCTCTGCAGGGCAAATGAAAGATTGGTGTCGGGAATTACATGTGGGCACTGATTCTACCCCATCTCACCAAACCCAGGGGGCTTACAGGGTGGTTCATGAATATGAGTGGGTATTCAGCAAGCACCCCCTAGATTTCGGGCAGGTAAAAGGGATTCAGCATCATATCCCCACGGGAGATCACCCACCCATCAAAGAGAGATACCGTCCTGTACCCCCAGCTCATTATCAGTGTGCCAAGGACATGTTACGAGAGATGAAGGAGGCTGGGGTAGTGAGAGACAGTTGTAGCCCCTGGGCAGCTCCATTAGTCCTCGTTAGGAAGAAAGATGGCACCATGAGGATGTGTGTGGATTATATGCAACTAAATCGCATTACACATAAGGATGCATACCCCCTGCCCAGGATAGAGGAGTCCTTGGCTGCTTTAAAGTCTGCTAACTACTTCTCCACCTTGGATCTCACCAGTGGGTATTGGCAGGTTCCTGTGGCAGAGGCGGACAAGGAGAAGACGGCCTTCACGATGCCGATGGGTCTCTGCGAGTTCAACTACATGCCATTCGGATTGTGTAACGCCCCGGGGACGTTGCAGAGGATGATGGAGTGCTGTCTGGGACACAAGAACTTCGAAACCGTGCTGCTCTATCTGGACAATGTTATTGTCTTCTCTAAGACCTATGAGGACCATTTGAAGCACCCGGCCGAGGTGTTTGACGCTCTGTCCAACTTTGGCTTAAAGGTGAAACCGTCCAAATGCCACCTACTAAAACCCAAAGTGCAGTACCTGGGCCATTTGGTGAGTGCCGAAGGAGTGGCCCCAGACCCCGACAAGGTCACGGTGATCAAGGACTGGCCGAAGCCCGGTAACCTCCATGAAGTCCGGCTATTCCTCGGGTTGGTGGGCTACTACCGGAGGTTCATCAAGGACTTCACCAAGAAGGCCGCGCCATTGCAAGACCTGTTGGTGGGCCAATCCAAGAAATCCAAGGGTAAGAATACCCCATTTGATTGGAACGATGGACTGGAAGGCTCGTTCACCTGCTTAAAATCGGCGCTGACGGGAGAAGAGGTACTGGCTTACCCTGAATATGACCAACCGTTCGTATTGTATACGGATGCCAGCAACGTGGGACTGGGAGCTGTGCTCTCCCAGGTCCAGAAAGGCAAGCACCAGCAGGAAACTTCGCCCCACCGAAAGGAACCCTGACAACTATAGTTCCTTTAAGCTGGAGTTTCTTGCCGTTGTTTGGGCCGTGACAGAGAGGTTCAAGCATTACCTGGCCTCAGCAAACTTCACCGTCTTCACGGATAATAATCCACTAACGCACTTGGACACAGCAAAACTCGGCGCCTTGGAGCAGCGGTGGATGGCCCGGTTATCCAATTACGACTTCACCATCAAGTACCGGGCAGGGCACAAGAATGCGAATGCCGACGCATTGTCCTGAATGCCGACGCATTGTCCCGAATGCCTCATTTGCCCGAGACGGAGGAAGATGCGGAAGCATTTGAAGAGGTAGAGCTGCCCGCTTTCCATCGCCCCAAGGCCACCCAGTGTTCCCATCAGGTGGAGGCCAGGCGCAGGAGTAAACAAGGCGCCCCGTTGAATCCCCTGCCCCACCACGGGTGGGCAGAGAACCAGGATGGCGACCCTGCGGTCCGTCGGGTGAAAGAGCTCCTGACGCAGGCAGGTTCGCATCTCGGCCCGGAAGATCCACCGGAGGCGTTACAGTTGTGGAAGGAGAGGGGCAGACTGTTTATTCATGATGGCAAGCTGTGCCGGAGGAGCGTTGACCCACACACCCACGAATTGGTATGGCAGATTGTGGTCCCAAGACAAGATGTGCCAATGGTCCTGGGAGCGTGCCACAATGGGGCAGGACACTTCGGATGGAGGAAGCTGGAGAGGCTGCTCCGAGGGAGGTTCTACTGGGTTGGTATGAAGAAAGCCATCGAGAAGTGGTGCCGAGAGTGTGGCCCATGCAGCCTACACCGGAAGGATCATGACAGCCAGCGGGCTCCCTTGCAGCCCATCGTCACCAAATGGCCGCTCGAGCTGGTCACGCTGGATCACGTGAAGCTAACACCTAGCCGGTCAGGCTATACCTATGCTCTCACCATCGTGGACCACTACTCCAGATTCCTGGTAGTCATGCCGGTCAAAGATCTAATGGCTAGAACGGCCGCTAAAACCTTCCAGCAGTACTTCTGTCGACCCCATGGGTACCCGGAGAAGGTACTGACCGATCAGGGGCCAGCATTCGAAGCAGAAGTGTTCCAGGAGTTCTGCCACCTGTATGGATGTAAGAAGATCAGAACCACGCCATACCATCCACAAACCAACTGGATGTGTGAGAAGATGAACCAGGTGGTGATCGACTTACTGAAGACCTTACCTGTGGAAGAACGGAACTTGTGGCCCACAAAGTTACCCGACTTGGTGGATATGTACAACCACATCCCTGTGAATTCCACCAACTGCACCCCAGCGTACCTGATGCGAGGGAGGTCTAGCAAATTACCTATTGATTTGGACATGGGAGTCCTGACCCCAGAAGATATCTCGCCAGATGCGGACTGGGATACCGAGAGGCAGCAAAGGTACCGCAAAGTACAAGAATGTGTGGAAAGAAGCCTAGATCAAGCCCGACAAAAACAAGAGAGGGATTACAACCAGCATGCTTGCCACCCGGGGAGCAGGTACTCAAGCGAAAACGGAGACTACACAAGCTTGATGATCAATGGGAAGCGGAACCATATACCATCCTGCCATCTGATTTCGACAATACCAAGGTCTGTCTCATCAGCAAGGATGGAGGGGAAACCTCAATGGCAATATCCAGAGACCACCTTAAGATATGCCCTGATAAGCTGAGAGATGGGGAAACAGACCCCGGGACGTCTCCTGTTGTGAACTATACTTCTTGGCTCCCTCTTGTGGTCACTAGTGATTTGGCACTTGGATTGTCTTTTACCAGGTTGGTACTCACCTGCTTCGTTAGGCCTGGGGTGTTGCTATTTAAACTTCCTGGATTCTCAGTCCAGTGCCTGGCATCGTTGTAATCAGATCATTTCTGTTTGCTCCTGTCTTCAGGTCCTGGTTCCTTGCAAGATAAGCTAAGTCCTGCTTTCTTATTTTTGTTATTTTGCTTTGTTCATATTTTTGTCCAGCTTGTATAAAATGTGATTCCTGATATTGCTGGAAGCTCTAGGGGGCTGATATTCTCCCCCCTCACCGTTAGTCGGTTTGGGGGTTCTTGGATATTCAGTGTGGATATTTTGCAGGGTTTTTTGCTGACCATATAAGTCATCTTACTATTTTCTGCTATTAGTCAGTGGGCCTCTCTTTGCTAAAATCTAGTTCATTCTTACGTTTGTCTTTTCTTCTTACCTCACCGTTATTATTTGTTGGGGGCTTGTATTACTTTGGGGTCTTTTCTCTGGAGGCAAGAGAGGTCTTATTTTCCCTGATAGGGTTAGTTAGTTCTCCGGCTGGCGCGAGACGTCTAGGATCAACGTAGGCACGTTCCCCGGCTACTGTTAGTGTTTGTGCTAGGATCAGCTATATCAGCCTAGTTACCACGTCCCTATGAGCTGGTATTTATGTTTGCAGACTTTGCTGTAATCTCTGAGATCCTTTGCCATTGGGATCATAACAGTATGCCAGGCCTATGAATAGTTAATGCATTGCAGAAGTGGGATTAAAAGAAAAGGAGTTCAGAGTTTTTTTTTTTCCCTCTCCTCTTTCTTCCTTCCCCTTTTTCTCAGAGTGGCTGTAAGCTTTGCTGCAGACATGAATGTTCAGACCTTGATTACTAGTGTGGATCAGCTTGCTGCACGAGTGCAGAGCATTCAGGATTTTGTTGTTAGCAGTCCTATGTCTGAGCCTAAGATACCTATTCCCGAGCTGTTCTCTGGAGATCGATTTAAATTTAGGAATTTTAGGAATAATTGTAAATTGTTTCTATCTTTGAAACCTCGTTCGTCTGGAGATTCAGCTCAGCAAGTTAAAATTGTTATCTCCTTTTTGCGTGGCGACCCTCAGGATTGGGCTTTCTCGTTAGCGCCAGGAGATCTGGCATTGGCGGATGTTGATGCGTTTTTTTCTGGCGCTCGGATTGCTTTATGAGGAGCCTAATCTTGAAATTCAGGCAGAAAAAGCTCTACTGGCTATCTCTCAGGGCCAGGATGAAGCCGAAGTGTATTGCCAAAAATTTCGGAAATGGTCCGTGCTTACTCAATGGAATGAATGTGCTCTGGCCGCAAATTTCAGAAATGGCCTTTCTGAAGCCATTAAGAATGTGATGGTGGGTTTCACAATTCCTACAAGTCTGAATGATTCTATGGCGCTGGCTATTCAGATTTATCGGCGTTTGCGCGAGCGCAAATCCGCTAATCATCTGGCGGTGTTGTCTGAACAGACACCTGTTTCAATGCAATGTGATAGAAACCACGATCCAGCAATGCAATGTGATAGAATCCTGACTAGAACCGAACGACAAAATCATAGACGACAGAATGGGCTGTGTTTTTACTGTGGTGATTCTACACATGTTATATCAGCATGCTCTAAACGCCTAAGCAAGGTTGTCAGTCCTGTCACCATTGGTAATTTGCAGCCTAAATTTATTTTGTCTGTGACTTTAATTTGTTCATTGTCTTCCTACCCTGTTATGGCGTTTGTGGATTCAGGTGCTGCCCTGAGTCTTATGGACTTGTCGTTTGCCAAGCGCTGTGGTTTTGTCCTGGAGCCTTTAAAAGTTCCTATTCCTCTCAGAGGTATTGATGCTATGCCACTGGCGGAAAATAAACCGCAGTATTGGACACAAGTGACCATGTGCATGACTCCTGAACATCGGGAGGTGATTCGTTTTCTTGTTCTGCATAAAATGAATGATTTGGTCGTGTTAGGTCTGCCATGGTTACAGACCCATAATCCTGTTTTGGATTGGAAGGCTATGTCTGTGTCGAGTTGGGGTTGTCAGGGAATTCATTGCGATTCTCCGCCGGTGTCTATTGCTACTTCTACTCCTTCAGAGGTTCCTGAGTATTTGTGTGACTATCAGGATGTATTCAGTGAGTCCAGGTCCAGTGCTCTTCCTCCTCATAGGGACTGTGACTGCGCTATAGATTTGATTCCTGGCAGTAAATTTCCTAAGGGACGATTATTTAATTTGTCTGTACCCGAGCATGCCGCGATGCGTTCTTATGTCAAGGAGTCTTTGGAGAAGGGGCATATTCGTCCATCCTCTTCCCCTCTTGGTGCGGGATTCTTTTTTGTGGCCAAGAAGGACGGGTCTTTGAGACCTTGTATAGACTATCAGCTTCTGAATAAAATCACTGTTAAGTTTCAGTATCCTTTGCCACTATTGTCAGACTTGTTTGCTCGGATTAAGGGTGCCAAGTGGTTCACCAAGATAGATCTTCGTGGTGCGTACAACCTTGTGCGCATTAGGCAGGGAGATGAATGGAAAACTGCATTCAATACGCCCGAAGGTCATTTTGAATACTTGGTGATGCCCTTTGGGCTCTCTAATGCTCCTTCAGTGTTTCAGTCCTTTATGCATGATATCTTCCGGAAGTATCTGGATAAATTTATGATTGTTTATCTGGATGATATTCTGGTTTTCTCGGATGATTGGGATTCTCATGTAAAGCAGGTCAGGATGGTGTTTCAGGTTTTGCGTGATAATGCTTTGTTTGTGAAGGGCTCAAAGTGTCTCTTTGGAGTGCAGAAGGTTTCCTTTTTGGGTTTTATTTTCTCCCCTTCTGCTGTGGAGATGGACCCAGTCAAGGTCCGAGCTATTCATGATTGGACTCAGCCCACGTCTGTTAAGAGTCTTCAGAAGTTCTTGGGGTTTGCTATTTTCTACCGTCGCTTTATCGCTAACTTTTCTAGCGTTGTTAAACCTTTGACGGATATGACCAAGAAAGGTTCTGATGTGGCTAATTGGGCCCCTGCAGCCGTGGAGGCCTTCCAGGAGCTGAAGCGCCGGTTTACTTCGGCGCCTGTTTTGTGCCAGCCTGATGTCTCACTTCCCTTTCAGGTTGAAGTGGATGCTTCTGAGATCGGTGCTGGGGCTGTTTTGTCGCAGAGAGGCTCTGGTTGCTCTGTGATGAGACCATGTGCTTTTTTCTCTAGGAAGTTTTCGCCTGCTGAGCGGAACTATGATGTTGGTAATCGGGAGTTGTTGGCCATGAAGTGGGCATTTGAGGAGTGGCGTCATTGGCTCGAGGGTGCTAGGCATCGTGTGGTGGTCTTGACTGATCAAAAAAATCTGATGTATCTTGAGTCTGCTAAGCGCCTGAATCCTAGACAGGCTCGTTGGTCATTGTTTTTCTCTCGTTTTGACTTTGTGGTCTCGTACCTGCCTGGTTCGAAGAATGTTAAGGCTGATGCTCTTTCTAGGAGCTTTGTGCCTGACTCTCCTGGAGTCTCGGAGCCAGCTGGTATTCTTAAAGAGGGAGTTATCGTGTCGGCCATATCTCCTGATTTGCGACGTGTGTTGCAGAGATTTCAGGCTGGTAGACCTGACTCTTGTCCACCCGACAGACTGTTTGTTCCTGATAAATGGACCAGCAAAGTCATTTCCGAGGTTCATTCCTCGGTGTTGGCAGGGCATCCGGGAATTTTTGGTACCCGAGATTTGGTGGCTAGGTCCTTTTGGTGGCCTTCCTTGTCACGGGATGTGCGGTCATTTGTGCAGTCCTGTGGGACTTGTGCTCGGGCTAAGCCTTGTTGTTCTCATGCTAGCGGGTTGCTTCTGCCCTTGCCCGTCCCCCCGAAGAGGCCTTGGACACACATTTCCATGGATTTCATTTCTGATCTTCCGGTGTCTCAAGGAATGTCTGTCATCTGGGTGGTGTGTGATCGTTTTTCCAAGATGGTCCATTTGGTACCCTTGCCTAAGTTGCCTTCCTCTTCCGATCTGGTTCCTTTGTTTTTTCAGAATGTGGTTCGTTTACACGGCATTCCGGAGAATATCGTGTCCGACAGAGGATCCCAGTTTGTGTCCAGATTCTGGCGATCTTTTTGTGCTAAAATGGGCATTGATTTGTCGTTTTCATCTGCCTTCCATCCTCAGACTAATGGTCAAACGGAGCGAACTAATCAGACACTGGAGGCTTATTTGAGATGTTTTGTTTCTGCGGACCAGGATGATTGGGTGACCTTCTTGCCATTGGCGGAGTTTGCCCTTAATAATCGGGCTAGTTCCGCTACTTTGGTTTCGCCATTCTTCTGCAACTCTGGTTTTCATCCTCGTTTCTCCTCGGGTCATGTTGAGTCTTCTGACTGTCCTGGGGTGGATTCCGTGGTGGATAGGTTGCAGCGGATTTGGAATCATGTGGTGGACAACTTGAAGTTGTCACAGGAGAAGGCTCAGCGTTTTGCCAACCGCCGCCGCGGTGTGGGCCCCCGACTTCGTGTTGGGGATTCGGTTTGGTTGTCTTCTCGGTATGTCCCTCTGAAGGTTTCCTCTCCTAAGTTTAAGCCTCGCTTTATTGGTCCTTATAAAATTTTGGAAGTTCTTAACCCGGTTTCTTTTCGTTTGGATCTTCCAGTGTCATTTGCCATTCACAACGTGTTCCATAGGTCTTTGTTGCGGCGGTACGTTGTGCCTGTGTCGATTTGTTCCTATGAAGGTCTCCTCTCCTAAATTTAAGCCTCGCTTCATCGGTCCTTACAAGATATTGGAAATCCTTAATCCCGTGTCCTTTCGCTTGGATCTTCCTGTGTCGTTTGCCATTCAAAACGTGTTCCATAGGTCTTTGTACGTTGTACCTGTGGTTCCTTCTGTTGAGCCTCCTGCTCCGGTGTTGGTTGAGGGCGAGTTGGAGTACGTGGTGGAGAAGATCTTGGATTCTCGTCTCTCCAGGCGGAGGCTTCAGTATCTGGTCAAGTGGAAGGGCTATGGTCAGGAGGATAATTCCTGGGTGGCCGCCTCTGATGTTCATGAGGCCGATTTGGTTCGTGCCTTCCACGCTGCTCATCCTGGTCGCCCTGGTGGTCTTGGTGAGGGGTAGGTGACCCCTCCTTAAAGGGGGGGTACTGTTGTGAACTATACTTCTTGGCTCCCTCTTGTGGTCACTAGTGATTTGGCACTTGGATTGTCTTTTACCAGGTTGGTACTCACCTGCTTCGTTAGGCCTGGGGTGTTGCTATTTAAACTTCCTGGATTCTCAGTCCAGTGCCTGGCATCGTTGTAATCAGATCATTTCTGTTTGCTCCTGTCTTCAGGTCCTGGTTCCTTGCAAGATAAGCTAAGTCCTGCTTTCTTATTTTTGTTATTTTGCTTTGTTCATATTTTTGTCCAGCTTGTATAAAATGTGATTCCTGATATTGCTGGAAGCTCTAGGGGGCTGATATTCTCCCCCCTCACCGTTAGTCGGTTTGGGGGTTCTTGGATATTCAGTGTGGATATTTTGCAGGGTTTTTTGCTGACCATATAAGTCATCTTACTATTTTCTGCTATTAGTCAGTGGGCCTCTCTTTGCTAAAATCTAGTTCATTCTTACGTTTGTCTTTTCTTCTTACCTCACCGTTATTATTTGTTGGGGGCTTGTATTACTTTGGGGTCTTTTCTCTGGAGGCAAGAGAGGTCTTATTTTCCCTGATAGGGTTAGTTAGTTCTCCGGCTGGCGCGAGACGTCTAGGATCAACGTAGGCACGTTCCCCGGCTACTGTTAGTGTTTGTGCTAGGATCAGCTATATGGTCAGCCTAGTTACCACGTCCCTATGAGCTGGTATTTATGTTTGCAGACTTTGCTGTAATCTCTGAGATCCTTTGCCATTGGGATCATAACAGTCTCCGCCCATGGAAGAGGAGAAGATGATACACACTGTTCTTGGCGATTTTCCCCAGTCTTGGACTCAAATAAACCAGGCCATTGTGGTACCTGTCCTAATGTTTTGTCAACTGACACCGCCAGAACTAAATGTGGAGCCAGGTCATCCGGACCCGCAACTGCAATGGACCCTACTGGAGGATGCCAGGCCAACCGCTGAACCGGACAGTCCTCCCTCTGCTGTCGGTGAATCTGCCATGCCCATCGGCGTAGCAGCAGTCCTGAGAGCCCCAACCTGCCAGTGCCACCCAGACTCACTAGAAGTGTAGCTAGGAGACAGTGCACTACACCAGCGGTAGCCAGCCTAGCGGGCCCTGTTAGGTCAATAGCCACTCCTGCACTGCGGAGGTCTACACGTAGCACCAAGAATCAAACTCCACTTCGCTACAAAACTTGGAGATACTAACAATAGCTACTATTTGGTTGAAAATGTTTGTGTAAGTTTCTTGTTACAGGTTTAAAAATGGACAATGGAGTGATGGACAGTGAATTGCTCCGAAACTTTCACGGGGACCCCTTTGTTTACCCGGGGTCCCTGCTGTTTAAGGTTGCACCTACTGAAAATGGGAGTCATGAACTGTGCATGACCAAACTTTTGCAACGTTCAAGCGTCCTCACCTCCCATAAAGGGAAGCACTGTTATATATTCACTTCTTCATAGGCTTTACTTGTTTATAGTGTTTCAAAATTTTGTGTGTTTTCTAATAACATGTAATGTTGTTTTTCTTTTCCCAGTCCGGAAGTACTGGATTTAACTGGGGGGGAGTGCAGCGCCCAAGAGTCCTGGTCGTTGCAGTAATGTCGCTCTGCCACTAAGGGGAGTGATGTTACATCTGATTGCACTAAAAGAGTTCACCTGACCAGGTATCACAGACACACACTACACTCCACACTCCGGCCACCAGGGGGGGTGGTTCTATCTATTAGGCCACTCCTCACACTTTGGTAAAACTGGGGGTTGGACAGGAAGTTAGGGAGAAAGTAGCTAGAGAGAACTAGAGAGAGGACCTGTCAGAGGTGGGATCCTGACAGCGGCCTAGGACAGACAGAACGTTACGGAGCCGTGCTTGAGTGAAACAGCGGCAGACTCCTAAGGAAGGAAACGAAAGCGGAGTATATTGCGGAGAAGTGAGAAGTGAGATCGCAGCACAGAGGAGTTAGAACCAGAAGGAGTCGTGCCCTTTAGACCGTGGCAACATCCTTCTGAGGCGCGTAGCCGGTGGCCGGAGCACTGAGGAAGTAAGGGACTCTACGTATTACTTCAAACAGCGGCAGGACAGTTAACTATAGGTTGGCTGTCTCACCTAATCCACCTAACGAAGACAAAGGAGGCAATTGTGGAAGAGGGGCGTCTCTAGGGTCCCAGAATAACTCCAGGCCTACCCCGTCATACGGGTGCGTCCTAGCCATATCATCTGGGGGACGGAGAGATAGAACATCAGAAACAGACACAACAGTTGTGAGGACTATCCCGTGGTGCTCAGCAGGGAAGAACTACAACACACAGGTGCTAGAAGGTAGGCACTGATTTCCACCTGCAAAGGGAACTCTGGATGTGCCTTCGGACCGGCCGGTCTCAGCCAGCCCTGTTAGCAGTGCTCTGGATTGAGGATCCTGAAGCCTTCAGTAAAGAGGTAAAGAGACTGCAACCCTGTGTTCTCATTATTCATCGCGACCTGCACCAGGCACCATCATCACACCGTTCATTGGACGCCCTTTAGCAGGGTCACGGACCGGGTCTAGCCACCGTGACGACCCCAGAACTGAGACCGAGAGGCCCAGTACCGAGTACCCCGCGGCCCTGCGTCTGGGGGCGCTCCATATGTGCAAGTTTTGTGAGAGGCAACTTTTGCATGTGTAGCAACTTTTGTGCATGTGGTAATTTTTCCGCGTGTGCAAGTTTTGCGTGTGGCGAGTTTTCCATGAGGTGAGTTTTGCACGTGTGGCTAGTTTTGCGTGAGCCTAGTTTTGCATGTGGCGAGTTTAGCATGTGGCGAGTTTTGCGCATGGCAAGTTTTGAGCGGCGACTTTTGTGTTTCAACTTTTATGTGGCGAGGTTGGTGTATGTGCTGAGGGTGGTATATGTGTTCAAGCACGTGGCAGTGTGTGGCGCATTTTGTGTGTGTGTTCATATCCCCGTGTGTGGTGAGTATCCCATGTCGGGGCCCCACCTTTGCAACTGTACGGTATAAACTCTTTGGCGCCATCGCTCTCATTCTTTGAGCCCCCTTGTTCACATCTGGCAGCTGTCAATTTGCCTCCAACACTTTTCCTTTCACTTTTTCCCCATTATGTAGATAGGGGCAAAATTGTTTGGTGAATTGGAAAGCGTGGGGTTAAAATTTCGCCTCACAACATAGCCTATGACACTCTCGGGGTCCAGACGTGTGACTGTGCAAAATTTTGTGGCTGTAGCTGCGACGGTGCAGATGCCAATCCCGGACATACACACACACATACACACACATTCAGCTTTATATATTAGATGTCACCCGTGGCCTGCTGGGGTAAGTGACGGAGTCAGCAACTTTGTGCTCCATCACAACTCTTTACAGTATGGGAATCTTGAGATCACTGATTCTGTTAACAACGTAGCAGACAATGCAGCCCACAACCAGACAGGCCCTTCTGGCATTTGCCAGAATTGCAAGATGGCCAGTCCGGCCCTGAGAAGGAGGAAGCTAAGCTGTCATCTTTGCCTTCAATGGACACTGAGTTCGTATGCAGCAATCAGTGTAGTTGAGACCTATGGGCACCACATGCACTATGGCCTTAAAGGGGATGTGTGGCGCCCCTGAGGGTCCAGTCACCACAGAGGTACTGCACCTCAACAAGAGGTGTTTTATCCCACTCTCGGGTAAGGAGGGGGGCACTACCCAGGACTCTAACACTCACACCCAACACACACCAGTTCAGTCAGGGCACCTGGGCGTACCCTTAGGGAAGAAGGCCTCATCCCAGACTGGATAGGAATGAGTGGTGGGAGTGGGTGGGGTAGGTAGAAAAGAGGAGCTTAGAAGGTGGGAGGAGAGTGTGCTAGAGCAGTTGGACCTAGGAGACCAAAAAGAGAGGGGTGAAGAATGAAGCTGAGGAGAGACGTGTGAGGGAGAGACAGAAGGGAGCTCCCAGGAGGACAGAAGAGGTCCTAGGGGAACGGGAAGTGCAGAAGCCACCCGTGGGGCCCGCATCCACGCCGACCGTAGTCGGGTGAAGGGACCAGGTCGCAGTCAGGGGATCGGCCCCAACTTAGTGGAAATCTTCAAGTTCAGCTAAGAAACCGGAGGCTGTGGTGTCTGTAAGAGTCACAGTCACATCCACCCATAACTGGCCAAAAAGGCAGCCTAATAGAATCCAGGAGACTCAGAGGACGTCGCCCGACCAGGTTCTTGGGACACTGTGGGTGAGACGCTGGGCAGGTGAAGTGGAAGCCAGTGTGGTGAGACGGCCAGAGAAAGGCATACGAAAGGAGTCCTGGAAAGGTGCACCCCAATTTACCTGGGAGTTTGCTGGACCACTGACCCAGAGAACACAGCATCCGGCTGGTGTTTGTGGACTGGTGAACTGTAAGTAAAAGTGGAAGCTGCAGCTTGCTGTGTCCTTTGAGTTATTCCTGTGTGACCTGCTCGGCATAACCACAACCACCATCTTAACACATAACTTTACAACTGCCCTGGGGCTAGCTCTACCCATGGAGGCTGCACCATCTTTGCTGCACCACCATCGCCTCAGAGGATCTGACTGCAGCGTTGGCTATTGTAGTCGAACACTACAGGTGGTGTCACGAACAATTTCCCCTTTCCAAACCTCCCCATAAACTTTATTTTCCTTTTATCGTCATTTTACATGAATGCCCAGGGCCATGGACCAGGTCACTGCTGCCTTGAACTTCCCCTTTAAGAACTGCCTTGTCGGACCCAGTACCGAGTAACCCCACGGCCCTATGGAGCGCTCCAGATTTCCACATTTAGGAGGAATCACACTATGTGACTGCAGAGGTCTCAATCCTGACAGCATGCATTGCACATGCTGTGTGGATTCTCCAGTACTGCCAGTGCGAGTTGGTGGTCACATGACCGCAGGGATGCTATTTGCATATTTCCACTCACATGCTGAATAGACGTGTTCGTCCTCTCGCATTTACATTTATATTGAGAGAGGGCAAGTATGTCTAGTCGGCACGTAACCGCATATATGTGAATCGCATACCATGATCGCTCACTCTCACCGGCAATACCGAAGAATCTTGATAGCGTGTGCACCGCACACTGTCAGGAATCAGAAATCTGCAGTCAAATAAACTTTCTTCTGAAGCCTGGATAACCCCTTTAAAAATGCAGTCGAAGCACAAAAGTCGCCGCTCAAAACTCGTCACGTGCAAAACTCGCCACATGCAAAACTAGGCTCACACAAAACTCGCCACACATGCAAAACTCAACTCATGGAAAACTCGCCACACGCAAAACTTGAACACGCGGAAAAATTGCCACATGCACAAAAGTTGCAAAAGTTGCCTCACACAAAAGTTGCACATACTCAAAACGCAACACACATAAAACTCGCCACGCGCAAAACTCGCCATGCACAAAACTTGCTGCACACAACTTGCTACACTAACCTGTCACATGCAACTCGACACACAAAAAGTTGCTACACGCATGTCGCCACGCAAAACTCATCTCACAAAAGTCGCTACATGCATGTCGCCACACGCAACTCAACACACACAAGTTGACACATGAAACTCACCCTAAAACATACACAAGTCTGGTATTATCCTTCAAAAATAAAAATCTGATTAATAAGCAGACAAACTACAAGAGCAACAAATGTACCATATTGGAAATACGGCAGCTGTCAGTCACATGACCTGTCTATTATGTGTATGTGTGAGCTAATATATACTGCCAGGGGGGAGGGCTTCCTGTTGGCTGGGGATTTATCAGGCTGCCAATTTAGCTTACAAATACTGAGGTAAAAATACTGAGCAAATAATGTGTGAACGAGGTCTAATACAGGATGAGATGACACACAGATATATACTATATACAGTAGGAGATGACACACAGGTATATACTATATACAGGGGAGATGACACACAGGTGTATACTATATACAGGAGGAGATGACATACGGGTATATACTATATACAGGAGGAGATGACACACACATATATACTATATACAGGGGAGATGACACACAGGTAAATACTATATCCAGGAGTAGATGACACACTGGTATATACTATATACAGGGGAGATGACATACAGGTACATACTGTATACAGGGGAGATGACACACAGGTATATACTATATACAGGGGAGATGACATACAGGTATATACTATCTACAGGAGATGACATACAGGTGTATACTATATATAAGGGAGATGACAAACATGTATATACTGAGGGGAAAATGAGAGGTGTGAGGTGAAAATGAGGGGTGTGAGGTGAAAATGAAAAGGTGTGAGTGCAAAATGAGAGGAGTGAGGGAAAATAGTGGAGTGATTGGAAAATGACAGATGTGAGGTTAAAATGACAAGTTTTAGGGGGAATGAGAGGAGTGAGGGGGGAATGAGAGGAGTGAGGGGGAAATAAGAGGAGTGAGGGGGAAAATGAGAGGTGTAAGGGAGAAAATGAGAGATGTGAGGGGGAAAATGAGAGGCGTGATGGGAAAATAAGAGAAGTGAGGTGCTATAGCTAACCACAGATATTTACTATGCCCAGGCAACGCCGGGCTCTTCAGCTAGTACATAGATATAATCCATGCGGAAATGACAAGTTTCATCTCAGCGCCTGTGCACACTGGCCCAGACTTTTTGGCTCCAACCGTTTACAAGGCTTGTTACAATGGACCATTGTTCCTATTAGACTATAATAATAATATTGTGCCATTGAGACTACTTTGGTAAGATATTTTCTACCATATTTATGTGAACCTTAAATGTATGGTCTATTAATTGATTTAATTGACATGATACCTTGCTCCATTATTTCGAATACTATACTAATATCTTCCAGCATTTTTTTCTACCATCAGCCACCACTGCGCCCTAAAACTAAAATATCAGTGCTCCAAATCATGATCCCTGCAATTATCAGCACATGAATCTATATGTATTATAAGCGCTGGTCCCACATCGGATGCTCCATATACTCTAATATTTCGTTCTCTGCTGCAATCTCAAAGTGTGAACTTCCTATCAATCCTTTTTCCAATTCTGCAGGTGAGCCGAGCGGTCAGTAATAATCTCGGGCTTCTAAGCCTCTTCTCTCTGTTCAATTTCTGCTATTCCTAAACTGAGCTCTTCAGGGGTTTTAGTCTTACAGAAATGTGATATTCTTCATTCATCCCTACACGGCCTCTGACACCTTCTTATTAACTTAGAGTTGTTGGCATGGTGACATTGGGAGACAAGGGTGTGCTGAGTAACTCTGGTAAGGCACTGATTTATTGAAGACAGGAGCCAAGTATTGGAGCTGTGGAGTTAAGGCTGACGTTTTTGGTCTATAGTTTACTTGGCATTATGTCTGGAGCTAAAAAAATGATCATTTTCATACTGAGATTTTATTACAACCATTGGTTTAAAAGTCATTAAAACCCAATCTGATGATATGAAATCAATCTACTTATCTCTATCCATATCCATCATCCAACTATGATCTGTGAGGCAGTGACCGGTGTCGTATGCGAAGGTCGCTAGGTGTCCACCAGGATGTGCACAGAAGTGTTTTGAGGCCACGAGAGTGAATTGCAGTCACAGGCATAGCTGTGATTGCAGTTCAAATAAAAGTAAGTTTGATCTTGGGCAATCTGGACCTTCTGCTTTTCACTGATGTGGGGAAAATACCCCTAAACACGTGTCTGCGAATGGCGTGTCAGTTTTGGCTTCTTATTCTAAGTCATGGCTCATTAAAGGGACAATATTGAATTTTAGAATTGCTACATCTAAGGTGGCCTTAGAATTGCAGTGCTATTCTTCTTTGAATAGGCTATTTGCATAAGTGGGCCATTAACATGCAGAGAGGAATGTCTACACACATGCTACAAGTTCATTTTCTTATCTCTTATGAGTTTTGAGCATATATCTCTGTCCTGCAGAATGCTGCCAAGTCTGAAGCATCTATTTTTTAAGCCGAGTGAGATTGCATCTTTATTTATTTGTATGGCTGACCTCCTGTCATTTGAAAAGAAATAAAGCCTGAAGTCCTGTATTCTGGACTGAGTCATGAGCTTATGATGAGGGTAGTTTTCACATTAGAAATACAGAAAACACTTTACAAATGTGTCACAGAGGTCATGTGTGCATATACTGTGTGTATTTATAGTTGAAATCAGAAGTTTACATACTCTATATAAAAAGACACAGCTGCACGTTTTTCTCAGTATATGACATAAAATCAGAATAAACCTTTCCCGTTTTAGGTCAATTAGGATTATCATAATTATTAATATTTGCCAAATGCCAGAATAATGAGGGAGAGAATGTTTTAAAGCATTTTTATTACTTACTGCAAAGTCAAAAGTTTCCATCTATTTCATTAGTATTTGGTGCCATTGCCATTAAACTGAATGACTTGGGTCACATGTTTGGGATCTCCTTCCACAAGCTTCTCACAATAGTTGGTTGGAATTTGGGCCCATTCTTCCTGACTAAACTGGTGTAACTGATCCAGGTTTGTAGGTCGCCTTGCTCGCATAGGCCTTTTTTCAGCTTTGCCCATAAATTTTCAATACGATTGAGATCAGGGCTTTGTGATGGCACTCCAGAACATTGACTTTGTTATCCTTAAGCCACTTTGTTACCATTTTGGCAATATGTTTCGAGTCATTGTCCATTTGGAAGACCCATTTCCACCCAAACTTTGACTTCCTAGCTGATGTCTTGAGATGATGCTTCAGCATTGCCACATAATCCTCCATTCTCACGATGCCATCTATTTTGTGAAGTACACCAATCCATCCTGCAGCAAAACAACCCCACAACATGAAGCTGCCATCCCATGTTTCACAGTTGGGATGGTGTTCTTAGGCTTCCAAGCTCCTCCCTTTTACCTACAAGTGTAAAAATCGTCATTATGCCCAAAAAGTTCAATTTTAGTTTCATCAGATCACAGGACATGTATCCAAAAATGAAGGTCTTTGTTCCTGTGTGCATTTGCAAACATTAATCTGGCTTTTTGTATGCTTCTTTTGGAGTAATAGCTTCTTCCTGGCAGAGTGACCTTTAGGCCCATGTTGATACAGTACTTGTTTCACTGTGGATATTCATACATTCTTACCAGCTTCCGCCATCATCTTCACAAGGGCTTTTGCTTTTGTCCTTGGGTTGATATGCACATCGGACTAAAGCACGTTCATCACTGGGTCACAGAACCCGTCTCCTTCCTGAGCAGTATGATGGCTGCACATTCCCATCTTGTTTGTACTTGCATTTAATTGTTTGTACAGATGAACAAGGCACCTGAAGCTTCAAAAAACATGACATCATCATATGAGCAGTCCAGAATTGTTTAAAGGCATAGTAATCTTAGGGTATGTAAACTTTTCACTTTGCAGTAAGTAATAAAAATGCCTTAAAATATTCTCTCTCTCTCATTATTCTGGCATTTGGCAAATATTAATAATTATAGTAATCCTAATTGACCTAAAACGGGAATGGTTTATGCTGGTCAATCTCTGTCAGCGTCATTTAACTCATGCAGGAAGGGGGTATGTCATTCCACACTCATATCAGCACACCCGTGATGTGATGGTGGGCTGCTGATGGGTTGTCATGACAGCAGGGTTTCTGTTGAAGACCTCCATGCTTGTCATGAGTAGGGTTGAGCGAAACGGATCGTTCATTTTCATAAGTCGCCGACTTTTGGCAAAGTCGGCGTCTCATGAAACCCGACCTGATCCCTGTGTGGGGTCGGCCATGCGGTACGTGACTTTCACGCCAAAGTCGCGTTTCAATGATGCTAAAAGCGCCATTTCTCATCCAATGAAGGTGGACACAGAGTGTGGGCAGCGTGATGACATAGATCTCAGTCCCCATCATCTTAGAGAAGGGCATTGCAGTGATTGGCTTGCTTTCTGCCGCGTCACAGGGGCTATAAAAAGGCGTTCCCGCCGACCGCCATCTTACTGCTGCTGATCTGAGCGTAGGGAGAGGTGCCGCTTCGTCAGAAGCAGGGATAGACAGTGTTAGGCAGGGTACATTCACCCCCAAACCGCTTGTGCTGTAGCGATTTCCACTGTCCAACACCACCTTTTGTTTGCAGGGACAGTGGAAGCTACATTTTTTTTTCCTCAGCGCTGTAGCTCATTGGGCTGCCCTAGAAGGCTCCCCGATAGCTGCGTTGCTGTGTGTGTACGCCGCTGTGCAAACCAACTGCTTTTTTCAAAGCACAAATCCTGTTGTTCCTTCCTTTCTGCACAGCTATCTTGTTTGTTTGTCCACACTTTTGTGTGCAGCAGTCCTTTTTATAGCTGCCTGCCATACTTTTCTGAGATTACTGCAGGGAGATAAAGATTGGCAAGTCTGCCTCTGTGCCAGTCCTGTGTGTGGCATCTGTCTCTCCTTGTGTGCCACCGAAAACCAGTGTGTAATATTGGGCCTTTTTTTTTGGGGGGGGGTAAATTCTCCCTGTAAAAAAAAAAAATAATAGTGGGAGATAAAGATTGGCAAGTCTGCCTCTGTGCCAGTCCTGTGTGTGGCATCTGTCTCTCCTTGTGTGCCACCGAAAACCAGTGTGTAATATTGGGCCTTTTTTGGGGGGGGTAAATTCTCCCTGTAAAAAAAAAAATTAATAGTGGGAGATAAAGATTGGCAAGTCTGCCTCTGTGCCAGTCCTGTGTGTGGCATCTGTCTCTCCTTGTGTGCCACCGAAAACCAGTGTGTAATATTGGGCCATTTATTTTTTTTTTTGGTAAATTCTCCCTGTAAAAAAAATAATTAATAGTGGGAGATAAAGATTGGCAAGTCTGCCTCTGTGCCAGTCCTATGTGTGGGCATCTGTCTCTCCTTGTGTGCCACCAAAAACCAGTGTGTAATACTGGGCCATTTTTTTTTTTTTTGGTAAATTCTCCCTGTAAAAAAAATAATTAATAGTGGGAGATAAAGATTGGCAAGTCTGCCTCTGTGCCAGTCCTGTGTGTGGCATCTGTCTCTCCTTGTGTGCCACCGAAAACCAGTGTGTAATATTTGGCCTTTTTTTGGGGGGGGTAAATTCTCCCTGTAAAAAAAAGAAATTATAGTGGGAGATAAAGATTGGCAAGTCTGCCTCTGTGCCAGTCCTGTGTGTGGCATCTGTCTCTCCTTGTGTGCCACCGAAAACCAGTGTGTAATATTGGGCCTTTTTTTTGGGGGGGGGGGTAAATTCTCCCTGTAAAAAAAAAAATTAATAGTGGGAGATAAAGATTGGCAAGTCTGCCTCTGTGCCAGTCCTGTGTGTGGCATCTGTCTCTCCTTGTGTGCCACCGAAAACCAGTGTGTAATATTGGGCCTTTTTTTTTGGGGGGTAAATTCTCCCTGTAAAAAAAATAATTAATAGTGGGAGATAAAGATTGGCAAGTCTGCCTCTGTGCCAGTCCTGTGTGTGGCATCTGTCTCTCCCTGTGTGCCACCGAAAACCAGTGTGTAATATTGGGCCTTTTTTTTTTGGGGGGGGAAATTCTCCCTGTAAAAAAAATATTAATAGTGGGAGATAAAGATTGGCAAGTCTGCCTCTGTGCCAGTCCTGTGTGTGGCATCTGTCTCTCCTTGTGTGCCACCGAAAACCAGTGTGTAATATTGGGCCTTTTTTTTGGGGGGGGGGTAAATTCTCCCTGTAAAAAAAATAATTAATAGTGGGACATAAAGATTGGCAAGTCTGTTGTGAATTCTGTTCTCGAGCTCCCTCCTGTGGTTATGAATGGTACTTCGGCGAGTTCTGTTCATTGACTCCCTCTGGTGGCTGTGAGTGGAGCTGCTGGTTCTGAGATTCCTTCTCCAGCTGATCTCGTTCAGGTCTTGGCTGGCTGCTCTATTTAACTCCACTCAGATCGTTACTTGATGCCAGCTGTCAATGTCCTAGTACTGGTTCAGTTCTCTTGGATCTTTCAGATGACCTGTCTACTTCAGCAAAAGCTAAGTCCCTGCTAGCTTATTTGTTACCATTGTGTTTTTGTCCAGCTTGCTATTATATTTAATCTTGTTAGCTCGAAGCTCTGGGATGCAGAGTGGCACCACCGCGCCGTGAGTCGGTGCGGTGGTTTCTTTTGCACACTCTGCGTGGTTTTTTGTTAGTTTTTTATGCTGACCGCAAAGATACCTTTTCTATCCTCAGTCTGTTTAGTTCAGTCTGGCCTCCTATGCTGAAACCTATTTCATTCCTGTGTTTGTGACTTCCATCTTAACTCACAGTCAATATATGTGGGGGTTGCCTATTTCTTTGGGGAATTTCTCTGAGGCAAGGTAGGCTGTATTTTCTATCTTTAGGGGTAGTTAGCTCTTAGGCTGTGAAGAGGCGTCTAGGTAGAGTCAGGAACGCTCCACGGCTATTTCTAGTTGTTGTTGATAGGATTAGGGTTTGCGGTCAGCAGAGCTCCCACTTCCCAGAGCTCGTCCTGTATTGCTAGTTTGCTCATCTGGTCATTTCTAGTGCTCCTAACCACCAGCCCAACGTAACACAAGTCTGCCTCTGTGCCAGTCCTGTGTGTGGCATCTGTCTCTCCTTGTGTGCCACCGAAAACCAGTGTGTAATATTGGGCCTTTTTTTTGGGGGGGGTAAATTCTCCCTGTAAAAAAAATAATTAATAGTGGGAGATAAAGATCGGCAAGTCTGCCTCTGTGCCAGTCCTGTGTGTGGCATCTGTCTCTCCTTGTGTGCCACCGAAAACCAGTGTGTAATATTGGGCCTTTTTTTTTTGGGGGGGGGGTAAATTCTCCCTGTAAAAAAAAAAATTAATAGTGGGAGATAAAGATTGGCATTTCTGCTTGAGTGCCGGTCCTGTGTGTGCCGTCTGTCTCAAATTATTGGGGCACCGAAAACCTAGCGTGTAACATTGGGCCTGATTTTCCTTTCAGTGTCAGGCACCTATAAAGGTATATATAAATACAGAAGTTTGAGTTCACCTTATAAGTTGTTTTACAGTAACAAATACCGTTACTTTGGTTACGTTTTGCAAACAATGAGGAAGTCTAGTGGAAGAGGTTGTGGCCGTGGGCGGTCATTGTCAGCTGGTAATGATGGTAGTGGTGGTGGAGCTTCAGGTGGTCGTGGTAAAAGCAGTACAGCACCTAAGTCTCGAGTTGTTGACCAGGTTCGTCATCTGGCTACACAAGGCCTCGAACGCTCTCTTTTCTGGGAGTAGGAAAACCACTTTTGAAGCCGGAGCAGGAGGAACAAGTTTTGGCTTTCATTGCTGACTCTGCCTCTAGCTCTTTCGCCTCCTCCTCGGAAAGTACCAAATGTCAGAGCAGTGCATCGTCAGTGGATCCTCCCGGTCAGGAACAAGTCGCTTCCTTGTGTCCTTCACCCAGAACAACAGTGAAGGATGCGTCAGTCGACACAACAGGTTACTCCATGGAGCTCTTTACACATACCGTTCCTGGGTTACACAGTGAAACAGTTAACAGGCCATGCCCATTAGAAGTTGAATCGGACATGGAGTGCACAGATGCACAGCCACAGCCAGATTACTATGCTGTTCCTTTGACTCAGACCAGAACATTGCCCTCGCAGTGTACTGAGGCAGAATCAAAACCAGCGGAGACTATGGTGCCCCGTCACGAACGCTATACCACCGGCTTACACGGTGACACAGACGAAGTTGCACACGACATAGAAGAGGAGGTCATAGATGACCCAGTTGTTGACCCCGATTGGCAGCCATTGGGGGAACAGGGTGCAGGTGGCAGTAGTTCTGAAGCGGAGGAGGAGGAGCCACAGCAGGCATCAACATCACAACAGGTTCCATCTGCCGGGCCCGTATCTGGCCAAAAACGCTTGGCAAAACCAAAACCAGTTGGAGGACAGCATGGCCATCTGGTTAAAGAAGCTCAGTCTGCAATGCCTGAAAAGGTATCCGATAGTAGAAAGAGTGCAGTCTGGCATTTTTTAAACAACATCCAAATGATCAGCGCAAAGTCATCTGTCAAAAATGTTCAACTACCTTAAGCAGAGGTCAGAATCTTAAAAGTCTAAATACAAGTTGCATGCATAGACATTTATCCACCATGCATTTGCAAGCCTGGACTAACTACCAAACGTCCCTAAAGGTTGCAGCACCCTCGGCCAATGAAGCTAGTCAGCAACGCTACATCCCTTCCCTCCCTGTAAGCCCACCATTTCCCGCACCACCTGCAGTATCTGTGCAGCTTTCGTCGCCAGGCCAAAGCAGTCAGGGAATCACCAGGTTAGTAGTAGGAAACACTGCATGTAGGGCACCGGCAAGAATACCATCTCCAACCCTCTCTCAGTCACCCATGTCCACCGGCACCCCCGCTAGTTCCACCGTATGCAGCTCTCCAGTCCAGCTCACCCTTCATGAGACTCTCGTTAGGAAAAGGAAGTACTCATCCTCGCATCCGCGTACACAGGGTTTGAACGCCCACATTGCTAGACTAATCTCATTAGAGATGATGCCCTACCGGTTAGTTGAAAGCGAAGCTTTCAAAGCGCTGATGGACTACGCTGTACCACGCTATGAGCTACCCAGTCAACACTTCTTTTCTAGAAAAGCCATCCCAGCCCTCCAACAGCATGTTAAAGACCGCATCGTCCATGCACTCAGGCAGTCTGTGACTACAAAGGTGCACCTGACAACAGATGCATGGACCAGTAGGCATGGCCAGGGACGTTACGTGTCCATCACGGCACACTGGGTGAATGTGGTGGATGCAGGGTCCACAGGGGACAGCAATATTGGGACAGTTCTGCCTAGCCCACGGTCAAGGAAAGAGTTGGCTGTAGGCGTTCGCCCCCCCTCCTTCTCTTCCTCGTCCTCCTGCAGAAGCGAGAGCTCGTCCACAGACCGCAGTCGCACATCCACTCCATCCGCAGCTGCCACTGTTGCACACCAGGTGTGCCATTATGGGACAGCTAGTGGCAAGCGTCAGCAGGCTGTATTGGCAATGAAGTGTTTGGGCGACAACAGACACACCGCGGAAGTTCTGTCTGAGTTCTTGCAGAAAGAAACTCAGTCATGGCTGGGCACTGTACATCTTGAGGCAGGCAAGGTAGTGAGTGATAATGGAAGGAATTTCATGGCTGCCATAGCCCTTTCCCAAATGAAACACATTCCTTGCCTGGCTCACACCTTAAACCTGGTGGTGCAGTGCTTCCTGAAAAGTTATCCGGGGTTACCCGACCTGCTCCTCAAAGTGCGCAGACTTTGCTCGCATATCCGCCGTTCGCCCGTACACTCCAGCCGTATGCAGAACTATCAGCGGTCTTTGAACCTTCCCCAGCATCGCCTAATCATTGACGTTGCCACAAGGTGGAACTCCACACTGCACATGCTTCAGAGACTGTGCGAACAGAGGCGTGCTGTTATGTTTTTGTGGGAGGATACACATACACGGGCAGGCAGTTGGATGGCAGACATGGAGTTGTCAGGTGTGCAGTGGTCGAAGCTACAAGACCTGTGTCAAGTCGTTCAGTGTTTTGAGGAATGCACACGGCTGGTTAGTGCAGACAACGCCATAATAAGCATGAGCATCCCCCTAATGCGTCTGCTGATGCAAAGTTTGACGCACATAAAGGAGCAGGCGTCTGCAGCCGAGGAAGAGGAAAGCCTTGATGACAGTCAGCCATTGTCTGGTCAGGGCCGTGTAGAGGACGCGGTAGCGGGCAAAGAGGAGGAGGAGGAGGACGAGGAGGATGATGGGGACGAGGACTTTTTTAATGAGGAAGCTTCTCCTGGGCCAACCGAAATTAGTGGCGTTGCAAGGCCGGGTTCTGTTTTTTTAAGGGAGACAAGTGACGTAGATTTGCCTGTAACTGCCCCTCAAACCAGCACAACTGCAGATTTGACAACTGGAACTTTGGCCCACATGGCGGATTATGCCTTACGCATCCTCAAAAGTGACCCACGCATTATTAAAATGATGAGAGATGACGATTACTGGTTGGCCTGCATCCTTGATCCTCGCTATAAAGGCAAATTGCAAAATATTATGCCACATGAGAACCTCGAACAAATATTAGCAACCAAACAAGCTACTCTTGTAGACCGTTTGATTCAGGCATTCCCATCACACAGGTGATGGTTCTCACACGAGCTGCAGGGGGCTACAGGGCAGAGGTGTTAGAGGTGCACAAATCAGAAGTGGCGTTGGACAGAGGGGTTTTCTGACCAGGTTGTGGAGCGATTTCGCAATGACCGCAGACAGGACAGGTACTGCAGCATCTATTCAAAGTGACAGGAGACATTTGTCCAGTATGGTTACTAACTATTTTTCATCCCTTATCGATGTTCTCCCTCAACCGTCATTCCCATTTGATTACTGGGCATCCAAATTAGACACCTGGCCTGAATTGGCAGAATATGCATTGCAGGAGCTTGCTTGCCCAGCAGCTAGTGTGCTATCAGAAAGAGTATTCAGTGCTGCTGGTTCAATATTAACCAAAAAAAGGACTCGTCTGGCTACCCAAAATGTGGATGATCTAACCTTCATTAAAATGAACCACTCCTGGATTTCAAATTATTTTGCCCCACCTTTCCCGGCTGACACCTAGCTTTCCTATAAAAAGGTCTTGCTTGTGGACTGGTCTTACTGAGTGTTCCAATCTCTTAATTTGCAGCAGCTGTTTGTCCAGCATACGACATGTTTACACCTCCCTCAATGGGAAAACTCCCCCCACGGGGTCGTGGTCTCGCCACTTGGCGCAAGCACCCGTTAGAGTGCCGTTTGTCTGAAGAGGTGGGTGTGCCCGCTTTTGGTCGACGGCACTGCCACTGGGTCCCTCATAGTACAATAAAGTGTCTCTGGCGGTGGTGGCGCGCACCCAACGTCAGACACACCGTTGTAACATGAGGGGCCCTGGGACAGTACCGCTGGCCACAAGAGAGTTCACCCCCCCAGCTCAAACTGTGCTCTACCACGTGCAAAATTATCTCTCACAGCTCCACCAATGTTTAGTCTATGCACTGACATCATTCAATGCCTGGCACTGACAATACCAATTTGTTGACATCTATGATGCTAGTTAAAGTAGTCTGGGTCAGTGTCCTATATTGACACCAGTAAATACTTACTGCCAAATTACTATGTCAGAAACTCAGCAGATGAGCCCACCCCTGTACCTAAGTATGTCACACTTTTGTTTTTTTTGTTTTGTTGTTTTGCGAGACATTAACATCTATTTATTTTTTGGGAGTACTACCTGTGTCAGACACTCCTTGCAATCGTCCTCCACTGACCACACCAATGCTGCCTGTGTATCCATGTAACCGATTTAAAACTGCCTTGAGCCTATTTTTAGTTATTTTAGGCCTAGTACGCCTGTCTGCGGTCCGTCCTTGCAATCCTCCTCCTCCGCTGACCACAATGCTGCCTGTGTATCCATGTAACCGATTTAAAACTGCCTTGAGCCTATTTTTAGTTATTTTAGGCCTAGTACGCCTGTCTGCGGTCCCTCCTTGCAATCCTCCTCCTCCGCTGACCACAATGCTGCCTGTGTATCCATGTAACCGATTTAAAACTGCCTTGAGTCTATTTTTAGTTATTTTAGGCCTAGTACGCCTGTCTGCGGTCCGTCCTTGCAATCCTCCTCCTCCGCTGACCACAATGCTGCCTGTGTATCCATGTAACCGATTTAAAACTGCCTTGAGCCTATTTTTATTTATTTTAGGCCTAGTACGCCTGTCTGCGGTCCGTCCTTGCAATCCTCCTCCTCCGCTGACCACAATGCTGCCTGTGTATCCATGTAACCGATTTAAAACTGCCTTGAGCCTATTTTTATTTATTTTAGGCCTAGTATGCCTGTCTGCGGTCCGTCCTTGCAATCCTCCTCCCACGCTGACCACAATGCTGCCTGTGTATCCATGTAACCGATTTAAAACTGCCTTGAGCCTATTTTTATTTATTTTAGGCCTAGTACGCCTGTCTGCGGTCCGTCCTTGCAATCCTCCTCCTCCGCTGACCACAATGCTGCCTGTGTATCCATGTAACCGATTTAAAACTGCCTTGAGCCTATTTTTAGTTATTTTAGGCCTAGTACGCCTGTCTGCGGTCCCTCCTTGCAATCCTCCTCCTCTGCTGACCACAATGCTGCCTGTTGTGAATTAGACTTTTTTGGCTCCCTCTTGTGGTCACTAGTGATATGACTCTGGGATTGTCTTTCCTCAGTTTGGCACCCACCTGGGTCGTTAGTCCAGGGGTGTTGCTATATAAACTTCCTGAATTCTCAGTCTGGTGCCTGGCATCGTTGTAGTCAGTTCCTTTCTGTTTGCTCCTGTCTGCTGGTCCTGGATCTTGCAAAATTAAGCTAAGTCCCGCTTCTTGGTTTTTTGGTTATTTGCATTGTTCTTATTTTTTTGTCCAGCTTGTACTAAATGTGATTCCTGATTTTGCTGGAAGCTCTAGGGGGCTGGTATTCTCCCCCCGGGCCGTTAGACGGTTCGGGGGTTCTTGAATATCCAGCGTGGAAATTTTGATAGGGTTTTTGCTGACCGTATAAGTCATCTTACTATATTCTGCTATTAGTCAGTGGGCCTCTCTTTGCTAAATATCTAGTTCATTCTTACGTTTGTCTTTTCTTCTTACCTCACCGTTATTATTTGTTGAGGGCTTGTATCCAACTTTTGGGGTCTTTTCTCTGGAGGCAAGAAAGGTCTATCTTTTCCCTTCTAGGGTTAGTTAGTTCTCCGGCTGGCACGAGACGTCTAGAACCAACGTAGGCACGTTCCCCGGCTGCTGCTATTTGTGGTGCTAGGATTAGATATACGGTCAGCCCAGTTACCACTGCCCTATGAGCTGGTTTTTTGTGTTTGCAGACTTGGTATTTACTTTTGAGACCCTCTGCCATTGGGGTCATAACAGCGGCCTGTGTATCCATGGAACCGATTTAAAACTGCCTTGAGCCTATTTTTAGTTATTTTGGGCCTAGTATGCCTGTCTGCGGTCCGTCCTTGCAATCCTCCTCCTCCGCTGACCACAATGCTGCCTGTGTATCCATGTAACCGATTTAAAACTGCCTTGAGCCTATTTTTAGTTATTTTAGGCCTAGTACGCCTGTCTGCGGTCCCTCCTTGCAATCCTCTTCCTCCGCTGACCACAATGCTGCCTGTGTATCCATGTAACCGATTTAAAACTGCCTTGAGCCTATTTTTAGTTATTTTAGGCCTAGTACGCCTGTCTGCGGTCCGTCCTTGCAATCCTCCTCCTCCGCTGACCACAATGCTGCCTGTGTATCCATGTAACCGATTTAAAACTGCCTTGAGCCTATTTTTAGTTATTTTAGGCCTAGTACGCCTGTCTGCGGTCCCTCCTTGCAATCCTCCTCCTCTGCTGACCACAATGCTGCCTGTGTATCCATGTAACCGATTTAAATCTGCCTTGAGTCTATTTTTAGTTATTTTAGGCCTAGTATGCCTGTCTGCGGTCCGTCCTTGCAATCCTCCTCCTCCGCTGACCACAATGCTGCCTGTGTATCCATGTAACCGATTTAAAACTGCCTTGAGCCTATTTTTATTTATTTTAGGCCTAGTACGCCTGTCTGCGGTCCCTCCTTGCAATCCTCCTCCTCCGCTGACCACAATGCTGCCTGTGTATCCATGTAACCGATTTAAAACTGCCTTGAGCCTATTTTTAGTTATTTTAGGCCTAGTACGCCTGTCTGCGGTCCCTCCTTGCAATCCTCCTCCTCTGCTGACCACAATGCAGCCTGTGTATCCATGTAACCGATTTAAAACTGCCTTGAGCCTATTTTTATTTATTTTAGGCCTAGTACGCCTGTCTGCGGTCCGTCCTTGCAATCCTCCTCCTCCGCTGACCACAATGCTGCCTGTGTATCCATGTAACCGATTTAATACTGCCTTGAGCCTATTTTTATTTATTTTAGGCCTAGTATGCCTGTCTGCGGTCCGTCCTTGCAATCCTCCTCCTCCGCTGACCACAATGCTGCCTGTGTATCCATGTAACCGATTTAAAACTGCCTTGAGCCTATTTTTATTTATTTTAGGCCTAGTACGCCTGTCTGCGGTCCGTCCTTGCAATCCTCCTCCTCCGCTGACCACAATGCTGCCTGTGTATCCATGTAACCGATTTAAAACTGCCTTGAGCCTATTTTTATTTATTTTAGGCATAGTACGCCTGTCTGCGGTCCCTCCTTGCAATCCTCCTCCTCCGCTGACCACAATGCTGCCTGTGTATCCATGTAACCGATTTAAAACTGCCTTGAGCCTATTTTTAGTTATTTTAGGCCTAGTACGCCTGTCTGCGGTCCCTCCTTGCAATCCTCCTCCTCTGCTGACCACAATGCTGCCTGTGTATCCATGTAACCGATTTAAATCTGCCTTGAGTCTATTTTTAGTTATTTTAGGCCTAGTATGCCTGTCTGCGGTCCGTCCTTGCAATCCTCCTCCTCCGCTGACCACAATGCTGCCTGTGTATCCATGTAACCGATTTAAAACTGCCTTGAGCCTATTTTTATTTATTTTAGGCCTAGTACGCCTGTCTGCGGTCCCTCCTTGCAATCCTCCTCCTCCGCTGACCACAATGCTGCCTGTGTATCCATGTAACCGATTTAAAACTGCCTTGAGCCTATTTTTAGTTATTTTAGGCCTAGTACGCCTGTCTGCGGTCCCTCCTTGCAATCCTCCTCCTCTGCTGACCACAATGCAGCCTGTGTATCCATGTAACCGATTTAAAACTGCCTTGAGCCTATTTTTATTTATTTTAGGCCTAGTACGCCTGTCTGCGGTCCGTCCTTGCAATCCTCCTCCTCCGCTGACCACAATGCTGCCTGTGTATCCATGTAACCGATTTAATACTGCCTTGAGCCTATTTTTATTTATTTTAGGCCTAGTATGCCTGTCTGCGGTCCGTCCTTGCAATCCTCCTCCTCCGCTGACCACAATGCTGCCTGTGTATCCATGTAACCGATTTAAAACTGCCTTGAGCCTATTTTTATTTATTTTAGGCCTAGTACGCCTGTCTGCGGTCCGTCCTTGCAATCCTCCTCCTCCGCTGACCACAATGCTGCCTGTGTATCCATGTAACCGATTTAAAACTGCCTTGAGCCTATTTTTATTTATTTTAGGCATAGTACGCCTGTCTGCGGTCCCTCCTTGCAATCCTCCTCCTCCGCTGACCACAATGCTGCCTGTGTATCCATGTAACCGATTTAAAACTGCCTTGAGCCTATTTTTAGTTATTTTAGGCCTAGTACGCCTGTCTGCGGTCCGTCCTTGCAATCCTCCTCCTCCGCTGACCACAATGCTGCCTGTGTATCCATGTAACCGATTTAAAACTGCCTTGAGCCTATTTTTATTTATTTTAGGCATAGTACGCCTGTCTGCGGTCCCTCCTTGCAATCCTCCTCCTCCGCTGACCACAATGCTGCCTGTGTATCCATGTAACCGATTTAAAACTGCCTTGAGCCTATTTTTAGTTATTTTAGGCCTAGTACGCCTGTCTGCGGTCCGTCCTTGCAATCCTCCTCCTCCGCTGACCACAATGCTGCCTGTGTACCCCTGGAACCTATTTTAAAGTGCAAAGAGCCTATTTCTTTATTTTATGTAATATTAAAAAAGCCATGATGGACTACGCTGTCCCACGCTACGAGCTACCCAGTCGACACTTCTTTTGCAAGAAAAGCCATCCCAGCCCTCCACCAGCACCACCTCCATTGTCCATGCACTCTGGCAATCTGTGAGTACAAAGGTGCACCTGACAACAGACGCATGGACCTGTAGGCATGGCCACGGAAGGTTACGTGTCCATTACAGCACAATGGGTTAATGTGGTGGATGCATGGTCCACAGGGGACAGCCTACTAAGTCTGTCTGCAGTCCCTAATTCAAATTTTCCTCCACTGTCTAAATCTGAGCTTCAACCTTCTGGCTCTCCTTAAGTGCTTTTTTTAAAAAAATTGGTGGTTGGGGCCTAATAACTATGTTTGCCGCTCCCTGGTGTTGTCCTCCTCCTGAGTGTTCTCCTCCTCCTTGGTGTTCTCCTCCAGGTTGCCTTGTCTGAGCTTCAACCTTCTGGCTCTCATTAAGTGCTTTTTTAACAAAAAATTGATGGTTACGGCCTACTAACGGTGTCTGCCGCTCCCTGGTGTTGTCCTCCACTGTATAAAGCTGAGCTTCAGTCTTTAGGCTTTCGGCCTATAGTATCAGATATTAAACTGCATTTGGCCTTCAACTTTGGTTACGGCCTACTAACGGTGTCTGCCGCTCCCTGGTGTTGTCCTCCACTGAATAAATCTGAGCTTCAACCTTCTGGCTCTCCTTAAGTGCTTTTTTAAAAAAATTGGTGGTTGGGGCCTAATACCTCTGTTTGCCGCTCCCTGGTGTTGTCCTCAACTGAATAAATCTGAGCTTCAACCTTCTGGCTCTCCTTAAGTGCTTTTTTTAAAAAAATTGGTGGTTGGGGCCTAATACCTCTGTTTGCCGCTCCCTGGTGTTGTCCTCAACTGAATAAATCTGAGCTTCAACCTTCTGGCTCTCCTTAAGTGCTTTTTTTAAAAAAATTGGTGGTTGGGGCCTAATACCTCTGTTTGCCGCTCCCTGGTGTTGTCATCAACTGGATAAATCTGAGCTTCAACCTTCTGGCTCTCCTTAAGTGCTTTTTTAACAAAAAATTGGTGGTTACGGCCTACTAACGGTGTCTGCCGCTCCATGGTGTTGTCCTCCACTGTATAAAGCTGAGCTTCAGTCTTTAGGCTTTTGGCCTATAGTAGCAGATACTAAACTGCATTTGGCCTACTAGTGTGGTTGGGCCCTTAAAACAGTGTCTGCTGCTCCTGGGTTTGCTACTCCACTGAACAAAGCAATGCCACCTGTTTAGTCCTGTTACCAATTTTGAACTGCATTTAGTCTACTTTATTCTTTGGCCCTATATCTGTGTTTAGTACTCCTCATCCTGCCCATTGCCCAGCCACTGCTAGATGAGTCTGCTGGTACATTGACCTAGACCACTACATTCCCCTTGCACTCTACACAGCCAGAATCTGACCCTGCTGAAAGTAAGGTTCCCCTTCCCGCATGTTATACCACCTTACACAGGGACAAAGAGGAAGGTGCAGATGAAAGTGCAGGTTCCTTCATCAGGTGGGGGGCATACTCATTGGCGACGTCACTGGCACAGGGCCCCTCAGAGTACGCAAAAGTGTCGCTGCTGGTGGGAGGCGCCCCCGCCGTGCAAACACACCACTGTACTTTGAGGGGCCCTGTGCCAGTGCCAATGCCAACGAGTGGGCCCCCCCTGCTTGCTTAGGATCACAGCACTTGCAAACTTGACATACTTACCTCTCACTGCTCCACCGCCGTGACGTAGTCCACGTTTCCTGGGCCCACTAAAACCTTGAACCAGCTCTACCCCCCCACAACTTTTGCCAAATGACCCCCAATTTCCAATGCCCAACTATTATTATAAAGTTAATTAAGATTGACAAGCTTCAGAAACAAGAATGGATGTTTTTGGCATTAAAATGGGCACTGTAGGTGTTTTCCTGGCCTCCACTCACTGCCAACTATGCTTCCCCATTGACTTGCATTGGGTTTCGTGTTTCGGTCGATCCCCGACTTTTAGCGATAATCGGCCGACTGCACTCGACTCAACTTTGGACAAAGTCGGGTTTCGCAAAACCCGACTCGATCTTAAAAAAATGAAAGTCGCTCAACCCTAGTCATGACGATTCTCCTGTAGCTGGTGTTCAAAGAAGACTGAGATTTTCACTATACATAGCAGTGCTGATGCACTGCAATGTATAGCACAAGGCATCAGATGATCACAGCTTCAAGTCCCCTAAGGAGACTATTAAATACACTAAAAAGTGAAAAAAATATGAAAAAAATACAAAAGTTCACATCACCCCTCTTTTACCCCATTTAAAATAAAACAATTATAAAAAATTAAAAATACACATATTTAGTATCGCTGCTTTTGTAGAAGTACAATCTATCAAAATATAAAATAAATAATCCGATCGGTAAATGGCATAACGAGAAAAAAATAGAAACGTCAGAATTATGTTTTTTTGACCGCTGTAGCATTGCAATAAAATGCAATAAGACTAATCAAAATATTGTATCTACACCAAAATGTTATTCATAAAAACGTCAGCTCAGGGTGAAAAAATTAAGTACGTACCGTACACACAGCCCCATATCCTGAAAATTAAAAATGTTGTTGGTCTCGGAAAATAGGTACATATTCAAAAATATTTTTATAAATTTTCCGATTTTTTTTCACCATTTAAATAAAAAAAAAAGCAATAAATGTTTGATATCTGCATAATTGTACTGACCTGGAGAATCATATTGCCAGGTCAGTTTTACTGTAAAGCGAACATGGTAAGTAAAAAAATTTTTTTTTGTAGAATTACAACTTCGTGCCATGGACTGGACTTACCTTGGAGGGGCATGACTTGGTGTCTACCAGGTCTTCGCTAGAGCCTCTGATGGTGAGAATAGACTTGGCCCACGATAGACACAACGCACCACTCCAGGGCAGGGGCAGAGACAATGGTATGAGGTACAGGATGACAAAAGCAAACACATCTTCAGAGAATCCGAGGGCAGGGGTTCAGTATATGTTGCCCAGGTCTGGAGTGGAGAGGTCAGGATTTGGTAAACGAGTGGGGTCAGTAGCAGGAGAGAGAATAAACATACACCCACAGAGACAAGCAACTGGGTACCAACGATCGGGCATTGAGTGGGGGAGGAGCTGCCTAATAAACCTGCTGCAACCTAGGGATAGACTGGGGAAGGCAAACCCTGCAGGACACAGCAGGGTTAAATTTCTGTAGGATGTGGCTGTGCCTCCCTATAGCCAGGTGGAGATTCCCTAGGAGCAGAGCTGGCAGTGAGCACAAGGCAGCACAGGACGATGGTCAGATGTTGGGGAAGCAGAGTGGTGAATGCAGTAAGTAGGGTGGCGCTGAAAAGCTGTGCAAGATGCCGGAATGACAACGAAAATGAAAAAACGGAAAATCGTTCGGTCATGAAGAGATTAAATGTAGTTGTCATAGATTGACAGTACATAAAGTGACATCACCTGCTCATTTCACAAAATCAAGCCATCCAGCAGTCAGAGCAAGCCTCAAGTTGTCCCACAGTATCTGGGACAAGTGGTGAGAGTGCCACGACTTGGAGCTACGCCTGTTTCACTGCCAGGTGGCAGTTATCCTTCTCTTTATTCATTTCCTGTGGATCTTGCTCAACTGATAAGACCTCATCCCTAGCATGCACAAGGCACATTGTTGATTCCACACACCACCCTCATTATTTTTGCTCATGCAAGGCAAAGAACTACCAAGCTGTTTTGCAGCTTGAAAGCCTGGAGGAGGCTCTGGGATTTAGAAAGAAAATTTCTTTGCCTTTGGACCACCCCTTCAAGCTTTGTTACCTACTCTGTGCACCTTTGGCTGAGCAAGAGCCTGCCTCACGTGTGACTGACCAGCAGACCCCTCTGCAATCCATGCAGAAACAACGTTACCCTGCATGTGCCAGGGTGAGGGCTCCAACAAGAATCTGAGGCAGCAGCAGCAACACCTACAATGTACGTAATTGACATGACTGACCACGACCAGATATTTTTATGCCATTACAAGATCCTGATGCAAATCAGCAAACACAGACACACCGTCCGAACAGACAATTCCAGCCAAACCTAGATTGTCTTTTCTCAGGCGGATGCCCTGAGCTCCAATCCCATTGATTTCTGGGTCAACATATTGGACCAATGGCAAGAACTGGCTCAGTTTGTAATGGGAGTACTGTCGTGTCCAGCCTTTGACAGTGTTTGTCAAACCAATGCGGACCAGGTTATCAGCCACAAGCATGGAAAATTTAACATTTGTCAAAATGAATCAGGCGGGGATCATTGTAGGCTTTCATGCACTGAAGGCTGATGCCAATGATTAAATCGACCATACCATCTGGCTGCTTGGCTGACTGTCCATTGACTGTCGTCTACACTGTTCTGATGCCACCCCGTGCCGATGTAACACACTCTACTGGGCATTTACTCCCGGTCCATTATACCATCTATACTGTAGTACAGATACTAGCCCTAAACTGCCAAGTATGTCATGGTCTGTCCCATCTTGACTCTCTACTACTTATTACTACCGACAATGGGTAACGTGCTATTATGTTTTTCTACCCTCAAGACACAGCTCTCAAAATAGGGATAATTTTTTAAAAGGCTTTTGGCAACAAGCTATAACTTCATGGTAAAAACAGTTCTAGTTCTCCTGTTTTTCTATCTGCAGAGAAAAGAGGACATTTTTAGAAGGTTTGATAAAAAACGTTTGTAATTGCCTATTCATTTTTGATTAGGAAATCAGTTGTGTACCCCCAAAATGGGATAATTTCACTTCTATTTGAGAGGACATTAGTTTTTCTCATGCAAAATAATATGGTTCACCTGTTTTGCCTACCTAATTAAAGGGATAATTTTTGGACAGCTTATTAAAAGCTATCATTCCTTTATTTAGCAGAGTGCAATGTAGTGTTGAGCATTCCGATACCGCAAGTATCGGGTATCGGCCGATACTTGCGGTATCGGAATTCCGATACCGGGATTCCGATACTTGCCGCGTATCGGATACCGGAATCGGAAGTTCCAAGATTCAAACTGCACGAATTCAGCCAATGAGAATGATTCCAAGTGTGGGCACATCCTGTTCAGCATGGAGGGCATGAAACTACTGGCAAGGCTGTGATTGGCTGCTGAAATGATGTCATGCTGCAGTTTAAAAGTCGCTGGTGCCATTTTGCGCTCACTCTGCTGTGAATTCAGTTAGTGACAGGACGCTGTTTGCTGACTGAGGGCCAGTTTAGAGATAGCGATTTGCTTCATTGTTCTTTTCCAAGGCTAATTTAGCAACCGCTGTGTTCACCTACTAATCACCTTGCTTTTGCCTTGCAGCGCTATTTTCACAGCGATCTGCAAGGTCTCTGTGTGTGTGTGTGTGTGTGTGTGTGCAGCCCACTCTCTAGTCTGTGTGCAGCCATAGGCCATAGCTGGTTGTATTCAGTTCAGGGAGGGTGGTTCACTGCCTCATACTGTTCTATTTTTTTTTTTTTTTCAAGTAGTGCAGGCTGCTGCACATATTTTCAAAAAATTCCTATTAGTGTCTTTCCACCCGTATCCAGCTAACTTGTGGAAAAACACTACATAGGACAACGTAGAGGAGTGTTTTTGGGCCTTGCAGCGCCATTTACAGCTGTCTGCACGGTCTCCGTGTGACTGCAGCTCGCCCTGTAGTCTGTGTGCAGCCATAGCCGGTTGTATCCAGCTCAGGGTTCTTCACTGCGTCATACCGTAAAATCAATTTTCCTTTTGTTTTAAGTAGTGCAGGCTGCTGCACATTTTTTCAAAAAATTCCTATTAGTGTCTTTCCACCCGTATCCAGCTAACTTGTGGAATAACACTACATAGGATAACGTAGAGGAGTGTTTTTGGGCCTTGCAGCGCCGTTTACGGCTGTCTGCATGGTCTCCGTGTGACTGCAGCTCGCCCTGTAGTCTGTGTGCAGCCATAGCCGGTTGTATCCAGCTCAGGGTTCTTCACTGCGTCATACCGTAAAATCAATTTTCCTTTTGTTTTAAGTAGTGCAGGCTGCTGCACATTTTTTCAAAAAATTCCTATTAGTGTCTTTCCACCCGTATCCAGCTAACTTGTGGAAAAACACTACATAGGACAATGTAGAGGAGTGTTTTTGGGCCTTGCAGCGCCGTTTACGGCTGTCTGCACGGTCTCCGTGTGACTGCAGCTCGCCCTGTAGTCTGTGTGCAGCCATAGCCGGTTGTATCCAGCTCAGGGTTCTTCACTGCGTCATACCGTAAAATCAATTTTCCTTTTGTTTTAAGTAGTGCAGGCTGCTGCACATTTTTCAAAAAATTCCTATTAGTGTCTTTCCACCCGTATCCAGCTAACTTGTGGAAAAACACTACATAGGACAACGTACAGGAGTGTTTTTGGGCCTTGCAGCGCCGTTTACGGCTGTCTGCACGGTCTCCGTGTGACTGCAGCTCGCCCTGTAGTCTGTGTGCAGCCATAGCCGGTTGTATCCAGCTCAGGGTTCTTCACTGCGTCATACCGTAAAATCAATTTTCCTTTTGTTTTAAGTAGTGCAGGCTGCTGCACATTTTTTCAAAAAATTCCTATTAGTGTCTTTCCACCCGTATCCAGCTAACTTGTGGAATAACACTACATAGGACAATGTAGAGGAGTGTTTTTGGGCCTTGCAGCGCCGTTTACGGCTGTCTGCACGGTCTCCGTGTGACTGCAGCTCTCCCTGTTGTCAGTTCAGCCCCCCAAAAATAAATAAATAATAAAGTTCACCAAACACACCACTTTACATTTGTGTAGGCCACATTAGCTCATATTAAAGTCTAGTCCACACTTTAGAAAATTAGTGTTTCTTATACCTGTTAGGAGTTGTTCAGGAATAAGCACACAAAGCCGTTAGTACTTTTCTGCTTATCTTTATCAGTCAACCAAGATGAAGAAGGCAGGGAGTAAGGCACGTGGGCGTGGGCGCGGAGCACAGAGAGGACGTGGGGATTCTGTGCCTGCTGCGGGCACCGGTGACTCATCAGCACCCACTTTCAGCAGGGAACAGTCGTTCATGCGCAGCATTGTCGGAGAGCGCCGTACACCGCTGCTGCGTGAAGACCAAATTGAAGCCGTTGTTGGATGGATGGCAGCTAATGCATCGACTTCAATTAGTGCCACATCCTCTCAGACACAGAGCACTGGAGAGCACCCATCTGTCTCTTCACCACCTGCCAAATTGCCCAGGCAGACAGAGAGCTGTTGTGAATTAGACTTTTTTGGCTCCCTCTTGTGGTCTCTAGTGATATGACTCTGGGATTGTCTTTCCTCAGTTTTGCACCCACCTGGGTCGTTAGTCCCAGTTCTTGGTTTTTTGGTTATTTGCATTGCTCTTATTTTTTGTCCAGCTTGTACTAAATGTGATTCCTGATTTTGCTGGAAGCTCTAGGGGGCTGGTATTCTCCCCCCGGGCCGTTAGACGGTTCGGGGGTTCTTGAATATCCAGCGTGGATATTTTTGATAGGGTTTTTGCTGACCGTATAAGTCATCTTACTATATTCTGCTATTAGTCAGTGGGCCTCTCTTTGCTAAATACCTAGTTCATTCTTACGTTTGTCTTTTCTTCTTACCTCACCGTTATTATTTGTTGGGGGCTTGTATCCAACTTTTGGGGTCTTTTCTCTGGAGGCAAGAAAGGTCTATCTTTTCCCTTCTAGGGTTAGTTAGTTCTTCGGCTGGCGCGAGACGTCTAGAACCAACGTAGGCACGTTCCCCGGCTGCTGCTATTTGTGGTGCTAGGATTAGATATACGGTCAGCCCAGTTACCACTGCCCTATGAGCTGGTTTTTTGTGTTTGCAGACTTGGTATTTACTTTTGAGACCCTCTGCCATTGGGGTCATAACAGTATGCCAGGCCTAAGTTGAATGTTTAATGCATTGCAGAAGTGGGATAATAAGAAAGGAAATTCTGAGTTTTTTTTTTTTTTCCTCTCTTTCTTCCTCCCCTTTACCTCTGAGTGGCTTGAGCCTGCTGCAGACATGAATGTCCAGACCTTGATTACAAGTGTAGATCAGCTTGCTGCTCGTGTGCAGGGCATACAAGATTTTGTTACCAGTAGTCCAATGTCTGAACCTAAAATACCTATTCCTGAACTGTTCTCTGGAGACCGATTTAAGTTTAGGAATTTCAGGAATAATTGTAAATTGTTTCTATCTCTGAGATCCCGTTCATCTGGAGACTCAGCTCAGCAAGTTAAAATTGTTATCTCTTTCTTACGGGGCGACCCACAGGATTGGGCTTTCTCGCTAGCGCCAGGAGATCCGGCATTGGCAAATATTGATGCGTTTTTTCTGGCGCTCGGATTGCTTTACGAGGAACCCAATCTTGAAATTCAGGCAGAAAAAGCCTTGCTGGCTATTTCTCAGGGCCAGGATGAAGCTGAAGTGTATTGCCAAAAATTTCGGAAATGGTCCGTGCTTACTCAGTGGAATGAGTGTGCTCTGGCCGCAAATTTCAGAAATGGCCTTTCTGAAGCCATTAAGAATGTGATGGTGGGTTTCCCCATTCCTACAAGTCTGAATGATTCCATGGCGCTGGCTATTCAAATTGACCGGCGTTTGCGGAAGCGCAAAGCCGCTAATCCTCTGGTGGTGTTGTCTGAACAAACACCTGATTTAATGCAATGTGGTAGAATTCAGACTAGAAATGAACGGAAAAATCATAGACGTCAGAATGGGTTGTGTTTTTACTGTGGTGATTCTACACATGTTATATCAGCATGCTCTAAACGCCTAATAAGGGTTGTTAGTCCTGTCGCCATTGGTAATTTGCAACCTAAATTTATTTTGTCTGTGACTTTAATTTGCTCATTGTCCTCCTACCCTGTTATGGCGTTTGTGGATTCAGGTGCTGCCCTGAGTCTTATGGATCTGTCATTTGCCAAGCGCTGTGGTTTTGTTCTTGAGCCGTTGGTAAATCCTATCCCTCTTAGAGGTATTGATGCTACGCCATTGGCGGAAAATAAACCGCAGTTTTGGACACAGGTAACCATGTGCATGACTCCTGAACATCGGGAGGTGATTCGTTTTCTTGTTCTGCATAAAATGCATGATTTGGTCGTTTTGGGTCTGCCATGGTTACAGACCCATAATCCAGTCTTGGATTGGAAGGCAATGTCTGTGTCAAGTTGGGGCTGTCAGGGAATTCATGGTGATTCCCCGCCGGTGTCTATTGCTTCCTCTACTCCTTCGGAAGTTCCTGAGTATTTGTCTGATTATCAGGATGTATTCAGCGAGTCCAGGTCCAGTGCTCTGCCTCCTCATAGGGACTGTGACTGCGCTATAGATTTGATTTCGGGTAGTAAATTTCCTAAGGGAAGATTATTTAATCTGTCTGTACCTGAGCATACCGCAATGCGTTCGTATATCAAGGAATCTCTGGAGAAGGGGCATATCCGTCCATCCTCTTCCCCTCTTGGTGCGGGATTCTTTTTTGTGGCCAAGAAGGACGGATCTTTGAGACCTTGTATTGACTATCGGCTTCTGAATAAAATCACTGTTAAATTTCAGTATCCTTTGCCTCTGTTGTCGGACTTGTTTGCCCGGATTAAAGGTGCCAAGTGGTTCACCAAGATAGATCTTCGTGGTGCGTACAACCTTGTGCGCATTACGCAAGGAGATGAATGGAAAACTGCATTTAATACGCCCGAAGGTCATTTTGAGTACTTGGTGATGCCTTTTGGGCTCTCTAATGCTCCTTCAGTGTTTCAGTCCTTTATGCATGATATTTTCCGGAAGTATCTGGATAAATTTATGATTGTTTATCTGGATGATATTCTGTTTTTTTCTGATGATTGGGACTCGCATGTAGAGCAGGTCAGGATGGTGTTTCAGGTTTTGCGTGAGAATGCTTTGTTTGTTAAGGGCTCAAAGTGTCTCTTTGGAGTACAGAAGGTTCCCTTTTTGGGTTTTATTTTTTCCCCTTCTGCGGTGGAGATGGACCCAGTCAAGGTCCGAGCTATTCATGATTGGACTCAACCCACGTCAGTTAAGAGTCTTCAGAAGTTCTTGGGTTTTGCTAACTTCTACCGTCGTTTTATCGCTAACTTTTCTAGCGTTGTTAAACCTTTGACGGATATGACCAAGAAAGGTTCAGATGTTTCTAACTGGGCTCCTGCAGCCGTGGAAGCTTTCCAAGAGTTGAAGCGTCGGTTTACTTCGGCGCCTGTTTTGTGCCAGCCTGATGTCTCACTTCCCTTTCAGGTTGAAGTGGATGCTTCTGAGATTGGGGCAGGGGCCGTTTTGTCACAGAGAGGCCCTGGTTGCTCTGTAATGAGACCATGTGCTTTTTTCTCTAGGAAGTTTTCGCCTGCTGAGCGGAATTATGATGTTGGCAATCGGGAGTTGTTGGCCATGAAGTGGGCATTTGAGGAGTGGCGTCATTGGCTCGAGGGTGCTAAGCATCGTGTGGTGGTCTTGACTGATCACAAAAATCTGATGTATCTCGAGTCTGCTAAACGCCTGAATCCTAGACAGGCCCGTTGGTCATTGTTTTTCTCCCGTTTTGACTTTGTGGTCTCGTATTTACCAGGTTCAAAGAATGTGAAGGCTGATGCTCTTTCAAGGAGCTTTGTGCCTGACTCTCCTGGAGTCGCAGAACCAGTTGGTATTCTTAAAGAGGGAGTTATCTTGTCAGCCATTTCTCCGGATTTGCGACGTGTGTTGCAGAGATTTCAGGCTGGTAGACCTGACTCTTGTCCACCTGACAGACTGTTTGTTCCTGATAAGTGGACCAGTAGAGTCACTTCCGAGGTTCATTCCTCGGTGTTGGCAGGGCATCCGGGAATTTTTGGCACCAGAGATTTGGTGGCTAGGTCCTTTTGGTGGCCTTCCTTGTCGCGGGATGTGCGGTCTTTTGTGCAGTCCTGTGGGACTTGTGCTCGAGCTAAGCCTTGCTGTTCTCGTGCCAGCGGGTTGCTCTTGCCCTTGCCTGTCCCGAAGAGGCCTTGGACACACATTTCCATGGATTTCATTTCAGATCTTCCGGTGTCTCAGGGCATGTCTGTCATCTGGGTGGTATGTGATCGCTTTTCCAAGATGGTCCATTTGGTATCTTTGCCTAAGCTGCCTTCCTCTTCCGATCTGGTTCCTTTGTTCTTTCAGAATGTGGTTCGTTTACACGGCATTCCTGAGAATATTGTGTCTGACAGGATCCCAGTTTGTTTCCAGGTTCTGGTGATCCTTTTGTGCTAAGATGGGCATTGATTTGTCGTTTTCGTCTGCCTTTCATCCTCAGACTAATGGACAAACGGAGCGAACTAATCAGACTCTGGAGGCTTATTTGAGGTGTTTTGTTTCTGCTGATCAGGATGATTGGGTGACCTTCTTGCCGTTGGCTGAGTTTGCCCTTAATAATCGGGCTAGTTCCGCTACTTTGGTTTCGCCATTTTTCTGCAACTCTGGTTTCCATCCTCGTTTTTCCTCGGGACATGTGGAGCCTTCTGACTGTCCTGGGGTAGATTCCGTGGTGGATAGGTTGCAGCAGATTTGGAATCATGTGGTGGACAACTTAAAGTTGTCACAAGAGAAGGCTCAGCGTTTGCCAACCACCGCCGCGGTGTGGGTCCCCGACTTCGTGTTGGGGATTTGGTATGGCTGTCTTCTCGATTTGTTCCTATGAAGGTCTCCTCTCCTAAATTTAAGCCTCGCTTCATCGGTCCTTACAAGATATTGGAAATCCTTAATCCTGTGTCCTTTCGCTTGGATCTTCCGGTGTCATTTGCCATTCACAACGTGTTCCATAGGTCTTTGTTGCGGCGGTACGTTGTGCCTGTGGTTCCTTCTGTTGAGCCTCCTGCTCCGGTGTTGGTTGAGGGCGAGTTGGAGTAAGTGGTGGAGAAGATCTTGGATTCTCGTCTCTCCAGGCGGAGGCTTCAGTATCTGGTCAAGTGGAAGGGCTATGGTCAGGAGGATAATTCCTGGGTGGTTGCCTCTGATGTGCATGCGGTCGATTTAGTTCGTGCCTTTCACGCTGCTCATCCTGATCGCCCTGGTGGTCTTGGTGAGGGTTCGGTGACCCCTCCTTAAAGGGGGGGTACTGTTGTGAATTAGACTTTTTTGGCTCCCTCTTGTGGTCTCTAGTGATATGACTCTGGGATTGTCTTTCCTCAGTTTGGCACCCACCTGGGTCGTTAGTCCAGGGGTGTTGCTATATAAACTTCCTGAATTCTCAGTCTGGTGCCTGGCATCGTTGTAATCAGTTCCTTTCTGTTTGCTCCTGTCTGCTGGTCCTGGATCTTGCAAAATTAAGCTAAGTCCTGCTTCTTGGTTTTTTGGTTATTTGCATTGCTCTTATTTTTTGTCCAGCTTGTACTAAATGTGATTCCTGATTTTGCTGGAAGCTCTAGGGGGCTGGTATTCTCCCCCCGGGCCGTTAGACGGTTCGGGGGTTCTTGAATATCCAGCGTGGATATTTTTGATAGGGTTTTTGCTGACCGTATAAGTCATCTTACTATATTCTGCTATTAGTCAGTGGGCCTCTCTTTGCTAAATACCTAGTTCATTCTTACGTTTGTCTTTTTTTCTTACCTCACCGTTATTATTTGTTGGGGGCTTGTATCCAACTTTTGGGGTCTTTTTCTCTGGAGGCAAGAAAGGTCTATCTTTTCCCTTCTAGGGTTAGTTAGTTCTCCAGCTGGCGCGAGACGTCTAGAATCAACGTAGGCACGTTCCCCGGCTGCTGCTATTTGTGGTGCTAGGATTAGATATACGGTCAGCCCAGTTACCACTGCCCTATGAGCTGGTTTTTTGTGTTTGCAGACTTGGTATTTACTTTTGAGACCCTCTGCCATTGGGGTCATAACAGAGAGCCCAGGACAGGAGCCGTCTCTACTTCTGTTCTCTGAATCTCTTGGCTTGGAAACAGGGGGCCAGCCAAGCAGCATTGGAGAAATGGAAGAAGAGGCAGGGTGCAGTGATGCCCAACAGCTTTTTCTCTCTGAGTCTGAAGAGGCGGGTGGGCCAGTGCCTCCGGTCACCACATCGCAGGACGCATCCGCTGATGACACTCAGGTGCCACTTTCTGGTGCGTGCTCTGCTGCTGAGACTACCCAGGAGGAGCAGTTGGTGGCAGAGGGTAGTGTAGATGATGAGGTCCTTGACCCATCTTGGCGTGAGGGACAGGAAGGTGGTGGGAGCAGCTCTGAGGAAGAGATTCCCCGAACGTGCCAAAGAGGGAGAGGGAGGGGGAAGACTGCGGATCCTGCAGCCTCCACTTTGGCACCCGTTAGGAGCATGTCTCTTTCAAAAGCCAAAAAGGGCGCTCCCAAGACTTGCAGTGCCTGGTCCTTTTTTGACACAGTTGCAGATGACATTTGCTATGTCAAATGCAAGGTGTGTCATCACAAAGTCAAAAGAGGTCGAAATGTCAGCAACCTCAATACCTCCAACATGTGGAAACATGTGCGGACCAGGCACGTGGCGGAATTAGAAAAACACACTGAAGAGCTAGGCCAACCAACAGCGGCAGCTACCACCTCTTCAGCTCGTGTTGCCTCTTCCTCCAGCTCACACGCAGCTGGTTCGGCTTCCTCCCAGGATCGCCGTGGAAGAACCTCTGTCCCTGTTGTCCAGAGACCCACTGTAATTCCACCCGCAGCACCACGTTCCCAGGCATCCTCACACTCCCAGCCCAGTCTACAGCCATCGGTAGTACAGGCATGGGAGAAAAGGCGGCCTTTCTCGTCAAACCACCCACGAGCACAGGCTCTGACTGCAGGCATTGCCAAACTTCTGTCACTGGAAATGCTGTCATTCAGGCTGGTGGAGACTGACAGCTTCTGTGACTTGATGTCATTGGCAGTCCCACAGTACAATGTGCCCAGCCGCTTTTACTTCAGCAGGCAAGCCGTCCCTGCCCTGCACAAGCATGTGGAGGGACACATAAAACACGCACTACTGAACGCCGTCAGTAGCAAGGTCCACCTCACCACCGATGCGTGGACCAGTCAACATGGACAGGGGCGATACCTTTCCCTCACAGCCCATTGGGTTAATGTTGTTGAGCCTGGTACAGATCGTGCGAGTGGCGCAGGAAGTATCCTGCCCACTCCAAGGATTGCAGGAATCCAGTCTGTAAAAAATTGACTCCTCCTCTTACACCAGTTCCTCAGAATCATCGCTGCAGGAGCCGTCACAGTCCACCTCCACATGGACCCGTGAACGTTTACCTGTTACGACCGACATGAGCACAGCCGTGGCCAAACGTCAACAGGCCGTCTTGAAATTAATTTCTTTGGGGAATCGAAGCCACACAGTGCAGGAGCTCTGGAATGCCATCAAGCAGGAGAGCGATGTGTGGTTTGTGGCAGTGAATCTCCAGCCAGGCATGGTAGTGTGTGATAATGGCCGAAATCTGGTGGCAGCTCTGGGCCTCGGCAACCTCACTCACATCCCATGTCTGGCACATGTGCTCAATTTGGTCGTGCAGAGTTTTTTGAGGGACTATCCGGATCTTGATGCACTGCTGCACAAGGTCCGCCTAGAGTGTGCTCACTTGCGGCATTCCAGCACGGCAAAATCGCGCATTGCGGCTCTGCAGCGCCGATTCCGCCTTCCGGAACATCGCATCATATGTGACCTACCTACCAGGTGGAATTCCACGTTACATATGTTGGAGCGGTTGTGTGAGCAGCAGCAAGCAGTAATGGAGTACCAGCTGCATCAGGTGCAAAGAAGTCGCACTCCGCGCCATTCAGACTTCACAACCACAGAGTGGGCCACTATGAAGGACGTCTGCCAGGTTTTGCGTCCCTTCGATTATTCCACGCGGATGGCGAGTGCAGATGATGCACTAGTCAGCATGACTGTCCCCCTTATCTGCCTGCTTGAAAAATCACTGCAAGCGCTAAGGGATGATGTTGTGGAAGAGGTGGAGGATGAGGATTCACCATTTCCGTCATCTTCTGGACAGTCAGCGCCACGTGGTTCCTCACAAACGCGTAGGCAGGGGACACTTTGTGAGGAGGATGAGGAGGAGTCAATGGAGGAGGAAGACATCCGTCCAGAGGAGGGAGTTACACAATTGTCCAGTAGTCAGTGTGTACAGCGAGGGTGGGGTGATGACGAGCGGGAAGAGATCACGCCTCAAGCAGGGGACAGCGTTTCTTGGCCAGTTGGCAGTCTGCAGCACATGGTGGATTACATGCTGCAGTGCCTGAGAAACGACCGCCGCATCGCCCACATTCTCACATGTCTGATTATTGGGTGTTCACCCTCCTCGATCCTCGCTACCAGGACAAAGTAGAAAGCCTCATCACACCGTTGAACCGGGAGCGAAAAATGCGGGAGTACCAAGAGACACTGGTGAATTCCATCATCTTCTCCATTCCAACTGAGAGAAGTGCTGCTAGTGCATTACAAAGCAGCTCAGTGCGTCCAGGCAGTGGAGGAGGCTCTGCACAAAGAGGGAGCAGAAGCAGTGCCTCTGCCCAAGGCAAGACCAGTATGGCCCAACTGTGGCACAGTTTTGTGTGCCCGCCACAAAAGTCTACACCATCACAGACGGCTCCAGGCAGCAGGAGGCAACGGTTCCGTCAGATGGTGACAGAATACATGTCTTGCCCTCTTGCTGTACTCCCAGACGGCTCTTCCCCTTTCAAGTTTTGGGTCTCAAAGCTGGATACATGGCCAGAGCTAAGCCAGTATGCATTGGAGGTGCTGGCTAGCCCTGTGGCTAGTGTACTATCGGAACGCATCTTTAGTGCTGCAGGTGGTGTACTAACTGACCGTCGCATGCGACTATCCTCCGATAACGTTGACCGGCTTACTTTCCTGAAAATGAACCAGGCCTGGATCTCGCAGGAATTTGCCACTCCTCTTCTTCCTGATTAAATAATTAGGTGACTGTCTACAGTATCCAGGTCTCCAGTTGTGTTCATCTTTCTACCACCTGAACTTTAATTCCTGGGCTCCAACACCGCCAGTTGAGGCTCAGAAGTGCCGTCTGCACAGTCAAAACATACGACCCAGTGTTATTGGGTGTCAGTAACGTCAGCTGATCCCCAGCTGTGTAGCCGGCAATGTGTCCTGCGACCGCCACGCTGACACAACAACTGAAATGTAAGGGAACCTGTCCCCCCCCCAAGGTGTTTGTTACTGAAAGAGCCAGCTTGTGCAGCAGTAATGCTGCACAAGGAAAAGGTAGCTATTTTTGTTTAGCTCCTTGCACACGCAGAACTTAACACTTATAAAATGTGTTCACTGATACCGTAAAACCGTCCCGGAGGTGGGACTTTCCTTCGGAATGTGATGCAGCACAGCCGTCATTCTTACCCCCCGGCGCCGTGTGCCAGCTCCTCAGCGTTGTTTGATTCTGTCTCGAAGCCTGCGCTGTTATGTTATCCCTTGGCCAGGCACACTTAGCGCTGCCCCTCTTCTGACATCATTTGGTGTCATGCTGACTGCGCCTGTGCGGCCGCGCTGGCCGAGATCCCGCCTCGCAGTGTCTTCTGATTTAATCACACTGTGGGCCTGGGATCCATGGGCATGCGCAGTGCATATCTTCACCTCCGCCTCTCACTCATCTCCCTTCGCCTTCTTCAGACTGTGCGCCGTCAGCTGATCCCTAATAGCATGCCACGGCTGTGACACCGCACAGTCTGAAGAAGCCGGAGGGTGAGGAGTGAGAGGCGAGGATATGCACTGCGCATGGCCACGGATCCCAGGCCCGCGGTGGGATTACATTAGATGACACTGCGAGGTGGGATCTCGGCCAGCGCGGACGCACAGGCGCAGCCAGACTGACACCAAATGATGTCAGAAGATGGGCAGCGCTAAGTGTGCCTGGCCAAGGGATAACATAACAGCGCAGGCTCCGGGACGGAATTAAACAATGCTGAGGAGCCGGGGCACGGCGCCAAGGGGGTAGGAATGACGGCTGTGCTGCGTCATATTACGAAGGAAAGTCCCACCTCCGGGACGGTCTCACGGTATCAGGGGACACATTTTATAAGTGTTTAGTTCTGTGTTTGCAAGGAGCATAATGAAAAGAGCCACCTTTTCCTTTTGCATCCTTTGTGCTGCACAAGCTGGCTCTTTCAGCTACAAACGCCTTGGGGGGGGGGTTAAAGGTTCCCTTTCGACTTTCTCCAATCAGGCTTCGGCCTACACTGTGTTCCTCTGCTCCTCCTGCTGTCCCTGGGCTCCAACACCGCTAGTTGGTGCCTAGAAGTGCTGTCCGCACAGTCAACACTTGCTGCCGTGTTATTGGGGTTCAGTAACGTCAGCTGTTCCCCAGCTGTGTGTGTGGCAATCCCTCCTCTCTCCTCCACCTCCTCCTCCTGCTGTCCCTGGGCTCCAACACCGCTAGTTGTTGCCTGGTAGTGCTGTCCGCACAGTCAACAGTCGCTCCTCTGTTATTGGGGTTCAGTAACGTCAGCTGTTCCCCAGCTGTATGTGTGGCAATCCCTCCTCTCTCCTCCACCTCCTCCTCTTCCTTCTGTCCCTGGGCTCCAACACCGCTAGTTGTTGTCTGGAAGTGCTGTCCGCACAGTCAACAGTCGCTCCTCTGTTATTGGGGTTCAGTAACGTCAGCTGTTCCCCAGCTGTGTGTGTGGCAATCCCTCCTCTCTCCTCCACCTCCTCCTCCTGCTGTCCCTGGGCTCCAACACCGTAAGTTGTTGTCTGGAAGTGCTGTCCGCACAGTCAACAGTCGCTCCTCTGTTATTGGGGTTCAGTAACGTCAGCTGTTCCCCAGCTGTGTGTGTGGCAATCCCTCCTCTCTCCTCCACCTCCTCCTCCTCCCTCTGTCCCTGGGCTCCAACACCGCTAGTTGTTGTCTGGAAGTGCTGTCCGCACAGTCAACAGTCGCTCCTCTGTTATTGGGGTTCAGTAACGTCAGCTGTTCCCCAGCTGTGTGTGTGGCAATCCCTCCTCTCTCCTCCACCTCCTCCTCCTCCTTCTGTCCCTGGGCTCCAACACCGCTAGTTGTTGTCTGGAAGTGCTGTCCACACAGTCAACAGTCGCTCCTCTGTTATTGGGGTTCAGTAACGTCAGCTGTTCCCCAGCTGTGTGTGTGTCAATCCCTCCTCTCTCCTCCACCTCCTCCTCCTCCTTCTGTCCCTGGGCTCCAACACCGCTAGTTGTTGTCTGGAAGTGCTGTCTGCACAGTCAACAGTCGCTCCTCTGTTATTGGGGTTCAGTAACATCAGCTGTTCCCCAGCTGTGTGTGTGGCAATCCCTCCTCTCTCCTCCACCTCCTCCTCCTCCTTCTGTCCCTGGGCTCCAACACCGCTAGTTGTTGTCTGGAAGTGCTGTCCGCACAGTCAACAGTCGCTCCTCTGTTATTGGGGTTCAGTAACGTCAGCTGTTCCCCAGCTGTGTGTGTGGCAATCCCTCCTCTCTCCTCCACCTCCTCCTTCTGTCCCTGGGCTCCAACACCGCTAGTTGTTGTCTGGAAGTGCTGTCCGCACAGTCAACAGTCGCTCCTCTGTTATTGGGGTTCAGTAACGTCAGCTGCTCCCCTGCTGTGTGTGCTGCAATACCTCCTATCTGCTCCTCCTGCTGTCCCTGGGCTCCAACACCGCTAGTTGTTGTCCGGAAGTGCTGTCCGCACAGAGCCAAACAACTCGCCAATGTGTTAGTGGGGTTCAGTAATGCCTGCTGCTCCCCTGCTGTGTATACGGCAACGTGTCATGCGACCGCCACACAGGCACAACAACTTAAATTTAAGGGAACCTGTCCCCCACCCCAGGCGTTTCTTACTGAAAGAGCCACCTTGTGCAGCAGTAATGATGCAAAAGGAAAAAGTGCCTCTTTTCGTGGTGCTCCTTGCACATGCTGAACCTAACACTTATGAAATGTGTCCCCTCACACCGTTAAACCGTCCGGTAGGTGGAACTTTCCTTCGTAATGTGACGCAGCACAGCCGTCATTCTTACCCCCTTGGCGCCGTGCGCCGCCTCCTCAGTGTTGTTTGAATCTGTTCCGGAGCCTGCGGTGTTATGTTAGCCCTTGGACATGCACACTTAGCGCTGCCCGTCTTCTGACATTATTTGGTGTCAGGCTGGCTGCGCCTGTGCGGCCGCGCTGGACGAGATCCCGCCTCGTAGTGTCTTCTGATTTAATCCCACTGCAGGCCTGTGATCTATGGACATGCGCAGGGCATATCTTAACATCCGCCTCTCACTCATCTCCCTACGCCTTCTTCAGACTGTGCAACGTCAGCTAATCCCTAATAGCATGCCACGGCCGTGACGCCGCACAGTCTGAAGAAGCCATAGGGAGGGGAGTGAGAGGCGAGGATATGCACTGCTCATGCCCATGGATCACAGGTCCGCAGAGTGATTACATTAGATGACACAGCGAGGCGGGATCTCGGCCAGCGCGGCCGCACAGGCGCAGCCAGCCTGACACCAAATGATGTCAGAAGACGGGCAGCGCAAAATGTGTGCATGGCCAAGGGCTAACATAACAGCGCAGGCTCCGGGACAGATTCAAACAACGCCGAGGAGGCGGCGCACGGCGCCAAGGGGGTAAGAATGATGGCTGTGCTGCGTCACATTACGAAGGAAAGTTCCACCTACCGGACAGTTTAACGGTGTGAGGGGACACATTTCATAAGTGTCAAGTACAGCGTTTGCAAGGACCATAATTAAAAGAGCTAAGTTTACCTTTTCCAGCATTAGTGCTGTACAAGATGGCTCTTTCAGCTACAAACGCCTTGGGGGGGGGTTAAAGGTTCCCTTTCAACTTGCTCCAGTGCAGGCTTCGGCCTACACTCTGCTCCTCCCGCAGAGCCTGGGCTCTAACACCGCCAGTTGGTGCCCGGAAGTGCTAGCTGCACAGAGAAAAACACCAGCCAATGTGTCAGTGGGGTTCAGCACCGCCATCTGTTCCCCTGCTGTGTAGCCGGCAACGTGTCCTGCAACAGCCACGCAGACACAAAGCTGCCGCCAGTGCAGGCTTCGGCCTACACTCTGCTCCCTCTCCTCCTGCTGACTCTGGGCTCTAACACCGCCAGTTGGCGCCCGGTACTGCTAGCTGCACAGAGAAAAACACCAGCCAATGTGTCAGTGGGGTTCAGCACCGCCAGCTGTTCCCCTGCTGTGTAGCCAGCATCGTGTCCTGCAAAAGCCACGCAGACACAAGAACTGAAATTGAAGGGAACCTGTCCCCCCTCCCCCAGGTGTTTGTGTGTTTTACAGCCACCTTGTACAGCAGTAATGCTGCATGTGTGCAAGGTGGCTCATAAACTTATTCTCCTTGCACGCGTGGAACAGAACACGTCTACAATGTGTCCCCTGAGACCATTAAAACGTCCCTGAGGTGTGACTTTCCTTTGTAATGACACGCAACGACCCCCTTGGTAGCACAGCCCTTCTTCTGACATCATTGTTTGGCTGGCTGCGCCTCTGCGGCCGCCCTGCCCGACACAACGCCCCTCGGTGTCTTATTTATTTTGACTGCGAGGGTGTGATTGACGGGCATGAGCAGTGCATATCTTCGCCAGGCTGTCACTCAGCTCCTTCCGCCTTCTTCAGACTGTGCGGCTTCATGGCCGTGGCATGCGATAAGGGATCAGCTGACGCCACACAGTCTGTAGCAGGTGTAAGGACCCGAGCGAGAGGTGAACATATGTACTGCGCCAGGCCATGAATCCCAGCCCCGCAGTGTGAAACACTGTAAAGGCACTGCTGGGCTGGGATTCATGGGCATCGCGAACCGCACCAGTCGACATGAAATGATGTCAGAAGACGGGCAGCGCATGGCCAAGGGATAACGCAACAACGCAGACTCCTGTACAGCAAAATGCGATGCTCAGGAGGCTGCGCCAAGCACCAAGGTGGTATTTTTGCCAGCTGTGCTGCGTCTCATTACGAAGGGAACTCCCGCCTCCAAGACAGATTGACTTATAAGGGCCAAAATGTTGTACGTGTTTCATTCAGCTTGTGCAAGGAACAAAATTAAAAGAGCAACCTTTGACTTGTGCAGCACCACTGCTGCATAAGGCGTGGCTCTTCTAGTGTGTAACCCCTGAGGGGGGGTTAAAGGTTACCTTTAAAATTGGTTCAATTAGGCTTCGGCCTACACTCTGCTCCCCCTGCAGAGCCTGGGCTCTAACACCGCCAGTTGGCGCCCCGAGTGCTGGCTGCACAGAGAAAAACACCCGCCAATGTGTCAGTGGGGTTCAGCACCGCCAGCTGTTCCCCTGCTGTGTAGCTGGCAACGTGTCCTGCAACAGCCACGCAGACACAAAGCTGCCTCCAGTGCAGGCTTCGGCCTACACTCTGCTCCCTCTCCTCCTGCTGACCCTGGGCTCTAACACCGCCAGTTGGCGACCGGTACTGCTAGCTGCACAGAGAAAAACACCAGCCAATGTGTCAGTGGGGTTCTGCACCGCCAGCTGTTCCCCTGCTGTGTAGCCGGCAACGTGTCCTGCAACAGCCACGCAGACACAAAGCTGCCGCCAGTGCAGGCTTCGGCCTACACTCTGCTCCCTCTCCTCCTGCTGACCCTGGGCTCTAACACCGCCAGTTGGCACCCGGTACTGCTAGCTGCACAGAGAAAAACACCAGCCAATGTGTCTGTGGGGTTCAGCACCACCAGCTGTTCCCCTGCTGTGTAGCCGGCATCGTGTCCTGCAAAAGCCACGCAGACACAAGAACTGAAATTGAAGGGAACCTGTCCCCCCTCCCCCAGGTGTTTGTGTGTTTTACAGCCACCTTGTACAGCAGTAATGCTGCATGTGTGCAAGGTGGCTCATAAACTTATTCTCCTTGCACACGTGGAACAGAACACGTCTACAATGTGTCCCCTGAGACCATTAAAACGTCCCTGAGGTGTGACTTTCCTTTGTAATGACACGCAACGACCCCCTTGGTAGCACAGCCCTTCTTCTGACATCATTGTTTGGCTGGCTGCGCCTCTGCGGCCGCCCTGCCCGACACAACACCCTCGGTGTCTTATTTATTTTGACTGCGAGGGTGTGATTGACGGGCATGAGCAGTGCATATCTTCGCCAGGCTGTCACTCAGCTCCTTCCGCCTTCTTCAGACTGTGTGGCTTCATGGCCGTGGCATGCGATAAGGGATCAGCTGACGCCGCACAGTCTGTAGCAGGTGTAAGGACCCGAGCGAGAGGCGAACATATGTACTGCGCCAGGCCATGAATCCCAGCCCCGCAGTGTGAAACACTGTAAAGGCACTGCTGGGCTGGGATTCATGGGCATCGCGAACCGCACCAGTCGACATGAAATGATGTCAGAAGACGGGCAGCGCATGGCCAAGGGATAACGCAACAACGCAGACTCCTGTACAGCAAAATGCGATGCTCAGGAGGCCACGCCAAGCACCGAGGTGGTATTTTTGCCAGCTGTGCTGCGTCTCATTACGAAGGGAACTCCCGCCTCCAAGACAGATTGACTGTATAAGGGCCAAAATGTTGTACGTGTTTCATTCAGCTTGTGCAAGGAACAAAATTAAAAGAGCAACCTTTGACTTGTGCAGCACCACTGCTGCATAAGGCGTGGCTCTTCTAGTGTGTAACCCCTGAGGGGGGGTTAAAGGTTACCTTTAAAATTGGTTCAATTAGGCTTCGGCCTACACTCTGCTCCCCCTGCAGAGCCTGGGCTCTAACACCGCCAGTTGGTGCCCCAAAGTGCTGGCTGCACAGAGAAAAACACCCGCCAATGTGTCAGTGGGGTTCAGCACCGCCAGCTGTTCCCCTGCTGTTTAGCCGGCAACGTGTCCTGCAACAGCCACGCAGACACAACAGACCTACAAATGCCTCCAGTGCAGGCTTCGGCCTACACTCTGCTCCCCCTGCTGACCCTTTGCTCCAACACCGCTAGTTGGGGCTCTAGGAAGACAAGCTTGAATAGGTCCCCATCCTGGTTCCAGCACCGTCAGCTGGTTCCGGGCAAAGCCTTTGGCTTAGGTGCCTCCTTCTGGGTATCCGAGTTCCACCAACGTCAGGTGGTCCTTGGTAGTGCTTTTAGGCACGGGTACCTCCTGCTTAGTAACCGGGTTCCAGTAACGTCAGCTGGTCCTCGGTAGTTCCATTGGCTTTTTGACCTTCGGCTACTCATCCGGGTTCCAGTACCGTCAGCTGGTTCTCGGCAGTGTCTTTTGCTCTTGTACCTTCTGCTCCCCATCCTGGTTCCAGTACCGTCAGCTGGTTCCGGGCAGAGCCTTTGGCTTAGGTGCCTCCCTCTGGGTATCCGAGTTCCACCAACGTCAGGTGGTCCTTGGTAGTGCTTTCAGGCACGGGTACCTCCTGCTTAGTAACCGGGTTCCAGTAACGTCAGCTGGTCCTCGGTAGTTCCATTGGCTCTTGGACCTTCGGCTACCCATCCGGGTTCCAGTACCGTCAGCTGGTTCTCGGCAGTGTCTTTTGCTCTTGTACCTTCTGCTCCCCATCCTGGTTCCAGTACCGTCAGCTGGTTCCGGGCAGAGCCTTTGGCTTAGGTGCCTCCCTCTGGGTATCCGAGTTCCACCAACGTCAGGTGGTCCTTGGTAGTGCTTTCAGGCACGGGTACCTCCTGCTTAGTAACCGGGTTCCAGTAACGTCAGCTGGTCCTCGGTAGTTCTATTGGCTCTTGGACCTTCGGGTAGCCATCCGAGTTCCAGTTCCATCAGCTGTTTCTCGGCATTTTCTCAGTCTTCTTGTACCTTCTGCTACATTTCCAAGTTCAAGACCCTAAAGACAACGACCCGGAAGACCACCCCTAAGATGACGACGACACCAGAGACGACAACCACTGAGATGACGACGACCCTGGAGACGATGACCCTAAAGACCACCCCGATGACGACGACCCTGGAGACGACGACCCTGGAGACGACGACGACATGGGAGACCGAGAAGCAGAAGAACAAGAGGCTGCAGAACAAAGAGCAGAAGAACATTAAGCATAACACTAAATATCAGAGCAAAAGATATTATCTAAATTATAAGCAGAAGAAGACTAAGCAGTGTATGGGGGTGAGTCCGTTCCTCCTCGTGGTGCCCCTGGATAAAGCCTGATGCTGCAGGCCAAACTGAACGCGGGCAAATGTAACTCTTTTGTGACAGGCAGAACGGAAGGTGTAATCTTCAAACTTTTATAGATAACAACTACGGGAATGCCTGTCACAAATAAGAATATGATGAAGAAGTTGAATATGAAGAAGAATAATAGTTAAATAAAAAGAATATGAACAATGTAAGAAAAAAAAATTTTAGGTAGAAGATGAAGAAGATGAATAAGGTGAAGAAGAAGTTGATGTCAAAGATGCTGATGATGATGAAGAAGAAAGTGTGGGAGAAGTAAAAAAGAGGGTGAAGGGCGTGGAAGTAGTGAAGCATCAATATCTGACAAAATAAAAAAAATCTTAACATAGTCAATATCTTTGTAACTCCGAACGTCTTAAAAAAAAATTTAAATTCCTGCTATTCTATTTGATTGGGCTAAACCTCTATGCCTTTAATGTCTCCGCCACGTCCCCCAATACATCCTATATTATTCTTAGTTGTTTTCCTTCATGTAGAATGAACCTACAAGGAAAGAAAGGGTTTATTTTAATTCCGATATTTTCATCCCATTGACTTGCATTGGGATCGGGTATCGGAATCGGCGAGATCCGATACTTTGACGGTATCGGCCGATACTTTCCGATACCGATACTTTCCGATATCGGAAGGTATCGCTCAACACTAAGTGCAATGCTCTTTATACTCAACGTACAGAGATCATTTTTACACCAGATCGTATGAAAATTCCACAGCTTATTCTGTTTGAATCACCTGCCTATAAACAACAGCAATTTGTGCATCTGTATTTTGAGCGCCCGCTAGGACCGTGGGGTACTCGGTACCGGGCCGGTTCTGTTCTTAAAGGGGTGGTCACAGTGGCAGTGACCCTGTCCGTGGCCCTGGGTGTCCAGTAAATGGGGGTTTATGAAAATGGGAATAAAGTCTAATGTAGTAATTTTCGTAATGCCACTTGTGGTACTCGGCCAGGGATGGTTAAAGGGGTCCACTGGGGATGATGGTATTGCCGCAGAGTTGGTATAGTTCCCCACAGGTAGAGCTTAGTCCCCAGGGCTCCCGGTGTAATTGGAAAGGATGATAGATGGTGAAGTGCAGGAAAGAATTGGAGGACACAAGGTTGTAGTCTCTTTACCTTTTACTGATGACGTTCAGGTACACAGATTACAGGCGGTCTTTGGAATCTGTGCAGCCTGGAAGTGATTCGGAATCCCACTAGCTAGGTGGGGTTGGAAGCCTTCCTTACTGCTCTGTGTTCTCTGTCCCTTGCTGCCTGAGGCTTCACACAAGGTCCTCTCTCAATCTGTCCTTTCAGGTGGACAATACCCACATGGCAGGAAACTCAAGCCTTTTTACAGGTGTCCCTTCTTTTGGTGACTCCAGGCTCTAATCTGTTGCTGTACCTTTGGGTGTAATTGTGGCCAGGAGACTTGGAAACTGGTTTCTGCCGTGGGGCATACAGTTCCCCCACAACCTCGGACTTTCGGCTTCCAGTTTCTTGCACTTAATCCTGGAGGGAGCCCACTTGCTGCTCCACTCCAGTTTCTCTCTCCTCCTGTGTTCCTTCTCCCCTCACTGTCTCCTACAGACTTTTCTGTCAGGAGCTGCTGAACCGCATGTCTTCTTAGCTCCAGCTTTCCTCACAGACCCTCGACTGCTAGGAAAGACTAGAAGCAATGGGATGAAACTGAATGGGAGGAGACACAGATTAGATATTAGAAAAAACTTTTTGACAGTTAGGATGATCAATGAGTGGAACAGGCTGCTACGAGAGGTGGTGAGTTCTTCTTCAATGGAAGTCTTCAAGCAGAGGCTGGACAGACATCTGATGACCCAGGAAGTCCCTTCCAACTCTAACATTCTATGATTCTATGCTGACTCCTCTATCTCCTCCTCCAACCCAAATATATATAGGGAAGCTACCCTAAAACCGGGTCTAGAGATCCCCCTTCTGGCCTGGAGTCAGAAAAGTGTTGTTTGTAAGTGTTACCTCTTAAAGGGATCCTCCTCGCTTCCAGGCATGGCATCACTCTCCCCGTGAGGAAGGCAATACCACTGTGACAACCAAATTCCTGGGGTGTTACGTATTCCCAAAAGACATAATTTTTAGACCATTTATTCAATATACACTCACCGGCCACTTTATTAGGTACACCATGCTAGTAACGGGTTGGACCCCCTTTTGCCTTCAGAACTGCCTCAATTCTTCGTGGCATAGATTCAACAAGGTGCTGGAAGCATTCCTCAGAGATTTTGGTCCATATTGACATGATGGCATCACACAGTTGCCGCAGATTTGTCGGCTGCACATCCCAAAGATGCTCCATACAAGGCAGGATGGATCCATGCTTTCATGTTGTTTACGCCAAATTCTGACCCTACCATCCGAATGTCGCAGCAGAAATCGAGACTCATCAGACCAAGCAACGTTTTTCCAATCTTCTACTGTCCAATTTCGATGAGCTTGTACAAATTGTAGCCTCAGTTTCCTGTTCTTAGCTGAAAGGAGTGGTACCCGGTGTGGTCTTCTGCTGCTGTAGCCCATCTGCCTCAAAGTTCGACGCACTGTGCGTTCAGAGATGCTCTTAGGCCTACCTTGGTTGTAACGGGTGGCGATTTGAGTCACTGTTGCCTTTCTATCAGCTCGAACCAGTCTGCCCATTCTCCTCTGACCTCTGGCATCAACAAGGCATTTCCGCCCACAGAACTGCCGCTCACTGGATTTTTTTTCTTTTTCGGACCATTCTCTGTAAACCCTAGAGATGGTTGTGCGTGAAAATCCCAGTAGATCAGCAGTTTCTGAAATACTCAGACCAGCCCTTCTGGCACCAACAACCATGCCACATTCAAAGGCACTCAAATCACCTTTCTTCCCCATACTGATGCTCGGTTTGAACTGCAGGAGATTGTCTTGACCATGTCTACATGCCTAAATGCACTGAGTTGCCGCCATGTGATTGGCTGATTAGAAATTAAGTGTTAACAAGAAGTTGGACAGGTGTACCTAATAAAGTGGCCAGTGAGTGTAGGTAGCCTAATCAGTCTGAAGCTGCAGTGTGTTGGTAAATTTGCTGTTGGATACTTCTGATTACCTTCTGTTTTCCCCTAGCCAGATTGGTTCAAGTTATTAGTATATTAAAAATGCTGTGTTTTCATTACAGAGCTCAAAATGGGTTAAATTGACTTGAGGGGGAACGCACAATGCTCTACATACAGTATATTTTCTAGGCAATTACAGGCATTTTAATTATGTGAGACATGTAAATTTGCAGCAAATAAAATTCATTGACATTCAAATATCAAAAGATTTGCTCATTTTTATCAACCACCCTTTGCCTTCAAAACTATCAATTCTTCTAGGTACGCATGCACACAGTTTTGGAAGGAACTGTGCAGGGTGGTTGTTCCAGACATCTTGGAGAAGTAACCATTGATCTTTTGTGGATGCATGCTTTTGCTAATCTTTTCTCTATTCATTTGATCTCAGAAACAGACTCGATAATCTTAAGGGTATGTGCACACGTCCGGATTTCTTGCAGAAATTTCCTGAAGAAAACCGGAAATTTTCTGCAAGAAATCCGCATTTTTTTTTTGCGTTTTTTTTCTGTTTTTTTCGCGGTTTTTTTTAGCATTCTGCAAGCTTAATTAGCTTGCAGAATGCTAAAGTTTTCCAAGCGATCTGTAGCATCGCTTGGAAAACTGACTGACAAGTTGGTCACACTTGTCAAACATACTGTTTGACAAGTGTGACCAACTTTTTACTATAGATGCTGCTTATGCAGCATCTATAGTAAAAGATAGAATGTTTAAAAATAATAATAATAAAAAAAAAATGGTTATACTCACCCTCTGCAGACAGCCAATCTCCTCAGCGGCGTCCGTTCCTATAGATGCCGGTGTGGTTCAGGACCTTCGATGACGTCACGGCTTGTGATTGGTCGCGTGAGTCACATGAGCGGTCACACGACCAATCACAAGACAGCGACCTCATCACAGGTCCTGAACCACACCATCTATAGGAACGGAAGAGAAAGCATGCACCGGAGAGGCGGGAACACTTCGGGGGCCATCAGAGGGTGAGTATATCACTATCTTTTATTTTAATTCTTTTTTTTTTACCAATTATATGGTGCCCAGTCCGTGGAGGAGAGTCTCCTCTCCTCCACCCTGGGTACCAACCGCACATAATCTGCTTACTTCCTGCATGGTGGGCATAGCCCCGTGCGGGAAGTAAGCAGATCAATGCACTCCTAGGTGTGCGGAATCCCCGCAATTCCGCATTTTTAATGAACATGTTGCTTTTTTTTCCGCGATGCGATTTTTTAGCGGAAAAAAATGCAACATTTGCACAAAAAATGCTGAATACCCTGTAAATAATAGGAGGCATATGTAAGCGTTTGTTTTGCGTTTTTATCACGTTTTTATAGCGAAAAAACGCGAAAAAAATGCGAAAAATCCTGAACGTGTGCACATGGCCTAAGAATGGAGCTCTGTGGGGCTATATCATTACTTCCTTGACTAATTGTTCTTCTTAATACAGGAGATAATTCTTATTGACATTGGCTGCATGTTTGGCACTCAATGTCTTATATCAGAATAAATTTAGAGCCAATCATATGCCTCTGTGATAGTATTGTATGATGGATAATAACTGGCTGTATTTCTTGGCAATGAGACACAATTCATCCTGACCAAATCCTCAAATACATTTGCTGAAATGCCACCCCCAAACTTGCAAGGAACTTCCATCATGTTTCAGTATTGCAAACATTATTGCACAGCTCTCCAAAGCTTCGGTGAACAAACGGCCTACTGTTATAAGCAAATGTTTCTAGGTTTGTCTCATCACTCATGAGTATCTGCTATCATTTTCTGGACTCCTGTTCCTACATTTTCATACATAGTTGAATCTCTTGGCCTTGTTTCCGCTTCGATGGTATGGCATTTTGAATGCAATTTTTCTATGAAGAGCACTTCTGGACAGACTTTTCTCAACAGCAGATGGGTATAGCTGGAACCCACTCATTGCTGACAGTTCTGGTGATGGCACTGCTGGTCATTTTCAGATTCCAAAATGGAGCAAGCATGATGTGGATTTCATCTGCTGCACTGTCTCTTTGGCCGACCTTTACTTTTACAGTCCTCACTCTACCAATTCTTGGTGCCTGGGAGAGACTGATGCAATACAACTATCTTGTGTCTTTTGGCTGTGCTCAGTCTTGTATAACCTGTGACATGAAATGGTCTTGACCAGGATTGTCCTGATGAAGAGGTCCTGCGTGATTTCGAAACGCGTCGATTTTTAAACCTGTTCAAATAAATAATTCGATTTTAAGCACTTTTTTAATCTCAGTAGCACATGAGATACCTTCCTTCTTTTCCCGAATGAAATAGTCTTCACAGCCTCACTTTTGTAGCAGAGATTGGCTGTTCCTTACTCAGTTTAATGCCTCTTACACAGCTGTTTCAGTTTCAGTTAATGACTATTAAAATGATGATTTTATCACCTGTCCAGTATAATTGGTTACTCACACACCTGACTATAATCCTAGAAAATGGCTGACTTTGTGCAAGTGTACCTAGAAGAATTTTTGCTGTTTTGAAGGCAAAGGGTGGTCACAGCAAATATTGATTTTGATTTTTTATTTGCTCATTCACTTAGCTTTTTCTTTATAGATTAAAAATAAACTATTAACACTTCTATTTGTGAAAGAATTCTTACTTTGCAACATTTTATCCACACAGACAGTAATGTAACTACCGGGGGGAGGAAGGGTAGCAGCAAGGATAAATATTAGTAGGATAATAAAACCTAACTTTTAATGTATAACAGGGGAACACATATGTAATCAATACCACAAAGAAAGTGATAAAAAACAATAGCAGTGCAGATAATAAAATGGTTTGGTCTCACCCATTCGATGTCCTGGAGTAGGCCATGCATCTTTCTTCCAACGTGTTTTGTTCACCAGTGAAAGTGGACTCAAGGTGATACCTAGAGCTTTAGGTATTACCTTTCCCCAGTCGTTCAGCACTCTGCAGATGATGAGGCACCCTAACCTTTTATATATAAACATTTTTGAGTCAAAGATTTCACAATGGTTCTGAAACTTTGAACTCTAATTTCTCTATATATACTTCCATTTCCCTGATGAGTTTACTTTGACCGGTGGACGAAACGTGTCGGGATAGAACTGAGGGTACCAACACACAGTGCAATTTTGATCGCTACGACGGCACGATTCGTGACGTTCCAGCGATGCATTTATGATATCGCTGTGTCTGACACGCTACTGCGATCCGGATCCCCGCTGAGAATCGTACGTCGTAGCAGATCGTTTGAAACTTTCTTTCGTCGTCTAGTGTCCCGCTGTGGCGGCATGATTGCATTGTGTGACACAGGTTGTATACGATGTGCGCACAGTAACCAACGGCTTCTACATCGCAAATACGTCATGAAATTATCGCTCCAGCGCCGTGTATTGCAACGTGTGACCGCAGTATACGACGCTGGAGCGATACTTATACGACGCTGCAACGTCACGAATCGTGCCGTCGTAGCGATGAAAATGGCACTGTGTGACGGTACCCTGAGAGACATTCTCTACGGGAGGACGGGAGACCTGCACAACAGGGAAGCTATTGCAACATACCACTTCCTACGGTTTCCCTAGTAGAAGTATGACCTACTCCAGGACATCGAAGGGGTGAGACCAAACCATTTTATTATCTGCATTGGTATTGTTTTTGAGCATTTTCCTTGTGGTGTTGTTTACATGTGTGTTCTCCTGTTTTTATTCGATTATACATTAAAGGTTAGGATTTATTATCCTACACTAGTATTTATCCTTGCTGTTATCTACCTTACTGATAGGATTTCCCTTGTTGCATTGTTTAACTAGCGGAAGGGCAGAGGGGACAGCTCCCCAGGCTAACATACATGAAGGAGCCCTCTCCTGTTCAGTGCTACTTAGGCCCCCTTCACACTTCCTTTTTGTGTGTTCATATGCAGTCCATTTTTTAAAGACAGCAAAAACAGACACACGTACAACCATTGCATTCAACTGTGGTGCACACATGGCTCGCTCATGGTGCCGTCAGGCAGGTAATAGGAGTTCACAGAGAGACACTGAGCACACAGTGCTCAGTGTCTGCTGCATGACAGTCTGTGTGGTCGTATCATGCAACCATGCAGTCTGCCATCCAGATGTAGCAGAGCTAGACCCATCGCATGACAAATGGATTATTATTATTTTTTATTATAGCGTCATTTATTCCACGGTGCTTTACATGTGAGGAGTATACGTAATAAAAACAAGTACAATAATCTTAAACAATACAAGTCACGACTGGTACAGTAGGAGAGAGGACCCTGCCCGCGAGGGCTCACAATCTACAAGGGAGGGGTGAGGATACAATAGGTGAGGGTAGAGCTGGTCGTGCAGCGGTTTGGTCAATCGGTGATTACTGCAAGTTGTAGGCTTGTCGGAAGAGGTAGGTCTTCAAGTTCTTTTTGAAGGTTTTGATGGTAGATGAGAGTCTGATATGTTGTGGTAGAGAGTTCCACAGTAGGGGTGATGCGCGAGAGAAATCTTGTATGCGATTGTGAGAAGAGGAGATAAGAGGAGAGTAGAGAAGGAGATCTTGTGAGGATCGGAGGTTGCGTGCAGGTAAGTACCGGGAGACGAGGTCACAGATGTATGTGTAATAATTATAGGGGATAATTCAGGAGACTCTTTGCGTGGAACAAGACAACAGGACACAGTTTTATAAGTGATAAAGTTTATATTATCACGTGATTCAAGCAGGTGCAGAGAGAAACTCAAGTCCATAACACTTGGTGCAAATAATAAACGCAGCTTAGCAGTCAATAGGAAACTTCAGAGGTAGATGCAAACAAACAGAAAGTCTATGAAGCAGTTATTCTTGAGAAAACTTGACACGAATAGATCCTTGACTTAGTCCAGACACAGATAGATATGCTATTAGGCAGTTCAAATCATATCTTAGCTCTACCAGGGAGGCCTGATTAATAGTCTCAGGTTTTGCAGAGCAGAAACAGCTTACATGTCCAGTAAATGCAGATGGAAATAACACAAGCAGCAGATGAAGGAGGATTACAGAACACTGGTGTATGCAGCAGGAACTCAGAGCAGAGTGGCAGGATCTCCAACACAGGTTCACAGGAGCAGGTGCAGGTGCAAGGCCAGGGAGTAATCAGGAGCTGGATGCAAGCAGAATAATCTAGCACAGACTGAAGGCTGGGGTGGAGTTTTATAGCAGGAAGACAAGTGCACATTAGACCAAAGACGCCATGTTGGAAAAGGGCAGTAATGCACAAAAGGTAAAAAATGTTCAGAGTCCTGACAGTATGGAGGAGACAGGTTGTGGATTGCTTTGTATGTCATGGTTAGGGTTTTGTACTGGAGTCTCTGGGCAATGGGGAGCCAGTGAAGGGATTGACAGAGGGGAGAGGCTGGGGAATAGCGGGGGGACAGGTGATTTGTCGGGCAGCAGAGGAATGTACGGATCTGTGAAATATATTTGAGTTGAAGGCGGCAGGAAGTGGAAAGGGCTTGGATATGTTATTTGAAGGAGAGATCAGTGTCAAGGATTACCCCGAGGCAGCGAGCTTGTGGGACTGAGGAGAGTGGGCAGCCGTTTACTGTAATGGATAGGTTCGTTGGAGAGATTGCGTGAAATGGGGGAAAGATGATGAATTCTGTTTTGTCCCTGTTAGGTTTTAGAAATCTAGTGGAGAAGAAGGATGAAATAGCGGACAGATATTGAGGGATTCTGGTTAGTAGGCTGGTGATATCTGGTCCAGCCAGATGCAGATCTGTGTGTCATCAGCATAGAGGTGATACTGAAAGCTGTGAGAGTCCATGAGCTGTCCCAGGCCAAAGGTATAAATGGAGAAGAGAAGGGCCCTAGGACTGAACCTTGCGGGACTCCGACAGACAGGGGGTGAGGTGAGGAGGTGGTATGTGAGAGGGAGATGCTGAATGTCTGGTTTGTTAGGTATGACGAGATCCAGGATAGGGACAAGTCTGTGATGCCAAGGGATGAGAGGGTCTGTAATAATAGGGAATAGTACACTGTGTCAAAGGCAGAGGACAGGTCCAGGAGGAGGAGGACAGAGTAGTGTCGCTTGCTCTTGGCGGTTAATAGGTCATTGGTGACCTTAGTTAGGGCAGTTTCAATGGAGTGGTGTGACCGGAAGTCAGATTGTAATTGGTCGAAGAGGGAGCAGGAAGAGAGATGGGAGGACAGTTCAAGATGGACGTGCTGTTCCAGAAGTTTTGAGGCATAGGGGAGAAGTGATATAGGACAATAGCTAGATACAGAGGTTGGGTCAAGAAAGGTCTTTTGAGGATAGGTGTGATTGAGGCATGTTTAAAGCTTGAGGGGAAAACACCAGTTGTTAGTGATAGGTTGAATAGAAGGGTTAGGGTTGGGATGAAAACTGTTGCGAGGTTTGGGATGAAGTGGGAAGGGATCGGGTCAAGTACACAGGTGGTGAGATGCGATCTTGAAAGTGGAGTGAAGAGTTTATCTTCTGTAATGGTGGAGAAGTTGGTTTTGGAGGTGGAGGGCTGGGCAGTTGGGAGGAGGGGATCTGGGGGTTGTTGACCAAAACTGTCTCTGATGTTATCAATCTTCTGCTTGAAAAATGAGGCAAAGTCTTCAGCTGAGATGAGTGGGGAGGGAAGAGGTGCTGGGGAACGGAGGAAAAAATTGAAGGTGTTGAATAACTGTTTAGGGTTGTGAGACAGGGAGGATATGAGAGATGAGAAGTAGGTTTGTTTAGCTGTGGGGAGTGTGGCCTTGAAAGTAGTGAGGAACTGTTTGAATGCGATGAAGTGCTCGTTGGAGTGGGATCTTTTCCATCTCTGCTAAGCAGCCCTGGAAGCTTGCCTCAGTTCTTTGGTCAGGCTGGTGTGCCAAGGCTGTCTGTTGATTTTGCGAGCTTTTGCATGTGTGAGAGGGGCAACAGATTCCAAAGCTACAGCTATTGTGGTGTTATACAGAGCGGCAGCATCATCCACATTGTGCAGGGAACTTATTTCTGTAAGAGGGAGAAGGGATTCAGAGAGTGAGTGTAGATCGAGGTGTTTAAGATTTCTGCTCTGTGGAAAGGTGAGGAATATTGTTTTTTATTTTAACTCTTTTGCAAAAGACAATGGCATCTGTGGAATGGGCGATGTCGTAAGTATGGTTTAATTAAGATGTATTAAAGGAGTTTGTGTCATTCTTTCAATTAAAGGACTTTTTTCTGCGTGTCTGATTATTCTTACACTATGGGGTTAGTAAAGGGGGCATCTTATAGACACCTCTCCATTGCTAACCTCGCATCTTGATGTCACCTGACAATACAAATGTGACACTAACTCCCCCAACTATAACCCCACTTGCCACCGCTACAGGTCAAGTAGGAAGAGCCAGTCTAAGTGCCACAATTGGCACATCTTAGAGATGCGTCTTTTCTGGGGTGGCTGAGAGCTGCTGTTTTTACCTGGGGGGGCAGTATCCTTGGCCCCTACCTAGGCTATTAATATCAGCCCACAGCTGTCTGCATAGCCTTTGCTGGTTACTAATTATAGGGGGACACTACATCATTTTTTAGGGGGTTCCCCAATTTTAATAGCCAGTAAATGCTAAATTTACAGCTGTGAGCTGATATTTATAACCTGGGGAGCTCCATGGGTATTACCCTCTTCCCAGGCTATAAACACCTTCTCCCAGCTGCCGGCTTTCCCTCTGCTGGTTAAGAAAATTGCGCCATTTTTTACAGAAAAATATTTTAATAATTAGATACATGTACAGTAAGCTGCACATGGACTGTACTGATTGTATATATGACTGATATCTTTATATATATCTATTCTATGTGTATATACAACAGGTGGCGCTATAGAGTTTAAGTCCTCTTTTTTCTCAGAAGAGGCAATTTGCATATTATATTTCCCAGAGGAGCATTGCACGGCGAATAAGCCTCCTTACCTTGACAAGCCAGAGATGGTATGTCACTCTCCATAAGGAGAAACGATACCCTTCAGACCCCAGTCCAGAGCCTCTCACCTAGCCAAATCAGTTCTCATGCTTCGCACTGACGCGGGCCAACAGCCTGAAACACCGTGTCTGCGAATTGAGATACTGATTTGGCTTTTATCCTAAGTCATATTGCACGACTCGTTAAAGGGTTGATTGTGACTTGTAGGATCGCTACTTCCAACAGGTGGCGCTATAGAGTTTAAGTCCTCTTTTTTCTCAGAAGAGGCAATTTGCATATTATATACTGTATGTAATCCATCTATTCTCTCCTCTCGAGTCCCATTGTGATTTTACTGTACCCGCATATGAATTACCGGCTTTTCAAAGGACATCGGTGTGTAAAAATCGGACAGCACTCACATGGTCCGAGTGCTGTGCGATTTTTTTCTCATACCCATTGACTTCTGTTGCGCGATGCGATCCGATTTCCGATTAAAATTGCAGCATGCTGCGATTTTTTCCAGTCTGATCGTGATCCGATCTGAGCTGGAAAAAAAAACGCAGATAAGCACACTATCATAGATTAACATTGATCTGAATGCAATCCTATTTTTAATCGGATTGCATTTGCCCGATTTCATCGCAAGTTGTAATGAGCCGTTACTCTCGTTATCATGGTTGATCCACATCTGCACCTAACAATTTTAACAGTAATCTCAAGCAGAATTTGGGAATCTTGATTACAATGTCATAATCTTTAGTCGGTCGTCATTTGGAATATTGGGTTAAATTCAATAAATCTCACTAACAATAGATAATGATAAGAAAACAAATTCAGAGATCTGTTTTAAATTTATGTTGTGACAACATTGGAGATTTTCAACCTAGATTTACTAAAACTCATCTACAAGCTGCAGAAAACTCAATAGATATTGACCCATGCTGTGAATTTTATATCCGCAGCATGTCCATTTATGCTCTGCTTTTTCATGGAGGATTTCACCCTTTTGCAATGCAGAGGATGGAATCTGTGACTAATTCACATCAAAATCTGAACCCAATGTAGTACACATGTTTTCTTATCAGGGATTTACAGCAAATTCTGCAGCAGAACATTTGTCAGCGTAAAGTAGCCTAAAGCCTTTCAGAAAAATGTACCGTAATTAAGTAAAGCTTCATGGAAGGCAGAGAAATAAAGGGATATCGCTGAAACCCATGTATATACAGTTAGGTCCATATATATTTGGACAGAGACGACATTTTTCTAATTTTGGTTATAGACATTACCACAATGAATTTTAAGCAAAACAATTCAGATGCAGTTGAAGTTCAGACTTTCAGCTTTCATTTGAGGGTATCCACATTAAAATTGGATGAAGGGTTTAGGAGTTTCAGCTCCTTAACAAGTGCCACCCTGTTTTTAAAGGGACCAAAAGTAATTGGACAATTGACTTCAAGGCTATTTCATGGACAGGTGTGGGCAGTCCCTTCGTTATGTCATTCTAAATTAAGCAGATAAAAGGCCTGGAGTTGATTTGAGGTGTGGTGCTTGCATTTGGAAGGTATTGCTGTGAAGTAAACATGCGGTTAAAGGAGATCTCCATGCAGGTGAAACAAGCCATCCTTAAGCTGCGAAAACAGAAAAAAAAAACATCCGAGAAATTGCTACAATATTAGGAGTGGCAAAATCAACAGTTTGGTGCATCCTGAGAAAGAAAGAAAGCACTGGTGAACTCATCAATGCAAAAAGACCTGAGCGCCCACGTAAGACAACAGTGGGGGATGATCGCAGAATAATCTCCATGGTGAAGAGAAACTTCTTCACAACAGCCAACCAAGTGAATAACACTCTCCAGGAGGTCGGCGTATCAATATCCAAATCTACTATAAAGAGAAAACTGCATGAAAGTAAATACAGAGGGTTCATTGCACGGTGCAAGCCACTCATAAGCATCAAGAAGAAAAAGGCTAGACTGGACTTTGCTAAAAAACATCTAAAAAAGCCAGCACAGTTCTGGAAGAACATTCTTTGGCCAGATGAAACCAAGATCATCCTCTACCAGAATGATGGAAAGAGAAAAGTATGGGGAAGGCGTGGTACAGCTCATGATCCGAAGCATACCACATCATCTGTAAAACACGGCGGAGGCAGTGTGATGGCTTGGGCATGCATGGCTGCCAGTGGCACTGGGTCACTAGTGTTTATTGATGATGTGACACAGGACAAAAGCAGCCGAATGAATTCTGAGGTATTCAGAGCCATACTGTGTGCTCAGATCCAGCCAAATGCAGCCAAACTGATTGGTCGTCATTTCATACTACAGATGACTCAAAACATAAAGCCAAAGCAACCCAGGAGTTTATTAAAGCAAAGAAGTGGAATATTCTTGAATGGCCAAGTCAGTCACCTGATCTCAACCCAATTGAGCATGCATTTCACTTGTTAAAGCCTAAACTTCAGACAGAAAGGCCCACAAACAAACAGCAACTGAAAACCACCGCAGTGAAGGCCTGGCAGAGCATCAAAAAGGAGGAAACACAGCGTCTGGTGATGTCCATGAGTTCAAGACTTCAGGCAGTCATTGCCAACAAAGGGTTTTCAACCAAGTACTAGAAATGAACATTTTATTTAAAATTATTTAATCCGTCCAATTACTTTTGGTCCCTTTAAAAACAGGGAGACTCATGTTAAGGAGTTGAAACTCCTAAACCCTTCATCCAATTTTAATGTGGATACCCCCAAATGAAAGCTGAATGTCTGAACTTCAACTGCATCGGAATTGTTTTGTTTAAAATTCATTGTGGTAATGTCTATAACCAAAATTAGAAAAATGTTGTCTGTGTCCAAATATATATGGACCTAACTGTATATATATATATATATATATATATATATATATATATATATATTACTGTAACTTCGGTTTCATTAATCTACTTATATAGTAGGGATAGTTGTGTGCAACCTTGGAGCAGGTGCTGACGAACGTGTATCTGATCCACGATCAGGAAGATTATGAAAATCACACTGATTAAACTCAGATCAGAGTTTTAACAGAATGTGATCATAGTGTGATACAATTCTCTCGGATGAGGAGAAGATAGATAAAAAATATTGTCCATCTTCTCCATTGTGACTGTCCATGGAAATCTGATTGCACTTAGTCTTGGTATGTAACGTCCAATTTCTCTTACAGTACAAAATAGATCAATCGTGGAACCAGTTGTACGGCCAGTTCTCCAAAGTGTCCAGTGTGAGGTGATGGGGAAGATGCCGCTGACCGTCACCTACCACTAACAGTCTGCATGTAATTTGCAGCTGGTGTGTGTGAATTAACCTATTAGTTGGTAGAAGCGTAACCAGTCTGAGTTCAACAGTAAAAGTTCATTTTTCAAGTTTAGCGTTTACTGCTTTCCTTGTCCATAGCTTCGCTGTATCCTGGGAAGCCCACCTCGGTCCACAGCTTACACCAGGAACAGTTTTTCTACACACCAGGCCGTATGTTGCTTGTGTTACTGTGAGAAGCCTATATTAATTAAACATGCTACCATGGTCTGCAGCATCTACAGACTTATCCCAAGCACATTTGTGACATTGTTGGTCGGGAATTACAAAAGGAGATGCAAGCAGCGGATCTTGATGATTTGTGTGTCCAAATGCATTCAGTGCGGCTGAACATTTTTCAAACAGTAATAACCACATTGATAGCAGCCAAGGTGTGTGAGTGTACTTTTGCATGTGATGCTCATACTTATTACTGAATTAATGGAGATGATTTCAAAATTGTGTTTCCGTTTTTTCATAATTTTGAGTAAGAGAGAGAGTGATCAGTATTAGGGTTGAGCTAAACGGATCGGACAAATTCAAAAATCGCCGACTTTCGGCAAAGTCGGGTTTCATGAAACCCGACCCGATCCCAGTGTGGGATCGGCCATGCAGTCGGCGATCTCCGCGCCAAAGTCGCGTTTCGTATGACGCGTTCAGCGCCATTTTTCAGCCAATGAAGGAGGACGCAGAGTGTGGACAGTGTGATGACATAGGTCTCGGTCCCCATCATCTTAGAGAAGGGCATGACAGTGATTGGCTAGCTTTCTGCGGCGTCACAGGGGGTATAAAGGGGCGTGCACGCCAACCGCCATCTTACTTCTGCCGATCGTAGCATAGGGAGAGATTGCTCCAGCTTCATCATAAGAAGGGATATAGTTAGGGAGGGAAGATTAACCCCCAAACTGCTTGTGCTGTAGCGATTTCCACTGTCCAACACCACCTTTGTTTTGCAGGGACAGTGGAGGCTAGATTTTTGTGCATCAGCTCTGTAGCTTATTAGGCTGCCTTATAAGGCTCCCTGATAGCTGTATTGCTGTTTGCACGCTGCTGTTCAAACCAACTGCTTTTTTAAAAGCAAAAATCCTGTTGCTCCTTTCTGCACAGTTACCTATCTTGTTTATTTGTCCACACTTTTGTGTGCAGCAGTCCTTTTTATTGCTGCCATACTTGTCCTGAGATCATTGTAGGGAGATTGAAATTGTACTACAGTCCTTGGATTTTTTCATATATCTTCCAGCCACTTGCTGCCATTTACATTGCGTTGTTTTATACACTGGGCCTGAGTTTGGGTTCAGTCTCCCCAATTAAAAAAGTGAGATTCAAATTCTCACAAAGTGGATATATTTCAGTCCTGTTAGTTTGTCGTATATTAGCCAGCCACTTGCTGCCACTCACATTGCGTTGTTTTATACACTGGGCCTGAGTTTGGGTTCAGTCTCCCCCCAAAAAAAGGGAGATTCAAATTCTCAACAAGTTTATATACACCTTCTACCTTGTTTTACAGTGCCATATAACGGTTGTTATTTTGGCTAGATTTTCCAAAAAAATGAGGAAGTCTGGTGGAAGAGGCCGTGGGCGTAGGTTGCCAGCTGGTACTGATGGTGGTGGTGGTGCATCTGGTGGTAGTGGGAAAATCACAATAGCACCTAAGGCTGGAGGTGTTGAGCCAGCGTCATCGTCTGACTACACAAGGCCTCGAAGGCTCCCTTATCTGGGAGTAGGAAAACAGCTTTTAAAAAGTTTTGGCTTTCCTTGCTGACTCAGCCTCTAGCTCTTTTGCCTCCTCTTCAGAAAGTTCCAAATATAAAATCAGCGAGTCGTCAGTGGATGCTCCCAGTCAGGAACAAGACGTTTCCTTGTGTCCTTAACCCTGTTATGCTGTAAGAATCAGGCTGCACTCAGATGTCATCCGAGTGCAGTCCTATTGTGAGTGTGATGATTCAAAGAGGGAAAACGGAAAGTGGACCCTCTAGACCGCGACGACGAACCCCTCACGGATGAGCTGACCAGATAGACCGCCCCCTATACAGGGAGAGTTAGGGGCAGGCCCGTGAGGGACTATCGCCATGGAAGCTGGAGGACCAGGACGGGAGAAGACCAAGAAGAGGCGGAGATAGTAGGACCACAGGATAGGTGAGTACTGCAGAGAAACAGGACTGATGGGAAAAACAGGACTGATGGGTAAAACAGGACTGATGGGTAAACTGCAGCAGTGCAGGGACTGGTAGAGGAACTGAGGGAATGCAGAGGCTAGCAGGATACAGGAAAGACAGGATAAACCCAAAATCAGAGGGAAAACGAACTTCACAGAGACTAAGAGCGGCCAGGAACATCTGAAAGAACAAATGATAACTGGGCATAGAGGGACGGCAGGAAGCAGTTTAAATACCTAAAGGCAGAATAGCACTTCCGGGTAACAGACCTCCACGAGAAGCAGAGGCCGGGAGCAAGCGAGGAGGAGGCAGCAGTGGTATGATAGTACCCTTGTCTTTAAATCCCTCCCTCCTCTTTAGGCCAGAAAGAAACTTAGCTAATATTCGAGGAGCCTGACTATTCTCCCGAGGCTCCCAGGATCTCTCCTCAGGACCGAAACCCTTCCAGTTGACCAAAAACAAAGTTTTACCTCTAATTTTTTTCATGGCCAAAATGTCTTTAACCTCAAAAACATTGTCTGCGGAAACAGGCGAAGGTGAAGAAAGAGTCGAGGTATGAAACCGATTAAAAACTACAGGCTTAAGGAGAGATACATGAAAGGAATTAGGCTAGGGTCACATTGCGTTATGTGACCGCGTTTAACTGACTACGTTACACCGTGGCATAACGCATGGTAACGTAGTCCGTTAACGCCGCCATTGCCTGTAATGGCGAACGCATCGCTAGCACCCGCCCACATTGGTCGTGCGCTAGTGATGTGCCGTCATTTGCGGGATCGGCTAACGCGATCCTTTTGGGACATTGCGTTAGCGCAGTCCGTAGCGCTATGCGCTAAACGGACTGCCCTAACGCAATGTGACCCTAGCCTTAGGGATACGAAGAGAGGCAGGTAACTTAAATTTGTAAGAAACGTTGTTAATACGTGCCAAAACCTCGAAAGGACCAATATAACGGGGACCCAGTATATGTGAAGGGATTTTAAGGCGAATAAATCTAGAAGAAAGCCTGACCTTATCCCCAGGATGGAACACAGGAGAATCGAGACGCCTTTTATCTGCATGCCTCTTCATCCTATGCTGAGCTAGTTCCAGAGCAGACTTGGTCTCCTGCCAAACCCTGGAGAATTCTCTAGATAGAAGATCTGCCGCCGGCACAGTAGAGACAGGAGGAACTGGTAGAGGAAGACCAGGGTGTTGTCCGTAGATGACAAAAAATGGAGATTTGGTAGAAGCTTCACTGGTGTGGTTATTATAAGAAAACTCAGCCCATGGTAGTAAGTCAGACCAATCATTTTGATGAGCGTTGGAGAAATGCCGGAGATAAGTAACCAGGATCTGATTGGTATGCTCCACTTGGCCATTGGACTGTGGATGATAGGCCGAAGAAAAATCAAGCGAAATGTTCAATGACTTACAGAGAGATCTCCAGAAATGAGCGGTGAACTGAACTCCCCGGTCAGAAACAATGTGCTGTGGAAGACCATGAATGCGAAAAATATGTTGAACAAAAATCTTCGCCAGTTCAGGAGCCGAAGGCAGACCAGGAAGAGCAATGAAATGTGCCATTTTAGAAAAACGGTCCACAACCACGAGGATGACGGTACAACCACATGAACGAGGCAGATCAGTTAAGAAATCCATTGCGATATCTTGCCACGGAGCGGTAGGCAAAGGAAGAGGAAGAAGAAGCCTGGAAGGAAGCCGCCTGGGTACTTTGTTCTTGGCACAGGAAGGACAAGAGACCACAAAAGCTTGGACATCCTTCAAAAGAGTCGGCCACCAGTAGTAACGAGATATTAGATCAAGAGTTTTCTTGAAACCGACATGTCCCACTAGTATGGAAGCATGTCCCCAGAGTAACACACGTCTCCTGTTCCTCTTAGAAACAAAAGTCTTACCTGGAGGTAAAGAGGTCATAGATACTGGAGCAAGTGTGATGATTCTAGCGGGGTCAATGATGTGCGAGGACTCCTCCTCAGTGTCCACCGACAAGAAGGACCTGGATAGAGCATCAGGTTTGAAGTTCTTTTCCCCAGGCAGGAAGCGAGGTTCAAAGTCAAATCAGGCAAAGAACAAGGCCCACCTGGCCTGTCGTGGATTCAGTCGGTGCGCTGAACGGATGTATGCCAAATTCTTATGATCCGTAAAGATGACAAAGGGATGTAAGGCTCCTTCCAACAGATATCTCCACTCCTCTAAGGCCAATTTAATGGCAAAAAGTTCTCTGTCGCCAATGGAATAATTTCTTTCAGAAGAAGAGAAACTCTTGGAGAAGAAACCACAGGGCACAAGATGACCAGTAGAAGACTTCTGAGAAAGCACAGCTCCGGCACCGACAGCAGAGGTGTCAACCTCCAGGAAGAAGGGTTTATTAGCTTCAGAGCGATGGAGTAAAGAAGCAGAGGCGAATGCTTCTTTGAGAGAATGAAAAGCCTTTTCAGCCTCTGCTGGCCAAAGACGAGGATTGGCACCCTTCTTTATCAAAGAAGAGATGGAAGCCGACAAGGAGGAGAAATGAGGAATAAATTGCCGATAGTAATTCGCGAATCCTAGAAAACGCTGAATCGCCTTAACCCCAAGCGGACGTGGCCAGTTGAGTATGGCAGAAACTTTAGCTGGATCCATACACAGACCAGAATCAGAGATGATGAAGCCCAGGAATGGCAGGGACGACTGTTCGAAGGCACACTTCTCAAGTTTAGCATACAGACGATTCTCCCTCAGACGGAGAAGAACTTGCTGCACATGTCTCCTATGAGAAAGCAGATCCGGTGAAAACACAAGGATGTCGTCCAAGTGCACCACTACACAGGTGTAAAGTAGGTCCCGAAAAACATCATTCACCAACTGTTGAAAAACTGCAGGAGCATTACATAAGCCGAAAGGCATCACGAAATACTCATAATGACCATCTCTGGAACAAATGATAACCAGGCACAGAGGGACGGCAGGAAGCAGTTTAAATACCTAAAGGCAGAGTAGCACTTCCGGGTAACAGACCTCCAGAACCATAGAGAGGACAATAAGGAGGACCAACTTCCGGGCACTAGTCCTCCAGGACCATAGAGGAGACAAAGAAGAGCGCCGACAGAAGATCAGAAGTGCACACACGCAGCACTGAACCTGGTGGTGCAGTGCTTCCTCAAAAATTATCAGGAGTTACCAGCCCTGCTCCTGAAGGTGCGAAGACTTTGCTCGCACATCCGCCGGTCGCCCGTACACTCCAGCCGGGCAGGCACTTGGATGGCAGACATGGAGTTGTCAGGTGTGCAGTGGTTGAAGCTACAAGACCTCTGTTAAGTCCTTCAGTGTTTTGAGGAATGCACACGGCTGGTAAGTGCAGACGACGCCATCATAAGCATGAGCATCCCACTAATGCGTCTGCTGATGCAAAGTTTGACGCACATTAAGGAGCAGGCGTCTGCAGCTGAGGAGGGGGGAAGCCTTGATGACAGTCAGCCATTGTCTGCTCAGGGAACTCTCCTGGACGAGGTGGCTGATGAAGAGAAGGAGGAGGAGGATGATGGGGATGAATATTTGTGGGAGGAGGATGCTTCTCAGGGGGCAATAGAAACTGGTGGCATTGCAAGGTCAGGTACAGGGTTTTTGCGGGAGACAAGTGATGTTAATTGGCAAGAAAGTGCTCCTCAACCCAGCACAAGCAGTGAATTGACACCTGGAACATTGGCCCACATGGCTGAGTATGCCTTGCGTATCCAAAAAAGGATATATTAAAGATACCAAAGATATACTGGGTATCATAACAAAAAAGAAATGGAAATCAGAATATACTTGGTTAAGTTGCGACGTTGTCTCTTTATATACCTGTATTCCTCACAATGTTGCGATACAAGCGTTACAATTCCAGCTGAAAAAGTATAGTCCATATTCAAGTGATTTGATTAATTTTATTTTACAGGTAACTTATTTTCTTTTGACGCATAATTTCTTTTCTTTTGATTCTGAATATTTTTTACAATGCACAGGTGTGGCCATGGGAGCTAAATTTTCACCTTCCCTAGCAAATTTGGTCATGTCTTATTGGGAGTATTCACACCTCTTTGCAGTTTCCAATCCGTTTTCTGCATGCATTCACTGGTATGGCAGATACATCGATGATACGCTGTTTATTTTGGCGTGGAGATGTATCTGCCATACAGGATTTTGTAAATTATATTAAATTAAATTATATTAATGACAATAATTTCAATTTAAAATTTACATCTGTTCAAGCTGTGTCTAAAATTTCTTTTCTGGATCTTGAGTTAACAGGTGTTCCCAATGAACTTATTTCCACACGAACTTTTATAAAACCTACAGCAGGTAATGGATTGCTTCACGCTAAAAGTAGTCATCCCAGGCACACAGTCAAGGCAATCCCTGTGGGTGAATTTACGAGATTGAAGCGAAACTGCAATAACAACAATGATTTATTTAAAGATCTAGTTCAATCACGAAATAAATTTTTAAAACGTGGATATCCGCATTGGATGCTGGACAGAGCGGCACACATAGTAGATCAGAAAGAGCAGTCGAGTCTCATTCCCTCAGAAGTAGACAGTGGAACAAGCGATATTAATAAAGATAATAAAAATAAAAATAAAAAAATTATGAATAAAATTAATATAGCTAATAAACCATATGTGTGTCTACAGTTCAGCCCACAGTTCAATCAAATTAAAACCATTATTAACAAAGCTTTGCCTATTTTGCGTGAAGATCCCACTCTTGCTCAAATTTTGTCTCAGGGATGCAACATAGTAGCCAGGAAAGCGCCTACTTTGGGCAACATAATTTCTCCCAATCATTTTTCTTCTAAACATTCCACTAATACTTGGTTGCATTGTATAGGTTGCTACAAATGCAACGTAACTAATTGCACTACATGTGTACATCTTACCACCGTAAAGTTTTTTGGTACCGGAGAGAATAAAAATCAATATAAAATTCAAACATTTATCAACTGTAATACACGATTTGTGGTTTACAAAATTGATTGTACGTTCTGTGACAAGTCATATATCGGGTGTACCACTCGAAAATTAAAAAACCGCATATCGGAACACTTGTATGATATTAAATGTACTACAAATAATAGTCGCACCATTTCTTCGGTGGCGAGGCACTTTATTGATTTTCATTCCCGCAATACAGCTTTTTTAAAAGTAACAGGTATTGAGAAAATTAAAAAACCTCCGCGCGGTGGAGATATCCACAGAGCGTTACTCACCAGAGAAGCGTTCTGGATCTTTAATTTAGGCACAAGGTTTCCAGGTGGTCTGAACAAACGAAATGAACTAATGTTCCATTATTAGCAATGTCTCCCTTTTTTTTTTTTTTCCCTTTTTTTTCTTTATGTCTTTATTTCTTTACGGTTTTATTTCTATTCATTGTGCATTGTTTATTATCTATTGTATTTATTTTTTCGCACATTATTTGCTTTGAATTTTTTGAGCCTATGCATCACATGACATTTATCTAGCATTTGATTGGTGTTATGTTGCATATATACCGGATATGTCATTTAGCAGATCAGCTGTGATAAAGACCGCTAGGTCGAAACGCGTCGCTCGCCTTACTATGTGTATGATGCCGTCCCAGGAGTCGTCTCCTCATTTTAATATGTTGGATTAAACTTTTACATTTTATATGGAAGCTGGATCATCTCTTCATTTTGGATACTTGCTACGTCATGTCAGGACGGAGATCCGTGCTTTCTGCATTTCCTAGGTGTGCTGGCTCCCTGCCTTTGTCTATATCCAAAAAAGGGACCCCCGCATTATCAAAATGATGACCGATGACGATTAGGGTTGAGCGAAACGGGTCGATCATTTTCAAAAGTCGCCGACTTTTGGCTAAGTCGGCGTCTCATGAAACCCGATCCGACCCCTGTGCTTGTCGGCCATGCGGTACGCGACTTTCGCGCCAAAGTCGCGTTTCAATGACGCGAAAAGCGCCATTTCTCAGCCAATGAAGGTGAACGCAGAGTGTGGGCAGCGTGATGACATAGATCCTGGTCCCCACCATCTTAGAGAAGGGCATTGCAGTGATTGGCTTGCTGTCTGCGGCGTCACAGGGGCTATAAAGGGGCGTTCCCGCCGACCGCCATCTTACTGCTGCTGATCTGAGCTTAGGGAGAGGTTGCTGCCGCTTCGTCAGAAGCAGGGATAGCGTTAGGCAGGGTCCACTAACCACCAAACCGCTTGTGCTGTAGCGATTTCCACTGTCCAACACCACCTTCGGTGTGCAGGAACAGTGGAAGCTATTTTTTTTTTTTTTTTTCCTCAGCGCTGTAGCTCATTGGGCTGCCCTAGAAGGCTCCGTGATAGCTGTATTGCTGTGTGTACGCCACTGTGGAAACCAACTGCTTTTTTCAAAGCACATATCCTCTTGTTCCTTTCTGCACAGCTATCTTTTTTGTTTGTCCACACTTTTTATTTAATTTGTGCATCAGTCCACTCCTATTGCTGCCTGCCATACCTGGCTTAGATTACTGCAGGGAGATAGTAATTGTAGGACAGTCCCTGTTTTTTTTTTTTTTTTTTTGTGGGAGATTAAGATTGGCATTTCTGCTACAGTGCCATCCCTGTGTGTGCCATCTCTCACTGAGTGGGCCATAGAAAGCCTATTTATTTTTTCCGTGATTTGTGTTCTAAATTCTACCTCAACACAAAAACACTACATCAATCAGTGGGAGAAAAATATTGGCCTCAGTCAGGGCTTGTGTGCCACTGCTGTGTGTGCTATCTCTTATTCAGTGGGCTATAGAAAGCCTATTTATTTATTTATTTTTTTTCTTATTATCTGGTTTCTAAAGTCTCCCTGAAAAAATAAATAAATAAATAAAAAAACAGTGGGAGAGTAATATTGCCCTTTCAGCTTGTGTGCCAGTCTTGACTCCTGGGTGTGCCACCTCTCTCTCTAATTGTGGGCCATAGAAAGCCTTTTTTTTTTTGTTTTTGTTTTTATATTATTTGGTTTCTAAAGTCTCCCTTAAAAAACAAAAAATACATAAAAAAACAGTGGGAGAGTAATATTGCCCTTTCAGCTTGTGTGCCAGTCTTGACTCCTGGGTGTGCCACCTCTCTCTCTCATTCAGTGGGCCATAGAAAGGCTATTTATTTTTTTGGTTTTTTTAATATTATTTGGTTTCTAAAGTCTCCCTGAAAATAAAAAAAAAAAAACTTAAAAAAACAGTGGGAGAGTAATATTGCCCTTTCAGCTTGTGCGCCAGTCTTGACTCCTGGGTGTGCCACCTCTCTCTCTCATTCAGTGGGCCATAGAAAGCCTTTTTTTTTTTTTTTTTTTTTTTTAATATTATTTGGTTTCTAAAGTCTCCCTTAAAAAACAAAAAATACATAAAAAAACAGTGGGAGAGTAATATTGCCCTTTCAGCTTGTGTGCCAGTCTTGACTCCTGGGTGTGCCACCTCTCTCTCTCATTCAGTGGGCCATAGAAAGGCTATTTATTTTTTTTGTTTTTTTAATATTATTTGGTTTCTAAAGTCTCCCTGAAAATAAAAAAAAAAAAACTTAAAAAAACAGTGGGAGAGTAATATTGCCCTTTCAGCTTGTGCGCCAGTCTTGACTCCTGGGTGTGCCACCTCTCTCTCTCATTCAGTGGGCCATAGAAAGGCTATTTATTTTTTTGGTTTTTTTAATATTATTTGGTTTCTAAAGTCTCCCTGAAAATAAAAAAAAAAAACTTAAAAAAACAGTGGGAGAGTAATATTGCCCTTTCAGCTTGTGCGCCAGTCTTGACTCCTGGGTGTGCCACCTCTCTCTCTCATTCAGTGGGCCATAGAAAGGCTATTTATTTTTTTGGTTTTTTTTAATATTATTTGGTTTCTAAAGTCTCCCTGAAAATAAAAAAAAAAAACTTAAAAAAACAGTGGGAGAGTAATATTGCCCTTTCAGCTTGTGCGCCAGTCTTGACTCCTGGGTGTGCCACCTCTCTCTCTCATTCAGTGGGCCATAGAAAGGCTATTTATTTTTTTGGTTTTTTTAATATTATTTGGTTTCTAAAGTCTCCCTGAAAATAAAAAAAAAAAAACTTAAAAAAACAGTGGGAGAGTAATATTGCCCTTTCAGCTTGTGCGCCAGTCTTGACTCCTGGGTGTGCCACCTCTCTCTCTCATTCAGTGGGCCATAGAAAGGCTATTTTTTTTTTTGTTTTTTTTAATATTATTTGGTTTCTAAAGTCTCCCTGAAAATAAAAAAAAAAAAACTTAAAAAAACAGTGGGAGAGTAATATTGCCCTTTCAGCTTGTGTGCCAGTCTTGACTCCTGGGTGTGCCACCTCTCTCTCTAATTGTGGGCCATAGAAAGCCTTTTTTTTTTGTTTTTTTTTTAATATTATTTGGTTTCTAAAGTCTCCCTTAAAAAACAAAAAATACATAAAAAAACAGTGGGAGAGTAATATTGCCCTTTCAGCTTGTGTGCCAGTCTTGACTCCTGGGTGTGCCACCTCTCTCTCTCTAATTGTGGGCCATAGAAAGCCTTTTTTTTTTGTTTTTTTTTAAATATTATTTGGTTTCTAAAGTCTCCCTTAAAAAACAAAAAATACATAAAAAAACAGTGGGAGAGTAATATTGCCCTTTCAGCTTGTGTGCCAGTCTTGACTCCTGGGTGTGCCACCTCTCTCTCTCATTCAGTGGGCCATAGAAAGGCTATTTATTTTTTTGGTTTTTTTAATATTATTTGGTTTCTAAAGTCTCCCTGAAAATAAAAAAAAAAAAACTTAAAAAAACAGTGGGAGAGTAATATTGCCCTTTCAGCTTGTGCGCCAGTCTTGACTCCTGGGTGTGCCACCTCTCTCTAATTGTGGGCCATAGAAAGCCTTTTTTTTTTTTTTTTTTTTTTTTAATATTATTTGGTTTCTAAAGTCTCCCTAAAAAAACAAAAAATACATAAAAAAACAGTGGGAGAGTAATATTGCCCTTTCAGCTTGTGTGCCAGTCTTGACTCCTGGGTGTGCCACCTCTCTCTCTCATTCAGTGGGCCATAGAAAGGCTATTTATTTTTTTGGTTTTTCTAATAATATTTGGTTTCTAAAGTCTCCCTGAAAAAAAAAAAAAAAAAACTTAAAAAAACAGTGGGAGAGTAATATTGCCCTTTCAGCTTGTGCGCCAGTCTTGACTCCTGGGTGTGCCACCTCTCTCTCTCATTCAGTGGGCCATAGAAAGGCTATTTATTTTTTTGGTTTTTTTAATATTATTTGGTTTCTAAAGTCTCCCTGAAAATAAAAAAAAAAACTTAAAAAAACAGTGGGAGAGTAATATTGCCCTTTCAGCTTGTGTGCCAGTCTTGACTCCTGGGTGTGCCACCTCTCTCTCTCATTCAGTGGGCCATAGAAAGGCTATTTATTTTTTTGGTTTTTTTAATATTATTTGGTTTCTAAAGTCTCCCTGAAAATAAAAAAAAAAAAACTTAAAAAAACAGTGGGAGAGTAATATTGCCCTTTCAGCTTGTGTGCCAGTCTTGACTCCTGGGTGTGCCACCTCTCTCTCTAATTGTGGGCCATAGAAAGCCTTTTTTTTTTTGTTTTTTTTTTAATATTATTTGGTTTCTAAAGTCTCCCTTAAAAAACAAAAAATACATAAAAAAACAGTGGGAGAGTAATATTGCCCTTTCAGCTTGTGTGCCAGTCTTGACTCCTGGGTGTGCCACCTCTCTCTCTCATTCAGTGGGCCATAGAAAGGCTTTTTATTTTTTTGGTTTTTTTAATATTATTTGGTTTCTAAAGTCTCCCTGAGAAAAAAAAATAAATAAATTAGGTGGGAGATTAATATTGACATTAGTGCTTGAGTGACAGTCCTGCGTGTGTGTCATCTCTGTGATTTTGTGCCACAGAAAACAGAGTGTGTAACATTGTGCCTGATTTTCCTTGTGGTCTCACCAACCTGTTAAGGGATATTGAAATCATACTGAAGTTATAGCTCACCGTGTAAGTTGTTTGACAGCAACAAATAAAGTTACTTTGGTTAAGATTTTAAAACAATGAGGAAGTCTGGTGCAAGAGGTCGTCGTGGGCGTTCATTGTCAGCTGGTAATGATGGTAGTGGTAGTGGAGCATCAGGTGGTCGTGGGGATAAAAATATTCCACCTAAGTCTGGAGCTGTGGAGCCAGTTTCGTCGTCAGGCTACACAAGGCCTCGAACGCTCTCTTTTCTGGGAGTAGGAAAACCGCTTTTAACCCCTTCCCGACATGTGACGGTATAGTACGTCACATGTCGGGACCCCCGCTTTGATGTGCGCTCCGGCGGTGAGCGCACATCAAAGTCGCGACATGTCAGCTGTTTTTTACAGCTGACATGTGCGCGCAATAGCGGCGGGTGAAATCGCGATCACCCGCCGCTATTAACTAGTTAAATGCCGCTGTCAAACGCAGACAGCGGCATTTAACTACCGCATCCGGCCGTGCGGCCGGATATGAGCGCATCGCCGACCCCCGTCACATGATCGGGGGTCGGCGATGCTTGTACATTGTAACCATAGAGGTCCTGGAGACCTCTATGGTTACTGATCGCCGGTGGCTGTGAGCGCCACCCTGTGGTTGGCGCTCACAGCACACCTGCATTTTAGCTACATAACAGCGATCTGATGATCGCTGTTATGTAGCAGAGCCGATCGGGCTGTGCCTGCTTCTAGCATCCCATGGAGGCTATAGAAGCATGGTAAAAGTTAAAAAAAAAAGTAAAAAAAAATGTGAAAAAAATAAAAAAAATATAAAAGTTTAAATCACCCCCCTTTCGCCCCAATCAAAATAAATCAATAAAAAAAAACCCAACCTACACATATTTGGTATCACCGCATTCAGAATCGCCCGATCTATCAATAAAAAAAAGCATTAACCTGATCGCTAAACGGCGTAATGAGAAAAAAAATCGAAACGCCAGATTTACGTTTTTTTGGTCGCCACGACATTGCATTAAAATGCAATAACGGGCGATCAAAAGAACGTATCTGCACCAAAATGCTATCATTAAAAATGCCAGCTCGGCACGCAAAAAATAAGCCCTCACCTGACCCCAGATCACGAAAAATGGAGACGCTACGAGTATCGGAAAATGGCGCAATTTTGTTTTGTTTTGTTTTTTGCAAAGTTTGGAATTTTTTTTCACCACTTAGGTGAAAAATAACCTAGTCATGTTAGGTGTCTATGAACTCGTAGTGACCTGGAGAATCATAATGGCAGGTCAGTTTTAGCATTTAGTGAACCTAGCAAAATAGGCAAGCAAAAAACAAGTGTGGGATTGCACTTTTTTTGCAATTTCACTGCACTTGGAATTTTTTTCCCGTTTTCTAGTACACGACATGGTAAAACCAATGATGTCGTTCAAAAGTACAACTCGTCCCGCAAAAAATAAGCCCTCACATGGCCAAATTGACGGAAAAATAAAAAAGTTATGGCTCTGGGAAGGAGGGGAGCGAAAAACGAAAACGGAAAAACGGAAAAAGCTCCGGGGGTGAAGGGGTTAAAAGGCGGAGTAGCAACAGCAAGTTTTGGCTTACATTGCAGACTCAGCCTCTAGCTCTTTTGCCTCCTCTTCCGAAACTGGTAAATGTAAAAGCAGCGCGTCGCTTGTGGATGTTCACGGTCAGGGACAAGTCGCTTCCTTGTCCTCCTCAGCAAAAACTACAACAAGAGAGAAGGATGCAGCAGGCGACACAACGGGTCACTCCATGGAGCTCTTTACACATACCGTCCCTGGCTTAGAAAGTGAAACATTTAACAGGCCATGCCCATTACAAGTAGATTCTGACATGGAGTGCACTGATGCACAGCCACAGCCAGAGTACTATGCTGCTCCTTTGACTCAGACCACCACATTGCCCTCTCAGGGTACAGATCCACAATCAGACCCTGATGAGACTATGTTGCCCCGCCATGAACGCTATACCACCGACCGACACAGTGACACAGACGAAGTTGCACACGAGCTCGAAGAGGAGGTAATAGATGACCCAGTTATTGACCCCGATTGGCAGCCATTGGGGGAACAGGGTGCAGGCGGCAGTAGTTCAGAAGTGGAGGTGGAGGAGGGGCCGCAGCAGGCATCAACATCGCAACAGGTTCCATCTGCCGGGCCCGTATCTGGCCCAAAACGCGTGTCAAAGCCAAAACCTGTTGGAGGACAGCGTGGCCATCCGGTTAAAGCTCAGTCTGCAATCCCTGAAAAGGGATCCGAGTCTAGGAAGAGTGCAGTCTGGCATTTTTTTAAACAACATCCAACTGATCAGCGCAAAGTCATCTGTCAAAAATGTTCAACTAGCTTAAGCAGAGGTCAGAATCTGAAAAGTCTAAATACTAGTTGCATGCATAGACACTTAACCACCATGCATTTTCAAGCCTGGACTAACTACCAAACGTCCCTTAAGGTTGTAGCACCCTCGGCCAATGAAGCTAGTCAGCAACGCAACATCCCTTCCGTCACTGTAAGGCCACCATTTTCCGCACCACCGGCAGTATCTGTGCAGGTTTCTTTGCCAGCCAAAAGCAGTCAGGGTCAGGGAACCACCAGTTTTGTAGGAGGAAATATTGCATCTAGGGCACCGGCGGAAACAATACCGTCTCCAACCGTCTCTCAGTCTGCCATGTACACCGGCACACCCGAAAGTTCCACGATCTCCAGCTCTCCAGTCCAGCTCACCCTACATGAGACTCTGGTTAGAAAAAGGAAGTACTTATCCTCGCATCCGCGTACACAGGGTTTTAACGCCCACATAGCTAGACTAATCTCGTTAGAGATGATGCCCTACCGGTTAGTTGAAAGCGAAGCTTTCAAAGCCCTGATGGAGTACGCTGAACCACGATACGAGCTACCCAGTCGACACTTTTTTTCCAGAAAAGCCATCCCAGCCCTGCACCAGCATGTTAAACAGCGCATCGTCCATGCACTCAGGCAATCTGTGAGTACAAAGGTGCACCTGACTACAGATGCATGGACCAGTAGGCATGGCCAGGGACGTTATGTGTCCATCACGGCACACTGGGTGAATGTGGTGGATGCAGGGTCCACAGGCGACATCAATTTAGGGACAGTTGTGCCTAGCCCACGGTCTAGGAAACAGTTGGCTGTAGGCGTTCGCACCCCCTCCTCCTCCTCCTCCTCGTCCTCCTGCAGAAGCTACAGCTCTTCCACAGAACGCAGTCTGCCAACCACTCCATCGGCAGATGACACTGTTGCACACCAGTTGTCCCATTATGGGCCAGCTACTGCCAAGCGTCAGCAGGCTGTATTGGCTATGAAGTGTTTGGGCGACAACAGACACACCGCGGAAGTTCTGTCCGAGTTCTTGCAACAAGAAACGCAGTCGTGGCTGGGCACAGTAGATCTTGAGGCAGGCAAGGTAGTGAGTGATAACGGAAGGAATTTCATGGCTGCCATCTCCCTTTCCCAACTGAAACACATTCCTTGCCTGGCTCACACCTTAAACCTGGTGGTGCAGTGCTTATTGAAAACTTATCCTGGGTTCTCCGACCTGCTCCTCAAAGTGCGTGCACTTTGCTCACATATCCGACGTTCGCCTGTACACGCCAGCCGTATGCAGACCTATCAGCGGTCTTTGAACCTTCCCCAGCATCGCCTAATCATAGACGTTGCAACAAGGTGGAACTCAACACTGCACATGCTTCAGAGACTGTGCGAACAGAGGCGTGCTGTTATTTATTTGTGGGAGGATACACGGGCAGGCAGTAGGATGGCAGACATGGAGTTGTCAGGTGTGCAGTGGTCTAAGATACAAGACATGTGTCAAGTCCTTCAGTGTTTTGAGGAATGCACACGGCTGGTTAGTGCAGACAACGCCGTAATAAGCATGAGCATCCCCCTAATGCGTCTGCTGATGCAAAGTTTGACGCACATAAAGGAGCAGGCGTCTGCACCAGAGGAAGAGGAAAGCCTTGATGACAGTCAGCCATTGTCTGGTCAGGGCAGTGTACAGGACGAGGTAGCGGGCGAAGAGGAGGTGGAGGACGAGGAGGATGATGGGGATGAGTATATTTTTAATGCCGAACCTTTCCCGGGGGCACAGGAAATTGGTTGCGTGTCACGGCCGGGTTCTGGTTTTTTGAGGGACACAAGTGACGTAGATTTGCCTGCAACTGCCCCTCAACCAATCACAACCGGAGATTTGACAACTGGAACTTTGGCCCACATGGCGGATTATGCCTTACGTATCCTAAAAAGGGACACACGCATTACGAAAATGATGAACGATGACGATTACTGGTTGGCCTGCCTCCTTGATCCACGCTATAAAGGCAAATTGCAAAATATTATGCCACATGAGAACTTGGAACTAATATTAGCAACCAAACAATCAACTCTTGTTGACCGTTTGCTTCAGGCATTCCCAGCACACAGCGCACGTGATCGTTCTCACACGAGCTCCAGGGGGCAGCAGACTAGGAGTGTTAGGGGTGCACACATCAGAAGTGGCGTTGGACAGAGGGGTTTTCTGACCAGGTTGTGGAGTGATTTTGCTATGACCGCAGACAGGACAGGTACTGCTGCATCAATTGAAAGTGACAGGAGACAACATTTGTCCAGTATGGTTACTAACTATTTTTCATCCCTTATCGATGTTCTCCCTCAACCGTCATTCCCATTTGATTACTGGGCCTCCAAATTAGACACCTGGCCAGAATTGGCAGAATATGCATTGCAGGAGCTTGCTTGCCCGGCAGCAAGTGTCCTATCAGAAAGAGTATTCAGTGCTGCAGGTTCAATATTAACCGAAAAAAGGACTCGTCTGGCTACCCAAAATGTTGACGATCTAACATTCATTAAAATGAACCACAACTGGATTTCGAAATCTTTTGCCCCACCTTGCCCGGCCGACACCTAGCTTTCCTATGAAAAGCTCTTGCCTGTGAATTACTTTTCTAATGTCTAATTTGCTGCAGCTGATTGTACAGCATACGACATGTTTACACCTCCCTAAATGGCAAAACTCCCCACACGGGGCCGTGGTATCGCGACTTGGCGCAAGCACCCGTGAGACTGCTGTTTGTCTGAAGAGGTGGGTGTGCTCGCTTTTGGTTGACGGCATTGCTACTGGGTCCCTCATAGTACAATGTAGTGTCTCTGGCGGTGGTGGTGCGCACCCAACGTCAGACACACCGTTGTAACATGAGGGGCCCTGGGGCGGTCCCGCCGGCCTCAAGAGAGTTCCCCCCTACCCCAGCTCAAAATGTGCTCTACCACGTGCAAAATTATGTCGCACAGCTCCACCAATCTTTAGTCTATTCGCTGACATCATTCAATGTCTGGCACTGACAATACAAATTTGTAGACATCTATGATGCAACTTAAAGTACTCTGTGTCTGTGTCCTATATTGGCACCATTAAATAGTTACTGCCAAATTACAATGTCAGAAACTCAGTAGATGAGCCCACCCCTGTACCTAAGTATGCCACCTTTTTTTTTGTTTTGGTTGTTTTGCGAGACATTAACATCTATTTATATTTTGGGAGTACTGGGACAGACACTCCTTGCACTACTCCTCCACTCACCACCAAGCTGCCTGTGTATCCATGTAACCGCTGTAAAGCTGCCATGAGCCTATTGTTTGTTATTTTAGGCCTTTGATAGCCTGTCTGCGGTCCCTACTTTAAATACTCCTCCACTCACCACCAAGCTGCCTGCCCGTGTATCCATGTAACCACTGTAAAACTGCCATGAGCCTATTGTTTGTTATTTTAGGCCTTTGATAGCCTGTCTGCGGTCCCTACTTTAAATACTCCTCCACTCACCACCAAGCTGCCTGCCCGTGTATCCATGTAACCGCTGTAAAACTGCCATGAGCCTATTGTTTGTTATTTTAGGCCTTTGATAGCCTGTCTGCGGTCCCTACTTTAAATACTCCTCCACTCACCACCAAGCTGCCTGCCCGTGTATCCATGTAACCGCTGTAAAACTGCCATGAGCCTATTGTTTGTTATTTTAGGCCTTTGATAGCCTGTCTGCGGTCCCTACTTTAAATACTCCTCCACTCACCACCAAGCTGCCTGCCCGTGTATCCATGTAACCGCTGTAAAACTGCCATGAGCCTATTGTTTGTTATTTTAGGCCTTTGATAGCCTGTCTGCGGTCCCTACTTTAAATACTCCTCCACTCACCACCAAGCTGCCTGCCCGTGTATCCATGTAACCGCTGTAAAACTGCCATGAGCCTATTGTTTGTTATTTTAGGCCTTTGATAGCCTGTCTGCGGTCCCTACTTTAAATACTCCTCCACTCACCACCAAGCTGCCTGCCCGTGTATCCATGTAACCGCTGTAAAACTGCCATGAGCCTATTGTTTGTTATTTTAGGCCTTTGATAGCCTGTCTGCGGTCCCTACTTTAAATACTCCTCCACTCACCACCAAGCTGCCTGCCCGTGTATCCATGTAACCGCTGTAAAACTGCCATGAGCCTATTGTTTGTTATTTTAGGCCTTTGATAGCCTGTCTGCGGTCCCTACTTTAAATACTCCTCCACTCACCACCAAGCTGCCTGCCCGTGTATCAATGTAACCGCTGTAAAACTGCCATGAGCCTATTGTTTGTTATTTTAGGCCTTTGATAGCCTGTCTGCGGTCCCTACTTTAAATACTCCTCCACTCACCACCAAGCTGCCTGCCCGTGTATCCATGTAACCTCTGTAAAACTGCCATGAGCCTATTGTTTGTTATTTTAGGCCTTTGATAGCCTGTCTGCGGTCCCTACTTTAAATACTCCTCCACTCACCACCAAGCTGCCTGCCCGTGTATCCATGTAACCGCTGTAAAACTGCCATGAGCCTATTGTTTGTTATTTTAGGCCTTTGATAGCCTGTCTGCGGTCCCTACTTTAAATACTCCTCCACTCACCACCAAGCTGCCTGCCCGTGTATCCATGTAACCGCTGTAAAACTGCCATGAGCCTATTGTTTGTTATTTTAGGCCTTTGATAGCCTGTCTGCGGTCCCTACTTTAAATACTCCTCCACTCACCACCAAGCTGCCTGCCCGTGTATCCATGTAACCGCTGTAAAACTGCCATGAGCCTATTGTTTGTTATTTTAGGCCTTTGATAGCCTGTCTGCGGTCCCTACTTTAAATACTCCTCCACTCACCACCAAGCTGCCTGCCCGTGTATCCATGTAACCGCTGTAAAACTGCCATGAGCCTATTGTTTGTTATTTTAGGCCTTTGATAGCCTGTCTGCGGTCCCTACTTTAAATACTCCTCCACTCACCACCAAGCTGCCTGCCCGTGTATCCATGTAACCGCTGTAAAACTGCCATGAGCCTATTGTTTGTTATTTTAGGCCTTTGATAGCCTGTCTGCGGTCCCTACTTTAAATACTCCTCCACTCACCACCAAGCTGCCTGCCCGTGTATCCATGTAACCGCTGTAAAACTGCCATGAGCCTATTGTTTGTTATTTTAGGCCTTTGATAGCCTGTCTGCGGTCCCTACTTTAAATACTCCTCCACTCACCACCAAGCTGCCTGCCCGTGTATCCATGTAACCGCTGTAAAACTGCCATGAGCCTATTGTTTGTTATTTTAGGCCTTTGATAGCCTGTCTGCGGTCCCTACTTTAAATACTCCTCCACTCACCACCAAGCTGCCTGCCCGTGTATCCATGTAACCGCTGTAAAACTGCCATGAGCCTATTGTTTGTTATTTTAGGCCTTTGATAGCCTGTCTGCGGTCCCTACTTTAAATACTCCTCCACTCACCACCAAGCTGCCTGCCCGTGTATCCATGTAACCGCTGTAAAACTGCCATGAGCCTATTGTTTGTTATTTTAGGCCTTTGATAGCCTGTCTGCGGTCCCTACTTTAAATACTCCTCCACTCACCACCAAGCTGCCTGCCCGTGTATCCATGTAACCGCTGTAAAACTGCCATGAGCCTATTGTTTGTTATTTTAGGCCTTTGATAGCCTGTCTGCGGTCCCTACTTTAAATACTCCTCCACTCACCACCAAGCTGCCTGCCCGTGTATCCATGTAACCGCTGTAAAACTGCCATGAGCCTATTGTTTGTTATTTTAGGCCTTTGATAGCCTGTCTGCGGTCCCTACTTTAAATACTCCTCCACTCACCACCAAGCTGCCTGCCCGTGTATCCATGTAACCGCTGTAAAACTGCCATGAGCCTATTGTTTGTTATTTTAGGCCTTTGATAGCCTGTCTGCGGTCCCTACTTTAAATACTCCTCCACTCACCACCAAGCTGCCTGCCCGTGTATCCATGTAACCGCTGTAAAACTGCCATGAGCCTATTGTTTGTTATTTTAGGCCTTTGATAGCCTGTCTGCGGTCCCTACTTTAAATACTCCTCCACTCACCACCAAGCTGCCTGCCCGTGTATCCATGTAACCGCTGTAAAACTGCCATGAGCCTATTGTTTGTTATTTTAGGCCTTTGATAGCCTGTCTGCGGTCCCTACTTTAAATACTCCTCCACTCACCACCAAGCTGCCTGCCCGTGTATCCATGTAACCGCTGTAAAACTGCCATGAGCCTATTGTTTGTTATTTTAGGCCTTTGATAGCCTGTCTGCGGTCCCTACTTTAAATACTCCTCCACTCACCACCAAGCTGCCTGCCCGTGTATCCATGTAACCGCTGTAAAACTGCCATGAGCCTATTGTTTGTTATTTTAGGCCTTTGATAGCCTGTCTGCGGTCCCTACTTTAAATACTCCTCCACTCACCACCAAGCTGCCTGCCCGTGTATCCATGTAACCGCTGTAAAACTGCCATGAGCCTATTGTTTGTTATTTTAGGCCTTTGATAGCCTGTCTGCGGTCCCTACTTTAAATACTCCTCCACTCACCACCAAGCTGCCTGCCCGTGTATCCATGTAACCGCTGTAAAACTGCCATGAGCCTATTGTTTGTTATTTTAGGCCTTTGATAGCCTGTCTGCGGTCCCTACTTTAAATACTCCTCCACTCACCACCAAGCTGCCTGCCCGTGTATCCATGTAACCGCTGTAAAACTGCCATGAGCCTATTGTTTGTTATTTTAGGCCTTTGATAGCCTGTCTGCGGTCCCTACTTTAAATACTCCTCCACTCACCACCAAGCTGCCTGCCCGTGTATCCATGTAACCGCTGTAAAACTGCCATGAGCCTATTGTTTGTTATTTTAGGCCTTTGATAGCCTGTCTGCGGTCCCTACTTTAAATACTCCTCCACTCACCACCAAGCTGCCTGCCCGTGTATCCATGTAACCGCTGTAAAACTGCCATGAGCCTATTGTTTGTTATTTTAGGCCTTCGAAGCCTGTCTGCGGTCCCTCCTTCCACTAGGCCTCCACTGACCAGACCACTGCTGCCCGTGTACCCCTGGAACCAATTTTAAAGTGCCTACAGCCAGCCAATTTTATTGTGTTAGGCCTTCGAAGCCTGTCTGCGGTCCCTCCTTCCAATAGGCCTACACTGACAAAGGTACACCTGACAACAGACACATGGACCTGTAGGCATGGCCACGGAAGGTTACGTGTCCTTTGTGGCTCAATGGGTTAATGTATTGGATGCATGGTCCACACAGGGGACAGCCTGCTAAGTCTGTATGCAGTCCCTAATTCAAGTTGTCCTCAACTGAATAAAGCTGAGCTTCTACCTTCTGGCTCTCATTAAGTGTTTTTTTAAAAACAAAATGGTGGTTAGGGCCTACTAACGGCTTCTGCCCCTCCCTGGTGTTGCCCTCAACTGAATAAAGCTGAGCTTCTACCTTCCGGCTCTGATTAACTGCTGTTTTTAAACACATTGCTGGTTCCGGCCTACTAACGGTGTCTGCCCCTGCCTGGTGTTGCCCTCAACTGAATAAAGCTGAGCTTCTACCTTCCGGCTCTGATTAACTGCTGTTTTTAAACACATTGCTGGTTCCGGCCTACTAACGGTGTCTGCCCCTGCCTGGTGTTGCCCTCAACTGAATAAAGCTGAGCTTCAACCTTCTGGCTCTGATTAACTGCTGTTTTTAAACACATTGCTGGTTCCGGCCTACTAACGGTGTCTGCCCCTCCCTGGTGTTGCCCTCAACTGAATAAAGCTGAGCTTCTACCTTCCGGCTCTGATTAACTGCTGTTTTTAAACACATTGCTGGTTCCGGCCTACTAACGGTGTCTGCCCCTCCCTGGTGTTGCCCTCAACTGAATAAAGCTGAGCTTCAACCTTCCGGCTCTGATTAACTGCTGTTTTTAAACACATTGCTGGTTCCGGCCTACTAACGGTGTCTGCCCCTCCCTGGTGTTGCCCTCAACTGAATAAAGCTGAGCTTCAACCTTCCGGCTCTGATTAACTGCTGTTTTTAAACACATTGCTGGTTCCGGCCTACTAACGGTGTCTGCCCCTGCCTGGTGTTGCCCTCAACTGAATAAAGCTGAGCTTCAACCTTCTGGCTCTCATTAAGTGTTTTTTAAAAAACAAAATGGTGGTTAGGGCCTACTAACGGCTTCTGCCCCTCCCTGGTGTTGCCCTCAACTGAATAAAGCTGAGCTTCAACCTTCCGGCTCTGATTAACTGCTGTTTTTAAACACATTGCTGGTTCCGGCCTACTAACGGTGTCTGCCCCTGCCTGGTGTTGCCCTCAACTGAATAAAGCTGAGCTTCTACCTTCCGGCTCTGATTAACTGCTGTTTTTAAACACATTGCTGGTTCCGGCCTACTAACGGTGTCTGCCCCTGCCTGGTGTTGCCCTCAACTGAATAAAGCTGAGCTTCAACCTTCTGGCTCTGATTAACTGCTGTTTTTAAACACATTGCTGGTTCCGGCCTACTAACGGTGTCTGCCCCTCCCTGGTGTTGCCCTCAACTGAATAAAGCTGAGCTTCTACCTTCCGGCTCTGATTAACTGCTGTTTTTAAACACATTGCTGGTTCCGGCCTACTAACGGTGTCTGCCCCTGCCTGGTGTTGCCCTCAACTGAATAAAGCTGAGCTTCAACCTTCTGGCTCTGATTAACTGCTGTTTTTAAACACATTGCTGGTTCCGGCCTACTAACGGTGTCTGCCCCTCCCTGGTGTTGCCCTCAACTGAATAAAGCTGAGCTTCAACCTTCCGGCTCTGATTAACTGCTGTTTTTAAACACATTGCTGGTTCCGGCCTACTAACGGTGTCTGCCCCTGCCTGGTGTTGCCCTCAACTGAATAAAGCTGAGCTTCAACCTTCTGGCTCTCATTAAGTGTTTTTTAAAAAACAAAATGGTGGTTAGGGCCTACTAACGGCTTCTGCCCCTCCCTGGTGTTGCCCTCAACTGAATAAAGCTGAGCTTCTACTTTCCGGCTCTGATTAACTGCTGTTTTTAAACACATTGCTGGTTCCGGCCTACTAACGGTGTCTGCCCCTCCCTGGTGTTGCCCTCAACTGAATAAAGCTGAGCTTCTACCTTCCGGCTCTGATTAACTGCTGTTTTTAAACACATTGCTGGTTCCGGCCTACTAACGGTGTCTGCCCCTCCCTGGTGTTGCCCTCAACTGAATAAAGCTGAGCTTCAACCTTCCGGCTCTGATTAACTGCTGTTTTTAAACACATTGCTGGTTCCGGCCTACTAACGGTGTCTGCCCCTGCCTGGTGTTGCCCTCAACTGAATAAAGCTGAGCTTCTACCTTCCAGCTCTGATTAACTGCTGTTTTTAAACACATTGCTGGTTCCGGCCTACTAACGGTGTCTGCCCCTGCCTGGTGTTGCCCTCAACTGAATAAAGCTGAGCTTCAACCTTCTGGCTCTGATTAACTGCTGTTTTTAAACACATTGCTGGTTCCGGCCTACTAACGGTGTCTGCCCCTCCCTGGTGTTGCCCTCAACTGAATAAAGCTGAGCTTCTACCTTCCGGCTCTGATTAACTGCTGTTTTTAAACACATTGCTGGTTCCGGCCTACTAACGGTGTCTGCCCCTCCCTGGTGTTGCCCTCAACTGAATAAAGCTGAGCTTCAACCTTCCGGCTCTGATTAACTGCTGTTTTTAAACACATTGCTGGTTCCGGCCTACTAACGGTGTCTGCCCCTCCCTGGTGTTGCCCTCAACTGAATAAAGCTGAGCTTCAACCTTCCGGCTCTGATTAACTGCTGTTTTTAAACACATTGCTGGTTCCGGCCTACTAACGGTGTCTGCCCCTGCCTGGTGTTGCCCTCAACTGAATAAAGCTGAGCTTCAACCTTCTGGCTCTCATTAAGTGTTTTTTAAAAAACAAAATGGTGGTTAGGGCCTACTAACGGCTTCTGCCCCTCCCTGGTGTTGCCCTCAACTGAATAAAGCTGAGCTTCTACCTTCCGGCTCTGATTAACTGCTGTTTTTAAACACATTGCTGGTTCCGGCCTACTAACGGTGTCTGCCCCTGCCTGGTGTTGCCCTCAACTGAATAAAGCTGAGCTTCAACCTTCTGGCTCTGATTAACTGCTGCTTTTAAACACATTGCTGGTTCCGGCCTACTAACGGTGTCTGCCCCTCCCTGGTGTTGCCCTCAACTGAATAAAGCTGAGCTTCAACCTTCTGGCTCTCATTAAGTGTTTTTTAAAAAACAAAATGGTGGTTAGGGCCTACTAACGGTGTCTGCCCCTCCCTGGTGTTGTCCTCAACTGAACAAAGCTGAGCTTCCACATTCTGGCTTTCGGCCTATACTATCAGATATTAAACTGCATTTGGCCTACTAGTGTGGTTAGGCCCTTGAAACAGTGTCTGCTGCTCTTGGGTTTGCTACTCCACTGAACAAAGCAATGCCGCCTGTTTAGTCCTGTTACCAATTTTGATCTGCATTTAGCCTACTTTATTCTTTGGCCCTATATCTGTTTCCTCATCATCCTGCCCATTGCCCAGCCACTGCTAGATGAGTCTGCTGGTACATTGACCTAGACCACTACATTCCCCTTGTACTCTACACAGCCAGAATCTGACCCTGCTGAAAGTTAGGTTCCCCTTCCCGCATATTATACCACCTTACACAGGGACAAAGAGGAAGGTGCAGATGAAAGTGCAGGTTCCTTCATCAGGTGGGGGGGCATACTCGTTGGCGAAGTCACTGGCACAGGGCCACTCAGAGTACGCAAAAGTGTCGCTGCTGGTGGGAGGCGCCCCCGCCATGCAAACACACCGCCGTACTTTGAGGGGCCCTGTGCCAGTGCCAATGCGAACGAGTGGGCCCCCCCTGCTTGCTCAGGATCACAGCACTTGCAACGTTGAAATACTTACCTCTCCCTGCTCCACCGCCATGACGTAGTCCATGTTTCCTGGGCCCACTAAAACCTTGAACCAGCCCTACCCCCACAACTTTTGCCAAATGACCCCCAATTTCCAGTGCCCAACTATTATTATAAAGTTAATTAAGATTGACAAGCTTCAGAAAACAAGAATGGATGTTTTTGGCAGTAAAATGTGCACTGTAGGTGTTTTCCTGGCCTCCACTCACTGCCGGCTATGCTTCCCCATTGACTTGCATTGGGTTTCGTGTTTCGGTCGATCCCCGACTTTTAGCGATAATCGGCCGACTTCACTCGACTCGACTCTGGACTAAATCGGGTTTCACAAAACCAGACTCGATCTTAAAAAAATGAAAGTCGCTCAACCCTAATGACGATTACTGGTTGGCCTGCCTCCTGGATCCATGATATAAAGGAAAATTACAAAATATCATGCCACATGAGAACCTTGAGCAAATATTGGCTACCAAACAAGCAACTCTGTAGACCGTTTGGTTCAGGCTTTCCCAGCACACAGCGGTGGTGATGGTTCTCACACGAGCCGTAGGGGGCAACATGGCAGAGGTGTTAGAGGTGCACAAATCCGAAGTGGCGTTGGACAGAGGGGTTTTATGACCAGGTTGTGGGGTGATTTCGCAATGACCGCTGACACGACAAGTGCTGCTGCATCGATTCAAAGGGACAGGAGACAGTATTTGTCCAGTATGGTTACGAACTACTTTTCCTCCCTTATCGATGTTCTCCCTCACGGGTCATTCCCCTTTGATTACTTGGCATCTAAAATAGACACCTGGCCTGAATTGGCAGAATATGCATTACAGGAGCTCGCTTGCCCAGCTGCTAGTGTGCTATCAGAAACAGTCTTCAGTAGTGTTGAGCATTCCGATACCGCAAGTATCGGGTATCGGCCGATACTTGCGGTATCGGAATTCCGATACCGGGATTCCGATACTTGCCGCGTATCGGATACCGGAATCGGAAGTTCCAAGATTCAAAATGCAGAAATTCAGCCAATGAGAATGATTCCAAGTGTGGGCACATCCTGTTTAGCATGGAGGGCATGAAACTACTGGCAAGGCTGTGATTGGCTGCTGAAATTATGTCATGATGCAGTTTAAAAGTCGCTGGCGCCATTTTGCGATCACTCTGCTGTGAATTCAGTTAGTGACAGGACGCTGTTTGCTGACTGAGGGACAGTTTAGAGATAGCGATTTGCTTCTTTGTGCTTTCCAAAGGCTAATTTAGCAACCGCTGTGTTCACCTACTATTCACCTTGCTTTTGCCTTGTAGCGCTGTTTTCACAGCGATCTGCAAGGTCTGTGTGTGTGTGTGTGTGTGTGTGAGTGCAGCCCACTCTCTAGTCTGAGTGCAGCCACATAGGCCATCCATAGCTGGTTGTATTCAGTTCAGGGAGGGTGGTTCATTGCCTCATACTGTTCTTTTTTTTTTTTTTTCAAGTAGTGTAGTCTGCTGCTAATTTATTAAAAAAAATCCTATTAGTGTCTTTCCACCCGTCTCCAGCTAATTTGTGGAAAAACACTACATAGGATAACGTAGAGGAGGGTTTTTGGGCCTTGCAGCGCCGTTTACGGCTGTCTGCACGGTCTCCGTGTGACTGCAGCTCGCCCTGTAGTCTGTGAGCAGCCGTAGCCTGGTTGTCTCCAGCTCAGGGTTGTTCACTGCGTCATACCGCCAAATCAATTTTCATTTTGTTTTAAGTAGTGCAGGCTGCTGCACATTTTTTCAAAAAATTCCTATTAGTGTCTTTCCACCCGTCTCCAGCTAATTTGTGGAAAAACACTACATAGGATAACGTAGAGGAGGGTTTTTGGGCCTTGCAGCGCCGTTTACGGCTGTCTGCACGGTCTCCGTGTGACTGCAGCTCGCCCTGTAGTCTGTGAGCAGCCATAGCCTGGTTGTCTCCAGCTCAGGGTTCTTCACTGCGTCATACCGCCAAATCAATTTTCATTTTGTTTTAAGTAGTGCAGGCTGCTGCACATTTTTTCAAAAAATTCCTATTAGTGTCTTTCCACCCGTCTCCAGCTAATTTGTGGAAAAACACTACATAGAATAACGTAGAGGAGGGTTTTTGGGCCTTGCAGCGCCGTTTACGGCTGTCTGCACGGTCTCCGTGTGACTGCAGCTCGCCCTGTAGTCTGTGAGCAGCCATAGCCTGGTTGTCTCCAGCTCAGGGTTCTTCACTGCGTCATACCGCCAAATCAATTTTCATTTTGTTTTAAGTAGTGCAGGCTGCTGCACATTTTTTCAAAAAATTCCTATTAGTGTCTTTCCACCCGTCTCCAGCTAATTTGTGGAAAAACACTACATAGGATAACGTAGAGGAGGGTTTTTGGGCCTTGCAGCGCCGTTTACGGCTGTCTGCACGGTCTCCGTGTGACTGCAGCTCGCCCTGTAGTCTGTGAGCAGCCATAGCCTGGTTGTCTCCAGCTCAGGGTTCTTCACTGCGTCATACCACCAAATCAATTTTCATTTTGTTTTAAGTAGTGCAGGCTGCTGCACATTTTTTCAAAAAATTCCTATTAGTGTCTTTCCACCCGTCTCCAGCTAATTTGTGGAAAAACACTACATAGGATAACGTAGAGGAGGGTTTTGGGGCCTTGTAGCGCCGTTTACGTCTGTCTGCACGGTCTCCGTGTGACTGCAGCTCTATCTGTTGTCAGTTCAGCCCCCAAAAAATAAATAAATAATAAAGTTCACCAAACACACCAGTGACACCACTTTACATTTGTGTAGGCCACATTAGCTCATATTAAAGTCTAGTCCACACTTTAGAAAATTAGTGTTTCTTATACCTGTTAGGAGGAGTTGTTCAGGAATAAGCACACAAAGCTGTTAGTACTTTTCTGCTTATCTTTATCAGTCAACCAAGATGAAGAAGGCAGTGAGTAAGGCACGTGGGCGTGGGCGTGGGCGCGGAGCAGGGAGGGGACGTGGGGATTCTGTGCCTGCTGCGGGCACCGGTGACTCATCAGCACCCACTTTCACCAGGCAACAGTCGTTCATGCGCAGCTTTGTGTCAGAGCGCCGTACACCGCTGCTGCGTGAAGAACAAATTGAAGCCGTTGTTGGATGGATGGCAGCTAATGCATCAACTTCAATTAGTGCCACATCCTCTCAGACACAGAGCACTGGAGAGCAGCCATCTGTCTCTTCACCAACTGCCAAATTGCCCAGGCAGACAGAGAGCCCAGGACAGGAGCCGTCTCTACTTCTGTTCTCTGAATCTCTTGGCTTGGAAACAGGGGGCCAGCCAAGCAGCATTGGAGAAATGGAAGAAGAGGCAGGGTGCAGTGATGCCCAACAGCTTTTTCTCTCTTCCTCTGAAGAGGCGGGTGGGCCAGTGGCTCCGGTCACCACATCGCAGGCCGCATCAGCTGATGATGACACTCAGGTGCCACTTACTGGTGCGTGCTCTGCTGCTGAGACTACCCAGGAGGAGCAGTTGGGGGCAGAGGGTAGTGTAGATGATGAGGTCCTTGACCCATCTTGGCGTGAGGGACAGGAAGGTGGTGGGAGCAGCTCTGAGGAAGAGATTCCCCGTACGGCCCAAAGAGGGAGAGGGAGGGGGAGGGGGAAGACTGCGGATCCTGCAGCCTCCGCTTTTGCACCCGTTAGGAGCATGTCTCTTCCAAAAGCCAAAAAGGGCACTCCCAAGACTTGCAGTGCCTGGTCCTTTTTTGACACAGTTGCAGACGACATTTGCTATGTCAGATGCAAGGTGTGTTATCAAAAAGTCAAAAGAGGGAAAAATGTCAGCAACCTCAATACCTCCAACATGTGGAAACATGTGCGCAACAGGCACCCGGCGGAGTTAGAAAAACACACTGAAGAGGTAGGCCAACCAACAGCGGCAGCTACCACCTCTTCAGCTCGTGTTGCCTCTTCCTCTAGCTCACACGCAGCTGTTTCGGCTTCCTCCCAGGATCGCCGTGGAAGAACCTCTGGCCCTGTTGTCCAGAGACCCGCTGTAATTCCACCCGCAGCACCACTTTCCCAGTCATCCACACACTCCCAGCCCAGTCTACAGCCATCGGTAGTACAGGCATGGGAGAAAAGGCGGCCTTTCTCGTCAAACCACCCACGAGCACAGGCTCTGACTGCAGGCATTGCCAAACTTCTGTCACTGGAAATGCTGTCATTCAGGCTGGTGGAGACTGACAGCTTCCGTGACTTGATGTCATTGGCAGTCCCACAGTACAATGTGCCCAGCCGCTTTTACTTCAGCAGGCAAGCCGTCCCTGCCCTGCACAAGCATGTGGAGGGACACATAAAACACGCGCTACTGAACGCCGTCAGTAGCAAGGTCCACCTCACCACCGATGCGTGGACCAGTCAACATGGACAGGGGCGATACCTTTCCCTCACTGCCCATTGGGTTAATGTCGTTGAGCCGGGTACAGACCGTGCGAGTGGCGCAGGACGTGTCCTGCCCACTCCAAGGATTGCAGGAATCCATTCTGTACGCATTGACTCCTCCTCTTACACCAGTTCCTCAGAATCATCGCTGCAGGAGCCGTCACAGTCCACCTCCACATGGACCCGTGATGAACGTGTACCTGTTACGACCAACATGAGCACAGCCGTGGCCAAACGTCAACAGGCCGTCTTGAAATTAATTTTTTTGGGGAATCGTAGCCACACAGCGCAGGAGCTCTGGAATGCCATCAAGCAGGAGAGCGATGTGTGGTTTGTGCCAGCGAATCTCCAGCCAGGCATGGTAGTGTGTGATAATGGCCGAAATCTGGTGGCAGCTCTGGGCCTCGGCAACCTCACTCACATCCCATGTCTGGCACATGTGCTCAATTTGGTCGTGCAGAGCTTTTTGAGGGACTATCCGGATCTTGATGCACTGCTGCACAAGGTCCGCCTAGAGTGTGCTCACTTGCGGCGTTCCAGCACGGCAAAAGCGCGCATTGCGGCTCTGCAGCGCCGACACCGCCTGCCGGAACATCGCATCATATGTGACCTACCTACCAGGTGGAATTCCACGTTACATATGTTGGAGCGGTTGTGTGAGCAGCAGCAAGCTGTAATGGAGTACCAGCTGCTTCAGGCGCAAAGAAGTCGCAGTCAGCGCCGTACAGACTTCACAACCACAGAGTGGGCCACTATGAATGACGTCTGCCAGGTTTTGCGTCCCTTTGATTATTCCACGCGGATGGCGAGTGCAGATGATGCACTAGTCAGCATGACTGTCCCCCTTATCTGCCTGCTTGAAAAATCACTGCAAGCGCTAAGGGATGATGTTGTGGAAGAGGTGGAGGATGAGGATTCACCATTTCCATCATCTTCTGGACAGTCAGCGCCACGTGGTTCCTCACAAACGCGTAGGCAGGGGACAGTTTGTGAGGAGGATGAGGAGGAGTCAATGGAGGAGGAAGACATCCGTCCAGAGGAGGGAGTTACCGAATTGTCCAGTACTCAGTGTGTACAGCGAGGGTGGGGTGATGACGAGCGGGCAGAGATCACGCCTCCAGCAGGGGACAGCATTTCTTGGGCAGTTGGCAGTCTGCAGCACATGGTGGATTACATGCTGCAGTGCCTGAGAAACGACCGCCGCATCGCCCACATTCTCAACATGTCTGATTATTGGGTGTTCACCCTCCTCGATCCTCGCTACCGGGACAACGTAGAAAGCCTCATCACACCGTTGAACCGGGAGCGAAAAATGCGGGAGTACCAAGACACACTGGTCAATTCCATCATCTTCTCCATTCCAACTGAGAGAAGTGCTGCTAGTGCATTCCAAAGCAGCTCAGTGCGTCCAGGCAGTGGTGGAGGCTCTGCACAAAGAGGGAGCAGAAGCAGTGCCTCTGCCCAAGGCAAGACCAGTATGGCCCAACTGTGGCACAGTTTTCTGTGCCCCCCACAAAAGTCTACACCATCACAGACGGCTCCAGTCAGCAGGAGGCAACGGTTCCGTCAGATGGTGACAGACTACATGTCTTGCCCTCTTGCTGTACTCCCAGACGGCTCTTCCCCTTTCAAGTTTTGGGTCTCAAAGCTGGATACATGGCCAGAGCTAAGCCAGTATGCATTGGAGGTGCTGTCTTGCCCTGCGGCCAGTGTATTATCGGAACGTGTCTTTAGTGCTGCAGGTGGTGTACTAACTGACCGTCGCATGCGACTATCCTCCGATAACGTTGACCGGCTTACTTTCCTGAAAATGAACAAGGCCTGGATCTCGCAGGAATTTGCCACTCCTCCTCCTGATTAAATAATTAGGTCACTGTATACGTTATCCAGGTCTCCTGTTGTGTTCATCTTTCTACCACCTGAACTTAAATTCCTGGGCTCCAACACCGCCAGTTGAGGCTCAGAAGTGCCGTCTGCACAGTCAAAACATACGACCCAGTGTTATTGGGTTTCAGTAACGTCAGCTGATCCCCAGCTGTGTAGCCGGCAATGTGTCATGCGACCGCCACGCTGACACAACAACTGAAATGTAAGGGAATCTGTCCCCCCCCCCAAGGCGTTTGTTACTGAAAGAGCCACCTTGTGCAAAAAGGTAGCTATTTTGGTTTAGCTCCTTGCACACGCAGAACTTAACACTTATAAAATGTGTCCACTGATACCGTAATACCGTCCCGGAGGTGGGACTTTCCTTCGTAATATGACGCAGTACAGCCGTCATTCCTTCCCCCCCCCCCCCCCCGGCGCCGCGCCCCGGCTCCTCAGCGTTGTTTGATTCCGTCCCGGAGCCTGCGCTGTTATGTTATCCCGTGGCCAGGCACACTTAGCGCTGCCCGTCTTCTGGCATCATTTGGTGTCAGGATGGCTGCGCCTGTGCGGCCGCGCTGGCCGAGAGCCCGCCTCGCAGTGTCTTCTGATTTAATCCCACTGGGGGCCTGGGATCCATGGACATGCGCAGTGCATATCTGAACCTCCACCTCTCACTCATCTCCCTATGGCTTCTTCAGACTGTTCGGTGTCAGCTGGTCCCTAATAGCATGCCACGGCCGTGACACCGCGCAGTCTTAAGAAGCCGTAGGGAGGGGAGTGAGAGGCGAGGATATGCACTGCGCATGGCCATGGATCCCAGGCCCCCAGTGGGATAAAATCAGAAGACACTGCGAGGCGGGCTCTCGGCCAGCGCGGCCGCACAGGCGCAGCCAGCCTGACACCAAATGATGTCAGAAGATGGGCAGCGCTAAGTGTGCCTGGCCAAGTGATAACATAACAGCGCAGGCTCCGGGACGGAATCAAACTACGCTGAGGAGCCGGGGCGCGGCGCCGGGGGGGTAGGAATGACGGCTGTGCTGCGTCATATTACGAAGGAAAGTCCCACCTCCGGGACGGTTTCACGGTTTCAGGGGACACATTTTATAAGTGTTTAGTTCTGTGTTTGCAAGGAGCATGATGAAAAGAGCAACCTTTTCCTTTTGCATCTTTCGTGCTGCACAAGCTGGCTCTTTCAGCTACAAACGCCTTGGGGGGGGTTAAAGGTTCCCTTTCGACTTTCTCAGGCTTCGGCCTACATTGTGTTCCTCTGCTTTTCCACCTGTCCCTGGGCTCCAACACCGCCAGTTGCCGTCCAGAAGTGCTGTACGCACAGTCAACAGTCCCTCCTCTGTTATTGGGGTTCAGTAACGTCAGCTGTTCCCCTGCTGTGTGTGTGGCAATCCCTCCTACCTCCTTCTACCTCCTCCTCCTCCACCTGTCCCTGGGCTCCAACACCGCCAGTTGCCATCCAGAAGTGCTGTACGCACAGTCAACAGTCCCTCCTCTGTTATTGGGGTTCAGTAACGTCAGCTGTTCCCCAGCTGTGTGTGTGGCAATCCCTCCTACCTCCTCCACCTCCTCCTCCTCCACCTGTCCCTGGGCTCCAACACCGCCAGTTGCCGTCCAGAAGTGCTGTACGCACAGTCAACAGTCCCTCCTCTGTTATTGGGGTTCAGTAACGTCAGCTGTTCCCCTGCTGTGTGTGTGGCAATCCCTCCTACCTCCTCCTACCTCCTCCTCCTCCACCTGTCCCTGGGCTCCAACACCGCCAGTTGCCGTCCAGAAGTGCTGTATGCACAGTCAACAGTCCCTCCTCTGTTATTGGGGTTCAGTAACGTCAGCTGTTCCCCCGCTGTGTGTGTGGCAATCCCTCCTACCTCCTCCTACCTCCTCCTCCTCCACCTGTCCCTGGGCTCCAACACCGCCAGTTGCCGTCCAGAAGTGCTGTACGCACAGTCAACAGTCCCTCCTCTGTTATTGGGGTTCAGTAACGTCAGCTGTTCCCCTGCTGTGTGTGTGGCAATCCCTCCTACCTCCTCCACCTCCTCCTCCTCCACCTGTCCCTGGGCTCCAACACCGCCAGTTGCTGTCCAGAAGTGCTGTACGCACAGTCAACAGTCCCTCCTCTGTTATTGGGGTTCAGTAACGTCAGCTGTGCCCCTGCTGTGTGTGTGGCAATCCCTCCTACCTCCTCCACCTCCTCCTCCTCTACCTGTCCCTGGGCTCCAACACCGCCAGTTGCCGTCCAGAAGTGCTGTACGCACAGTCAACAGTCCCTCCTCTGTTATTGGGGTTCAGTAACGTCAGCTGTTCCCCTGCTGTGTGTGTGGCAATCCCTCCTACCTCCTCCTACCTCCTCCTCCTCCACCTGTCCCTGGGATCCAACACCGCCAGTTGCCGTCCAGAAGTGCTGTACGCACAGTCAACAGTCCCTCCTCTGTTATTGGGGTTCAGTAACGTCAGCTGTTCCCCAGCTGTGTGTGTGGCAATCCCTCCTACCTCCTCCACCTCCTCCTCCTCCACCTGTCCCTGGGCTCCAACACCGCTAGTTGCCATCCAGAAGTGCTGTCCGCACAGAGCCAAACACCTCGCCAATGTGTTAGTGGGGTTCAGCACCGCCAGCTGTTCTCCTGCTGTGCAGCCGGCAACGTGTACTGCGACCGCCACGCAGGCACAACAAGTTAAATTTAAGGGAACCTGTCCCCCCCCCCCCAGGCGTTTGTTACTGAAGGAGCCACCTAGTGCAGCAGTAATGATGCAAAGGGAAAAAGTGCCTCTTTTCGTGGTGCTCCTTGCACATGCTGATCCTAACACTTATGAAAAGTGTCCCCTCCTACCGTGATACCATCCGGTTGGTGGAACTTTCCTTTGTGATGTGACGCAGCACAGCCGTCATTCTTACCCCCTTGGCGCCGTGTGCCGCCTCCTCAGCGTTGTTTGAATCAGTCCCGGAGCCTGCGCTCTTAGGTTAGCCCTTGGCCATGCAAACATTTTGCGCTGCCCGTCTTCTGACATCATTTGGTGTCAGGCTGGCTGCGCCTGTGCGGCCGCGCTGGCCGAGAGCCCGCCTCGTACTTTCTTCTGATTTAATCCCACTGGGGGCCTGAGATCCATGGACATGCGCAGTGCATATCTGAACCTCCACCTCTCACTCATCTCCCTACGGCTTCTTCAAACTGTGCGGTGTCAGCTGGTCCCTAATAGCATGCCACGGCCGTGACACCGCACAGTCAGCTCCAGCTGTGCTGCGTCACATCACAAAGGAAAGTTCCACCTAACGGACGGTATCACGGTAGGAGGGGACACTTTTTATAAGTGTTAGGTTCAGCATGTGCAAGGACCATAATTAAAAGAGCTAAGTTTACCTTTTCCAGCATTAGTGCTGTACACGATGGCTCTTTCAGCTACAAATGCCTGGGGGGGGGGTTAAAGTTTCCCTTTCAACTTGCTCCAGTGCAGGCTTCGGCCTACACTCTGCTCCCTCTCCTCCTCCTGCTGACCCTGGGCTCTAACACCGCCAGTTGGGGCCCAGATGTGCTAGCTGCACAGAGCCAAACACCAGCCAATGTGTCAGTGGGGTTCAGCACCGCCAGCTGTTCCCCTGCTGTGCAGCCGGCAACGTGTCCTGCAACTGCCACGCAGGCACAACAGACCCAAAGCTGCCGCCAGTGCAGGCTTCGGCCTACACTCTGCTCCATCTCCTCCTCCTGCTGACCCCGGGCTCTAACACCGCCAGTTGGGGCCCGGTACTGCTAGCTGCACAGAGAAAAACACCAGCCAATGTGTCAGTGGGGTTCAGCACCGCCAGCTGTTCCCCTGCTGGGTAGCCGGCAACGTGTCCTGCAACAGCCACGCAGACACAAGAACTGAAATTGAAGGAAACCTGTCCCCCCTCCCCCAGGCGTTTTTACGTTTTACAGCCACCTTGTACGACAGTAATGCTGCATGTGTGCAAGGTGGCTCAGAAACTTAATCTCCTTGCCCATGTTGAAGTGAACACGTCTAAAAATGAGTCATCTGCGACCATTAAAACGTCCCTCAGGTGTGATTTTCCTTTGTATTGACACGCAACAAGCTCCTTGGTAGCGCTGCCCATCTTCTGATATCATTGTTTGGCTGCCTGCGCCTCTGCGGCCGCCTTGCCCCACACAACGCCCCTCGGTGTCTTATTTATTTGGACTGCGAGGGTGTGATTGATGGGCATAAACGGTGCATTTCTTCGCCTGTCCCTCATCTCCTTCCGCCTTCCACAGACTGTGCGGCTTCATGGCCGCGGCATGCGATAAGGGATCAGCTGACGCCGCACAGTCTGCAGCGGGTGTAAGGACCCGAGTGCGAGAGGCGAACATATGTGCTGCGCCAGGCCATGAATCACAGCCCCGCAGTGTTTTAACAATGTTAAGACACCGCGGGGCTGGGATTCATGTTCATCGCGAACCGCAGCGGCCGACATTAAATGAGGTCAGAAGATGGGCAGCGCTAACAGCGCTAGGCCAGGGGATAACACGACAGCGCAGACTCCTGTACAGCAAATAACAACGCTCAGGAGGCTGCACCCAGCACCAAGGTGGGATTCTTGACATCTGTGCTGCGTCTCATTACAAAGGGAACTCGCGCCTCCAACACAGTTTGACTGTATAAAGGGCTAAATGTTATACGTGTTTCATTCAGCGTGTGCAAGGAGCAAAATTAAAAGAGCAACCTTTGACTTGTGCAGCACTACTGCTGCATAAGCTGTGGCTCTTCTACTTTGTAACCCCTGAGGGGGGGTTAAAGGTTACCTTTGAAATTGGTTCAAGTAGGCTTCGGCCTACACTCTGCTCCCCCTGCAGAGCCCGGGCTCCAACACCGCCAGTTGGGGCCCGGTACTGCTAGCTGCACAGAGCCAAACACCAGCCAATGTGTCAGTGGGGTTCAGCACCGCCAGCTGTTCCCCTGCTGTGCAGCCGGCAACGTGTCCTGCAACTGCCACGCAGGCACAACAGACCCAAAGCTGCCGCCAGTGCAGGCTTCGGCCTACACTCTGCTCCATCTCCTCCTCCTGCTGACCCCGGGCTCTAACACCGCCAGTTGGGGCCCGGTACTGCTAGCTGCACAGAGAAAAACACCAGCCAATGTGTCAGTGGGGTTCAGCACCGCCAGCTGTTCCCCTGCTGTGCAGCCGGCATCGTGTCCTGCAAAAGCCACGCAGACACAAGAACTGAAATTGAAGGGAACCTGTCCCCCCTCCCCCAGGCGTTTGTACGTTTTTAAGGCCCCCTTGTACAGCGGTAATGCTGCATGTGTGCAAGGTGGCTCATAAACGTATTCTCCTCACACATGTGGAACTGAAAACACGTCTGAAATGTGTCCTCTGTGTGACCATTTAACCGTCCCGGGGGTGTGACTTTCCTTTGTAATGACACGCTGCAACCCCCTTGGTAGCGCTGCCCGTCTTCTGGCATCATTGTTTGGCTGCCTGCGCCTCTGCGGCCGCCCTGACCCACACAACGCCCCTCGGTGTCTTATTTCTTGGGACTGCGAGGGTGTGATTGATGGGCATGAGCAGTGCATCACTTCGCCTGTCCCTCATCTCCTTCCGCCTTCTTCAGACTGTGCGGCTTCATGGCCGTGGCATGCGATAAGGGATCAGCTGACGCCGCACAGTCTGCAGCGGGTGTAAGGACCCGAGTGTGAGAGGCGAACATATGTGCTGCGCCAGGCCATGAATCACAGCCCCGCAGTGTTTTAACAATGTTAAGACACCGCGGGGCTGGGATTCATGGTCATCGCGAACCGCAGCGGCCGACATTAAATGAGGTCAGAAGATGGGCAGCGCTAACAGCGCTAGGCCAGGGGATAACACGACAGCGCAGACTCCTGTACAGCAAATAACAACGCTCAGGAGGCTGCACCCAGCACCAAGGTGGGATTCTTGACATCTGTGCTGCATCTCATTACAAAGGGAACTCGCGCCTCCAACACAGTTTGACTGTATAAAGGGCTAAATGTTATACGTGTTTCATTCAGCATGTGGAAGGAGCAAAATTAAAAGAGCAACCTTTGACTTGTGCAGCACTACTGCTGCATAAGCTGTGGCTCTTCTACTTTGTAACCCCTGAGGGGGGGTTAAAGGTTACCTTTGAAATTGGTTCAAGTAGGCTTCGGCCTACACTCTGCTCCCCCTGCAGAGCCCGGGCTCCAACACCGCCAGTTGGGGCCCGGTACTGCTAGCTGCACAGAGCCAAACACCAGCCAATGTGTCAGTGGGGTTAAGCACCGCCAGCTGTTCCCCTGCTGTGCAGCCGGCAACGTGTCCTGCAACTGCCACGCAGGCACAACAGACCCAAAGCTGCCGCCAGTGCAGGCTTCGGCCTACACTCTGCTCCATCTCCTCCTCCTGCTGACCCCGGGCTCTAACACCGCCAGTTGGGGCCCGGTACTGCTAGCTGCACAGAGAAAAACACCAGCCAATGTGTCAGTGGGGTTCAGCACCGCCAGCTGTTCCCCTGCTGTGCAGCCGGCATCGTGTCCTGCAAAAGCCACGCAGACACAAGAACTGAAATTGAAGGGAACCTGTCCCCCCTCCCCCAGGCGTTTGTACGTTTTTAAGGCCACCTTGTACAGCGGTAATGCTGCATGTGTGCAAGGTGGCTCATAAACGTATTCTCCTCGCACATGTGGAACTGAAAACACGTCTGAAATGTGTCCTCTGTGTGACCATTTAACCGTCCCGGGGGTGTGACTTTCCTTTGTAATGACACGCTGCAACCCCCTTGGTAGCGCTGCCCGTCTTCTGGCATCATTGTTTGGCTGCCTGCGCCTCTGCGGCCGCCCTGACCCACACAACGCCCCTCGGTGTCTTATTTCTTGGGACTGCGAGGGTGTGATTGATGGGCATGATCAGTGCATCACTTCGCCTGTCCCTCATCTCCTTCCGCCTTCTTCAGACTGTGCGGCTTCATGGCCGTGGCATGCGATAAGGGATCAGCTGACGCCGCACAGTCTGCAGCGGGTGTAAGGACCCGAGTGCGAGAGGCGAACATATGTGCTGCGCCAGGCCATGAATCACAGCCCCGCAGTGTTTTAACAATGTTAAGACACCGCGGGGCTGGGATTCATGGTCATCGCGAACCGCAGTGGCCGACATTAAATGAGGTCAGAAGATGGGCAGCGCTAACAGCGCTAGGCCAGGGGATAACACGACAGCGCAGACTCCTGTACAGCAAATAACAACGCTCAGGAGGCTGCACCCAGCACCAAGGTGGGATTCTTGACATCTGTGCTGCGTCTCATTACAAAGGGAACTCGCACCTCCAACACAGTTTGACTGTATAAAGGGCTAAATGTTATACGTGTTTCATTCAGCGTGTGCAAGGAGCAAAATTAAAAGAGCAACCTTTGACTTGTGCAGCACTACTGCTGCATAAGCTGTGGCTCTTCTACTTTGTAACCCCTGAGGGGGGGTTAAAGGTTACCTTTGAAATTGGTTCAAGTAGGCTTCGGCCTACACTCTGCTCCCCCTGCAGAGCCCGGGCTCCAACACCGCCAGTTGGGGCCCGGTACTGCTAGCTGCACAGAGCCAAACACCAGCCAATGTGTCAGTGGGGTTCAGCACCGCCAGCTGTTCCCCTGCTGTGCAGCCGGCAACGTGTCCTGCAACTGCCACGCAGGCACAACAGACCCAAAGCTGCCGCCAGTGCAGGCTTCGGCCTACACTCTGCTCCATCTCCTCCTCCTGCTGACCCCAGGCTCTAACACCGCCAGTTGGGGCCCGGTACTGCTAGCTGCACAGAGAAAAACACCAGCCAATGTGTCAGTGGGGTTCAGCACCGCCAGCTGTTCCCCTGCTGTGCAGCCGGCATCGTGTCCTGCAAAAGCCACGCAGACACTTGCTCTTGTACCTTCTGCTCCCCATCCTGGTTCCAGTACCGTCAGCTGGTTCCGGGCAGAGCCTTTGGCTTAGGTGCCTCCCTCTGGGTATCCGAGTTCCACCAACGTCAGGTGGTCCTTGGTAGTGCTTTCAGGCACGGGTACCTCCTGCTTAGTAACCGGGTTCCAGTAACGTCAGCTGGTCCTCGGTAGTTCCATTGGCTCTTGGACCTTCGGCTACCCATCCGGGTTCCAGCACCGTCAGCTGGTTCTCGGCACTGTCTTTTGCTCTTGTACCTTCTGCTCCCCATCCTGGTTCCAGTACCGTCAGCTGGTTCCGGGCAGAGCCTGTGGCTTAGGTGCCTCCCTCTGGGTATCCGAGTTCCACCAACGTCAGGTGGTCCTTGGTAGTGCTTTCAAGCACGGGTACCTCCTGCTTAGTAACCGGGTTCCAGTAACGTCAGCTGGTCCTCGGTAGTTCCATTGGCTCTTGGACCTTCGGGTAGCCATCCGAGTTCCAGTTCCATCAGCTGGTTCTCGGCATTTTCTCAGCCTTCTTGTACCTTCTGCTACATTTCCAAGTTCAAGAGACTAAACACGATGACCCGGAAGACCACCCCTAAGATGACGACGACACCAGAGACGACAACCACCGTGATGACGACGACCCTGGAGACGATGACCCTGAAGACCACCCCGATGACGACGACCCCGGAGACGACGACCCTGAAGACCACCCCGATGACGACGACCCCGGAGACGACGACCCTGGAGACGACGACGACCTGGAAGACCGAGAAGCAGAAGAACAAGAGGCTGCAGAACAAAGAGCAGGAGAACATTAAGCATAACACTAAATATCAGAGCAAAAAATATTATCTAAATTATAAACAGAAGAAGACTAAGCAGTGTATGGGGGTGAGTCCGTTCCTCCTCGTGGTGCCCCTGGATAAAGCCTGATGCTGCAGGCCAAACTGAACGCGGACAAATGTAACTGTTTTGTGACAGGCAGAACGGAAGGTGTAATCTTCAAACTTTTATAGATAACAACTACGGGAATGCCTGTCACAAATAAGAATATGATGAAGAAGTAGAATATGATGAAGATAATAGTAAAATAAAAAGAATATGAACAATGTAACCAAAAAAATAATAGGTAGAAGATGAAGAAGAAGATGAATAAGGTGAAGAAGTTGATGTCAAAGAAGCTGATGATGAGGATAATGAAGAAGAAAGTGTGGGAGAAGTAAAAAAGAAGGTGAAGGGCGTGGAAGTAGTGAAACATCAATATCTGACAAAATAAAAAAAAAATTAACCTAGTCAAAATCTTTCTACCGCCGAACGTCATAAAAAAAACAAAATCCTACTATTCTATTACATTGGGCTACACCTCTGTGCCTTTAATGTCTCCGCCACGTCCCCCAATACATCCTACATTATTCTTAGTTGTTTTCCTTCATGTAGAATGAACCTACAAGTTTATAAAGGGTTTATTTTAATTCCGATATTTTCGTCCCATTGACTTGCATTGGGATCGGGTATCGGTATCGGATTAGATCCGATATTTTGACGGTATCGGCCGATACTTTCCGATACCGATACTTTCCGATATCGGAAAGTATCGCTCAACACTAGTCTTCAGTGCTGCTGGTTCAATACTGAGCAAAAAAAGGACACTTCTGGCTACCCGAAATGTTGATGATCTAACCTTCATTAAAATGAACCAATCATGGATTTCAAATTATTTTGACCCACCTTCCCCTGCTGACACGTAGCTTGCCTGAAAAATGTCTTGCTTTTGGCCTCCTCTTACTGACTTCTCCCATTCCTCCATTTGCAGATGCTGAATGTCCACCATAGGCCATTTTTATACCTCCCTAAATGGGCTGACTCCCCCCACAGGGCCGTGGTCACCACCTGGCGCAAGCACCCGTGTGAGTGCCGTTTGCCTGGACAGGTGGGTGTGCCCACTCTTGGGCGACGGCACTGGCTCAGTGTCCCTCATAGTACAATGAAGTGTCTCTGATGTTGGTGGTGCACAAACAACGTCAGACACACCGTCGTAATATGAGGGGCCCTGTGCCAGTACCGCCGCCCACGAGAGAGTGTTCCCCCAGCTCGAACAGTGCTCTACCACTTGCAATACTTACCTCTCCCTGCTCCGCCACTGTGTAGTCTGTGCTGTTAAATCCTTCAATGGCACTGCCAATACAAATTTGTTGAAATGATAGATGATAGTTAAAATATATAGGGGCCCTGGCCTCCATTTAGACCAGTTAATACTTTGCGCCTACTACCACTGTCTGCTACTCAGCAGAGGAGCCCACCCCTGTACTTAGCTATGCCACCTGTTTATTTACGATCAATTTTTTGGCAGACATTTAGCCCACTTTATTATTTGGGCCTACTAACTGTGTCTGCCGCTCATTACAGTTGTCCTCCACTGAACAAAGCAATGCCGCCTGTTTAGTCCTGTTACCACTTTTGAACTGCATTTAGGCTACTTTATTATTTGGGCCTACTAACTGTGTCTGCTGCTCATTACAGTTGTCCTCCACTGAACAAAGCAATGCCGCCTGTTTAGTCCTGTTACCAATTTTGAACTGCATTTAGCCCGCTTCATTATTTGGGCCTACTAACTGTGTCTGCCACTCCTTACAGTTGTCCTCCGCTGAACAAAGCAATGTCACCTGTTTAGTCCTGTTACCAATTTTGAACTGCATTTAGCCCGCTACATTATTTGGGCCTACTAACTGTGTCTGCCACTCATTACAGTTGTCCTCCAATGAACAAAGCAATGCCTCCTGTTTAGTCCTGTTACCAATTTTGAACTGCATTTAGCCTACTTTATTATTTGGGCCTACTAACTGTGTCTGCCGCTCATTACAGTTGTCCTCCGCTGAAAAAAGCAATGCCGCCTGTTTAGTCCTGTTACCAATTTTGAACTGCATTTAGCCTACTTCATTATTTGGGCCTACTACTGTGTCTGCCGCTCATTACAGTTGTCCTCCAATGAACAAAGCAATGCCGCCTGTTTAGTCCTGTTACCAATTTTGAACTGCATTTAGCCCACTTCATTATTTGTGCCTACTGTCTGCCACTCCTTACAGTTGTCCTCCGCTGAACAAAGCAATGCCGCCTGTTTAGTCCTGTTACCAATTTTGAACTGCATTTAGCCCACTTTATTATTTGGGCCTACTAACTGTGTCTGCCACTCCTTACAGTTCTCCTCCGCTGAACAAAGCAATGCTGCCTGTTTAGTCCTGTTACCAATTTTGAACTGCATTTAGCCCACTTCATTATTTGGGCCTACTAACTGTGTCTGCCACTCCTTACAGTTGTCCTCTGCTGAACAAAGCAATGTCACCTGTTTAGTCCTGTTACCAATTTTGAACTGCATTTAGCCCTCTTCATTATTTGGGCCTACTAACTGTGTCTGCCACTCATTACAGTTGTCCTCCGCTGAACAAAGCAATGCTGCCTGTTTAGTCCTGTTACCACATTTGAACTGTATTTAGCCCACTTTATTATTTGGGCCTATATTTGTGTGTCCTCCTCATCCTGTCCATTGCCCAGCCACTGCTAGGTGAGTCTGCTGGTACATTGACCCAGACCACTACATTCCCCTTGCACTCTATACAGCCAGAATCTGACCCTGCTGAAAGTCAGGTTCCCCTTCCCGCATACTATTCCACCTTACACGGGGACAAAGCGGAAGGTGCAGAAGAAAGTGCAGGTTCCTTCATCAGGTGGGGGCATACTCGTTGGCAATGTCACTGGCACAGGGCCCCTCATAGTACGCAAGTGTCTCTACCGGTAGGAGGCGCCACCCACCGTTAAACACACCACCGTACGAGGGGCCCTGTGCCAGTGCCAATGAGTGGGCCCCCCTGCTTGCTCAGGATCACAGCACTTGCAAAGTTGAAATACTTACCTCTCCCTGCTCCACCGCCGTGACGTATTCCGCGTCTCCTGGGCCCATGAAAATCTTGAGCCAGCCCTATCCCCCCACAACTTTAGCCAAATGACCCCCAGTTTTCAATGCCTAACTATTATTATAAAGTAAATTAACCCCTTAATCCCATATGACGTACTATCCCGTCAAGGTGACCTGGGACTTAATTCCCAGTGACGGGATAGTACGTCATAGCAATCGGCCGTGCTCACGGGGGGAGCGCGGCCGATCGCGGCCGGGTGTCAGCTGCCTATCGCAGCTGACATCCGGCACTATGTACATTAACCCCCGGCACACCGCGATCAAACATGATCGCGGTGTACCGGCGGTACAGGGAAGCATCGCGCAGGGAGGGGGCTCCCTGCGTTCTTCCCTGATACGATCAGTACAAGGGAATGTACTCACCTTGTACCAAGCGTCTCCTCCCTGCAGGCCCCGGATCCAAAATGGCCGCGGGGCTGCATCCAGGTCCTGCAGGGAGTACTTCCGGGTGCCGTGCAGGCGCTGGTAAGCCTGCGGCGATGTGAGTGAGCTCGCCGATCTGATAGAGTGCTATGCAAACTATCAGATCGGTGATCTGTGATGTCCCCCCCTGGGACAAAGTAAAAAAGTAAAAAAAAAATTTCCACGTGTGAAAAAAAAAAAAAAATTTCCTAAAGAAAGAAGAAAAAAAAATATTATTCCCATAAATACATTTCTTTATAAAAAAAAAAAAAAAAGCAATAAAAGTACACATATTTAGTATCGCCGCGTCCGTAACGACCCAACCTATAAAACTGTCCCATTAGTTAACCCCTTCCGTGAACACCGTAAGAAAAAAAAAAAAAACGAGCCAAAAAACAACGCTTTATTATCATACCGCCGAACAAAAACTGAAATAACACGCGATCAAAAAGACGGATATAAATAACCATGGTACCACTGAAAATGTCATCTTGTCCCGCAGAAAACGAGCTGCTATATAGCATCATAACCAAAAAAATAAAAAAGTTATAGTCCTCAGAATAAAGCGATGCCAAAATAATTATTTTTTCTATAAAATAGCTTTTATCGTATAAAAGCGCCAAAACATAAAAAAATGATATAAATGAGGTATCGCTGTAATCATACTGACCCAACGAATAAAACTGCTTTATCAATTTTACCAACCGTGGAACGGTATAAACGCCTCCCCCAAAATAATTTCATGAATAGCTGGTTTTTGGTCATTCTGCCTCACAAAAATCGGAATAAAAAGTGATCAAAAACTGTCACATGTCCAAAAATGTTACCAATAAAAACGTCAACTCGTCCCGCAAAAACAAGACCTCACATGACTCTGTGGACCAAAATCTGGAAAAATTATAGGTCTCAAAATGTGGAGACGCAAAAACTTTTTTGCTATAAAAAGCGTCTTTTAGTGTGTGACAGCTGCCAATCATAAAAATCCGATATAAAAAATGCTGTAAAAGTAAATCAAACCCCCCTTCATCACCCCCTTAGTTGGGGAAAAATAATAAAATTAAAAAAATGTATTTATTTCCATTTTCCCATTAGGGCTAGGGTTAGGGCTAGGGTTAGGGTTAGGGCTAGGGTTAGGGCTAGGGTTAGGGCTAGGGTTAGGGCTAGGGTTAGGGCTAGGGTTAGGGCTAGGGTTAGGGTTAGGGTTAGGGTTGGGGCTAGGGTTGGAGCTAAAGTTAGGGTTGGGGCTAAAGTTAGGGATAGGGTTGGGGCTAAAGTTAGGGTTAGGGTTTGGATTACATTTACGGTTGGGATTAGAATTAAGGGTGGGTCAGGGTTAGGGGTGTGGTTAGGGTTACAGTTGGGATTAGGGTTAGGGGTGTGTTTGGATTAGTTTCAGGTAGAATTGGGGAGTTTCCACTGTTCAGGCACATCAGGGGCTCTCCAAACGCGACATGGCGTCCGATCTCAATTCCAGACAATTCTGCGTTGAAAAAGTAAAACAGTGCTCCTTCCCTTCCGAGCTCTCCCGTGCGCCCAAACAGGGGTTTACCCCAACATATGGGGCATCAGCGTACTCGGGACAAATTGCAAAAAGAGAGAACCACACACATAAAAACAATTCACAAATAGATGGTAATTGTACCAACAATTCAATAAAAGAATAAAATAAATAAAGGAAATAAATTATGAAGTGTGGTTGAATAGGAAGTGGAGACCACTGAGTTACAGAGTAAAACCAAAACCCAGAAATAGGAACTCAAGGAGAGAGAAAGCTACAGACAAGGAATTCATATAAATATATCTTTATTAAAGTAGCAGTAGGTCAAATAACAAAAAAATATTATAAAAAATATGCCAAATATACTATTAAAAGGTGCAACACAAGACAACTAATCAAGGTACAATAAATAATCAATTATATAGAAAAACCTGATGTTTTATATATACCATATGTTCGGAATGAAAAATAATAAATAATTCCAAGGCGTGCAAAAAAAAGGGGGGTGAACAAGGATTCCTTGTTAAAATGCTATATATTCATTAGAAAAACAATTTATAAAAAGCTGTATAAAGCAATAACTAAAAATAGATAAAGTGCATAGGTGCCACAGCAAAAAAAAACTGAAAAGTAGGGAAATATCTATGTTAGTAAGGCACAGAACTCCCACAAAGTGCTCAAAAAATAGCAATATGATTAATATGTGTAACAATTGTCACACAACAACCGCTGTATAAAGGTTGTGCCTACAAGGTAAATAAAGTGCATTGGTGCCCCAGCAAAAAAAGGGGGAGGGGGAAATACCGGTGTGAATGAAGCAGAGATATCCAAAATGTAAAACAAATCCTAGGAGAGCAATACAATTATAATAATCCATTGGAGACTAAGTGTCTGCGTGCACACGCGCCCCGACGCGCGTTTCGGTAAAGATTCCTTCATCAGGGGGAATGGAGGTCAATGAATAATGCCAGCTATATATAGGGGAACTACACCTGATGATCGAACGCGGCCCGGGCATGCTCGGCGCATGCGCCATCAGGAGGTCCAGGAAGTCCCGGGGCGCCGCATCACGTGACCGGACGCACAGCATTATGGGTCCGGCGTTACCAAGGCCACAGCGATGCGACGCCCCAGAGCCCGAGGACGCAGACCGCGCATGCGCACAGCCAGGGGCGCAACCATCAACAGGGAGGATAATTGGGTAGGTATATAGAAAAACATACACAATGCGACTGAAAAGGATCTCAGCATAGAATTGCAGATACTGATGAATTGCCATAATGGGGCACCATGCACTAATGTGCAAAAAACATATAATAACCCATTTATATAAATAATTATAAAGATATAAAGGCCATCAGAAAAGAGGGAGAAAAAAGCCACTAAAATTACATTTAGAGAAAATAAATAAAGGGGGACAAAAACATAAGTAAAAGACAAAAAATAATAAATAATAAATAAATAAATAATAATAAATATGAAATTCAAAATATATTAAATCAAATTATATGACAAAAAAGAGGAGACATTAAATTAATATTAAATAAAAATAATAATAAATAATAAAAGAAGGAGGAAATAATAAATGAATAATAAATAATAATATACAGCATATAACAACCCCTAAGGGGAAGAAAGAACACACAATTAATTAATTGATATATTCAACGTGTGGAAAGGTGATCCAAAAAAGTCCAAGGATCACAAAAATCTTGTCCAGGAATGATTATATGATAATGTCCATTGTAAAATACTTCAGATGGAAAGGGACATCTTGGTAACCGCAATACAGGAACCACACAGTAGTAAAGTAGTCAATAGTGGCTGATGGAAATCTAGGAAATAATTAAAAGGTGTTAAACAAGATAAAAATATATAAAAAATTAATTAAAATAAAATTAAAAATTGTAAAGATGGTGGTATGCACAAGATTATAAAAAAGGAGCAAAGGATAAGTATTCATTTAATCCCTTGGGGGAAACAGTATCGAGTGTCCAGATCCACTTAGTCTCTAACATAGCCAGGCGTGAACTGATTTTACCCCCACGTTCATTTGGTTTGATCATATTGATCCCAGTTACTTTTAGTAAGGATGCATCATAATCATGGAAGTTTTTAAAATGTTTCGGTAAGGTTTTTAAAATAGTAGTATCATCAGCTTCCCTGGCCGCTTGAATCCCCCGAACATGTTCGCGGATGCGAACTTTTAATTGCCTAGTCGTCATCCCTACATAGATCAAAGCACGTGGGCAGGTGGCATAATAGATAACCGCCTTGGTTTCACAAGTTATTGCACTTTTTATGTCATACATCCTAGTCCCTTTAGAATTTGAAAAGTTCTTTGCCCTTGTAACATTTGGACAGGCCACGCATTTAGTACATGGTCTACATCCAGAGGGGGCCTTTGGAGAGGGACAAAAAAGAAGGAATTGTAGAGGCAGAATCATAATGGCTTCTAACAAGGTAATTGCCCAAATTTTTTGCTCTCCTATATGTGATATTAGGGGCGTTGCCAATATACTGTGATAGAATAGGATCGGCCTGGAGAATTGACCAAAATTTGGAGAGGTAAAATCTCATCAAATCAGCCTGGCCATGAAATTGAGTAATATATCTGACAAGTTTGTCAGATGGAGTGGATTTGGGGCAGTAAAGGGCTTGGTGCCTAGAAGTATATTTGGCCCGGTGGTAAGCCTTTTTAATGGAACGCCGGCTATATCCACGTTCCAAAAACCGAGTTTTTAGCTCCCTAGCTTGATTCTCAAAATCACTGTCATCGGAACACACCCTCCGAAGCCGCAGGAATTGGCCAATAGAGATTGATTTGATCATTGTAGATGGATGCGATGAGGTAGCACAAAGCAGGGCATTTACTGATGTGGATTTTCTATATAAATTGGTCCGCAGGCAATTGTCTTCCCCTCTCTTTACAAGAACATCCAGAAACTCGATCATGTCCCTGTCCAGTTTATAGGTCAGATGTATATTCAAGTTGTTCTGATTCAAGAGGGACATAAAGGAGTGAAGTGTCTCTTCTGAATCCTGCCAGATCATAAAAATATCATCTATGTACCGCACCCACAATGGGATGCGGTCCATAGATGAAAAAAGATCAGAGGAGAAGAGGTCCCTCTCCCACAGCCCCAGGAACAGGTTTGCATAGGCAGGCGCAAAAGACGCCCCCATTGCAGTGCCCTGGAGCTGTAGGTAGAGCGACCCCTTAAAAAGAAACAAATTGGACAACAACTTTTGGGGTCCAAGGTCTCTTGTTATCTCTGGGAAAATAAAAATTTGGGGGGCTAAAAATCATTTTTGTGGGAAAAAAGGATTTTTTATTTTCACGGCACTGCGTTTTAAACTGTAGTGAAACACTTGGGGGTTCAAAGTTCTCACAACACATCTAGATAAGTTCCTTGGGAGGTCTAGTTTCCAATATGGGGTCACTTATGGGGGGTTTATACTGTTTGGGTACATCAGGGGCTCTGCAAATGCAACATGACGCCTGCAGACCAATCCATCTAAGTCTGCATTCCAAATGGCGCTCCTTCCCTTCCGAGCTCTGCCATGCGCCCAAACAGTGGTTCCCCCCACATATGGGGTATCAGCGTACTCAGGACAAATTGGACAACAACTTTTGGGGTCCAATTTATCCTGTTACCCTTGTGAAAATACAAAACTGGGGGCTAAAAATCATTTTTCTGAAAAAAAAAAGAATTTTTATTTTCACAGCTCTGCGTTATAAACTGTAGTGAAACACTTGGGGGTTCAAAGCTCTCAAAACACATCAAGATAAGTTCCTTAGGGGGTCTACTTTCCAAAATGGTGTCACTTGTGGGGGGTTTTAATGTTTAGGCACATCAGGGGCTCTCCAAACGCGACATGGTGTCCCATCTCAATTCCAGTCAATTTTGCATTGAAAAGTCAAATGGCGCTCCTTCCCTTCCGAGCTCTGCTATGCGCCCAAACAGTGGTTTACCCCCACATATGGGGTATCGTTGTACTCAGGACAAATTGCCCAACAACTTTTGTGGTCTAATTTCTTCTCTTACCCTTTGGAAAATAAAAAATTGGGGGCAAAAAGATCATTTTTGTGAAAAAATATGATTTTGTATTTTTACGGCTCTGCATTATAAACTTCTGTGAAGCACTTCCTAAGAATGAGCCCGTGAAGGACCTGCGATGACGTCGCGGCTTGTGATTGGTCGCGTGAGCGGTCACATGAGCGGTCACGCAACCAATCAGAAGCCGCGACGTCATCGAAGGCCCTTCACGCGCTCATTCTTAGGAACAGAGGCTCCCGATTACATCGGTAAGGTCCAGGGGCCGCCGGAGAGGCAAGTATATCCATATTTTTTATTTTAATTCTTTATTTTACACATGAATATGGTTCCGATACTGATTCCCGATACCACAAAAGTATCAGAACTCGGTATCGGAATTCCGATACCGCAAGTATCGGCCGATACCGGATACTTGCGGTATCGGAATGCTCAACACTACTCACCACACATCTAGATAAGTTCCTTAAGAGGTCTACTTTCCAAAATGGTGTCACTTGTCGGGGGTTTCAATGTTTAGGCACATCAGGGGCTCTCCAAACGCAACATGGCGTCCCATCTCAATTCCAGTCAATTTTGCATTGAAAAGTCAAATGGCGCTCCTTCACTTCCGAGCTCTGCCATGCACCCAAACAATGGTTTACACCCACATATGGGGTATCAGCGTACTCAGGACAAATTGCACAACAACATTTGGGGTCCAATTTCTTCTCTTACCCTTGGGAAAATAAAAAATTGGGGGCGAAAAGATCATTTTCGTGAAAAAATATGATTTTCTATTTTTGCGGCTCTGCATTATAAACTTCTGTGAAGCACTTGTTGGGTCAAAGTGCTCACCACTAGTGTTGAGCGATACCTTCCGATATGCATTGGTATCGGATAGTATCGGCCGATACCGGCAAAATATCGGATCTCGCCGATACCGATACCCGATACCAATGCATTTCAATGGGATGCAAAGTATCGGAATGGTTCCCAGGGTCTGAAGGAGAGGAAACTCTCCTTCAGGCCCTGGGATCCATATTCATGTGTAAAATAAAGAATTAAAATAAAAAATATGGATATACTCACCTCTCCGGCGGCCCCTGGATCTTACCGCTGTAACCGGGAGCCTCCGTTCCTAAGAATGAGCGCGTGAAAGGCCTTCGATGATGTCGCGGCTTCTGATTGGTCGCGTGACCGCTCATGTGACCGCTCACGCGACCAATCACAAGCCGCGACGTCATCGCAGGTCCTTCACGGGCTCATTCTTAGGAACGGAGGCTCCCGGTTACAGCGGTAAGGTCCAGGGGCCGCCGGAGAGGTGAGTATATCCATATTTTTTATTTTAACTCTTTATTTTACACATGAATATGGTTCCGATACCGATTCCCGATACCACAAAAGTATCGGAACTCGGTATCGGAATTCCGATACCGCAAGTATCGGCCGATACCCGATACTTGCGGTATTGGAATGCTCAACACTACTCACCACACATCTAGATAAGTTCCTTAAGGGGTCTACTTTCCAAAATGGTGTCACTTGTCGGGGGTTTCAATGTTTAGGCACATCAGGGGCTCTCCAAACGCAACATGGCGTCCCATCTCAATTCCAGTCAATTTTGCATTGAAAAGTCAAATGGCGCTCCTTCACTTCCGAGCTCTGCCATGCACCCAAACAATGGTGTACACCCACATATGGGGTATCAGCGTACTCAGGACAAATTGCACAACAACATTTGGGGTCCAATTTCTTCTCTTACCCTTGGGAAAATAAAAAATTGGGGGCGAAAAGATCATTTTTGTGAAAAAATATGATTTTTTATTTTTACGGCTCTGCATTATAAACTTCTGTGAAGCACTTGGTGGGTCAAAGTGCTCACCACACATCTAGATAAGTTCCTTAAGGGGTCTACTTTCCAAAATGGTGTCACTTGTAGGGGGTTTCAATGTTTAGGCACATCAGGGGCTCTCCAAACGCAACATGGCGTCCCATCTCAATTCCAGTCAATTTTGCATTGAAAAGTCAAATGGCGCTCCTTTGCTTCCAAGCTCTGTCATGTGCCCAAAAAGTAGTTTACCCCCACATATGGGGTATCGGCTTAATCAGCACAAATTGTACAACATCTTTTGGGGTCCATTTTCTCCTGTTACCCTTGGTAAAATAAAACAAATTGGAGCTGAAGTAAATTTTGTGTGAAAAAAAGTTAAATGTTCATTTTTATTTAAACATTCCAAAAATTCCTGTGAAACACCTGAAGGGTTAATAAACTTCTTGAATGTGGTTTTGAGAACCTTGAGGGGTGCAGTTTTTAGAATGGTGTCACACTTGGGTATTTTCTATCATATAGACCCCTCAAAATAACTTCAAATGAGATGTGGTCCCTAAAAAAAAATGGTGTTGTAAAAATGAGAAATTGCTGGTCAACTTTTAACCCTTATAACTCCCTAACAAAAAAAAATTTTGGTTCCAAAATTGTGCGGATGTAAAGTAGACATGTGGGAAATGTTACTTATTAAGTATTTTGCATGACGTATCTCTGTGATTTAAGGGCATAAAAATTCAAAGTTGGAAAATTGTGAAATTTTCAAAATATTTGCCAAATTTCCGTTTTTTTCAAAATAAACACAAGTTATATCGAATAAATGTTACCACTAACATGAAGTACAATATCTCACGAGAAAACAATGTCAGAATTGCCAAGATCCGTTGAAGCGTTCCAGAGTTATAACCTCATAAAGGGACAGTGGTCAGAATTGTAAAAATTGGCCCGGTCATTAACGTGCAAACCACCCTCGGGGCTTAAGGGGTTAAGATTGACAAGCTTCAGTAATAAGAATTGATGTTTTTGGCATTAAAATGGGCACTGTAGGTGTTTTCCTGTCCTCCACTCACTGCCAACTTTGATTCGCCATTGACTTGCATTGGGTTTCGTGTTTCAGCCGGCCCCCGACTTTTTGCAATAATCGGCCGATTTCACCCGACCCGACTTTTGACAAAGTCAGGTTTCGCGAAACCCGACTCGATCCCAAAAAGTAAAAGTCGCTCAACTCTAATCAGTATAAAGATAGATAGATAGATAGATAGATAGATAGAGATACAGTGGGGCAAAAAAGTATTTAGTCAGTCAGCAATAGTGCAAGTTCCACCACTTAAAAAGATGAGAGGCGTCTGTAATTTACATCATAGGTAGACCTCAACTATGGGGGACAAACTGAGAAAAAAAAATCCAGAAAATCACATTGTCTGTGTTTTTATCATTTTATTTGCATATTCTGGTGGAAAATAAGTATTTGGTCAGAAACAAACAATCCAGATTTCTGGCTCTCACAGACCTGTAACTTCTTCTTTAAGAGTCTCCTCTTTCCTCCACTCATTACCTGTAGTAATGGCACCTGTTTAAACTTGTTATCAGTATAAAAAGAAACCTGTGCACACCCTCAAACAGTCTGACTCCAAACTCCACTATGGTGAAGACCAAAGAGCTGTCAAAGGACACCAGAAACAAAATTGTAGCCCTGCACCAGGCTGGGAAGACTGAATCTGCAATAGCCAACCAGCTTGGAGTGAAGAAATCAACAGTGGGAGCAATAATTAGAAAATGGAAGACATTCAAGACCACTGATAATCTCCCTCGATCTGGGGCTCCACGCAAAATCCCACCCCGTGGGGTCAGAATGATCACAAGAACGGTGAGCAAAAATCCCAGAACCACGCGGGGGGACCTAGTGAATGAACTGCAGAGAGCTGGGACCAATGTAACAAGGCCTACCATAAGTAACACACTACGCCACCATGGACTCAGATCCTGCAGTGCCAGACGTGTCCCACTGCTTAAGCCAGTACATGTCCGGGCTCGTCTGAAGTTTGCTAGAGAGCATTTGGATGATCCAGAGGAGTTTTGGGAGAATGTCCTATGGTCTGATGAAACCAAACTGGAACTGTTTGGTAGAAACACAACTTGTCGTGTTTGGAGGAAAAAGAATACTGAGTTGCATCCATCAAACACCATACCTACTGTAAAGCATGGTGGTGGAAACATCATGCTTTGGGGCTGTTTCTCTGCAAAGGGGCCAGGACGACTGATCCGGGTACATGAAAGAATGAATGGGGCCATGTATCGTGAGATTTTGAGTGCAAACCTCCTTCCATCAACAAGGGCATTGAAGATGAAACGTGGCTGGGTCTTTCAACATGACAATGATCCAAAGCACACCGCCAGGGCAATGAAGGAGCGGCTTCGTAAGAAGCATTTCAAGGTCCTGGAGTGGCCTAGCCAGTCTCCAGATCTCAACCCTATAGAAAACCTTTGGAGGGAGTTGAAAGTCCGTGTTGCCAAGCGAAAAGCCAAAAACATCACTGCTCTAGAGGAGATCTGCATGGAGGAATGGGCCAACATACCAACAACAGTGTGTGGCAACCTTGTGAAGACTTACAGAAAACGTTTGACCTCTGTCATTGCCAACAAAGGATATATTACAAAGTATTGAGATGAAATTTTGTTTCTGACCAAATACTTATTTTCCACCATAAAATGCAAATAAAATGATAAAAAAACAGACAATGTGATTTTCTGGATTTTTTTTTCTCAGTTTGTCTCCCATAGTTGAGGTCTACCTATGATGTAAATTACAGACGCCTCTCATCTTTTTAAGTGGTGGAACTTGCACTATTGCTGACTGACTAAATACTTTTTTGCCCCACTGTATACTGATTGGAACAATTTCAATCAATAAAACACATATTTAAAGCGAACCTGTCAGCAGGATTTTGCTAAGAAAACTACAGGCATTGTCATGTTGCCACTGTTATACTGATTAAACTGATACCTTTGGTGAAGAAATCAATCTTGTGATTCTTATATAATCAGTGTTAGAAGTCTTCAGTTAATAATATGCTCGTGCTCCAGGGTGGGACGGTAGGCAGAGTCTTATCTTCCTGCTCTAAGGGTACTGTCACACAGTGCCATTTTGATCGCTACGACGGTACGATTCGTGACTAGTGTTGAGCATTCCGATACTGCAAGTATCGGGTATCGGCCGATACTTGCTGTATCGGAATTCCGATACCGAGATCCGATATTTTTGTGATATCGGGTATCGGTATCGAAACAACATTAATGTAAAAATGTGTAAAAGAGAGAATTAAAATAAAAAATATTGCTATACTCACCTCTCCGACGCATCCTGCACCTTACCGAGGGAAGCGGCAGCGTTCTTTGTTTAAAATTCGCGCTTTTCTTTCATTTACGTGAGTCCCGGCTTGTGATTGGTTGCGTGCCGCCCATGTGACCGGGACGCAACCAATCACAGCAAGCCGTGACGTAATTTCAGGTCCTTCAGGATTTTAAAATTACGTTCCGGCGTTGTGATTGGTTGCGTCGCAGTCACATGGGCGACGCAACCAATCACAGCAAGCCGTGACGTAATTTCAGGTCCTTAAGGATTTTAAAATTACGTCCCGGCTTTGTGATTGGTTGCGTCGCAGTCACATGGGAGACGCAACCAATCACAAGCCGTGACGTCACGGGAGGCTGGACACGCGCGCATTTTAAAATGGGCGCGTGTCCAGCCTCCCGTGACGTCCCGGCTTGTGATTGGTTGCGCCGCGATCAACCAATCACAAGCCGGGAGGCTGGACATGCGCGCATTTTAAAATTTTAAAATGCGCGCGTGTCCAGCCTCCCGTGACGTCACGGCTTGTGATTGGTTAATGGCGGCCATGTTGCCGGGACGCGGACCAATCACAGCAAGCCGTGACGTAATTTCATCACGGCTTGCTGTGATTGGTCCGCGTCCCGGCAACATGGGCGCCGTGACCAATCATAAGCCGGGACGTCACTGGAGGCTGGACACACGCGCTTTTTAAAATGGGCGTGTGTCCAGCCTCCCGTGACGTCCCGGCTTGTGATTGGTGAATGGCGGCCATGTTGCCGGGACGCGGACCAATCACAGCAAGCCATGACGTAATTTCGTCACGGCTTGCTGTGATTGGTCCGCGTCCCGGCAACATGGCCGCCCTGACCAATCACAAGCCGGGACTTCACGTAACCAAGTAAAAGCGCGAATTTTAAACAAACAACGCTGCCGGTTCCCTCGCTGAGGTCCAGGCTGCGTCGGAGAGGTGAGTATAGCGATATTTTTTATTTTAATTCTTTCTTTTACACATTTATATGGATCCCAGGGCCTGAAGGAGAGTTTCCTCTCCTTCAGACCCTGGGAACCATCAGGAATACCGTCCGATACATGAGTCCCATTGACTTGTATTGGTATCGGGTATCGGTATCGGATTGGATCCGATACTTTGCCGGTATCGGCCGATACTTTCCGATACCGATACTTTCAAGTATCGGACGGTATCGCTCAACACTATTCGTGACGTTCTAGCGATATCGTTACGATATCGCAGTGTCTGACACGCAGCAGCGATCAGGGACCATGCTGAGAATCGTACGTCGTAGCAGATCGTTTGGAACTTTCTTTCGTCGCTTGATCACCCGCTGACATCGCTGGATCGTTGTGTGTGACAGCGATCCAGCGATGTGTTCGCTTGTAACCAGGGTAAACATCGGGTAACTAAGCGCAGGGCCGCGCTTAGTAACCCGATGTTTACCGTGGTTACCAGCGTAAACGTAAAAAAAACAAACAGTACATACTTACATCCGGTGTCTGTCCTCCGGCGTCTCAGCTTCTCTGCACTGTGAGCGCCGGCCAGCCGGAAAGCGAGCACAGCGGTGACGTCTGACGTCACCGCTGTGCTTTCCGGCCGCTGTGCTTACACAGTGCAGAGAAGCTGAGACGCCGGAGGACAGACACCGGAATGTGAGTATGTACTGTTTTTTTTTTTTACGTTTACGCTGGTAACCAGGGTAAACATCGGGTTACTAAGCGCGGCCCTGCGCTTAGTAACCCGATATTTACCCTGGTTACCCGGGGACTTCGGCATCGCTCCAGCGCCGTGATTGCAACGTGTGACCGCAGTCTACGACGCTGGAGCGATAATCATACGATCGCTGCGACGTCATGGATCGTGCCGTCGTAGCGATCAAAATGGCACTGTGTGACAGTACCCTAAGACAGACCTGCCCCAAGCACAAACAATCTGTCTCTATGATGAGGAACATGTTTGTGCGTCTGGGCGGGACTTTAGGCAGTATCTTATCTTCCTGCTCTAAGCCAGAGAAAAAAAGGAAAGACCTGCTCACCGGCTTCCCCGCAGCACAAAGTCTGTCTCTATGATGAGGAACATGTTTGTGCTTCAGGGTGGCCTGTGGACAGGTCTTTCCTTGGTTTCTCTGGCTTAGAGCAGGAAGATAAGACTCTGCCTACAGTCCTGCCTCGGGGCACGGGCATATCATTAACTGAAATCTTCTAACGCTGATTACACAAGAACCACAAGATGGATTTCATCACCCCAGATACCATTTTAACCCCTTTACCCCAAGGGTGGTATGCATGTTAATGACAGGCCAAGTTTTACAATTCTGGCCACTGTCCCTTTATGAGGTAACAACTCTGGAATGCTTCCATGGATCCCAGTGATTCTAAGTTTGTTTTCTCGTGACATATTGTACTTCATGATAGTGGTAAAATTTCTTTGATATTGCTTGCGTTTATTTATGGAAAAAAACGGAAATTTGGCAAAAATTTTGAAAATTTCGCAATTTTCCAACTTTGAAAATGAACATTTAACTTTTTAAAAATATACTTCAGATCCAATTTGTTTTATTTTACCAAGGGTAACAGGAGAAATTGGAACCTAAAATTTGTTGTACAATTTCTCCTGAGTACGCTGATACCCCATATATGCAGGTAAACCACTGTTTGAGCGCATAGGAGAGCTCGGAAGGGAAGGAGCGCCGTTTGACTTTTTAATGCAAAATTGAGATCGGACGCCATGTCGTATTTGGAGAGCCCCTAGTGTGCCTAAACATTGAAACCCCCCACAAGTGACACAATTTTGGAAACTAGACCCCCTAAGGAACTTATCTAGATGTGTGGTGAGCACTTTGAACCCCCAAGTGCTTCACAGAAGTTTATAACGTAGAGTCATGAAAATAAAAAATCATATTTTTTCCACAAAAATGATCTTTTCGCCACAAATTTTTTATTTTCCCAAGGGTAACAGGAGAAATTGGACACCAAAAGTTGTTGTGTAATTTGTCCTGAGAATGCTGATACCCCATATGTGAGGGTAAGCTACTGTTTAGGTGCATGGCAGAGCTCGGAAGGGAAGGAGCACGTTTTACTTTTTCAAAGCAGAATTGGCTGGAATTGAGATCAGACGCCATGTCGTGTTTGGAGAACCCTAACCCCAACATACCCCTAACCATAATCCCAACCCTAACCATAACCCTAACCACAAGCCTAACCCTAATCCCATCCCTAACCCTAATACCAACCCTAATCCTAATCCAAACCCCAACTCCAACTCTAGCCCTAACCCTAATACTAACTTTAGCCCCAACCCTAACTTTAGCCCCAACCCTAACCCTAACTTTAGCCCTAACCCTAACCGTAACCCTAATGGGAAAATTGAAATAAAAAAAATTATTTATTTTATTATTTTTCCCTAACTAAGGGGGTGATAAAAGGGGTTTGATTAACTATTTATAGCAGGTTTTTATGTTCACACACTAAAAGACACTTACTATTGCAAAAATAGTTTTTGCATCACCACATTTTGAGAGCTATAATTTTTTCATACTTTGGCCCACAGAGTCATGTGAGGTCTTGTTTTTTTGTGGGACGAGTTGACGTTTTTATTGGTACCATTTTTGGGAACATGACATTTTTTGATCGCTTTTTATTCTGATTTTTGGGAGACAGAATGAGCAAAAACCATCAATTCGTGAATTTCTTTTGGAGGGGGAGTTTAAACAGTTCCGTGTGTGGTAGAATTGATAAGGCAGTTTTATTCTTCGGGTCAGTACGATTACAGCGATACCTCATTTATATTTTTTTTATGTTTTGGCACTTTTATATAATAAAAACTATTTATGGAAAAAATTGTTTTTGCATCGCTTTATTCTGACAGCTATAACTTTAATTTTTTTCCTGATGATGCTGTATTGTGACTTGTTTTTTGCGGGACAAGATGGTGTTTTCAGTGGTACCATGTTTATTTATATCCGTCTTTTTGATTGCGTGTTATTCCACTTTTCGTTCGGCGGTAGGATGATAAAGTATTTTTTTGCCTTGTTTTTTTTTATGCGGTTCACAAAAGGGGTTTACTAGTGGGACAGTTTTATAGGTCAGGTCGTTAAGGACGTGGTGATAGAAAATAAGTGTACTTTTATTGTTTAGATTTCTTTTCATTCAAATATTTATTTAGTGATCAAATAAATATTGATTTCTTTATTATTATTATTATTTTAAAAAAATATTTTTACAATTATTTTTTATTTTATTTCATTCTATGTTTTACACTTTCTCCCACTATGGGAAAATCATTTTGTTCAGGCTGATCGCTTCTATAGCATACAGATGAAGCAGGATCTGCATGCTATAGAAACTGTCAGCGCTGCACTCTGTACACACTGACCTGAGAGACTTCCTGATCATCAATGCACATGACAGGAAGTCTCTCAGGTCTGGAGACCCGGATATCGTCATGACAACATCGGGTCTCCACGGTAGAGATCGGGACCCCGCAACATGCAGTGGGGTCTCCGATCCAAAGGCAAAGGGGCTGTCAGCCCCTCTCCCGCCTCCGGAATGCTGCGATCATGTTTGATCGCAGTGTTTCAGGGGCTAAAGTGCCGGGAGTGGTCCGTGACCACTCCTGGCACATAGTGCCGGGTGTCAGCTGTGAGAATCAGCTGACACCTGGCCACGATCAGCCGCGATCCCCCCGTGAGCATGGCCGATCGCACATGATGCACTATCCTGTCCATGGGCATAAGGGCCCAGGGCACATGGATGGGATAGTACATCGGATGGCAGAAAGGGGTTCATCAGTAGAGATGAGCGGTGTTCGAGTCGAACTGTACGCCAATTTCAAATTCGACCTGTTTTGGGCGGTGTTCGAGTCCTTCGACGAACCCGAACAATTTGCTTACAATTCGGCTGTTCGAGTTTCTGTTCGATAACTGTTCGTTCACCAAAAGCCTAGCTTGATTTGCACATTAAAACTGTTTATCATTGTTAATGGACTGTTTCAGTGTATAGTGGGCGGGGGATAGATCTGAGCTGAAATAACGCCGATCTCCATTTTTTTTTCTTTCCCGCATTTACAGAAGGGCGGTGCAGACTCTCAGCTTATCAGCAGTGCACACACACACAACAATGTGCATGCGATGCACACAAGCAAGGGCATGTGTCATTGGCTGTGTATGTCACATGTCCTTGCCCTATAAGAACCAGCCATTTGCCCCGTCGCCACCATTTCCTCACTGCTGCAGCTAAGTGTTAGACGGCACCGCTGCTGCTGTGGGCGCTATACAGACTAAGAGTGTTTTTGAGCGAATTGTCAGAGAGATAGGTTTAGGGAGTCAGGAGGAGTCGGGACTAGTTGTAATATCAGCCCTTTTCAGGGTAGGTTACAGCAGTTCATAGCACTGTTTGCCAGGCAGGTCTGTGCCAGTGCTGTGCACGTGTTTGTCACAGCATTTGGTGTAATCTAGCTCAGCCAATCCTTTTGGGCTAGTAGCATTGTCTGATAGTCATCTGAGTAGCCCGCCTGTGAAGCTAGCTACACCGCCTGTGTATCTCAATTTTTACTGCATCTAACCCAGTAAATCATTTTGGGGTTTTGGGCTTAGTAGCAGTGTCTGCACGTCAGCAGAGTAGCCCGACTGTGAAGCTAGCTACACCGCCTGGGTATCTCAATTTTTACTGCATCTAATCCAGTTAATAGTTTTGGGCCTAGGAGCAGTGTCTGCACGTCAGCAGAGTAGCCAGCCTGTGAAACAAACTATACCGTCTGTGTATCTCAATTTTTACTGCATCTAATCCAGTTAATAGTTTTGGGCCTAGGAGCAGTGTCTGCACGTCAGCAGAGTAGCCCGTCTGTGAAACAAACTATACCGCCTGTGTATCTCAATTTTTACTGCATATAATCCAGTTAATAGTTTTGGGCCTAGGAGCAGTGTCTGCACGTCAGCAGAGTAGCCCGCCTGTGAAACAAACTATACCGCCTGTGTATCTCAATTTTTACTGCATATAATCCAGTTAATAGTTTTGGGCCTAGGAGCAGTGTCTGCACGTCAGCAGAGTAGCCAGCCTGTGAAATAAACTATACCGCCTGTGTATCTCTATTTTCACTGCATCTAATCCAGTTAATAGTTTAGGGCCTAGGAGCAATGTCTGCACTTCAGCAGAGTAGCACGCCTGAGAAACAAACTATACCGCCTGTGTATCTCAATTTTTACTGCATCTAATCCAGTTAATAGTTTTGGCCCTAGGAGCAGTGTCTGCACGTCAGCAGAGTAGCCAGCCTGTGAAACAAACTATACTGCCTGTGTATCTCTATTTTCACTGCATCTAATCCAGTTAATAGTTTAGGGCCTAGGAGCAATGTCTGCACTTCAGCAGAGTAGCCCGCCTGTGAAACAAACTATACCGCCTGTGTATCTCAATTTTTACTGCATCTAATCCAGTTAATAGTTTAGTGCCTAGGAGCAGTGTGTGCACGTCAGCAGAGTAGCCAGCCTGTGAAATAAACTATACCGCCTGTGTATCTCTATTTTCACTGCATCTAATCCAGTTAATAGTTTTGGCCCTAGGAGCAGTGTCTGCACGTCAGCAGAGTAGCCAGCCTGTGAAACAAACTATACCGCCTGTGTATCTCTATTTTCACTGCATCTAATCCAGTTAATAGTTTAGGGCCTAGGAGCAATGTCTGCACTTCAGCAGAGTAGCCCGCCTGTGAAACAAACTATACCGCCTGTGTATCTCAATTTTTACTGCATCTAATCCAGTTAATAGTTTAGTGCCTAGGAGCAGTGTGTGCACGTCAGCAGAGTAGCCAGCCTGTGAAACAAACTATACCGCCTGTGTATCTCAATTTTTACTGCAACTAATCCAGTTAATAGTTTTGGGCCTAGGAGCAGTGTCTGCACGTCAGCAGAGTAGCCCGCCTGTGAAACAAACTATACCGCCTGTGTATCTCTATTTTCACTGCATCTAATCCAGTTAATAGTTTAGGGCCTAGGAGCAGTGCCTGCACTGTCCGACGAGCCCTGGTGCAATACGTTATGACGTATAGCCTGGGCCAACAAGCTCAAGAGGTGGGGCAAATCACGCTGCAGGAGTGGTCTCAGATCAGGGAACTATGCACCCTTTTGAAATAGCAACGAAGATGTTTAGTGCTGATGATGCCATTATCAGCATGACTAATCTGGTGATTTACATGCTGGAGCACACCTTACACAGTGTTCGGAGTTAGGTGGTGGAACAAGAGGAGGAGGAGGAACAGGAGGAGTCGTATGTGGAAGGGATCATATCTCCAAGGTCAAGAAGGTTAGCAGCACCAAGGTGGCTGGCATTGGAGGCTGGGGGAGAGGGATTACTGAGGGTACATGGTAGCAGCCAAACTGTTGAGGAAGGTGCAGGAGGCGAGGAAGAAGTGGAGGACGAACTGGCGCTGGGCATGGAAGACTCATCAGATGAGGGAGACCTTGATCAAATTTCTGTTGTGCGAGGTTGGGGGAGAGGGCAGACAAAGGAAGCATGATTCTCACATCGCCACCACCAAGACAACAAGGACTTAGTCCTCCTGGATGCGCAAGACACATGAGTGCCTTATTGCTGCACTACCTGCAACATGACCCTCAGATTGACAGAATCCGAAGTAATGCCGACTACTGGGTTGCCACACTCTTAGATCCCCGGTACAAAAGCAAATTTGGCGAAATAATTCCTGTCATATCAAGGGATTCACGCATGCAGGAGTATCAGCAGAGACTGTTACAGAATCTAACATCTGCTTTTCCACAAAACACCAGTGGTGAACGTAGTCAATCTCTGAGTTCTAACTTGCCAACCGTGGGACTATCGAGTCATCACTCTAACCGTAACAGTAACATCATATCTGGTGGTAACAGCAATTTTTTCCAATCGTTTCAAGATTTTTTTAGACCATCCTTTGCAAGGCCACAGGAGACAAGAAGTCTGACGCACAGCCAACGCCTAGAGAGGATGGTACAAGAGTATCTCCAAGTTAACATCGATGCCATGACTGTGGAACTGGACCCTTGCTCATTTTGGGCTTCCAATCTTGAAAAATGGCCTGAGCTCGCCACTCACGTCTTGGAGATCTTGTCGAGCCCCGCAGCCAGCGTTCTCTGAACGTGTGTTCAGCGCTGCTGGTGGTGTGCTGACAGATAAGCGCACGCGGCTGTCCAGTGACAATGTAGACAGACTAACGTTCATCAAGATGAACAAATCCTGGATCTGCAAGGACTTTTCTACCCTTGTGTCATCTTGGGGAGACTAAAAGCTTCATGATTTTTGAAAATCACCTCACGAACAGTTTTAAAAAACTCTGGCGAAATTGATGCCACTTAAGTGGTGTCTGTGGCCGAATTTTTTGAAAAAATGGAGACTCTTTTATTTAGTCCCCTTGCTGAGTTTTACATGACGTTGCCATCGTCGATTCCAGGTGGGTGGGGTCGCCTGCAGAGTTGTTTACTCATACTATGGCCTGGGATTCAGAGGTCTGCTCCAAAGCTTTAGTGTCTGCTAGTCAGCAGAGTAGCCCAGCCACCCACCGCCTGTTTACCTAAGTACTATTTTTAACGACATCTGGCCCAGGAAATCCTTTTGGGCCTAGTAGAATTTGGTGCTACTCAGCAGTGTACCCCACCCATGAAGCAAGCTACACCGCCTGTTTACCTAACTACTATTTTGTAATAGCATCTAGCCCGGGAAATCCTTTTGGGCCTAGTAGAATTTAGTGCTACTCAGCAGCGTACCCTGTTATGGTTCTCAATGGCAAGAGAACATAGCCCAGCAAACATAAGAACTAGCTCTTGGAAGGATGGAAACTAAACTGACCATGAACTAAACCTGCCGCACAACTAACAGTAGCCGGGTAGCGTAGCCTGCGTTTTATCCCTAGACGCCCAGCGCCGGCCGGAGGACTAACTAATCCTGGCAGAGGAAAATATAGTCCTGGCTCACCTCTAGAGAAATTTCCCCGAAAGGCAGACAGAGGCCCCCACAAATATTGGCGGTGATTTTAGATGAAATGACAAACGTAGTATGAAAATAGGTTTAGCAAAATTGAGGTCCGCTTACTAGATAGCAGGAAGACAGAAAGGGCACTTTCATGGTCAGCTGAAAACCCTATCAAAATACCATCCTGAAATTACTTTAAGACTCTAGTATTAACTCATAACATCAGAGTGGCAATTTCAGATCACAAGAGCTTTCCAGACACAGAAACGAAACTACAGCTGTGAACTGGAAAAAAATGCAAAAACAAACAAGGACTAAAGTCCAACTTAGCTGGGAGTTGTCTAGAAGCAGGAACATGCACAGAAAGGCTTCTGATTACAATGTTGACCGGCATGGAAGTGACAGAGGAGCAAGGCTAAATAGCGACTCCCACATCCTGATGGAAACAGGTGAACAGAGAGGATGATGCACACCAGTTCAATTCCACCAGTGGCCACCGGGGGAGCCCAAAATCCAATTTCACAACAGTACCCCCCCCCTCAAGGAGGGGGCACCGAACCCTCACCAGAACCACCAGGGCGATCAGGATGAGCCCTATGAAAGGCACGGACCAAATCGGAGGCATGAACATCAGAGGCAGTCACCCAAGAATTATCCTCCTGACCGTATCCCTTCCATTTGACCAGATACTGGAGTCTCCGTCTGGAAACACGGGAGTCCAAGATTTTTTCCACAACGTACTCCAACTCGCCCTCAACCAACACCGGAGCAGGAGGCTCAACGGAAGGCACAACCGGTACCTCATACCTGCGCAATAATGACCGATGAAAAACATTATGAATAGAAAAAGATGCAGGGAGGTCCAAACGGAAGGACACAGGGTTAAGAATCTCCAATATCTTGTACGGGCCGATGAACCGAGGCTTAAACTTGGGAGAAGAAACCCTCATAGGGACAAAACGAGAAGACAACCACACCAAGTCCCCAACACAAAGCCGAGGACCAACCCGACGCCGGCGGTTGGCAAAACGCTGAGTCTTCTCCTGGGACAACTTCAAATTGTCCACTACCTGCCCCCAAATCTGATGCAACCTCTCCACCACAGCATCCACTCCAGGACAATCCGAAGATTCCACCTGACCAGAAGAAAATCGAGGATGAAACCCTGAATTACAGAAAAAGGGAGACACCAAGGTGGCAGAGCTGGCCCGATTATTGAGGGCAAACTCCGCTAAAGGCAAAAAAGCAACCCAATCATCCTGATCTGCAGACACAAAACACCTCAAATATGTCTCCAAGGTCTGATTCGTCCGCTCGGTCTGGCCATTAGTCTGAGGATGGAAAGCAGACGAGAAAGACAAATCTATGCCCATCCTAGCACAGAATGCTCGCCAAAATCTAGACACGAATTGGCTACCTCTGTCAGAAACGATATTCTCCGGAATACCATGCAAACGGACCACATCTTGAAAAAACAGAGGAACCAACTCGGAAGAAGAAGGCAACTTAGGCAGGGGAACCAAATGGACCATCTTAGAGAAACGATCACACACCACCCAGATGACAGACATCTTCTGAGAAACAGGAAGATCCGAAATAAAATCCATCGAAATGTGCGTCCAGGGCCTCTTCGGGATAGGCAAGGGCAACAACAATCCACTAGCCCGAGAACAACAAGGCTTGGCCCGAGCACAAACGTCACAAGACTGCACGAAGCCTGGCACATCTCGAGACAGGGAAGGCCACCAGAAGGACCTTGCCACCAAATCCCTGGTACCAAAGATTCCAGGATGACCTGCCAACGCAGAAGAATGAACCTCAGAAATGACTTTACTGGTCCAATCATCAGGAACAAACAGTCTACCAGGTGGGCAACGATCAGGTCTATCCGCCTGAAACTCCTGCAAGGCCCGCCGCAGGTCTGAAGAAACGGCAGACAATATCACTCCATCCTTAAGGATACCTGTAGGTTCAGAATTACCAGGGGAGTCAGGCTCAAAACTCCTAGAAAGGGCATCCGCCTTAACATTCTTAGAACCCGGCAGGTAGGACACCACAAAATTAAACCGAGAGAAAAACAACGACCAGCGCGCCTGTCTAGGATTCAGGCGTCTGGCGGACTCAAGATAAATTAGATTTTTGTGGTCAGTCAATACCACCACCTGATGTCTAGCCCCCTCAAGCCAATGACGCCACTCCTCAAAAGCCCACTTCATGGCCAAAAGCTCCCGATTCCCAACATCATAATTCCGCTCGGCGGGCGAAAATTTACGCGAGAAAAAAGCACAAGGTCTCATCACGGAGCAATCGGAACTTCTCTGCGACAAAACCGCCCCAGCTCCGATTTCAGAAGCGTCGACCTCAACCTGAAAAGGAAGAGCAACATCAGGCTGACGCAACACAGGGGCGGAAGAAAAGCGGCGCTTAAGCTCCCGAAAGGCCTCCACAGCAGCAGGGGACCAATCAGCAACATCAGCACCCTTCTTAGTCAAATCAGTCAATGGTTTAACAACATCAGAAAAACCATCAATAAATCGACGATAAAAGTTAGCAAAGCCCAAAAATTTCTGAAGACTCTTAAGAGAAGAGGGTTGCGTCCAATCACAAATAGCCTGAACCTTGACAGGATCCATCTCGATGGAAGAGGGGGAAAAAATATATCCCAAAAAGGAAATCTTTTGAACCCCAAAAACGCACTTAGAACCCTTCACACACAAGGAATTAGACCGCAAAACCTGAAAAACCCTCCTGACCTGCTGGACATGAGAGTCCCAGTCATCCGAAAAAATCAAAATATCATCCAGATACACAATCATAAATTTATCCAAATAATCACGGAAAATGTCATGCATAAAGGACTGAAAGACTGAAGGGGCATTTGAAAGACCAAAAGGCATCACCAAATACTCAAAGTGGCCCTCGGGCGTATTAAATGCGGTTTTCCACTCATCCCCCTGCTTAATTCGCACCAAATTATACGCCCCACGGAGATCTATCTTAGAGAACCACTTGGCCCCCTTTATGCGAGCAAACAAATCAGTCAGCAGTGGCAACGGATATTGATATTTAACCGTGATTTTATTCAAAAGCCGATAATCAATGCACGGCCTCAAAGAGCCATCTTTCTTAGCCACAAAGAAAAAACCGGCTCCTAAGGGAGATGACGAAGGACGAATATGTCCCTTTTCCAAGGACTCCTTTATATATTCTCGCATAGCAGCATGTTCAGGCACAGACAGATTAAATAAACGACCCTTAGGGTATTTACTACCCGGAATCAAATCTATGGCACAATCGCACTCCCGGTGCGGAGGTAATGAACCAAGCTTAGGTTCTTCAAAAACGTCACGATATTCAGTCAAGAATTCAGGAATCTCAGAGGGAATAGATGATGAAATGGAAACCACAGGTACGTCCCCATGCGTCCCCTTACATCCCCAGCTAAACACAGACATAGCTTTCCAGTCAAGGACTGGGTTATGAGATTGCAGCCATGGCAATCCAAGCACCAACACATCATGTAGGTTATACAGCACAAGAAAGCGAATAATCTCCTGGTGATCCGGATTAATCCGCATAGTTACTTGTGTCCAGTATTGTGGTTTATTGCTAGCCAATGGGGTGGAGTCAATCCCCTTCAGGGGTATAGGAGTTTCAAGAGGCTCCAAATCGTACCCACAGCGTTTGGCAAAGGACCAATCCATAAGACTCAAAGCGGCGCCAGAGTCGACATAGGCATCCGCGGTAATAGATGATAAAGAACAAATCAGGGTCACAGATAGAATAAACTTAGACTGTAAAGTGCCAATTGAAACAGACTTATCAAGCTTCTTAGTACGCTTAGAGCATGCTGATATAACATGAGTTGAATCACCGCAATAGAAGCACAACCCATTTTTTCGTCTAAAATTCTGCCGTTCACTTCTGGACAGAATTCTATCACATTGCATATTCTCTGGCGTCTTCTCAGTAGACACCGCCAAATGGTGCACAGGTTTGCGCTCCCGCAGACGCCTATCGATCTGGATAGCCATTGTCATGGACTCATTCAGACCCGCAGGCACAGGGAACCCCACCATAACATCCTTAATGGCATCAGAGAGACCCTCTCTGAAATTCGCCACCAGGGCGCACTCATTCCACTGAGTAAGCACAGCCCATTTACGGAATTTCTGGCAGTATATTTCAGCTTCGTCTTGCCCCTGAGATAGGGACATCAAGGCCTTTTCCGCCTGAAGTTCTAACTGAGGTTCCTCATAAAGCAACCCCAAGGCCAGAAAAAACGCATCCACATTGAGCAACGCAGGATCCCCTGGAGCCAATGCAAAAGCCCAATCCTGAGGGTCGCCCCGGAGCAAGGAAATCACAATCCCTGCTGAGCAGGATCTCCAGCAGAGCGAGATTTCAGGGACAAAAACAACTTGCAATTATTTTTTAAATTTTGAAAGCAAGATCTATTCCCCGAGAAAAATTCAGGCAAAGGAATTCTAGGTTCAGATATAGGAACATGAACAACAAAATCTTGTAAATTTTGAACTTTCGTGTTGAGATTATTCAAACCTGCAGCTAAACTCTGAATATCCATTTTAAACAGGTGAACCCAGAGCCATTCCAGGATTAGAAGGAGAGAGAGAGAGAAAGGCTGCAATATAGGCAGACTTGCAAGAGATTCAATTACAAGCACACTCAGAACTGAAGGAAAAAAAAAAAAAAAAATCTTCAGCAGACTTCTCTTTTCTCTCCTTTCTCTGTCAATTAATTTAACCCTTTTAGGCCGGTCAAACTGTTATGGTTCTCAATGGCAAGAGAACATAGCCCAGCAAACATAAGAACTAGCTCTTGGAAGGATGGAAACTAAACTGACCTTGAACTAAACCTGCCGCACAACTAACAGTAGCCGGGTAGCGTAGCCTGCGTTTTATCCCTAGACGCCCAGCGCCGGCCGGAGGACTAACTAATCCTGGCAGAGGAAAATATAGTCCTGGCTCACCTCTAGAGAAATTTCCCCGAAAGGCAGACAGAGGCCCCCACAAATATTGGCGGTGATTTTAGATGAAATGACAAACGTAGTATGAAAATAGGTTTAGCAAAATTGAGGTCCGCTTACTAGATAGCAGGAAGACAGAAAGGGCACTTTCATGGTCAGCTGAAAACCCTATCAAAATACCATCCTGAAATTACTTTAAGACTCTAGTATTAACTCATAACATCAGAGTGGCAATTTCAGATCACAAGAGCTTTCCAGACACAGAAACGAAACTACAGCTGTGAACTGGAACAAAATGCAAAAACAAACAAGGACTAAAGTCCAACTTAGCTGGGAGTTGTCTAGAAGCAGGAACATGCACAGAAAGGCTTCTGATTACAATGTTGACCGGCATGGAAGTGACAGAGGAGCAAGGCTAAATAGCGACTCCCACATCCTGATGGAAACAGGTGAACAGAGAGGATGATGCACACCAGTTCAATTCCACCAGTGGCCACCGGGGGAGCCCAAAATCCAATTTCACAACAGTACCCCACCCATGAAGCAGGCTACACTGCCTGTTTACCTAAGTACTATTTTGTAATGGCATCTAGCCCGGGAAATCCTTTTGGGCCTAGTAGAATTTAGTGCTACTCAGCAGCGTACCCCACCCATAAAGCAAGCTACACCGCCTGTTTACCGAAGAACTATTTTTAGCAGCATCTGGCCCAGGAAATCCTTTTGGGCCTAGTAGAATTGGGTGCTATTCAGCAGCGTACCCCACCCATGAAGCAAGCTACACCGCCTGTTTACCTAAGTACTAATTATAACGGCATCTGGCCCAGGAAATCCTTTTGGGCCTAGTAAAATTTAGTGCTACTCAGCAGCGTACCCCACCCATGAAGCAAGATACACCGCCTGTTTACCTAAGTACTATTTTCAACGGCATCTGACCCAGGAAATCCTTTTGGGCCTAGTAGAATTTGGTGCTACTCAGCAGCGTAGCTCACCCATGAAGCAAGCTACACCGCCTGTTTATCTATCTACTATTTTGTAATGGCATCTAGCCCGGGAAATCCTTTAGGGCCTAGTAGAATTTAGTGCTACTCAGTAGAGTTGAGCGACTTTTCTTTTTTCGGATCGAGTCAGATTTTGCGAAACCCGTCTTTGTCAAAAGTCGGGTCAGGTGAAATCGGCCTATTATTGCGAAAAGTCGGGCGCTGAATGAAACACGAAACCCAATGCAAGTCAATGGGGAATCAAAGTCGGCAGTGAGTGGAGGACAGGAAAACACCTACAGTGCCTATTTTAATGCCAAAAACATCAATTCTTATTACTGAAGCTTGTCAATCTTAATTTACTTTACAATAATAGTTAGGCATTGAAAACTGGGGGTCATTTGGCTAAAGTTGTGGGGGGGTAGGGCTGGCTCAAGATTTTCATGGGCCCAGAAAACGCAGAATACGTCACGGCGGTGGAGCAGGGAGAGGTAAGTATTTCAACTTTGCAAGTGCTGTGATCCTGAGCAAGCAGGGTCAGATTCTGGCTGTTTAGAGTGCAAGGGGAATGTAGTGGTCTTGGTCAATGTACCAGCAGACTCATCTAGCAGTGGCTGGGCAATGGGCAGGATGTGGAGAAAACACAGATATAGGCCCAAATAATAAAGTGGGCAAAATGCAGTTCAAATGTGGTAACAGGACTAAACAGGCGGCATTGCTTTGTTCAGTGGAGGAAAACTGTAATGAGTGTCAGGCACAGTTAGTAGGCCCAAATAATAAAGTAGCCTAAATGCAGTTCAAAATTGGTAACAGGACTAAACAGGCGGCATTGCTTTGTTCAGAGGAGGAAAACTGTAGTGAGTGGCAGACACAGTTAGTAGGCCCAAATAATAAAGTAGGCTAAATGCAGTTCAAAATTGGTAACAGGACTAAACAGGCGGCATTGCTTTGTTCAGAGGAGGAAAACTGTAATGAGTGGCAGACACAGTTAGTAGGCCCAAATAATAAAGTAGGCTAAATGCAGTTCAAAATTGGTAACAGGACTAAACAGGCGGCATTGCTTTGTTCAGAGGAGGAAAACTGTAATGAGTGGCAGACACAGTTAGTAGGCCCAAATAATAAAGTAGGCTAAATGCAGTTCAAACTTGGTAACAGGACTAAACAGGCAGCATTGCTTTGTTCAGTGGAGGACAACTGTAATGATTGGCAGACACAGTTAGTAGGCCCAAATAATAAAGTAGGCTAAATGCAGTTCAAATGTGGTAACAGGACTAAACAGGTGGCATTGCTTTGTTCAGTAGAGGACAACTGTAATGAGTGGCAGACACAGTTAGTAGGCCCAAATAATAAAGTAGCCTAAATGCAGTTCAAAATTGGTAACAGGACTAAACAGGCGGCATTGCTTTGTTTAGTGGAGGACTGTTGTGAATTAGACTTTTTGGCTCCCTCTTGTGGTCACTAGTGGTATGACTCTGGGATTGTCTTTTTTCTTTTTGGCACTCACCTGGGTCGTTAGTCCAGTGGTGTCGCTATATTAACTTCCTGGATCCTTAGTCCAGTGCCTGGCATCGTTGTAATCAGATCCTTCTGTTGCTCCTGTCTGCTGGTCCTGGCTCTTGCAAAATTAAGCTAAGTCTTGCTTCTTTGTTTTTTGAGTTACTTGCTTTGCTACTATTTTTGTCCAGCTTGTACTAAATGTGATTTCTGACCTTGCTGGAAGCTCTAGGGGGCTGGTGTTCTCCCCCCGGCCGTTAGACGGTTCGGGGGTTCTTGAATATCCAGCGTGGATATTTTAATAGGGTTTTTGCTGACCATATAAGTCATCTTACTATATTCTGCTATTAGCTAGTGGGCCTCTCTTTGCTAAATACCTAGCTCATTCTTATGTTTGTCTTTTCCTCTTACCTCACCGTTATTATTTGTTGGGGGCTTGTATCCAACTTTTGGGGTCTTTTCTCTGGAGGCAAGAAAGGTCTTTCTTTTCCCTTCTAGGGTTAGTTAGTTCTCCGGCTGGTGCGAGACGTCTAGAACCAACGTAGGCACGTTCCCCGGCTACTTCTATTTGTGGTGCTAGGATTAGATATATGGTCAGCCCAGTTACCACTGCCCTATGAGCTGGTTTTTTGTGTTTGCAGACTTGGTATTGATTCCTGAGACCCTCTGCCATTGGGGTCATAACAGTATGCCAGGCCAACATTGAATGTTTAATGCATTGCAGAAGTGGGATATAAGAAAGGAAATTCTGAATTTTTTTTTTTTTTTTCCTCTCTTCCTCCCCTTTACCTCTGAGTGGCTTGAGCTTGCTGCAGACATGAATGTCCAGACCTTGATTACAAGTGTGGACCAGCTTGCTGCTCGTGTGCAAAGCATACAAGATTTTGTTACCAGTAGTCCTATGTCTGAACCTAAAATACCTATTCCTGAACTGTTTTCTGGAGACCGATTTAAGTTTAGGAATTTCAGGGATAATTGTAAATTGTTTCTATCTCTGAGACCCCGTTCATCTGGAGACTCAGTTCAGCAAGTTAAAATTGTTATCTCTTTTTTACGGGGCGACCCTCAGGATTGGGCTTTCTCGCTAGCGCCAGGAGATCCGGCATTGGCAAATATTGATGCGTTTTTTCTGGCGCTCGGATTGCTTTACGAGGAACCCAATCTTGAGGTTCAGGCAGAAAAAGCCTTGCTGGCTATTTCTCAGGGCCAGGATGAAGCTGAAGTGTATTGCCAAAAATTTCGGAAATGGTCCGTGCTTACTCAGTGGAATGAGTGTGCTCTGGCCGCAAACTTCAGAAACGGCCTTTCTGAAGCCATTAAGAATGTGATGGTGGGTTTCTCCATTCCTACAAGTCTGAATGATTCCATGGCGCTGGCTATTCAAATTGACCGGCGTTTGCGGGAGCGCAAAACCGCGAATCCTCTGGTGGTGTTGTCTGAACAAACACCTGATTTGATGCAATGTGATAGAATTCAGACCAGAAATGAGCAGAAAAATCATAGACGTCAGAATGGGTTGTGTTTTAACTGTGGTGATTCTACACATGTTATATCAGCATGCTCTAAACGCCTAACAAGGGTTGTTAGTCCTGTCGCCATTGGTAATTTGCAACCTAAATTTATTTTGTCTGTGACTTTAATTTGCTCATTGTCCTCTTACCCTGTTATGGCGTTTGTGGATTCAGGTGCTGCCCTGAGTCTTATGGATCTGTCATTTGCCAAGCGCTGTGGTTTTGTTCTTGAGCCGTTGGTTAATCCTATCCCTCTGAGGGGTATTGATGCTACGCCATTGGCGGAAAATAAACCGCAGTTTTGGACACAGGTAACCATGTGCATGACTCCTGAACATCGGGAGGTGATTCGTTTTCTTGTTCTGCATAAAATGCATGATTTGGTCGTTTTGGGTTTGCCATGGTTACAGACTCATAATCCAGTCTTGGATTGGAAGGCAATGTCTGTGTCAAGTTGGGGCTGTCAGGGTATTCATGGTGATTCCCTGCCGGTGTCTATTGCTTCCTCTACTCCTTCGGAAGTTCCTGAGTATTTGTCTGATTATCAGGATGTGTTCAGCGAGTCCAGGTCCAGTGTTCTGCCTCCTCATAGGGACTGTGACTGTGCCATAGATTTGATTCCAGGTAGCAAATTTCCTAAGGGAAGACTATTTAATCTGTCTGTACCTGAGCATACCGCAATGCGTTCGTATATCAAGGAATCTCTGGAGAAGGGGCATATCCGTCCTTCCTCTTCCCCTCTTGGTGCGGGATTCTTTTTTGTGGCCAAGAAGGACGGATCTTTGAGACCTTGTATTGACTATCGGCTTTTGAATAAAATCACTGTTAAATTTCAGTATCCTTTGCCTCTGTTGTCAGACTTGTTTGCCCGAATCAAAGGTGCCAAGTGGTTCACCAAGATAGATCTTCGTGGTGCGTACAACCTTGTGCGCATTAAGCGAGGAGATGAATGGAAAACCGCGTTTAATACGCCCGAAGGTCATTTTGAGTACTTGGTGATGCCTTTTGGGCTCTCTAATGCTCCTTCAGTGTTTCAGTCCTTTATGCATGATATTTTCCGGAAGTATCTGGATAAATTTATGATCGTTTATCTGGATGATATTCTGTTTTTTTCTGATGACTGGGACTCGCATGTAGAGCAGGTCAGGATGGTGTTTCAGGTTTTGCGTGAGAATGCTTTATTTGTTAAGGGCTCAAAGTGTCTCTTTGGAGTACAGAAGGTTCCCTTTTTGGGGTTTATTTTTTCCCCTTCTGCGGTGGAGATGGACCCAGTCAAGGTCCGTGCTATTCATGATTGGACTCAACCCACGTCAGTTAAGAGTCTTCAGAAGTTCTTGGGTTTTGCTAACTTCTACCGTCGTTTTATTGCTAATTTTTCTAGCATTGCTAAACCTTTGACGGATATGACCAAGAAAGGTTCTGATGTTGCTAACTGGGCTCCTGCAGCCGTGGAGGCTTTCCAGGAGTTGAAGCGCCGGTTTACTTCGGCGCCTGTTTTGTGCCAGCCTGATGTCTCACTTCCCTTTCAGGTTGAAGTGGATGCTTCTGAGATTGGGGCAGGGGCCGTTTTGTCGCAGAGAGGCCCTGGTTGCTCTGTGATGAGACCTTGTGCCTTTTTCTCGAGGAAGTTTTCGCCTGCTGAGAGGAATTATGATGTTGGCAATCGGGAGTTGTTGGCCATGAAGTGGGCATTTGAGGAGTGGCGTCATTGGCTCGAGGGTGCTAAGCATCGTGTGGTGGTCTTGACTGATCACAAAAATTTGATGTATCTCGAGTCTGCTAAACGCCTGAATCCTAGACAGGCCCGCTGGTCATTGTTTTTCTCCCGTTTTGACTTTGTGGTCTCGTATTTACCAGGTTCAAAGAATGTGAAGGCTGATGCTCTTTCAAGGAGCTTTGTGCCTGACTCTCCGGGAGTCGCAGAACCAGTTGGTATTCTTAAAGAGGGAGTTATCTTGTCAGCCATTTCTCCGGATTTGCGACGTGTGTTGCAGAGATTTCAGGCTGGTAGACCTGACTCTTGTCCACCTGACAGACTGTTTGTTCCTGATAAGTGGACCAGCAGAGTCATTTCTGAGGTTCATTCCTCGGTGTTGGCAGGGCATCCGGGAATTTTTGGCACCAGAGATCTGGTGGCTAGGTCCTTTTGGTGGCCTTCCTTGTCACGGGATGTGCGGTCGTTTGTGCAGTCCTGTGGGACTTGTGCTCGAGCTAAGCCTTGCTGTTCGCGTGCCAGCGGGTTGCTCTTGTCCTTGCCTGTCCCGAAGAGGCCTTGGACACACATTTCCATGGATTTCATTTCAGATCTCCCGGTGTCTCAGGGCATGTCTGTCATCTGGGTGGTATGTGATCGCCTTTCTAAGATGGTCCATTTGGTACCTTTGCCTAAGCTGCCTTCCTCTTCCGATCTGGTTCCTGTGTTCTTTCAGAATGTGGTTCGTTTACACGGCATTCCTGAGAATATTGTGTCTGACAGAGGATCCCAGTTTGTTTCCAGGTTCTGGCGATCCTTTTGTGCTAGGATGGGCATTGAGTTGTCGTTTTCGTCTGACTTTCATCCTCAGACTAATGGACAAACGGAGCGAACTAATCAGACTCTGGAGGCTTATTTGAGGTGTTTTGTTTCTGCGGATCAGGATGATTGGGTGACCTTCTTGCCGTTGGCTGAGTTTGCCCTTAATAATCGGGCTAGTTCTGCTACATTGGTTTCGCCATTTTTCTGCAACTCTGGTTTCCATCCTCGTTTTTCCTCGGGACATGTGGAGCCTTCTGACTGTCCTGGGGTAGATTCTGTGGTGGATAGGTTGCAGCAGATCTGGAATCATGTGCTGGACAACTTAAAGTTGTCACAAGAGAAGGCTCAGCGTTTTGCCAACCGCCGCCGCGGTGTGGGTCCCCGACTTCGTGTTGGGGATTTGGTATGGCTGTCTTCTCGATTTGTTCCTATGAAGGTCTCCTCTCCTAAATTTAAGCCTCGCTTCATCGGTCCTTACAAGATATTGGAAATCCTTAATCCTGTGTCCTTTCGCTTGGATCTTCCTGTGTCGTTTGCCATTCACAACGTGTTCCATAGGTCTTTGTTGCGGCGGTACGTTGTACCTGTGGTTCCTTCTGTTGAGCCTCCTGCTCCGGTGTTGGTTGAGGGCGAGTTGGAGTACGTGGTGGAGAAGATCTTGGATTCTCGTCTCTCCAGGCGGAGGCTTCAGTATCTGGTCAAGTGGAAGGGCTATGGTCAGGAGGATAATTCCTGGGTGGTTGCCTCTGATGTGCATGCGGCCGATTTAGTTCGTGCCTTTCACGCTGCTCATCCTGATCGCCCTGGTGGTCTTGGTGAGGGTTCGGTGACCCCTCCTTAAGGGGGGGGTACTGTTGTGAATTAGACTTTTTGGCTCCCTCTTGCGGTCACTAGTGGTATGACTCTGGGATTGTCTTTTTTCTTTTTGGCACTCACCTGGGTCGTTAGTCCAGGGGTGTCGCTATATTAACTTCCTGGATCCTTAGTCCAGTGCCTGGCATCGTTGTAATCAGATCCTTCTGTTGCTCCTGTCTGCTGGTCCTGGCTCTTGCAAAATTAAGCTAAGTCTTGCTTCTTTGTTTTTTGAGTTACTTGCTTTGCTACTATTTTTGTCCAGCTTGTACTAAATGTGATTTCTGACCTTGCTGTTAGCTCTAGGGGGCTGGTGTTCTCCCCCCGGCCGTTAGACGGTTCGGGGGTTCTTGTTGTGAATTTGCTTTTTGCTCCCTCTAGTGGTTACTAGTTTTTTGACTCTGGTTTTTCTGTCATTCCTTTTATCCGCACCTGGGTCGTTACTTAGGGGTGTTGCTATATAAGCTCCCTGGACCTTCAGTTCAATGCCTGGCAACGTAGTTATCAGAGCTAGTCTGCTGTGCTCTTGTCTACTGATCCTGGTTCCAGTTATATCAGCTAAGTCTGCCTTTTGCTTTTTGCTATTTGTTTTGGTTTTGTATTTTTGTCCAGCTTGTTCCAAATCTATATCCTGACCTTTGCTGGAAGCTCTAGGGGGGCTGGTGTTCTCCCCCCGGACCGTTAGACGGTTCGGGGGTTCTTGAATTTCCAGTGTGGATTTTAATAGGGTTTTTGTTGACCATATAAGTTACCTTTCTTTATTCTGCTATCAGTAAGCGGGCCTCTCTGTGCTAAACCTGGTTCATTTCTGTGTTTGTCATTTCCTCTTACCTCACCGTCATTATTTGTGGGGGGCTTCTATCCAGCTTTGGGGTCCCCTTCTCTGGAGGCAAGAAAGGTCTTTGTTTTCCTCTACTAGGGGTAGCTAGATTCTCCGGCTGGTGCGTGTCATCTAGAATCAACGTAGGAATGATCCCCGGCTACTTCTAGTGTTGGCGTTAGGAGTAGATATATGGTCAACCCAGTTACCACTGCCCTATGAGCTGGATTTTTGTATTCTGCAGATTTCCACGTTCCTCTGAGACCCTCGCCATTGGGGTCATAACAGTTTGCCAGGCCAGTATTAAATGTTTAATGCATTGCAGAAGAGGGATTATAAGAAAGAAGATTCTGAGTTTTTTTTTTTTTCTTCTTCCCCTTTACCTCAGAGTGGCTATGCTTGCTGCAGACATGAATGTCCAGACCTTGATTACAAGTGTGGACCAGCTGGCTACTCGTGTGCAGGGCATACAAGACTATGTTATCAGAAATCCTAGGTCAGAACCTAAAATACCGATTCCTGAACTGTTTTCCGGAGACAGGTTTAAGTTTAGGAATTTCGTGAATAATTGTAAATTGTTTTTGTCCCTGAGACCCTGTTCATCTGGAGATTCTGCTCAGCAAGTAAAAATTGTTATTTCGTTCTTACGGGGCGACCCTCAGGATTGGGCTTTTTCGCTGGCGCCAGGAGATCCGGCATTGGCTGATCTTGATGCGTTTTTTCTGGCGCTCGGTTTACTTTATGAGGAACCCAATCTTGAGATTCAGGCAGAAAAGGCCTTGCTGACTATGTCTCAGGGGCAGGACGAGGCTGAAGTGTATTGCCAAAAATTTCGGAAATGGTCCGTGCTGACACATTGGAACGAGTGTGCACTGGCCGCTAATTTTAGAAATGGCCTTTCTGAAGCCATTAAGAATGTTATGGTGGGTTTTCCCATTCCCACAAGTCTGAATGATACTATGGCACTGGCTATTCAAATTGACCGGCGGTTGCGGGAGCGCAAAACCGCAAATTCCCTCATGGTGTTGTCTGAACAGACACCTAATTCGGTGCAATGTGATAGAAAAACCGCAAATTCCCTCATGGTGTTGTCTGAACAGACACCTGATTTAATGCAATGTGATAGAATCCTGACTAGAAATGAGCGGAAAATTCATAGACGCCGGAATGGCTTGTGCTACTACTGTGGTGATTCTACACATGTTATCTCAGCATGCTCTAAACGTATAGCTAAGGTTGTTAGTCCTGTCACCGTTGGTAATTTGCAACCTAAATTTATTCTGTCTGTAACTTTGATTTGCTCACTGTCATCTTATCCTGTCATGGCGTTTGTAGATTCAGGTGCTGCCCTGAGTCTCATGGATCTCTCATTTGCTAAGCGCTGTGGTTTTACTCTTGAACCATTAGAAAATCCTATTCCTCTTAGGGGTATTGATGCTACACCATTGGCAGCAAATAAACCGCAGTATTGGACACAGGTTACCATGTGCATGACTCCTGAACACCGCGAGGTGATACGTTTCCTGGTTTTACATAAAATGCATGATTTGGTTGTTTTAGGGCTGCCATGGTTACAGACCCATAATCCAGTCCTGGACTGGAAGGCTATGTCAGTCTCAAGTTGGGGCTGTCGTGGTATTCATGGGGATTCCCTGCCTGTGTCTATTGCTTCTTCTACGCCTTCGGAAGTTCCGGAGTATTTGTCTGATTATCAGGATGTCTTCAGTGAGTCTGAGTCCAGTGCACTGCCTCCTCATAGGGACTGTGACTGTGCTATAGATTTGATCCCAGGCAGTAAATTTCCTAAGGGAAGACTGTTTAATCTGTCGGTACCTGAACATACCGCTATGCGTTCATATATCAAGGAGTCTCTGGAGAAAGGACATATTCGTCCGTCTTCTTCCCCTCTTGGTGCGGGATTCTTTTTTGTGGCAAAAAAGGACGGATCTTTGAGACCTTGTATTGATTATCGACTTTTAAATAAGATCACTGTCAAATTTCAGTATCCTTTACCGCTGTTGTCTGACTTGTTTGCCCGGATTAAGGGTGCCAAGTGGTTCACCAAGATAGACCTTCGTGGTGCGTACAACCTTGTGCGCATTAAGCAAGGTGATGAATGGAAAACCGCATTCAATACGCCCGAAGGTCATTTTGAGTACTTGGTGATGCCTTTTGGGCTCTCCAATGCGCCTTCAGTTTTTCAGTCCTTTATGCATGATATTTTCCGGAAGTATCTGGATAAATTTTTGATTGTTTATCTGGATGATATTTTGGTTTTTTCTGACAATTGGGATTCACATGTGGAGCAGGTCAGGTTGGTCTTTAAAATTTTGCGTGAAAATTCTTTGTTTGTCAAGGGCTCAAAGTGTCTCTTTGGTGTGCAGAAGGTTCCCTTTTTGGGGTTCATTTTTTCCCCTTCTGCTGTGGAGATGGACCCAGTCAAGGTCCGAGCTATTCTTGATTGGACTCAGCCCTCGTCAGTTAAGAGTCTTCAGAAGTTCTTGGGCTTCGCTAACTTCTACCGTCGTTTTATCGCTAATTTTTCTAGCATTGTGAAACCTTTGACGGATATGACCAAGAAGGGCTCCGATGTAGCTAACTGGGCTCCTGCTGCCGTGGAGGCTTTCCAGGAGTTGAAACGCCGGTTTACTTCGGCGCCTGTTTTGTGCCAGCCTGACGTCTCACTTCCCTTTCAGGTTGAGGTGGATGCTTCGGAGATTGGGGCAGGGGCCGTTTTGTCGCAGAGAGGCCCTGGTTGCTCTGTTATGAAACCTTGTGCCTTTTTCTCTAGGAAGTTTTCGCCTGCCGAGCGAAATTATGATGTGGGCAATCGGGAGTTGTTGGCCATGAAATGGGCATTTGAGGAGTGGCGTCATTGGCTCGAGGGTGCTAAGCATCGTGTGGTGGTCTTGACTGATCACAAAAATCTGATGTATCTCGAGTCTGCTAAACGCCTTAATCCGAGACAGGCCCGCTGGTCATTGTTTTTCTCCCGCTTTGATTTTGTTGTCTCGTATTTACCAGGTTCAAAGAATGTGAAGGCCGATGCTCTTTCTAGGAGCTTTGTGCCTGATGCTCCTGGAGTCGCTGATCCTGTTGGTATTCTTAAAGATGGAGTTATCTTGTCAGCTATTTCTCCGGATCTGCGACGTGTGTTGCAGAGATTTCAGGCTGATAGGCCTGAGTCTTGTCCACCTGACAGACTGTTTGTCCCGGATAAGTGGACCAGCAGAGTCATTTCCGAGGTTCATTCCTCGGTGTTGGCAGGTCACCCGGGAATTTTTGGCACCAGAGATCTGGTGGCCAGGTCCTTTTGGTGGCCTTCCTTGTCAAGGGATGTGCGGTCATTTGTGCAGTCCTGTGGGACTTGTGCTCGAGCTAAGCCTTGCTGTTCTCGTGCCAGCGGTTTGCTCTTGCCCTTGCCTGTCCCGAAGAGACCTTGGACACATATCTCCATGGATTTCATTTCTGATCTTCCGCTATCTCAGGGCATGTCTGTTATCTGGGTGATATGTGATCGCTTCTCCAAGATGGTCCATTTGGTTCCTTTGCCTAAGCTGCCTTCCTCTTCCGATCTGGTTCCTGTGTTTTTCCAGAACGTGGTTCGTTTGCACGGCATCCCTGAGAATATTGTGTCAGACAGAGGATCCCAGTTCGTTTCCAGGTTCTGGCGATCCTTTTGTAGTAGGATGGGCATTGATTTGTCGTTTTCGTCTGCTTTCCATCCTCAGACTAATGGACAGACGGAGCGAACCAATCAGACTTTGGAGGCTTATTTGAGGTGTTTTGTCTCTGCTGATCAGGACGATTGGGTGACATTCTTGCCGTTGGCTGAGTTTGCCCTTAATAATCGGGCTAGTTCTGCCACCTTGGTTTCGCCTTTTTTCTGCAACTCTGGTTTCCATCCTCGCTTTTCTTCGGGTCATGTGGAGCCTTCTGACTGTCCTGGGGTGGATTCTGTGGTGGATAGGTTGCAGCAGATCTGGAATCATGTGGTGGACAACTTGAAGTTGTCACAGGAGAAGGCTCAGCGCTTTGCCAACCGCCGCCGCGGTGTGGGTCCCCGACTACGCGTTGGGGATTTGGTATGGCTTTCTTCCCGCTTTGTTCCTATGAAGGTCTCCTCTCCCAAATTTAAACCTCGTTTTATTGGGCCTTACAAGATATTGGAAATCCTTAATCCTGTATCTTTTCGTCTGGATCTTCCTGTGTCGTTTGCTATTCACAATGTATTTCATAGGTCCTTGTTGCGGCGGTACATTGTGCCTGTAGTTCCTTCTGCTGAGCCTCCTGCTCCGGTGTTGGTTGAGGGCGAGTTGGAGTACGTGGTGGAGAAGATCTTGGATTCTCGCCTCTCCAGGCGGAGGCTTCAGTACCTGGTCAAGTGGAAGGGCTATGGTCAGGAGGATAATTCCTGGGTGGTCGCCTCTGATGTTCATGCGGCCGATTTAGTTCGTCCCTTTCATGCCGCTCATCCTGATCGCCCTGGTGGTCGTGGTGAGGGTTCGGTGACCCCTCACTAAGGGGGGGGTACTGTTGTGAATTTGCTTTTTGCTCCCTCTAGTGGTTACTAGTTTTTTGACTCTGGTTTTTCTGTCATTCCTTTTATCCGCACCTGGGTCGTTACTTAGGGGTGTTGCTATATAAGCTCCCTGGACCTTCAGTTCAATGCCTGGCAACGTAGTTATCAGAGCTAGTCTGCTGTGCTCTTGTCTACTGATCCTGGTTCCAGTTATATCAGCTAAGTCTGCCTTTTGCTTTTTGCTATTTGTTTTGGTTTTGTATTTTTGTCCAGCTTGTTCCAAATCTATATCCTGACCTTTGCTGGAAGCTCTAGGGGGGCTGGTGTTCTCCCCCCGGACCGTTAGACGGTTCGGGGGTTCTTGAATTTCCAGTGTGGATTTTAATAGGGTTTTTGTTGACCATATAAGTTACCTTTCTTTATTCTGCTATCAGTAAGCGGGCCTCTCTGTGCTAAACCTGGTTCATTTCTGTGTTTGTCATTTCCTCTTACCTCACCGTCATTATTTGTGGGGGGCTTCTATCCAGCTTTGGGGTCCCCTTCTCTGGAGGCAAGAAAGGTCTTTGTTTTCCTCTACTAGGGGTAGCTAGATTCTCCGGCTGGCGCGTGTCATCTAGAATCAACGTAGGAATGATCCCCGGCTACTTCTAGTGTTGGCGTTAGGAGTAGATATATGGTCAACCCAGTTACCACTGCCCTATGAGCTGGATTTTTGTATTCTGCAGATTTCCACGTTCCTCTGAGACCCTCGCCATTGGGGTCATAACAGTTCTTGAATATCCAGCGTGGATATTTTAATAGGGTTTTTGCTGACCATATAAGTCATCTTACTATATTCTGCTATTAGCTAGTGGGCCTCTCTTTGCTAAATACCTAGCTCATTCTTATGTTTGTCTTTTCCTCTTACCTCACCGTTATTATTTGTTGGGGGCTTGTATCCAACTTTTGGGGTCTTTTCTCTGGAGGCAAGAAAGGTCTTTCTTTTCCCTTCTAGGGTTAGTTAGTTCTCTGGCTGGCGCGAGACGTCTAGAACCAACGTAGGCACGTTCCCCAGCTACTTCTATTTGTGGTGCTAGGATTAGATATATGGTCAGCCCAGTTACCACTGCCCTATGAGCTGGTTTTTTGTGTTTGCAGACTTGGTATTGATTCCTGAGACCCTCTGCCATTGGGGTCATAACAGAGGACAACTGTAAGGAGTGGCAGACACAGTTAGTAGGCCCAAATAATAAAGTAGCCTAAATGCAGTTCAAAATTGGTAACAGGACTGAACAGGCGGCATTGCTTTGTTCAGTGGAGGACAACTGTAATGAGTGGCAGACACAGTTAGCAGGCCCAAATAATAAAGTAGGCTAAATGCAGTTCAAATGTGGTAACAGGACTAAACAGGCGGCATTGCTTTGTTCAGTGGAGGACAACTGTAAGGAGTGGCAGACACAGTTAGTAGGCCCAAATAATAAAGTAGCCTAAATGCAGTTCAAAATTGGTAACAGGACTGAACAGGCGGCATTGCTTTGTTCAGTGGAGGACAACTGTAATGAGGGGCAAACACAGTTAGTAGGCCCAAATAATAAAGTAGGCTAAATGCAGTTCAAATGTGGTAACTGTTATGATCCTGGTGGTAAGGAACACATGAACTGACCTGATGGGTAAACCAAAAATAAGGACAAGCTCTGGGAATGTGGGAACTTTACTGACCGCAATTCTGATCCTATCAACAAACACTATAGGCAGCCGTGGAGCGTTCCTAACTCGGCCTAGACTCCTCGTTCACAGCCTGAGAAACTAGCTACCCCTAGAGAGAAACAAAGCCTCACTTGCCTCAGAGAAATTTTCCCCAAAGTGTAAGCAGCCCCGCACAAATAATAACGGTGAGATTAAGGGGAAAACACAAACATAGAAATGAAAATAGGATTTAGCAAATGAGGCCCGCTAATAACTAAATAGTCAGAAGATAGCAAGGAATCTGTGCGGTCAGTATAAAATACTACAAAAGTATCCACGCAGAGAATACAAAAAGACCCCCACGCCGACTCACGATGTGAGGGGCGCAACTCCGCACCCCAGAGCTTCCAGCTAGCAATCAAATAGCATATAAGCAAGCTGGACTGAACTCATAACATACTGAGAAACATTTTCAAAAAGCAATGAGCAAAAATGGACTAGCATAAACTTAGCTTCGCCACGAGGAGACAGGTCACAAGGGAAGTCCCAAGGAGATCTGAACCAGTACTGATTACAACAACAGCAGGCAACAAGTAAAGGTCCAGATGGAGTTAAATAGGCAGCAGGCCTAGCAGGAAATGAGGCAGCTGGAGTCCAGCTACAGACCAGCCGTAACACTAAAAGCCACCAGAGGGAGCCCATGAACAGAACTCACAAAGTACCACTCATGACCACAGGAG